>NC_138378.1:32991186-33058891 GCF_054177405.1 Leptonychotes weddellii
CAGCGCTTACCAGAGCACATACCCTCCCCAGTGTCTATCACCCAGTCACCCCATCCCTCCCACCCCACCCCCCACTCCAACAACACTCAGTTTGTTTCCTGTGATTAAGAATTCCTCATATCAGTGAGATCATATGATACATGTTGGAAAGAAGGCAACTTCTAAGAAGATAATTGGGTTCCACTTATAAGAAAGGGGGATGGACACTGAATGGCCAATCAATGAATCAATAAACAGACAAAGCTCCATTGGGCATGCAATCTAGTCAAACACCGTTCCAAAGCTTAGAGTAAACTCTGGCACACAATAAATGTTCTGTAAATAGTTGTTGAATAAATGAACAAATAACAAGAGTTTCTCAAAATGACATGTATAACATAATCCCATAAAGAAAATCACTGATTTTTTTCTTATTTAAGCCAAGAAAACCTCTAACACAGATTAAAAAGAATAAAACTTTACCAGGAGAGAATGATACAAAGATACAGAAAAAAGTTGACTGATGCATCTATGAGAAATTGTTATGAAATGTGTGGAATCTTATTAGGTTGTACACTCCTACTAGACATTAATCTTCATCTACCACCACCACTGATGAATAGATTCTGCTAAAGTCAACTACACTAAACTCTCTTTGTTTACATTTTCAATAGGACCATCTGCTTTGATTGATTAAATAGAAGCCATTTGTTTCATGGCTTTAAGGCCTTGGTACTCAAAGAGTGGTTGGAGGACCATCAGTGTCTCTCCTGGAAGTATGTTGGAAATGCAGAATTTGGAGCCCCACCCCCAACCTACTGAATCAGCATTGCATTTTAATAAGATCCAGAGGGAAGTCACACACACACTGAAGTTCAAAAACCACTGGCCTAACCCACACTATACCTGTCATTCAAACCAGAAGGGAAGAAGTTTGGGAACATGATATTCCGAGCATGATGCTATTGGGTCACTGCTCCCAGCTCCAGTCCCTTTGCCTCTCCCAAACCAAACAGCAAACAGTGAAGCTCTGGTTTCTGTTGAGGTCCTGAGCATAGATAAAGGTGTGGGCCTTTTGACCTCATAAGCTGAGCAAGTAAGTGGAGAACAGCATCACAGCCTACTCAAGGATCTAAAACACAGGATGCTGGGGGGAAACGGCATATAGAGATCCGTGCCCCCTAAGGGAGTGTTGATGTCAACTCAGTGTGAAGGTGCTGATATCCCCAAAAGGCCAAGTGGGAGATGACCAAAGAGCTGGGGATCTCCTTCCTTCAGGTGAGAGACTCCAGTAAGATGGAAGAGGTGGGAGGTGCCAGCCTGCCTGCTTCTACACAGCAGCCTGTGGAGGGAGGTACAGACCCCCTTGCTTCCCACAACCTATAAATGTAAAATGCTTATTAAGATTCAAGTTGAATAAAGAAAGAAAACACATCCACAGGTATAACTGAAAAAATATATATATCCTGATCTCTAAGGAAAAAAGAACATGTCAGACTCTTAAAGATGGAAAAAATAATCCCCTATAAAAGAATGTCTTATCACCAACGTTGGATAAAAGAGGATGGTGGATCAACTTACATCCAGCTTAAATATCATTGATCTCTCAGGGCAAACAAAAGCTATTTTAGGAGAGGAAAGGATTTGGCAAGAATATCACTCTGAAGCCCATCTGAGAAAAGCACTGAGAAGACTCTATTCCAACAACAAATGAGAAAATTCAGAAACCTGTAAAGATGAAAAAGAGTGAGCAATGATTATATATAATATGCATGTTGCATATACACACATGCATTGTGTCTATGTATATGTTACACATATATACACAAGCACATATACAGTTACTCAGCTATATAGATACATATAAGTAAGATTCAGAGATTTGTAAGAATAGGCTATATAGCAATGTGTAATTATCAAAATTAGTGACACACTACAGAAGGACATCCTTAAGAAAAAGTTCATCTTTAAAAAGTTAATAACCGGGCGCCTGGGTGGCTCAGTTGGTTAAGCGACTGCCTTCGGCTCAGGTCATGATCCCGGAGTCCCAGGATCGAGTCCCACATCGGGCTCCCTGCTCGGCGGGGAGTCTGCTTCTCCCTCTAACCCTACCCCCTCTTGCGCTCTCTCTCTCACTCTCTCTCTCAAATAAATAAAATCTTTAAAAAAAAATTTAAAAAAATTAATAACCACTACACTTTAGCTGGCAAGCCTAGGAAAAATGGTTACCAAGGTGGCAATAAAGAGATTTCAGCATCTCTCTAGGGGAAGGAAAAAAAGGAAGACAGAAGAATGGCACCAGGTTTGTAAAATCTCATTTTATTGGAATGGAGCAAAGTAGGAAAAAAACTGATTTTTTTTTTTTTTCTGAGAAAGAGGAGGAAATTCTTTTTGACAAGTAGTAGACATTATTATCACTTACATCAAGAGAATAGAAATTAACCATCAATGACAAGGAAGAATACAGCAGACTTTCCAAATTAGCAAAGGGAATAAACAGGAAAAGTAAAACAAAGAAAAAGAGGAAACAACCATCTGTCCAGTAGTAAATATAAAATAAGGTCCAAGTAACACACTAGGTTTATCAGTCACTGTATAAATTGTCAAAGAATAGGATTCTACCATGAAAAGACAGAGGCAACACATTTCTTTATAAAACAAAACACAGCCAGATGTTACATTAAAGAACACTCTCAAAAAAGCTTTTTTTTTTTTTTAAGATTTTATTTATTTATTTGATAGAGAGACACAGCGAGAGAGGGAACACAAGCAGGGGGAGTGGGAGAGGGAGAAGCAGGCTTCCCGCGGAGCAGGGAGCCCGATGCTGGGCTCGATCCCAGGACCATGGGATCATGACCTGAGCCAAAGGCAGACGCTTAACAGCTGAGCCACCCAGGCGCCCTCAAAAATGCTTTTAACATAACATAAAGATAGATGGAATTAGCAAAGAGATACCAGGACAATGTAAACAAAATGGAAGTAAAAATGGCAGTATTAATATCAGCTAAGTATAATTTAAGGGCAAAAGAACCAAATAGGATCAAAAGGGACAACACGTGATGATAAAGGGCACAACTGTAGAAGCAGCAGTCAAAACTGGCAGGAGCCAACCACCACAGAAGCTCAATACTTAAATCTATTTTTTTTTTAAGATTTTATTTATTTATTTGACAGAGAGAGATAGCGAGAGCAGGAACACAAGCAGGGGGAGTGGGAAAGGGAGAAGCAGGCTTCCCGCGGAGCAGGGAGCCCGATGCGAGGCTCAATCCCAGGACCCTGAGACCATGACCTGAGCCGAAGGCAGACGCTTAACGACTGAGCCACCCAGGCGCCCCTACTTAAATCTATTTTTAAAGCAATAAGAACTTGCTAGAAATATAATTACGGTGGAAACATCAATATACTTCTCTCAGAACTGAAAGATCTAGTTCAAACAATAAGGGACACAAACTGAAAATACAATTAACAAACAAGTGGACAGGTCACCTTATCTTTGAATGTACTTTTTCAAATATTCACGGAACATTTTTAAAGATTGGTCATATATGTGGTCACTGAGGAAAAAAAAACAACTAGAAAAAATGTGTAAATGGAGAGTTTTTATAAATTATATTCTCTGATCAGAAGCTAATAAAAATAGAAATAAATTACAAAATGGTAACCAAAAATATCTTAATGACTTGACAATGAAGCAGCAGGCTTCTACATAATCTTTGATCAAAAAGGAAATTAAAAAGAAAATTAAAACCTGCCTAGAAGGCATTGAAGAAGAACCTCCATAACAAAGCCTACAGAACACATTAAAGCTATATTCAGAGGAAAATTTATAGCCTTAATTGCCTTCATTATTTAACAAAACCTGCCAAATAAAGTAATTTTTCATCTTAAAACTGAAATGTGAAAAGCAAAATTAAACAACAGTTAAGAAAAGGAAATTTAAATATATTTTTAAAATGGGGAAAAATAGGAGAAGGGACGATTTTAAAAGCTCATTCCTTGAAAATATCAGTAAAATACAATTCTTATGATTCTGATAAAGGAAAAGAGCAAAAGCGAAAAGTAAACGTCATGAAGACTGGGAATGAGATGTAGCCAAGACACAGAGAGATTAATATCATCATAAAAAAATACCATGTGTAACTCTATGGCTACAGGTGAAAATGAATAATATTTTAGCAAGATATCCCTAGTCTACCAACTTTTCACAGTTTCTACCCTGTTTCACCATTTCTCTCTCCTTTTTATATATGGCACCTTCTCTTCATGCCCAACCCTCTACCCCTATTTACCCTCCATCAAGGGTCATTTTAGTTTTACTGGCCGAGTCTGGGTCTGGGAGGAGACTTTCTTTCTTCCATCTCGAATTCAAAAAGGGTGGATTGTGTATACTGATGTTCGTACCTTACTTCCCAGTTCTTGGAGAATCTCTCTCACATGTACCCCGTTTAGTCCACACATGGCATCTCTCTCATTTCTTTTAATATTCCAAAATATTTTCATATTCATTATAGCAGCAATTTTTAAAATTTTATGTTGTGAAGCAAATGTTACTACTCCAAGCAATCATTTCAGAGGAAAAATGAAACAAATTGTTTTGATAAGGCCAGAGGACATTTTCACTAGTTTTTAATTATCAGTTATTTCTCACACATGTGTGCACATACATACATAATAAAGCTTGTATTATCTCACCAGTAAGATAGATCAACCATGATCCTCAGGCTCAAGAGACTTAAAATAAAGTAAAAATGCTTAGCACTCCGTAAGATTCTATAAATTGCATAATAGTTTATGTAACTGTAGGGACACAACTGAGGGTGAGAGACTAGCACTGAAGGGCCCTTTTCCCCCAGACCTGGACATTCTCTTAGGCAAATCACACATTTTTCAGCTCACCCTCAGAAAGTTAAAAATAGTCTCATTTTCCAGATAGAAAAGAAAAGAAAATCCAACATCATCAATATTAAATGTTCACAATTTAATTGGTTGGGTGGCACAATCAGTGGGCATCTGACTCTTGATTTTGGCTCAAGTTATGATCTCAGGATCGTGAGGTCAAGCACCACGTCGGGCTCTGTGCTGGGTATGGAGTTTGCTTGGGATTCTCTCTCTCCCTCTCCTTCTACCCCTCCCCTCCCACTCTTCTCTCTCAAAAATAAAATAAAATAAAATAAAATAAAAAACATTCACTCCATCAGTAAGAATTTGCCGTGTAACAAACCATACCGCAAATTAGTAGCTTATAACAACAGCTAATTATTTAGCCTATTACTCTGTAGGTCAGCAATTTGGAGTGGGTTGGGCTTGGTTAGGTAGTCTGAGGCTCTCCCTAGGTTCCCTCATTAATCTTTGGTCAGCTGATGGTCAGCTCTGTTCTCTGTCTAGGGATCTGGCAGAAGCAACTGGGCTGACTCAACTCTGGTCAATGTGGTCTTTAATTTTCCAGCAGGCTAGCTCATTCTTAATCATACAGCCCACTGGGCAGGGTTCCATGAGAGAGTCAAAGTGTTTGAAGCCCCTTGAGGCATAGGCCTGGAACTGCTGCAATGGCATTCTTGCTAAATTCTTTTTTTTTTTTTTTTAAGATTTTATTTATTTATTTGACAGAGAGAGAGAGATAACAAGTAGGCAGAGCAGCAGGCAAAGGGAGAAGGAGAAGCAGGCTCCCCACTGAGCAGAGAGCCCGATGCAGGGCTCAATCCCAGGGCCCCAGGATCATGACCTGAGCCGAAGGCAGAGGCTTAACCGACTGAGCCACCCAGGTGCCCCATTCTTGCTAAATTCTATTTGCTGAAGGAAGTGACAAGGCCTGCCCAGATGGAGTGGGGAAATAGACAACAGGAGACACTCTATAGGCACACTGCTAGGATATGAAAACAAGGAGGGGAAGGAACATTGCCACTATGCATCCCAACTATCTAAGTCTTTTTTCCTTCCTGTGGATGCATGGCTGGCCCACAGGAAACACCCACCTGTGTCTATTGCTGCCTGCCCGGACTTACCCTGGCTCCATTCAGCTGCTCTCCCTCTTGCTTCTCCAGCTAGGAGTCACATCAGTCCCTGTGCCTCCCCACCTTTAAATTCCATGGGCACAGGTTAGGTTTTCCAGGTGGTGTTCCTCACCCTTGTCACTTAATTCCATTCTTACCCCTCCCCACCATGCAGTGCAGGAAGTGCTCCCCAAACAATTCTCTCCATATAAATCCTCACTGTGAGCATTTCTCAGCCTCTCTCCATCTTCTTGTGTCCATTTATGATGATGTGGTCAGGGCTGAAAAACTAGTTTCATGTTTTTCTTAGTTTAGGTTCCCCTAGAAGCAATGGGAGATGAGAGTACAAGATTGGGGAACAAGGATGAGAGACAGTGAGAAGAACAGAGTGTGTTTTTCAATCCAGTTACTGCTATGGGCAAAAACTCTGGGAGTCCGTTTACAACACAGATCTCAGAATTATCCCACCTGGGGATGAGGGAGCTGGGGTATTTATGCACTGCTATACAATCATTCTATCATTGATTGAAGCTGCTCTAGGTGAGCAGTGGGGTAATTCCCTGGCACTTGCAACCTGCTATGATATGTGCAAGTAGAGCAGGCATGAGCAGCCTGAGGAAACCATCAGGCAAGAAAGGCAGGTGCTGGTGGTCTGGCCCTTTTACCCTGAAGTGGTAAGAGTGAGGAACCTAGTGATGGCTCCTGGATGTCGTACTTGTCCTATGTAGGTGTTGTAGCAACTCCATCAAGCTCCAAAACAATAGGAAACATTGAGTTTAGCATTTTATTACAGAGACAGTACTCTTAAAATGCCATTCTCTTAGTCTCGTGTACTCTCGAAAATATGGTTTTTCCTTCTAGCCATATTTTATTATTTTTACCACTTAGACATATTACCATTCCTGCTTTTCTAAAGCCTTTAATCCTAAGATTAAGATTCACTATCTCCTCCCTTTTCCTCTACCTGTATTCTGTATTACCATCAGTTCTCTCCTGACAATATCTTCTCTGATACGTGTCCTGCATCTCCTATAGGGTCTGGCCTACAGTAAAGGCTCAACAAGTATTTCTAGAATAAATGAATTAATAAGTGAGATTCATTATTCTTTGCAATCAGGCATCTCGGGTATTTTCCATGACAATACCAGATACAAAATATTTTTGTACTTCCTCTTCTGGGCTCCCTTGAGAGGTACAGCCTCTCATTACCTGAAAGTTTGTACTAGTTTTAACCACTGGTTTATTATGGAAGAAATTCAACCTGACACCTCTCATTTGTCATAGTCATTCTATTTCCTGCAACCTAAAAAAATTTTTTTCTGAACATCTATGCCTATCACTTTCCATTTTGTAAGCATAGATTACCATGAATTTTATGCATTATGCTAGGAATAAAGAACTGCATTTCTCTCTCCCTCACCCTCCTCCTTCCTTCTTCCTCTTTCCTTCTTTCTCTTCCCTTCTCTATTTTTCTCTTTCTCCCCCAACCCCAACTCTGCATACAAACATAGCAGTTGAATTATGCTTTTTCACGTTCTCTCTGCCAAGAATTTCATTCTTCTCCATCATTGCCTACACACCTCAATTGTTTTTAGTAAACTTTCTATTGAGGTGAAACCCCCAAATAGAAAAGTGCATAAATCCTAATACACAGCTCAGTGAATTTTCATAGCTGAACACACATGTCTAATCACAGGGCTCCCCCTCAGTTCTGGAGAGGCCAGCAGTAGACCTCCAGCCTCCTTCTGTTGAAGGCTGCTCACTCTTCCAGAAGGACCCATGGCAGCCTCAATGAAGGTCTTTCTCCCCCATAGTCCACATCCAGGCTGAGAATTCCCAGCAACCCGGCCTGCAGATGGCAGGTAGGAGATAAGCCTCTTCTCTGCTTATCCTTCCAGCCATTGTGTTATTTCTATTTTCAGTTTTTGATGCTACCTGCTTGCTTTCTAGTTCCTTCTCTTGTTTGATCTCTTAGGTGAGTTCTCCTGTTCTCTGTCATTTCTTTGAGTGTCTAGATGTGTACTAATTCATTGGAAGGGGCCTTCTGTTTCAGAGTAAGTTTCCCATGAGCATTCTTCACCTGTCCTTTGCAAATGACCTTCATTTCACCCTGTTGAAGAGTAAGTGCTATGACTTTTCTGTTTCACTCTGTCCCCAGCGCCTAGAAGAGAACTTGGCACATTACCTGTGCTCAAATGTTTGCTCAGCTGTTAACATGCAATGAATCTCTGCCTACTTCCCATGCAGAGACCTTTGACTTCTTCCTAATTTTTGAATGGGACAACTCTCTTCCAATATCCAATTTACTTAAAAACATCCAGATAGCTTTATAGGGTAGGGTGCAATGGATGATTATGTGAATATATAATGAATTGGGCCAGCCAGTAGAGTAAAAGTCATTATGCTGTTTTAGAAGTTTCCTACTAATTTTCTAGTTTCTGCCCTACAAAGCTTCTATCAGCTTTAAATACCTACCCACTCCCCGCACATGCATACACAACTACTCACACGCCCAGTTAGCATCATTCTGTACAGTCAACACTGATGAATACCTGTGATGCTGTTGGCCACTTCCTGTCATGAATCCACACTGCCATAGCTAGTTCTATAGAGTAAGAGTGCAGGTCACAACAAAGAACAACATTAAGATAGCATCGTGTTCCAACTATCTTCCTTTTGGCCCCTGTACGACTGCTGTATCAAGCCAAATAGCACATTTCAGAGATTTACCCTTTTCTCCCTTTCTGACTCTCACCATGTTCCAATTCTTTATCATTCCCACATAATCCTCCAATTAATTTTCATAAAATCCTGCATCCTGCTTTAAATCTGAGTGCTTCTGTATTTATTTGTGACATCTCCCCTCAAATCTATCCAAATTTACCCATATTTAGCTAATATTCTTTATTATCTCTTGCCATGGGCTTCAGCAATCATCAGTGTATCTAGTTGGGGGTCTCTTAATTGTCTATCCTTTCCTCCCCACCCTCATGTCAGCAGGGTTCAGGGAGAAAAAATTGAAAGAAGCTATTATTCCACCACCAGCCTTATTCTGTATTTTAAAATATCATTTTAATTACTGAGATGTTCTGACTCAAATGTTCTCATGTCACAACTAAATTCTACTTCTTTTGCTGTAAAATAGGAAAAGCAAATCAGTAAATGAAAGCATTTCACAGGCTGTTTTCAAAGGAACTTTTGGAGTTAACTTTCTGTTATCCTCAGCCATGCTCTTTGACAACTCTTAAACCACTGTCCTAGAAGTGGCTGCATGGTAGCTTCTGAGCTTTGAAATTCTGTGAAGTTACTTCTTAGCTTTGATTATGACTCTTCTTTGTCCATATTTATATCTTCTTAAGTTATAATTACCCATTCACTAACAGCAAATAAGATATTGCTGGAAGGAGAAACTGAGTCAGTAACCAATTGCAGATTCATTCTAAAGTCTATTTTTTTTTAAGATTTTATTTATTATTTATTTGACAGAGAGAGACAGCAAGAGAAAGGGAACACAAGCAGGGGAAGCAGGAGAGGGAGAAGCAGGCTTCCTGCAGAGCAGGGAGCTTGATGCGGGGCTCAATCCCAGGACCCTGGGATCATGACCTGAGCCAAAGGCAGACGCTTAACCAACTGAGCCACCTAGGCGCTCCATCATTCTAAAGTCTAAAAGGAAAGCCATGGGGTGCCTGGGTGGCTCAGTCAGTTAGACATATTGCTGGATTTTGGAAGTGCCATGTCCCCTCCTGGAGCGAACTTGTCCATTGATGGTTTTGTGCCCTGAGAAAAATCCTTTGTCTGATGAAGACCAAATATATGTTTGGCCCAATATACCACCACATATACCAACCCCCTGCTATTGAAATAGTCAGTGGTCATGGCTCCATACAGACACACTTCTACCCTCTCTGCCTCCACTCCCACATCATAGCTGGATGTTCACTGCTGTCTCCTGGACACTAGGATCTTTTAAAGCAAAGGGTTCAGGTGTATGTTGTTTCTCAAAATGGGTTCCAGTAGGAGGTTCAAGGGCCTCAAACTCTTTGCCATCAGGTCAACCAATGTAACTCTATTTTGTCTGTTCTATATGTGGTATCCTTTACAGAATTCTGATTTTTTAAAAGAAGTTCTACTGATAAAAAGAAGTTTGAAAATTTCTTCAACCTAAATGATGTTGATGCATCAGTCTTCCACACCATAAAACTCAACATGGAGATCTGTATTTTATTAAATACCCTGTAATTAATAATGGTTGGGATATTCAAATAGAGTGATTTCATTTCATTTTCCTTCTTGTCTTTTCCATCAGTGCCCCACTCAAACAAACGTTCTCTCCTTCAACCCTCAGGATATGGGTGTCAATGTTCTAAACCCTCTTTCAGGCATATATTGGATGAAAGAAGACTGGGAATGGGAGGGGATGTTTTCTGGCTAAAGTTACAAGAGCTGGATGGGACACCCATTCACTGAGTACATTGGTAGCAGTTGGACAAAGTCATAATCAAATGAGTTTTTGTTCTGACTTTAGCGTAAGGCTCAAAAGTGACTACTGACAAATAGTCAAGGTTTCGGAGAATATTCAGGCTGGTGGGAAAGACATCTTTGATCTGTCTCTCAAAACCCATGACAAAGACAAAAATCCAAACACCTAAACATCCAACCTCTTAACTCTCCTGCTTTAAGTTACTTTGTAGGATATGTGCTATTTTTGCTACCCTCATACACACTCCACACTCAATATTATCGAACACCCCTAGATACTCTTTTCTAAATGCAAAGACCAGCAACACTTCCAGGCTGTAGATGCATTATTACAATGTTCCCTGAAAAAAAAGTGCTACATATCCTATGATTAAATAATCATTACATGGCCTAAAATAGTTTCATTCTGTTTAAAAAAAAAAAAAGAGCAGAAATCAAGTGTTTATTATTAGCCAGAATGTGATAAATCTTTTTTAAAATTGGGGATGGGGAGGTATGTGTGCATGTGTGTGTTTCCCATACTATTAAACTTAATTTGGTGCTCACTGAATTGTAAAATAAATGAAGAATCACGCTATACTCTTTATGTCAGCCAAATGCTAGAAGGCTAAAAATCACCCAAGATCTATTTGAACAGGTGCACATGGTTTTTCTCTTCCAAGAGGATGGATCTGCCAGCAACTAAATTCTGGTTCTTTCCCCCAGTTCTAGCTAGAGGTCTGTGTTTATTGGGCTTTAACTTCTGCTCAAAAGTGAGTGTGGGTGTCTTGGGGGCTGATCTGGTGAGATGGCTGAGCAAAAAGCCTGACTCATATAGACACACACCCACACACATACACACACATAGAGGCATCCAGGGATAAATTAGGTGTCACCTCACAGGACCTTAGTCCTGCTCCCATATTTTTAGCTGTAGAAGAAGAGAGTAAGAGAGAAAGGGACATGATTTCCTATAATCTGCTTTCAAATAGAGCAGCCAATTCTTAACCACAGTGGAAGGGCATCCATAAATAAAGCTTTCATGAGTGGTTTGTGGCCTCCTTAAGTATACATATACAGAAATAGAATACATATTTTTGCTTATTTTAATTTGTGTATATATAAAAATATTTTAAAATTCTAGCATACATATATTTTCAGCATGAAATGGATCATCCCTCTGGATTTCAAATTCTGCCCTGTGGTGTCATGTTGTAAAGAAGAATGAAGCTGCAGATCTTATTTCAGAACCAGCACCTAACTTAGTTATCCTGGGGAAACTCTATGTCCAGGTCTTGGCTGTCTTAAGAAACTTCTCCTACCAGAATTATGAGGCCCCAGTAGAACTAAATTTAATGGCTTTATTAAAGGCACTGAAAGTGGTATCTGTGTTGCATTATTTGAAGATCACATTTCCCCAAATATTCAAAGCAACATTGTTTTATTTCCCTTAGTTAATATCTTCTAAGTAGATATTTAAAAATCCTCTTTTAAAATGTAAATGCCCATGGGGAAACATAATACATCGCGGAACAAATTAGTTGTACAGACCCCGCAATCAGGATGAAAGAGTAGAATCAAAGGGAGAAAGTGAAGGTTTTGACAAAGAAGGTAACAAAAGATACTAAGCCACTAACAACTATATCTCTGCTTCTGTTTGCTTAAGCCTGGCTGAAGGCAATGTAAGCTAGCTTTTCATTTCCCAGCAAAGTTGTCCAGTTTTAAAATTCATGTATGAGCATAGAAGTTACAAGGATGCAAACCATCCAGCAAAAGGACTAAATAAATAGTAAAGTCTAGTTTATTACCAATTCTGTTGAATTCACCTCCTAAATGTTATTTTACTTCTTCTCACCTCCACCTCCCACATCTAAGCCATTATCGCTGTACAGCAGCCTCCCTACATTTATTTTTCCCTGAATGCCAACCCATTTATTTTCGTAACACAGCCCAAGTGATTTTTTTCAAGATATCCATCTGACCAGGCCAGCATGCAACTTCACACTCTTCAATGGTTCTGCATTGTCCATTGAACAGGATTTAAGACTGACATGGCTCTTGGGTCCTACAGGTTAGGACTCCTCCAGCCTCATCCAGCCTCTTCCAGTCTCTATCTTTTATTTCCTCATCCCAACTGCTCACCATGGGCTCTCCTCCCCAGGTCCCTTGCACTCTTCCCTCCTTTCTTCACCTGTCCATCCTTGAGATCCAAGTCTCACTCCCTCAGTGAAGCCTTCCTGTTTTCTCTAATTAGATCAAAACCTATAAATAATAGGCCCTCTTATATTCCTCTCCATAAAAATAACTGCCACAGCTGAAATTGTCCATTGGTTTTATATGTATCTAGTTAATGTCCACCTTTCCAATGATATTGTGAGTGGCGAATGAGCAGGAAGAAAGTATGTTTTATTAGTCCTTTGGGCACATGGCTAGCCTATATTTCCTAGCCAGTTTGGTGTGGTCATATGACTGAGTTCTGGCTAATGGTATGTGGGTAGAAGTGATATAGACCACTTCAAGAACTGACCAATTTAAAATTATATGCAATACTCTGTACTCTTTTTCCTTAACCTGACTGAGCAGAGAAAGATCTTGGAAATCATGTTTTGAAGATGGGGGGAACTGAATCACAAACAGGAGGAAATTCGCTCAACCCAAAACATCCATAATGGGCTTCTCATTGTGTTAAGCCACAAAGATTTAGGAGTTTATCTGTTGTGGCAGCTAGCATTGCCCTGATAAAACACTATTCTATTCTCCATGCCTAGCACAGTATCTAACACATAGTAGATGTTCAATAAATACATATCAGTTAAGCGAAAGTGTTGTTTCTTGGTATATGGAACATCCTTTGGAATGGACAGAGGGGACCAAGTATCTGTATTTGTGTTGGTTCATAAATTGGCCCCCTGTACATGAGGGCAAGGAGAGCCCAAACAAAAAGGCAGACCACTACAGATTGGTAGGTGGTAGATTTAATAAGTAAGGGAACTTACATAGGAGGCTTGTCTTTAGCAGCCACAAGATAAGCAGATTTCCACACCTCCCCACCAGAATCTTAAAAGTTTATATGGAGGACTTAACTAGATTCAGTCACATATACCATCAAGATGGTCTCAACAACACATTACTCTCTTAAGGCTGCATCCTCGAAATGGCCCCTAGTGGGGGAACAGCATGTAGAACTTACATTCCAAGGACAGGAAAGAGGTGAGGAGCCTCTGATTACCTAGGTTCAGCTCTCGGAACAACTGCTGATCATATCCTCTCAATTACCTCCTCCAATTTGATCAAGACTTTTGAGAGTAATGTGATTTTCCTAAGATTACTGGAAGAGAAAAGGAAGATGCACAAATACCAAGTAGAGACTGAGTTTGCACATAATAAAAAAAAATGACTCACTCTTAATTTTTTTGATGTATTTGAACAAGGTAATTGCATGTTCACCTAAATTTAATGACAACAATGAGGCATTAAAACACTAGTTTTAGCCTCTAGGGTTTCCATCTGGCCCAACTGGAAACTTCGTGAAATAGTATTGCAGAATAGTAAGGGCTATAGAGTTGAGCAGACCTGTATGCGACCTTGTCTATTCCAAGAATGGGCTGGTGTCACCCTGGGCAAGACCTATAACTACTCCAAGCTCTAGTTCATCCTCTGTAAAATGGGAATGAATGTATATAAAGCATTTTCCAGAGATGGAACATTCTAGTTATTCCAATTGTGGTGGCAGTTATAGTGGTGATGGTGGCAATAAAGAGCAGCATCTCTGGTCGCCAATATGGAAAAAGTGGATGTTGATTTCTTGAGTTAGAGAGTTAATGAGTCGAATGGTATTGATTTGGCAGGCTTGCCCAAGCTATTCATTAAAGAAATCACCAGGCTGAAGTGACCTTTCAAAAGTTCTGTTCTGTGGTTATCAATGTTATGTTTACTATATAATTTTTTTGAACATTCAGGTATAAAGAAAATAAAACGATCATTTCCAAAAGAAAACTGGCATTGCTATTTTAGTGCATCTATGTCATGACTTTGGCCTGCTACCTAGTAATACTTAAAAATAGAAGCACATGCGTACATGTGAAGTTACAGTTCAATTCTTAAGAACCCGGGCTCTGATGCCAGATTACCTGTGCTTGCATCCTGGCCTCACCATCAGCTCTCTATGGGCTTTTACTACAACTTTTTAAGTCTCAGTATATTATTTGTAAATTGTGGCAAATAATTATATCAACTTCATAAAGTTATTATGTCTATTAAATGATACAATACATGCAATGTGCTTAAAATAGTTTCTGACACAACTAGGAAGCATTACATATAAGTTAGCTATGAAAACAATAACAATTATGATGATGATAATTGATACATATGTCTAGTTCTCTAGAGGAAATGAATGCACAAAGGAATCCAAACTCAACATAGCAGCACTTCATTTTGAACAAGGGCTTTGATTTCATATTCAAGTATACAATTCTAATGGGACAATCTAAGCCTATAGAAAATCACTTGATTCTTTCAGTTTCAATTTTGAAGTCTATTCTATGTTTTCTATTTATCTAATTTGGTCTACATTTTCCTGAGATCAGTACCACATCATTTAAAAAAATTTTTTTTATTTTATTTTGACAATTGCTATAAGTACATCTATTATTCAGCTTTTCTTTTCTTTTTTTTTTAAGATTTTTATTTATTTATTTGACAGAGAGAGACACAGCGAGAGAGGGAACACAAGCAGAGGGGGTGGGAGAGGGAGAAGCAGGCTTCCCACAGAGCAGGGAGCCCGACGTGGGGCTTGATCCCAGGACCCTGGGATCATGACCTGAGCCAAAGGCGGACGCTGAACGACTGAGCCACCCAGGTGCTCCTATTACTCAGCTTTTCTAAAATATTCTTGTAATTCCTACCTTTTTATTTTTGCAAGTAAATCTTAGGATTTTTAATCATCTTATAACCTGATTTGGTATAATTTTGCAATTACATTAACTTTTAGAATTCTTTTGGAATGAACTGAAACTTTATGATATTGAGTTTTTCCATGTAGAACCTGCTATATGTTTCCATTTAATTCAATTCTCTTTTGTATCTTAGGTTTTCATAATTTTCTTTTTTTAAAAAAATAGAACCTCCATATGCCTAGTTTCTATTTTCACTAATACTGTGAATAAGATCTTTTATTTTTTTCCATTTTATTTTCTGACCAGTTATTTTTGCTATAGGAGAAAGCTATAGATTTTGGCCACTTAATTTTGTACCTAGGAAAATTACTGAGCCCTTTCATAAGTTCAATCATTTATGTATCAATGTTCTTGGATTCCTGAGATGGACAATCAAATCATCTACAAATAATAATTGGGTCTCCCCTTCCTCAATGACTTATCAATGATTTATGTTTGCTATCTTAATTACACTAAATGGAATATATTTTTTTAAAGGTAAGTTACAGCAATAATAAAGGAAATTGTATTATCTATTATTTCCCTAATTCTACAGGAGGTGCTCTCAGTGCATTACAACTAGGAGGAATGAATGCCAACACTGATGGTTTGATAGTGTTTTTTAAAACTCATTTTAAAGGAGTATTCTATATATATTCTAGCCTATAATTTTTTTAATTGAGGCATATGCTGAAATTTATCAAGAGAATGTTGTTAAATATCAAAATAATCATACAATTTTGTTTTCATTGTATTATTGAAAATGTACATTATATTAATCAATATCTTGATATTAAAATACTTTCATATTCCTGAAATAAGTCCTACTTAATTTGTATATTCATTATGAATTGGGGATGTGTTTACTACATAAACTGTAAGGGTCTATTGACCCCACTTTCACTATGATAATTTCTACATGCACACTTCATTGTTGTATTCAATCTACTCTATGTATTCATCTATTCTGGATTCTGCTCAGTATCTGTTCATTAAATTATATCAATGAGTTCATTTAGATTTATTTTTGTGTCTAATTAATCTAGAAAAACTGATATATAAAATCATTCACTATATATATTTTTAAATTTTCTTGTTGTTCTAATAGTTTTGCCTCAGATATTTCTTTTTTTATTTTCATTTAGGTTTTCTTTTTTCTTCTTTTAATTTAAATTCAATTAGTTAACATATAGTACATCATTAGTTTTTGATAAAATTTAATGTTCAATGATTCATTAGTTGCATATAACACCCAGTGCTCATCACATCATGTGCCCTCCTTAATACCCATCACCCAGTTAAAGATTTTATTTATTTATTTATTTATTTGTCAGAGAGAGAGAGTACAAGCAGAGGGAGTGGCAGGCAGAGGGAGAAGCAGACTCCCCACTGAGCAGGGAGCTGGATGCCAGACTCAGTCCCAGACCCTGGAATCATGACCTGAGCCGAAGGCAGATGCTTAAACAACTGAGCCACCCAGGTGTCCCAGATATTTCTTTTTTTAATAGAAGTATAGTTAATTGCCCTATATATTTCTAATTCTATAATATTGGACTGTTATATCATTATTGGGAGCTATGCTTTTTATCAATGATTATATTAGATTCCTTTGGTCTTAATACTTTTCACTTTTAATTTCTCCTTCGGTATTAATATTGCTTCCCTTGCTTGCTTTCTTTTTATTCAAGGAGGGTATGTGCTACGGTGAGCACTGAATTGTGTAAGACTGTTGAATCACAGACCTGTACCTCTGAAACAAATAATACATTATATGTTAAAAAAAAAGAAGAAGAAGAAGAAGATAGCAGGAAGGGAAAAATGAAGGGGGGGAATCGGAGGGGGAAACGAACCATGAGAGACTATGGACTCTGAGAAACTGAGGGTTCTAGAGGGGAGGGGGTGGGGGGATGGGTTAGCCTAGTGATGGGTATTAAAGAGGGCATGTATTGAATGGAGCACTGGGTGTTATACGCAAACAATGAATCATGGAACACTACATCAAAAACTAATGATGTAATGTATGGTGATTAACATAACATAATAAAAAATATATCTTTTCCATATTTTTATAGCACTTTCTCTCCAAATTGGGTTTCCTATAAACAAGATACAGTTAAGATCCTGAGCTCTTTAGGGGAAGAGTCTCTTCAGTCTAGACTAAATAAAAACAACCAATATGAGAAGGCCTCCTTAGAGACAAGCTGCAGAAGTATATTTATGAAAGATTAAATTGAGGATATCACATATAAAAATAAAAACATATCAAATTCCATTTTACCTTCTGAAATGGAATCTTATGTTATGATAATTTTTATCCTAAATATTTTAATCTATTTTCTTATCTTTCCATATCAACTGATAACATTGAGATGATCTGGTTAGCTGTGCTTTGCATGGCCCTGGACGGGCAGGGCAGTGCATTCTGAGCTCCCCACTCTGTCCCTTTGGCAGCCTAGAGTCTCTGTGCTCTCACCTGTCCCTCAGGAAAGCAAGGGCCTCTCCTCCTCTCCTACTTTGGCCCACAGGAAAATGATATTATCTCAACTAGCCTGAGTCCAAATGAGCAGAACTCTTTCTTAGCATTGCCTTCCTTCCTTAAGGAGAGGATTGAGATGGTAGCCTGGGGAAAGATGGAATGAGTTCTGATACACCCAGAATCCTACTAGAAGTTTGGCCTTGGGTAAATTACTTAACACCTATCATATTGTTTTCATGTGCTAAATGGAGATAATAAGATCTGCTTACATGTAATTATTGGAGGCTTAAGTGTGAAAACCTAACAAAATGTAATGCCTACCACTTCATTAGTATGCCATGGACAGGTATTATTGATCACTATCTAAGCTCGTATGCCTTATTCTTCTTATAGCCTAATGGTGTTCTGGTTTTGTTTGTAGAAATATCTGTTCCCAAGCTTTCCTTCCTTCCTTTCTTTTATCCTTTTATTTCTCCATTTTTAAATTAATCATTTATTAGTTCAGAGAAAAGGCTAAAAATTTAGAAAGTCAGAAAAGATTAATAAAACAAATATCTATTTTGGGGCACTCGGGTGGTTCAGTTAGTTAAGTGTCTGACTCTTGATTTGGGCTCAGGTCATGATCTCGGGGTCATGAGATCAAGCCCCACATCAGATTCTGTGCTCAGTGCAGAGTCTGCTTGAGATTCTCTCTGTCCCTCTGCCCCTCCCCCCTTTTATACGCTCTTTCTCTCTCTCTAAAATAAATAAATAAATGTATATACACATATATATTCATATATATATACAAATATATATCACACATACACACACACTCATTCTCAACATAAACACAATACCATTGCCATTAGCTTGGGGTCAATGCAAACCTTAGTTTGCATCTCAGCTTACCCACTTCCCATCCATATAACCGTTGGCTATTGTTTAATTCTATGAAAAATGCAAATGGGCATATACCCCAGCTCTCTATTTACAGCTCAACAAGGTAAGTGCACTGATCCTGCGTTTCCTTGTCTGGAAAACAGGGGTACTAATAATGCTGATTTCACAAGGTCAATACAAGAATTAAATATGACAATAAACTGGAAATTGGCTATCATATAGAAGAAGATCAATAAATAATGGTTGCTGTTATTTTTTTAAGCAAACATAGTAATTCTCACTTTGTAACTCTTTAATGAGGCTTAAGTGAGCTAGTATGGAGGAGGCTTTGCACAGAGTAGCAACTCTGAAACTTATAATTTCTACTTTCCTTTTTTTCCCTCTGTGCTCAGTGAATAAAAAAGCCATTTAAATGGGCTGATGGGAATACTCATTGTGGATAATGTATACTATTTGTGGAAGCAGAGTGAAAGAGGTTATTTCCTTTAGCCAGTGCTAGTAAAAATGTCTAGCAGAAAAAAATCTCACTCAAAATAGAAGACAATGGATTCAACAAAAAGGGCTTTGAAACCCCACTGGCCTCAAGCCCACCAACATTCCTCCCACCACGGAATCCACAGTCTCTTCTTTACTTTTAACCGAGATGCCTGTTAAACGATTAATACTCCTACAAGAAATGCTTGTAAGTATTCATATCTCCTCTAAAGTGTGAGCGTGAATGGGATTTAGAAGCAGATTTTTAGGATTTATATTTAGGGATGCGCATGAGGGAAGGAGGAGAGGAGAAAAAAAATGTTGAATCGCAGAGGGAAGTGGGAGGAGGAGCACAAACCCCAAGGGGATAAAGAAAAAGACAATGTTGCTTATTCCATAAATTTGCTCAGATTTAATTCTTAGGCCCAATCTGTAAGGAACCTCTACTATGTATTGAGATATCTGAGTGAATCTCATCCTAAAGAGAGAAGAACACATTTTCTTACCTATGCCCTTGCTGCTACTTTAGCCTTAGTAATTAGTGACCCAAAAATGGACTTCCCTAGCTTTTCAATTCTTTCCTCATCTGATTAAATCTTTTTGGGTATATCTTTGTGGAATTTACTTCAGGGAAAATGGGACAGAAATGCATGTTTGGTTCAGAAGTTCTAAAATGGAAGGTGAAATTACTTGCAGTTTTAACTAGTGATTGCATAAAATAGCTCCCCAAGAACAGGCAAGGAAAAGAGAAAAAAGAAAGGAGAAATATATTTCATTTAAAAAAAAATTCTTCCATTTGAACAATTAATCAAAAGACAACAAAACAGGGTATTTTGAGTGAGATTTTTTTTTTTAGGACATGCCCACACCTTCTACATATATATATATATATATATATATATATATATATATATATATATATAGTATTATGGGATGGGGGAGGGTGGGATTGTTGAGAGTTCAGCAATAAGATAGAAAGCCCTTCTTACGGTTCCAGGTATATGCATGAGTTGCTCTGCTCTTTTTTCAAGTTTAAATGTAAGATACTGAATTCCATGTTTACATACAATGCGTAGCACAGAAGCACATACATTTCTCCAGGCATAACCACACATGTGACAACACTCTAAAGACCCAGCAGTGAGTTCCTTTAAGGAATATTGACTGAGTGAGATTTCACATTCTGTGGATTTCAGCCATCAATTCAGTTTCTCCACGTTCCTGAAATCTCATTGTTACACTCAGGATTTGTCTTCTCCTAGGGATCACTTTCAAAGCATGTCATTGTCTGTGACAAGACACAGTAAAATGATGATGAGTTTGGATTTCTTTCCCCAGACTCTCAGCTTTTCTATCCTTTAGTTTGGCATTTCGCTCCTTGATTATTATCAGATGCCATGTGAGAAATCCCTGCTGATATTGAGACATATCAAAGGTGCTGACTGAGAAAGCATTAGGTACTGCTTAAACTCAGTCTTTAATCACTACCACTTTTAAAACATTTAATAATGTCATTAGGAAAAATTCAGAAAGCACTTGAAAATGTCAAATAACAATAAATCCAGATCTTAGTGAGCCTGTCAGGTATTATTACCCCATTCCTGGTATCAGTACTAGAAGGATGAGTCATTTTTTTAAAGATTTTTATTTATTTATTTATTTGACAGAGAGAGAGAGCACAAGCAAGGGGAGCGGCAAGCAGAGGGAGAGGGAGAAGCAGGCTCCCCGCTGAGCAAGGAGCCCAATGCGGGACTGTATCCCAGGACCCTGGGATCATGACCTAAGCTGAAGGCAGTTGCTTAACCAACTGAGCTACCCAGGCACCCCCAATTTTTCAATATATTCAGAAATAATATTTCAGACTAAAGTATGAACTCAATGTCCTATTTTGGTCTGTTCTTTCTCACTTTTTTGTGTTCCCTTTTTCTTGAAAGATTCTAATGAATTAAAAAAATGATCACATTCTTCAAAGTTCTCACTTAAAAGTAATGATTTAAGATTTCTTAATCTGGGAAAAAGTCTTGGGAAAGAGCAATCATTTTTCAAATCAAAAGATTAAGATAATTTATTTTAAACTTATTAAATCAGGACTAACTAGTACTTCATTCGATTTATTATACTGAAATGAAATCATCAGTAAGGCACCCCAACATTTTGCATTAGTAAATTATTTTCTGGGGTGCCTTGGTGGCTCAGTCGGTTGAGCATCCGACTCTTGGTTTTGGCTAAGGTCATGATCTCAAGGTCATGGATTGAGCCCCACATTGGGCTCCATGCTTGGTGGGGAGTCTGCTTGAGATTCTCTCTCTCCCTCTCCCTCTGCCCCTCCCCCTGTGCATGCTCTCTCTCTCTCTAAAATGAATATTCAAAATAAAATAAAATAAAATACTTTAAACAGTCCCAGATGATAGGGCTATAAAGAGGAGATAGCACTAGGCACATACTTATTTTTCAATTAGTAGGTTTCCTAAATAAATCATGCTGTATATTGAGAATTTTACTTCAGTTGGAAAGGTGCCACAATTATTTGTTTTCATTTCATTATTAAATCAGAGCATGTTCAATAAAACAAATAGATTGCATATTAAATACAAATCTACTGATAATATTCACTAGATAACTAGGATGTGTGTCCTAAAGGGTGAGAGATTCAGAGTTCCTATTTCCAGGAAAATTATGTGTTCATTATGATATGTTTCTTACGCCTTCTACAAATATTTAATTTTTTTAATTTAATTTACTTTAAAATAGTTGTTAGATTTTATGCTCCTGCAAGGAAAAAACCTGAATTCACAGAGGCACATGACATGAGATACATTAAAAATATTTTGCAAATAGAATATACCAGAGTTAGCAGAAAAGTCTGCTTTGGGAGAAACTTCTATTATGAATAAAATTGTTGTTTGTCACTTTTATTTTACTGGGAGGCAAATTAGTCATTGCATAGCTTGTTCCATTTTTTTCTTGAAATCAGGTCACTTAATCCCTTCTGGGATGTATTCAGAATGAGAGCCTATATTTTCCTCTCAGATTAATCTGGAGAGAATTTCAAGTTGCAGGTCTTCATATAATAGGGCATATAGAAATGGAGTCTAAAGTGTCTGACACTTTTAATGATATAACTTCATTCACAATGGCATTACTTGTGGATATAATTTAAGTGAAAATGTAGGCAAGCCAAATCCCCATATGACCTCAGCAACTCTAAAATTATATTCCTGTAATGTGCTTTATAGCTTCTCTACCTAAATACAGCTGGTAACCTCTAAATGTCAGCATTTGTGGATGGTTATCTATTTCTGAGCACAATATATCATCTGTTCCGAGGATATAACAGTTATTATTCGTTCTTCTTGGACAAGAATCCGTGTTTCATAATATTTATGATTTAAAGTTAAAGCTAGCTAAATGCATGAAATTCAAAAGTTCGGTTGGACAGTGTTTTATTCACTATTCAGTTTTCTTCATTTTTCTAAATATAATAACACACTGAGGAGGGAAGGTAAGGTTGCTTCAGTCCCCTGACTTAAAAGCTGAGAAACAACTGCGTAATTATTAAACTAACTTATCCCTAAGAGAAATCTGCAAGACATAATATTTCCTGTTTTCATAAAAGAACCAAAATATGGATTTTAATGCTAGTTAGGGCCCTAATCATATAGGAAAGTGATCCAGACAAAATCAGGATAGATAGATAGATAGATGATAGATAGATAGATAGATATAGGTAGGTAGATAGATAGATAGATAATTATCAAATGGTCTGTAGTAAAGGACCAATTTATTTTGTTTTCAATTTCCAATCTGTCAAGGATGTGTATATTTGCAAAATAAAATAAAAATGACTCATAGAAAACCATGAGAGACTATGGACTCTGAAAAACAATATGAGGGTTCTAGAGGGGAGGGGGGTGGGAGGATGGGTTAGCCTGGTGATGGGTATTAAAGAGGGCACATTCTGCATGGAGCACTGGGTGTTATATGCAAACAATGAATCATGGAACACTACATCAAAAACTAATGATGTAACATATGGTGATTAACATAACATAATAATAAAAAAAATGACTCATAGAAAGTGAAATAAAAGCAAGCAAAGACATATAAACTACAAGCCTAGATTTTCATTATTGGATTCAACAGTCAAAGAAATAACATTGCAATGAACATTATCAGAAAAAGAATAACAGGGAGGTGCCCAGACGGCACAGTTAGTTAGGCATCTGATTCTTGGTTTTGGCTCAGGTCGTGATCTCAGGGTTGTGAGACTGAGCCCCATGTCAGGCTCGATGCTCAACAGAGTCTGCTGAAGACTCTCTCTCCTTCTCCCTCTGCCTCTACCCCCTCATATAAATAAATAAATCTTTATTTTAAAAAAATAAGAATAACAGAAGAAAATTAATACAGAAGTTTCCAAATGCTTACTGTTGACTTCTGCACTTTTTTTTTGGCCACAGCCAGGCACCAGTCCGTGGACCACACTTTGAGAAGCACTGAGATAGAACAATCATTCTTGCCTTGCCTTTCTCCGTATTTTGCATTTGTAACATATCTCAGCATTTCTAAACAGTGTGCTAACAGCAGCATTTTAGTAAAACAAGTAATTTTTTTTTCCCTCTCTGGCTAACCAGCTAAGGATGATGCTGGGAGGCTGGGAAAGGTGGTATGCCCCCCAAAATATAAGGTGAGGTTCCCAACCTAAAGATATATAACCCAATAAGAAAGGAAAGCACCAGGAACTACTTAATGGAGTGCTTCTCCACTCTGATCATAGATTAGTGGGGTGTCACAGACTTCTTTCAAGTTGCAATTCCTATGTGCACCAAATAATGTCAGGAGACTGAATAAATTTTTGTGTGTGTGTATAAATTCTTCCACTTTTCCAGTCAATGGGTGCAGCTGTGATTAATAAAATATTTGTTTTAAAATCCTCCAGAAACTAATAGTAATTATATACTTCTATGTGTATACTCTGCCGGTAAATTCTAGAGATACAACTACAGTCATAAGGGCTGGCACACAGAAAGAAGGAAATACCAGCAAACATTTTTAGAGGATTGGTACCAACAAGGATGGCTGGCGTGGCTGGAGAAGGCAGTGGGTGTGAAGGAAATCTGAGTTTGTGTTGGAGGAATATGTGTGACTTTTTTTTTTTTTTCACAGAAATCATTCTAGATGTAGGGAGTAACAAGTGAGAACATGAAGCCACAATGAACTCCCTATGGAAGATGAAACAGATCACGGGGTGAGTTAGTGGAGAAGGAAATACGTAGCTTGATTGTGCAGGACTTGGAACACTAGTTTATGATGGACTTTTATCCGTTACACTGGGGAGAGCAGAAGCATCAATGACTGATGTCTGCCATGGGCACATGCCAGGGGAGAGATGGCAGACATTTATTATTTCTGCCCCAGAGCTGTGGTTTCAAAACCTGTCAGAAAGTTGAAAAAAAATTATGGGTTTAAAAAATCCAGCTCTACAAGGCCCATAGCATTTAGCAACTTGTCTGTATAATAGAGGAAAATTAAAATCTTTTCCAGGACATACATGTGAGATATAAGATGGAATGTTATGTACTAGATGCAGAGTGGGAAAGAGCCCAGGACATGAGCTGATGGAGAGCTGTGACAAAATTACAAACACACACACACACACACACATACACACACCAAAAGTGTCATTTAGGAACATTCCAAATGTCATAGCATATTAAATCTGATAATTAATTTTAAGATTCTATAGCCCAACTTTCATGTTAATAATATAGAAAAACACAAAGATGTTAAGCCTCTTGCCCCAAAACATTTGTTAGCAACTTAAAGCATAGAACCACACTCACTAATTTTCCAGATTTTCCACTTTTGTTTCTGACATCAATAGAATTTAACAAATCATTAAATGTGAAGATCAAGATTGAGGAATCACAGATAATTCTAAGATTTTGAGACTGAATTACTAGAAAAATAATAGGCTGTCAGTAGAGGAATGTATTTTAATTTTGATGACAAAATATTTGTCAATGAAATGGGTCATTAATAGAATTTTTATTAGTAGAAGTGTTTCTCCCTCAAGTACATTAGATGACATATTCTATTAGTCAGGAAATGCTAAATTGAGCTGCAACAACAACAACAACAAAAAAATCCCCCAAATCTCAGCAATTTAACATAACAAAAACCTATTTCTTGCTTTCAGAAAGTACACCTCTGGGTACAAATGATTCTCAAGGGCAGCTTTCCTACACCTACAGGTGTCAACTCAACATTCCAGGCTCCTTAACCTACCAATTAATGCCTCTATCTAGAAATGACTTCACTCACATTTCTTTGGCTAAAGCAAGTCACATGGCTGTGCCAACTTCAAGGGAGAGGGGTGACATAATGGTCCTGCACAACTGGAAGAGGAGGTGCTGATGAACAGTCATGATGCTACCAACATAACCGGTGCAATAAGATTTAAAAGAAGGTAAGGATGAATGTGCCCCAAATGACGAATATCTGATCTGTGAGTGCATTCTGCTGACTTCTTTGGGCAAAAGTCATGTGTAGTTTGTGGGATCCCTGGAGGGATTCTAGTCTACAAGAATGTAAATGATCACTAAAGCTGTGTTTTGCTACTTCTCCATATGGTACACAGCTCAAAGGGAAATGCAGTAAAGGAAAAGTAAGTTTCAGATCAAGACTAGGATACCTTTTTTTTTTTTCACTTTTTTTTTTTTAAGATTTTATTTATTTATTTGACAGAGAGAGACACAGCGAGAGAGGGAACACAAGCAGGGGGAGTGGGAGAGGGAGAAGCAGGCTTCCCATTGAGCAGGGAGCCCGATGCGGGGCTCGATCCCAGGACCCCGGGATCACGACCTGAGCCGAAGGCAGACGCTTAACGACTGAGCCACCCAGGCGCCCTGACTAGGATACCTTTTATGACAGCATTATGCCTAATAAACAAATATAAATCTAAAGGACATCAGTTTAACAAAATAAAATTCTAATTTACCTATAAAGTGGAAACACAAAGATTTATTGGTTTTCCAATTTTGATATCTAGTTAAATATGGGTATGTGTATCCCCTTTTTTGTTTGTTAGAATGCTGGTGTTTGCAACTTAGCTTCCTAAGGAATTTTTAAAGGAATCCTTAAAAAACTGTCTGAAGTAGGGATGCCTGGGTGGCACAGTTGGTTAAGCATTTGATTCTTGGTCTCAGCTCAGGTCATGATCTCAGGGTCGTGAGATCCAGGCCCACGTGGGGCTCCGGGCTCAGTGAGAAGTCTGCTTGAGATTCCTTCTCCCTCTCCCTCAGACCCTCCCTCTCATTCTCTCTCTCTTTCTCTCTCAAGTAAATAAATACATCTTTTTAAAAAATACTGTCTGAAGTACTATGCCTACATCAGCTTCATTATATCTAAACCATAACCTCACAGGATAATTTTGGGAAAAATAAATCAAAATTAAAACAAAAAACATGCAAAGTTTAAATTCTCAAACCCCAAATATTGGTTGGGTAGCCACAACAAAGCAAATAATTGAAAATTGAAAAATCATGCTGATCATCAAGTTATTTGGGGCCAAAAGGCCACAGTGCATACTATAGAAAGTTAACGGGTTGTAGGGATATATCTTTTTTATTTCCATCTCTCTAAAGTGTTGGAAACCATAAAGTCAACAGGAAAAAGTGTTGCTTGATTATTTACACAGACTATATGAGGTCAGCTTTTGTGAACTTATACCCTTACCAACTTTCTTTTAATTAGTATTTGACATATATTTGTTCTATACTTCTACTTTTCAAATTTTTGTGACCTCTTTCAAAAGGCATTCCTTTTTTACCTAGCAGGAAAAAAAAAAAAAAAATCTTTGAATTCCATTGGGAATTTAGTTCTTTACCATATTGATTGTGAGCACTGATAAGGTGATTTTTATTTTTCTCAGGTTATTTTCTACCCACGTGTTTTATTTTTTTGTTGATGTGTTTGCTTCCACTTTCTGTATGTTACTTGAACTGAGGTTTATTTTCCCTATTCCATTTTTTAAACATCTACTAGTTTGGAAGTTCTGCATTCAATTTCTATTTTTTTTTAGGGATTCCTCTGTAAATTTTAAAATGCATTCTTAGCTTAAGATGTTTAATCAGTAGCTTAACCCTTCTCCTAAATAAGAGACGCACATTAAAGTACTTAGCTCCAGGCACTTGTCCTTTCAAGTTAGTTTTGGCTGTCCAGAATTTAGGTCTATCTTGATTTTTTTAACCTCCCAAATTAGATATTATTATTGTTACCTCTAATCAATGTTTTCATTTCAGACATAACTTCTGGAATCATTTTCTTTCTACCTGAATAAATTCCTGATGTGCTCCCTTGTGCTTATAAACTGTCTGTTTTGATCTAAAAATATCTTTGCTTCATGCTTGCTCTTTCTCAAGTTACTTATAGATTGGCAGGTATTTTCTCTCAGCACATTATAGATCTTACTCCCTGACTCCTGCCTTCAATTGTTGAGGTGAGAAGCCAGCCATCAGTCTAATCGTTATTCTTTTAGTAAATTAATTGTCTTCTTCTTAAAAATAACTGACTGTAAGATCTTCTGTCTTCAATTTACTACAAGTTCACTACCATGTGTCTAGGTGAGTTTCTTTTTTTGTTCATTCTTCTTGGGATTCATTGGAACTCTTCGATCTGAGGACTGGTGTCTTTGATCAATTCTGGAGACATCTTGGGGCGCCTGGGTGGCTCAGATGGTTAAGTGTCTGCCTTCGGCTCAGGTCATGATCTCAGGGTCTTGGGATCGAGCCCCACGTCAGGCTCCCTACTCAGCAGGAAGCCTGCTTCTCTCTCTCCCTCTACTCCTCCCTGCTTGTACTTTCTCACTCTCTCTGTCGAATAAATAAATAAAATCTTTAAAAAAAAAATTCTGGAGACATCTTAAGCATTATCTTTTAAGAATACTGCGACTCCCCTTCTTTCCTCTCTCTCTGTTTAGATATATGTAACTATAGCCTTCATATGTCTTAAGCACTCTTTCATATTTTCCATTCCCTTGTCTCTCTGTATTGCATTCTGGGTAATTTCTTCAGCTCTCATTTCCAGTTCACTAAATAGCTCTTCAGTTGTGTCTAATCTGCTGCTAAACCATCCACTGGACAGCAAATCCATATCTGAAACTTTATGCCTTGAAAATACACAAGACCACATAGGTTTTTGTAAAGGATGTTCCTTGTAGCCTTATTTGATATAAAAAAAGAGAGAAAACTAAGTATCTCTCAGTAGGGAAATGGTCCAGTAAATCACACACATCTGTTCAATTAAATTAACACTACATGACCACCTGAATCAAGGGTTTTGCTTCATATACTCCAACTTGGATCAATGCCCATCTACATATAGTAGAAAAATGTAAATTCCAGTGTGTGTGTAGACAGAATAGTCTAAAAGTGGCTACTCCAAATCGATATGTACTTTTAGTATAAAATATACTCTGGATTTCAAAGACTTGCATGCAAAAAATGAAAGTGAATCCATTAATAATCTTATACTGATTGCATGTTGAAATAATACTTTAGATATATTGGGTTAAGTAAAATATGTTATTAAAATTAATTTCACTTGTTTCAACCTTTTTCTGTTTCTAATAGGTATTTTTAAATTACATATTATTTAAAAAGCTGTTGATTTTCTAATTTAAAATTTATTTTACATCTCTAGAATTGCCCTCCAATCTTTTTACTGGTAAAGGCACTATTGATATTCTCTATTTCTCAGTCACACTTTCAACACTCCTTTATTTCCTTGAATATATCCATCACACATTTCATATTCATTACCTGGTAATTACAATACTGACTGTCATTACAGGCATGATTCTGAAATGTGTTGCTTCTGCTGACTATCTCCTAGGTGGCTTATTTCCTCTTGTATTTATTAATGCTTGGAACTTTGGGAAAACTCTGGATATAATTTATATTTCTCCTAGGCAAATTAGGATTTTCTTCTACCAGGGATGTGCAACTCTACCACCCCAGCACAAATTAAAACAAATGTTCACCTACTGAGTTTGGGGGAAATGTCACATAGGCAATGTGATTTTTTTTTCACTTTTTATTGAAGTATAATATATATGCACAGAATGTGTTCATATCATAAGTAAAGGGCTCAATAAATTTTCACAAACTAAGCATATCTGTGAAATCAGCATCCATATCAAGAAACAGAATATTATAGGCACCTAGAAGTACAAGTTCTCCACAGGCTCTTGCACTTTAGGGTGGCACTATATATATATTTCACTACTTGGTACTCAAGAGCAAAGACTGCAGCAGTATCCTCAATGTTTCCTCTCTGGGTACAGCCCCTGTTCCCTGGCGCTTGGCTCTGCTTTCTCACTTGTTGGGGTTCCAGGCTTTGTCCTTTGTCTGCCTTGTGAGTGGCCAATTTAAACTCGGGCTCCAGGCAATTAGGGAAGTGCAAATACCCTTATTGAAACATCGTTTCTAGCACTTTAAGATTCTCCAAATTTGGACTCTTCTCTTGCTTGCTTCTGACCTTAGAGAAAAGGCTGCCACAAGCTCAGGAGCGTATGACATATACATTTACATACACACACACACACACGTGGGGAGAGAGAGAGAGGGAGAGAGAAATGTTGATTTTAACATTTAAACCAGCAATAGGAAATTAGTACAATAAGATATCATATATCATAAAGATGAAAAATCCTACAGCATTACAAATCTTGCTTTCTTAGAGAGTGTTTTAATAATATGTGAAAATGCCCATGATATCATTAAAAAGAAAACAATGATTCAAACCTGTAAAATGTGATCTCAAATTTGTAGAAATATTTATCTGTACAGACCTAAGCTACAGGAAAGAAATGAATTTAAGCATTAGCAGTGATTTTTCTCTTGGGAATGGACCTAACCACTCTTTCCGTATTTAATACAAGGTACACATCCTCATTTTATAATATGAAGAACATTAGGAAGAATTAATAAAAAAACATCAGGAACCAGAAAACACTTTTCCCATCCGCCCACACTCCTTGTCACATGCTCAGACCATGTCAGTGACATGTGAGAAACTGGAAAATATTGAATAGTCCCAATAACGCTCAACAAGCAAAGTCTGCAGCAGAGTGGGCAGCACACTGCTCTGCCTTCTACACATGCTGATAACCAACAAATGGAAAATGTGACTTCACTGAGGAGGAGGCTTTTGACTCTTTCCACCCATGGGTTTTCTTTTATGTTGTAGCATTAAGCTGCCTGCCTCCAAACAGCACACTGCAGGCATAGAAGGGATATAACAAAACTCCTCATATCCTTTCATTTAAGACTCATGATTTTTTGGTTTCTCAGCTTGATTGACTTCGTGGAATCCTGGGAGGCAAAGGATTCCAGAAAGGAGGGAAAAGCAATAGCAGGTTTTTACCAATTTGTATTATTGGGAAGAGCTGTGCCTTGTTTCCAACCTACCATGGTTGATGTGCACTCGTGCTTTTTTGGTCAGTCATTAGAAAGTAGGACCCATTATTTAAGACCACTTATAGGACATGACCAAAAAATAATAAAAGGATGGAAATAATTTGCCTACAAGAATGCTCTTGTGATTTTCTCTTTGGAACCGTGAATAGAGGTACTCCAATCTCTAAGGTCTTGCTATTCAAAGGTGGTACAGAGACCAGTAGCTTCAGCATCACGTGGCTGCCTGCTGGTAATGCAGGTTCTTAGTCCCCACCCCAGGCCTGAATCAGAATCTCCAGGGATCTGTGGTTTAACAACTTCCCTAATGATTCTTACACACACTAATACTTCAAAACCACTTGAGAGCATCCAAAAGTAATACCAAGAAATCACCGTTCAAATAGAAAAGAAAAGGAGACCATTTATTGCTCTGATTTTCTGAATTCCTCTCTCATATGAAAGGAAAGCTTCCCATAAGCCCTCACCTTACTAGCCACAATTAAGTGTGAGAACTCAATGCCCATCAATAAACAGAGATCAGGACTGCATTTAAGCAGCCTCGTCCATAACTGCTTCCCTTCCAAAGTCAAACCCCAGGAATGGACTTTTTGTTCAAATTCTTCTTTCATCCTCTTTGAGGAGATGCAACTTTGAACTAACAGTGTCGCTGCTGGGAACTGCTTTGTGCCTGCCATAAATTGTATCTTTCTCTCCATGACACTCTGGTGAGCCAGGGCAAAAATAGGGTCGAAACTAACAAAAAAATTCAAGGAAACAGGAAACACTCTAATCAGAGGAGTTGGCCAGCTTAATTTACTTTTTTTCCCTCATGCACTGCCATGCTATATGATTTTCCACCTTCCTTTTTAGAATTATGGTTGATTGAACACATAAAAAAAGTTTTGACAGTAAGCATGTGATAGACTATGAAAAATAAGTGAAAAATCTAAACTGTGCCTTTGAAATTTTCTTTTTTAGTATCATTCACCACTAAGGACCAACACTTTTATCAATCCAACCTTTGAAAAATGTTGACTGATTATTTACCATGTGTTAGGAATATTTCAGGGTAACAACTTCCTCCCATAAAAATGTACTTATCCTATTTCCTATTCTCTCAAATGTTGTATTATTATAATATATGAAACTCTGCTATCATAGTAATGTATATGGATGACTGTGTTCCACATATTTTTCTCCCTTGCTCCTATTTCAGTTATCTATTACCACAATAATGCTACGTAACAAAAAAAAAAAATCACAAAACCTCAGCGGCATAATACATCAGCATTTATTACTCACGTGTCAGGGGTCAGGGGATCTTCTCTGCGTCTTTTGGCTGGGCACTCGGCTTGCTCACTTGGCTGTGCCCACTGGCTGTCCATTGACCTAGACCATACTCAACTGGGCTGACTGGGCATTTCTGGTCTGCTATGTGTATCTGTCACATTCCAGGAGGCTACTTCAGGCCTCTCCTCATGGAGATGACAGAGACATAAGGAAGAGCAAGGCCTCTTGAGCCATAAACTTGGAACCTCTGCACTGGCACTACTGTCCTATTGGCCAAAGCCAACAGGTACATGGTCAAGTCCAGAGACAGGCAGAGGACACTTCACGGTTACATGGCAAAGCGGGTGGATGCAAGGAGAGCAAAGGATCAGGGTCATGTTTGTGATCAATCTACCATGCCTCCTCATCGAACCCATCAGCAAGACCTGTCAATCCCACCTTAGAAATATTTTTCACATCTGTCCGATTTTCTCTCTCTTACTCCTACCACCACTTCAGGTCACTAGGACCACTTGGCTTTAGCCTTCTGACTGTTCTGCCCACATATTTCAATGCGATTTCCTAAAACATTTACCAAACTAGAGAAGAAAAATGAATTCCATTTTACTTAATTTTGAATACAAGATTTCTTATGTCTTGAACTTAAATGAAATGACTGTGTGGTGCTGTATACCTGGATTCATTTTTTAAAAACGGCATTTCAAATAAATGTAGCAAAATAGCAATCATTTCTCTGCCTTCCAAATTTATCAGCCAAATCCTCTCTTTAATGGAGCACATATGCCTTGCCCCAGGAATAAAACCATGAAACAGATTAACCAGATTGCTAGTAAATTTATTCTTGAAGGTTTCTGTTTATTTTTTGGTCATTTTAAAAATGATTCCCCACATCCTCTATAGGGGGAAAGCATAAATTCAAGTCTGCGCCAAAAATGAGTAAAGCAAAGTGTTAAATTTGTATTCTGACAACTGGGAAGCACTACCTACACATTCGACATAAATAGTATTTCCCTCTTTTACAAAAACTTAAATTATAATGAAAACTGTAAAAACATATGCATGCAATAGTATTTAACAGTGATTTGGTATAAACAAATTTAAGTATTTCAGAAACTTGGTCAATGTGTTTCTACATGTGTTGACCTGATGAGCAAATGTAAACATGATAGACTGTTTCAGAAAAGTCACTTACTATATTCAGGAATCATTTCCCCCCAATTCCACACTTTTCCTTTTTTGTGAATCCATACTCAGCCCCGGAAAGGGCAGCCCCATGAAACATGGTACCTCCCTCCCCCCTCCTGTTGTAAGTGGTTTGACCTGGTTTGGACCTCTGATTGAAACTGGACCAGAGTCCTCTTCCTAGCAGTTTGTAATTACGATACAAAGACATGAAGCTATATGCAATTGGAAGGTCAGGTAAATTCCAGGATTCTTCTTTTTAGGGAGCTACTCAGTACAGTGTATGAAAAGGAAGAAAGGAGAATGAAGGATATTCACAGGAGAATCAGGGAATTCTTGTGGCGGGACAGGCAAGGAGAAGGAGAGAGTGTGCAAGAGCAACCGAGGCATTCTTGGTTCCTTATGCCATTCATTTCCAAGTCCATGCCTGGTAAAGCTGGGTTGTGTTTCCTGTCATGTATCCGGAGAGAATTCCTTCAATCTCCGTAATAAATTCCCTTACTGATTCAGAGTGCCTGTTTCTTATAAGAAAATAATTTCTGGCCAAGACAGAGATATTCAAGAGAAAAGAAGAGGCTGGTAAACAAGCTCAAGGCCAAGGGATTATTGCTGTTTGCCTTTTCAGAGTTTCACTATAGAGTCTGGGTCCTTTTGTTCTTAGGATGACCTAATGTGAGTCTGACTTTATCTGAGCATTTACTTCTTATGATGAGTTGCAACCCTAAAAGGGGGCCTCCTGTGGGAGAATTGGACACATTTAGTGTCAGAAAAGAACTTTGAAGGAGTTTGTTCACTGTAGCTGTACATTGGAGCCATCTGTAAACTTTATGAGAATACAGACGTTAGGGCCCAGCCAACCCTGCTTCAGTGGATCTGGAATAGTGACAGAGCTGCCGGACTGACATCCACAGGTGATTATTGTGCACAGCCTCAGTTAAAATTATAGTGCCTAGGAAATCAACCCATCAGTTCTTCCTTTAAAGATGATATTGGTGAGGCTATTCTCAATTAACTATTGCTGTGTAACAAACAACCCCCAAAACACAATGGCTTAAAATAATAAGATATTGATTCTGGGCATCTTGCTTGGAGCCACACATTTAAACAGGGTCACGTAGATGCTCTGCTGGGTAGAGCTGGGCCCTCTTGTGTATTTGGGGTCCACAGGCTGGCTGCTCTAGAATGGCCTGAGTTGGGGGCGCCTGGGTGGCTCAGATCGTTAAGCGTCTGCCTTCAGCTCAGGTCATGATCCCAGGGTCCTGCGATTGAGTCCCGCATCAGGCTCCCTGCTCCTTGGGAGCCTGCTTCTCCCTCTGCCTCTCTCTCTCTCTCTGTCTCTCATGAATAAATAAAAATAAAAAAAAAATAGAATGGCCTGAGTTGGGACAACTGTGGTCTCTGCTATGTGGCTTCTCATCAAGCAGGCAGCTCAAGATTCTAAGAAAGGAGAGCAGAAGTGTATAAGGCCTCCTGAAGGGAAGTTCAGAACTGACACAGGGTCCCATCTTCTGAATTGTATTGGTTTTAGCAGGTCACATGGCCATCCTAGACTCAAGGGGTGGGGAAATGGACTCCATTTCTGATGGGGGGAGCCCCACAGTCTTGCAAGTAATGTGGCTACAGGGAAGGGTACATCATTATGGCAAGTTTTTGCAATCCACCTATCAAAGGCCTATAAAGAGTTAAATAAAGCTCAAGGTAGCAAAGAAATAAATCCCCCAATATTTGGTTGAGTGTTTTTCTACCACCTGTGCTTAAGATTCCTTTTCACAAATTATAAATACAGATTCTTTTTTCTCGTTTCCCTTGGACAAACACCTGAGAATACTAATGGCAAAGGTTGACTTTGGTTCCTTTTTTGTTCAAGGCTCCATGTCAGCTTACATCAGCTAACACTGCCAGAAGAGAGTCACTAACTGCCAGGTGGCTTAGAAGGACTCAGAACACAAAGCCAAGAATGCTTCTCAAATTCAGCCTAAATGACCCAGTCACCTCCATTAGGATGAATGCATCTTGGGATAGTGCAAATTATGAAGATTTCATTCTGCTTTCAAATGCAATTCTTGGGAGTGATTGCTGTGTCTACTAAGCAGTCAAATAAGCTCATTTCAGCAGAGGCAGAACTGGATGCAAATCAAGTGAAAGCTAGATGCAGAAACTGGAGGAAAGTAGCAAACACAAGTGAGAAGAGAGAAGATACACCAAATTGAATAAACAGCCTTTTACATGACAGCTTTGCTCTAGGATGCAGTATGGAGAGAGAGAAAGGCCGTCATTGATTCCAGGTCTTCTGATACCAACGCTTCCTTCTTGCATCCCGAATCCCATATCACAGAAATATAAGTATATCTTAAGCAGAACCAACAAATATTAGGACCTTCCTCCCACAGAGTTGTAATTCATAACCTGGGTGGCCCAGTGAAATCCTCTGGTGAGCTTTGAAAATACTGACATCTGGCCCAAGGTTCAGTGATGTTAATCAGTCCAGGGTATGACTTGAGCATTGGGACTGTTTTTTTAAAACTCCCCAGTTCATTTTAATATATGCCTAATTTGAGGACTTAAACAGACACATGGTTAATTCTTAACTCACGCAACCAACATATCGTTTTAAGCATCTGTTGTGTGCAAAGCATTTTGCCGATGCTGTGACCAAGAGGAAGTAGACCATTTGGTTCAAAGAAGAAAGATACCTATGCAGGGGAAGCCACCACAAGTTGAGCCACTTAAAAACAAATCTAGTGTGAAAAAGATCAGTGGCATGCTAGGACAAGAGAGAGGAAAGACTAGCCTGCCACTGCTACTAAGGCCCAAACCTGTTCAGCCTCACCCACAGACTTCCACTGAGCAATCAGTCACACACTGGACAAATGAATCACTCAGGATTCAGAGCCCACATCCCAGATGTGAATCATCATTCAGCCTCATGCCCAATGAGTGACCCTGGATAAGTGGTTTCAGTCTTCAAAGCTTCAATTTCCTCTGTTGTAAAATGAGAGCAATCCTTATTTCCCATCTCATCGAGTAGTGAGGGAAATGAGATGGTTTAAGTGGAGCAGTAAGCACCATGCATGACCTACAGTAAATGGTCACTAAATGTTAATAAGTATTTGATAATTTGTCATAATAACAGAATAACAGCAACAACTAATAATATCTGATCTTCCGATCCTGTCCTGAGGACATTTCTTTGACCAGAGTATTAAAAAAAAAAAAAATGTAAATTCTCAAAGATAGCAGAAGTGAGAGTCAAGATGGAAATAGGAGGCAGAACAGAGAAGTGAACACAGAGCTTAAGTGAGGATTGGTGCAGACATATTTTGAATAATTTCAGATGTGTTGCCAGAAAGCCAAGAGATCCTGGTAAGTCCACCTGCCCCCTGCCTCAACAACATATACAAGAGGATTTAAGGAGACCCCGCAAATCCTCCTTAATACCTGGCAAGTCACTCTTCACTCCCCACTAAAAGCTGCCTGAGAGACCAGCCCCTAAAGATGTTGGAAATAATCCCATCGTGCCATGTTTCCTCTTTTCCTCTAGTCACCAAAGGTATACCAGTTATCCTACATGTCCACGGCTCTCATATTTAACTAACCCTGTTTATCCTCTGATCTAACCCAATATAACCCCTTCTTGACCCCTCACACTCATCCTCTCCATCATCTTGAACTCATATGGTGCACTGTCAGCAGAACTCCCAATATCTTCATCTTCTTTCTGAAATGAACCCTTTCCCACTTGACTCTAATTGGAACCTTAGTCTTCCCCTAAGGATATGACTCCCTGCAGCCATCCCAAGTACTAGCTGTAATTGTTTGATTCTCACTCCATTTACTACTAAATTTAGAAGAAACTTACTCCTTATCACTGTTTCCAAATAATTGGTCTTTCCTTCTCCCTAAACAACTCCATCTTCTTAGAATCTCTTGCCATTAGGCTACACCAGCTGGCTATCTCTCCTTGTTGCTGCCATTGACAGGTCTATTGGAAATTTTCTCATTTATTAAAGTTTTTTTAACAACCTCTTTACTTCCAGAGCTCCAAAGGATTCCAGTCATCATTCTTGGTCATTTCAATGGCCACATAGCTGATTTATCCAATCCCCCTGACCTCCCAGAACTTTGTTCTCTTCATCCACCATAAGCTGCCCCTTGCCCTCACCCTACTTCAGCCACACATTACCATGGTCATCTCTGGACCTTGCCATTTCTTTGACATTACCAATAACTTCACCTCCTCCGAATCTCAAGTGTAAGCACCCTATTCTCTCACCACTACCCCCTATCTTCCTACTTCTCTTTTTAAAAGCCTGATTCCCTCAACATTATAGAAATGTGACTTCCAGTCTGCTTACTCTCCCACCTTGTCACTGTTTATCTCCTCCTTTATGCTTCACTTTCTTCCTCCTCTGGCTTAGATTCCATTCATCATTATGATAACACCTTCATATTATCATATGCATGATCACATTCTCATGTATTAATAAGAATTCTGCTGAAATAATCCTACAAATGATGCAAAGTCCCAGTGGCTGATAAGAGGAGTCTATAGATGCAGATTTCTGAATCATGCATCTGCAGGGCAGCTGAGGCAGCTCTGCATCAAGTCATAAACTTGTGGACCACATGTCCTCATTCTAGAACGGCAGTTGCCTAGAGCAGGCTTTCCTCACAGCGTTGGCAAGAACTCAACAGAACCAGTCAAATCACGCAAGCCATGTTTCAAGTCTGCTAGCCTGACATCTGCTCCCATTCTGCATTGGCTAAAACAAGTCACATTGTCAGACCCAAGGTCAATGAGATGGTGGTTAGTGGCAAGCACTGCAAGTCACATGTTAAGGAGTGTAGATGTACAATCCTATTTACTGGATAAAGTGAGAATTGGGAACAGTAATACATAACCCATCCCACCTCAACTCTAATCTCTCTCTTCCTCTACTGAAATCACTTTAAAAAAAAAAAAGCCTAAATTCACTGAACTCACTCTCAAAAAAATTTAAAAATGAACAGAGAAAAATCCCTGCTCACTTTATAATGATCTCACCTTATATTCATGAACACTGACCTTGAGTACTACTTAATTGATGCCCAAACTCTACAATTCCCTAGTAAAGTTGTTATTTTTTTCTTGAGATAACTATTCACACCTCCCCAGTTTTCTCATGCCCAGCACCAGGTTATTTCTTACTTCACTGAGAAAAACAAACAAACAATCAGTCAAAGAGAACCTCCATCTTCCACAATATCCAATTTACAACCTTTCTGCTCAGAACCTATGGGTTCTGTCTCCTCTACTGGAAGAGGTTTTCCTTGTCTATGCTCCACATGGACACCTAAACTAATCACTACTTCCCACCTAAGGATCTTGCTCTTCCAGGTATTTATCCCTGTCCTGCATCACCAATTTTCTTTCTTTTTTTTTTTTTAAGATTTTATTTATTTATTTGACAGAGAGAGACACAGCCAGAGAGGGAACACAAGCAGGGGGAGTGGGAGAGGGAGAAGCAGGCTTCCCGCTGAGCAGGGAGCCCGACGTGGGACTCGATCCCAGGACCCTGGGATCATGACCTGAGCTGAAGGCAGATGCTTAACGACTGAGCCACCCAGGAGCCCCACCAATTTTCTATTAAACCTTTTCTATTAAACCATTTTTAGCAGTGTACAAACATTCTCCAACATGCTGTACCATCTTTCAATGTCAATGAAAGCTTTTTTAACTCCCTATCTCTCTTCAACTACACTACCATTTTCTTTTTGCCCTCTAAAAGTTACCTACACTTTTCATCTCTACTTCCTTGCTCTTATTCAGGCCCTGATCCCTGCCAATCCACTAAATCACTCTTGTCAACATCATCCATGACTTCCAGGTTGTCAAATACGATGGTCAATTCTCTTTCCTAACTTACTGGATCTATGAGCAGCAGTTGAATCACTCCATGATTCAGGGCTCTGTAAATCATTTTCTTCACATGGCTTCTGGGACACTGCAATCTCTTGGTTTTCCTCCTACTTTGTTATCTCCTTTGATGTCTGCTCTTCCATTTCCTTTTGAGAGCATGTGGGGCTCAGTCTAAATACATCTTTTTTTTTTTCTAACTGTAATTAGTCCTTAAATTATGCTATTCAAAAGATACAGTTTTAAGTATCATTTATGTTGTGATGTCTCAATTTTATTTTTCCAGTTCTACTTTTACCCTAAGCTGCAGGCACATATAAGTATCTCTCAACACTACTAACCTTATTGAAATGCCTCTATTATCACCCAGTTGCTCAGTCCAGAATCCTTAGAGCCATCCATGACTTGTTTTTCTTGTGCCTCTTGCCTGCTCCATCTGCAAAGTCCTGTAGGCCTCATCTTCAGGCCGTATTCAGAACCCTACCATATCTTCTCTCTTGTACCAATAATACCCTACCCAAGCTACCATCATTTCTCTTCTGGGCAACTATAACAGGCTCCTAATTTGTCTCCCCATTTCCATTTTGCTTTGTTATAGCCTGATCTCCATAGAACAGTCAGTGTGGTCCTCTTAAAATAGTACCATCATAGCACTTTCTAAGTCAAAAGCCTTAAAATATAAGTACAATCATATCACTTTCTAAGTCAAATGCCTCCAATGGCTCTGTTCTAGTTACTATTGCTACATAGCAAACTACCCTCAAACCTAGCGGCTTGAAACAACCATTTTATTATGCTCAAAGATTCTGTGAGTCAGAAAATCAGACAGGGTACAAAGGGAATGGATTGTTTTGTGTTGTCTTGAGTTTCAAATGGAAAAACCCAAAGGCTGGAGTGATTTGATGTCTGGTGGTTGGAATTATAGGAACACTCATTCACTCATTTGAGCTGGTGTGACATGAACATTAGACTACTGACCAAAGCACCTGCTCATAGTCTCTCCATGTAGCTTGGCTCCCTTATATAGTACAAGAGACTTGGGGATGTTTGTATAAGCACTCCTGAAATCATACAGCATCACTTCCTCCATACTGTATTCACTGAAGCAGTCAAAGGCAACCCAGAATCAAGGGATGGGAAATTTGATTCCCCCTCCTGATGGGGGAGGGGCAAGTTCACATGCTGGAAGAGCACATGGATAGGTGATATATTTGTTGCCAGCTTTGGAAAATACAATCTGCTATCAGCTTCCCATCACGCTTGGAATAAAATCCATAGTACTAAAGGGGTCAAGCAATAGGAAATAATTTCATAAATATTTATGCACTCAACCTAAGAGCACCTAAATATATAAATATGTAATATTAACAGACCTTAGGGGAGAAATAGACAGGAATACAATAAGAGGAGGGGACTTAAACATGCTACTGAACAAACAGTGGGCCAAAGAAGAAATCAAAAGAGAAATAAGAAAATGTCTAGAGACAAATGAAAATGGAAATACAACTTACAAAAATTACAGGATGCAGTAAAAACAGTTCTAAGAAGGAAGGTCATAGCAATAAAGGCCTACATTAAGAAATAAGAAAGATCCCAAATAAACAACATAATGCCCAGATCTTGTTTTCAAATACCATTATACAATAAAAGGAGCCAGGGCTCCTTGGAGAAGTGTCTAATTCTACAACTAAGGAGGGGAATATACAAGATGAGCCTAGATATTCTGTAGTGCTAGAAAGTAAAGATGTGCTCAAAACAACAACAAACCTCACATTAAGGAGAGTGTGTCAACCTGAAGGAATCTTCAATGGTTAAACTTGAAATAATTTGGGCAAAACACAATAAAATAGTACTAGATTATAACCCAAAGTATAAAATAAATATCCATGGGTCCTTACTAATATATTTTTTTAAAAAAGGAATAACTTTACTATAGAGAACCTGAAAAACTCTGCCTTAACCAAATGATCAAGGTCAACATCAATAGTGATAAATATGGTCATTGTATGTACCCTTGATATGATGTGATGATCTATCTCTGTGATTTACATCCCCAACCCATAACTTCATCCTTATCATCAGAAAATTATTAGACAAATCCCAATAGAAGGGCATCTTACAATATAGCTGACCAGTACTCCTCAAAAACAAGGAAGTTCAAGAAACTGTTAGAGCAGAAAGTAGCCTGAGGAAATATGACCAATATAATGTAGTATCCTGGATAAGATTTTAGAACACAAAAAAAGACATTGGGTGAAAACTAAGGAAATGTGAATGCAGTACAGACTTTAGTTAATCATAATGTATTAATATTTGTTCAAGTGTTAGCAAGGATGTAGAGAAATTGGTACCTTCATGAACTGCTCAATGGAAGGTAAAATGGTTCAGTCACTTTGGAAAACAGTTTGACAATTCCTCAAAAATTGAAACATAGAGTTACCATATGATCCAACCATATTGCATTCCTAGGTATATACTCAAGAGAACTGAAAACGTACATTCATGTAAGAACTTGTATAAGAATGTTAGTGGCAGCATTATTCATAATTGCCAAAAAGTAGAAACAATCCAAATGTCCCTCACAGATGAATAGATAGATGAAATCTGGTAGATCCTTACAATAGAATATTATTTAGCCATAAAAAAGAATGAAGCACTGATTCATGCTACAAAACAGGATGAACCCTGAAAATAGTATGCTAAAGGAAAGAAGCCAGATATAAAATATTACATTTTGTATGATTACATTTGTATGAAATATACAGAATAGGCAAATCCATAAAGAAAGTAAATAGACTTTTGCTTTAGAAAGAAAACCTAGAAAGTAGGTTGCCAGGCTGAGGAAGTGGGAATGAGAGAGGGTGATAGCTAAAATGTACAGAGTTTCCTTTTGGGGTGATGAAATGTTCTGGACTTAGGTAGTGGTGATGGTTACACAACCATGTGAATATACTAAAAACCACTGAATTGTGCACTTTAAATGGGGTAATTTTGTATTTGATCAGAGTGTGTTTTGAGGACCAGTAACATCGTTATTACCTGGGAGCCAGTTAGAAATGTGGAATCTCAGGCCCCAGGCCAGAACCTGCATTTTAATGAGATCCTCAGGTAAATTTTTCTTAACCTTGCAAAGTTCTGTTTGAGAAATAAAAATGTAAAGACTTTCCCAAACAAATGCTGAGAAGTACATCAACACAAGATATGTCTTTTTTTCCCCCTTTAAATGTATGTATCTTATTCCCTTCCATCATTTCTTTACATTTTCATTTTATTTTATTTGAGTATAGTTAACATGAGGTGTTACAATGGCTTCCGGTTATGGAATGAATAAGTCACAGGAATAAAAGGGTACAGCGAAGGGAAACACAGCGGTATTGTGTGGTGACAGATGGTAGCACACTTGTGAGCACAGAATCATGTATAGAGTTGAATCACTGTTGCACACTTGATCCTCGGGTAATTTTTATGCACACCCAAGATTGAGAAGCACTGATTATAATAACGTTGCTGGCAGCTGACCCTGCCCAGTAGCTCTATGACTGTTTAGCAAAGAAGAAATCATTCTTTAGTTGGATATAAATTCTCTAACTTTACCCAATCAGCATTTCAATTCTTTTCTACTCACTTTTCACCCCGCATGTCAGAATCCAATCTTGTTATTTGCCCCTAATTGCTCCTTAGACTTTAGTACAGCCCTGGCTGAGAGTACCAGCTCCAGATTATTCCAAGTTCAGGGTCACTGACTAAATTTAGTGACAGCTCTTTGTGTCTGTAAATCTACTAAGGATGACAGTTTTGAAAACCGTCCAACTTTGCTTACCCAGAGTTTTGTCTCCAGCAGAGGCTGTAGAAGAACAGCCATCCATAGTGTATCCACGATGTTGAACAAACTGGGGCAGCCGTGGGTCAGATGTTTTCCATGTTCATGGGAGCAATGTGTGCTAATTTTATAAACAATTCCCGACATTCCACATCTCCCTTTCTCCTAATAAAAGGACAAAAAAAAAAAAAGGCAGAAGGAATACAACACATTTGTTTTTATTTATATTTCAGTTGTGCTTAAAACAAACTGCAGTGTATTCTTTCAAGGACATTCATTACTCATTAAAAACTATTCTAAAGAAGTTGAGGGTACATTCTTATATTTACCGGGAAGTGATTCTATCTCTAAAGGACTCTGGGTTCTAGTCCTTTTCCTGTTACTATGGAGTAGGAAATTTCAAACAAACAAAACATGATTGAGGTTTACAGCATTTAGGAGTTTCCTTTTTTTCTTTGTGTATCCTGAACTTACTTTCCCTTTGTCTCCCTAACTTTCGTGTCCTTTTTTTTTTAACCTGAGAAATACAGAATATTAAGACTACATGAAATGTTACAGTTTTAATTGAAAACATTGACATCTAACCTGATCTTATCCCCAGTGTATTGGTATACGTAAAATAAAAATACATCGTGAGTACTATAAATATGTTTGTTCTTCACCCATATATGGAGCGCTTCCTTTATATGATGAACTTTGCTGAATAGAAAGGAGAATAGGGAAACACATGAAACAGGTGCTCTGCCTCTCCCAAAGTGTGTGATAGATTACGAACATACACATAATGAAACAGAGCCAAAAATTATAAGAGAAAGTTAGAGCTATGCAACAAGCATTTTTAAAGTTCATGTTGTAACAATGAACGAGAGAGAAGTCACGCTGGCGTGGGGGAAGGAACAGGTGGCCAAGAGAAGCTGCCGAGAGAAAATGGCTTTTGAGCTAAAATTAGAGGATGAGAAGAATTTGGAAATGTGACAATATTGGAATACATTATTCTAGGAAAACAGAAGTTTTTAAAATGCCATGGAAGAACGTAAATAAAAACTTTATCTACTTCTGCTTAGGAAACATTTTATTAGTGTTATCCTACAGAGGTTGTGACCAGATCAGTTCCATGCTCTGAGAACCAAAGAAGAGGAAAATGAAGTTGAATTGTAAGGAATAACTGCTTGCCACTGAAATAGCCAGGGAAGAAGACACAATTGGCAATTTTACTTCTAAGGAGCCAAAATATTCTATTGTTGAACAAACTGCTGACCAATTAGATACAAATGGAGGACTTTTATAGTTTTTATTTTTATTTTCAGGTAGAACCCTGTATGCAATCAGTATGTATTAGCTAATTAAATCAATATGAAGTAGCTGTGTCTTTAATATATACTAAAAAAATTTGTTTTAATAGAATTTCAAAATTGTTTTTCCTTTGTAGTTGTTACAAAGCAAAAAGAAGAAAGCTATTGTTTAAGAAAGAATTTGAAATCACGTCTTTTTTAATGCATAAACTATGTTCTTGCTAAAGTAAAAAATAGTAATTTAAGGAAGTAGTTGTAACTTTTAGAGAACCATCAGAGTCCTATTAAGGGTACTGACACATTCACTTTAGAGTTTTCTAGAAACTCAAGGGTCTTTACACATCTTCCAGGAGAAACTATCTTTGGCTAAGGCAGAACTCAGGAGCTGAGATAAGGAAACATTTTATATTTTAATACATGTGTTTGTGATTCACACACATAATGCCAACATTTCTTTGGCTTTTTCTTTTTCTCTCATAAAAAAATAATGTAATGTTAAAATGAAGTGATTTTTCTCAAATCTCCAAATGTATTTATCTTTTTTCCTCTCATAAGGTCAGACATTATTTTTGGCAGATGATGTTGAAAACAGAAAGTGTTTAGTTTAACGACTTGGGCAGCTGTGGGTTCTTTCCTTTTCTTTCCAATTAATGAATAAGCGCTTCCTTGCAGCAAAGAATGGAACTGAAGTTAGCATTTAAATGACAATGTAACAATCTCAAATAAAAACAAGTATCTGAGAGGGAAGAAAAATGCCCTCAAGAAACATTTTATGTTTATGCCTCTCACGTAAGATGTAGCCATCTCTGCCTGCACCTGTTTTCAGATGGGAAGAATTCCAGGTCATATACAAGAAATAAACTTCTCTTTTCAAGTTGATTGTTTCTAAATCTAGCTCAACATAATGGATCTTCACAGTTTGCTTTTCTTTCAACAAAACACACAAATCCCTACCGGTTTTGATTTGCCCATACAATCACTGCCACTTCAGAATATGTGTATGTACATCTTCTTAAAAGTTTCGTTATTAACGATTGTAGTTAACTCTCTCTCCCCCCTGCTATCATTAACCCTGTCTAGTTCACATTAAATCTTGTTGAAGCCTTTGGTTATTAGAATGTCATGGGGATGTGGGGGGGGGGGGGGTTGTGGGATGCAGAGAGGACAAATTCAGCGATATTTTCTTTTTTTTTTTTTTAAAGATTTTATTTATTATTTATTTGAGAGAGAGAGCACATGAGAGGGGGGAGGGTCAGAGGGAGAAGCAGACTCCCCACTGAGCAGGGAGCCCGATGCGGGACTCGATCCAGGGACTCCAGGATCATGACCTGAGCCGAAGGCAGTCGCTTAACCAACTGAGCCACCCAGGCGCCCCAGCGATATTTTCAAGATCACCCTCACTGTGTTCCTCTGCGATATAAACTGAAAGCTCTTGGAATTTGCAAAATGCTGCATCCACAAAAAGAAGCGTTGTCAAAAAGTAAACTACTTTATTTGTCTTAAACTTTGATTAGTATGAAAGGCCTGCTGCCGTTGGCAGTTTGAAAGATGTTACCAATAATTGAGGAGTTCCAGACTCTAATCTGAAACATGCCTGCAGCCCTAATTTCTAATATTTATGGGGCATGACCACTAACTGTCAGTAATCACTTATTTTCCACAAAGGTATTTTGGGGCAAATGCTGATTGAGGAGCCAAGAACACATTAAAGTTTCAGATTCAATATTGTACTGGACTAGTCAGGGACTTCATCTTCATGGGGGTAGTCATCACTGTTAATCACCAATGGGCAACTCAGAATTTATCACCAAGTGTTGAGGATATCAAGACTGTCTAACCCTCCAACAACAATCAGAGCTTGTACCATGCAAGGAACAACTGTGTCCCTTGTAAAAACATGGCCTTTTGGAAATGTATAAAAGACCAAACTTCACAGCTGTATGAGTCATTGAAGAAAATACAACTGAAAGAGGATGAGTGTCCAGAAGAATAAAATAAAATATTCTTTAAATTATTTTAAGAATATTTGTGTTATTTCTTTCTTTAAGATGAAAGAATATTAAAGTTTGGACGAAACATCCTCATTTTTAAAACTGAGGAAGGACTAGTGAAGGGGATTGAAACTTCTTCCAACCAAACACAAAATGTTCCAGGGCCTGTAGAAATCCTCACAAGAAGTATGTATGGGAAACTGATATCAATGCCCCGGAGCGTTGCCCCTCAGAGGGAACCCTGTAGTATTTTGACAAGTCCTCTCTTATGCATGTATATGCTTACATGTATTCCTATGAGGTCGAATAGGCTTGTTATAATATAACAAGGACTAGACTAAGGAAGAAGATAAGTATAAGTAAACTAAACATTTCAGTCCTGCCGTCATATGGATTTGGTAACACCCCATGAACTATGAAGAATCCCCATTTGATATAGGAAATATAATATGTCATTTGACAGTGAAAAACGCTAACTTTGGGGGAAAGAAAGAAAGAGCTGATGGTTAACTGATTTTAAAACAGACTATCTGAATTGTTTCATTTGCAATTTCATAAAGAACTGCTGTTGTTTTTTTTTTTTACTGTGTTTTTGGTCAGTTGCTAATCAAACAAAAGAGAATTTACCAAAGTCCTTGATTGATTCAATGCCTCAGTGATGAACCACCTACCTTAAAGAGAAAATCCCACATAAAAGGGACAGAGAACAACTTGATAACAGGAATGAAAATCATGGCTGTGTATGTGTGTGTTTGTACGTGTGCTGTCCTTACTTCAGTGAAATTACATCATGAAATCAAATACTCGGACAACTTTGGCTTAAGTTACTCCACCAGTCATTCAACTCCAACATGTCATCCTGTACAGCTCCCATTCTGATCAAAAGACAGATACTCAAACTGAAATAGCTAAGTGTCATTCATTCATTCAACACGGATTTACTGAGTGCTACTAGTCCTATGGAATATATCCGTGATTAAAACCAGACAAAGATCCCTCCCCTCTTGTGGTTACATTCTAGTGGGGAGAGAGGGAGGAAAAAAACCCCATAAATGAATAAATGAATAAACTAATTAATAATCAATACCATTGTATATTGTAAGAACATAAATGCTATTAAAAAATTAAGGTGGAGGGGCACCTGGGTGGCTCAGTCGGTTAAGCGTCTGCCTTCAGCTCAGGTCATGATCCCAGGATCTTGGGATCAAGCCCCATGTTGGGCTCTCCGCTCAGCGGGGAGCCTGCTTCTCCCTCTCCTCTTCCCCTCCCCCTGCCTGTGCTCTCTTTGCTCGCTCTCTCTCTCAAATAAATAAAATCTTTTTTAAAAAAGTAAAGTAGGATAAAGGAAACTGATGGTTAGTTAGGGTTTGGGTGCAATTTTAAAAAGGTGATATTTGAGCAAAAACTCAAATAAGGTGAGAGAGGGAACCCTGAAAATATATTGAGGAATAGTGTCCCAGGCAGAGGAACAGCCAGCGCAAAGGCCCTCATGTAGAGGTATGTCTGTGCATCTGAGGAACAGCGGGGAGGCCAGTGTGCCAGGAGTGACTGAATGAGGGGAAAGAGTAGTAGGAGAGGAATCAGAGGTATTGGAGGTGGGGCGGGGCACATCAGATGGGGTATTATAGACCAATTTAAGCCTTGCTTTTTACTCTAAAGGAAATGAGAGCCAGCAGAGCGTCTGACTAATTTACACATTGAAAGCATTCTCTTGGCTGTTGTGCTGAGAATTAGCTATTTGGAGGCAAGAGGATGGGGAGGCCAGTTAACAGGCTTTTGCACAAATTTAGATGAAAGATAATGGCGGCTCAGATCACGGTGGTAATGGTTCAGGTTGAGAAAAATGATCAGATTCTGAATGTATTTTGAATGTAGATTAAAACAGGACTGATTCTCTGATTGACTGGAGGTAAGAGAACAATAGCAATCAGCAGTGCCTCCAAGGATTTGGGGCTGGGCAGCTAGAAGGATGCAGTTGCCATCAGCTGAGTTGTAACAGGCTGCACAAAAGGCAGCTTTGGTGGGTAATAAGATGCTCAGTTTTGTATGCCCAGTTCAAGATGTCTTGGACATCCAAGTAGAAATATCAACAACCTGGAACCAGTAATTCAGATCTAAGACTTGATCCATGGTTACCAGCATATGGTTATAAGTATGGTGTTGGTACTGAAATGCACAAAGAGACAAAGAGTATTTTAATTTTCTCAGCTACTAACTCTGCATAAAAATTACATTAAGAAATAGCTGATTGTCAAGTTACAAAAACTGAAATTTGAATCCCAGTTCTTCCATATATGAGCTATGTTGTCCTCACCCAGTTTCTGACCTGTATGAGAGTCCATATCCCATCAATAAAATGGAGTGTCTTGAGTCAGCATCCCAAGGAGCAGAACCTGAGAGGGGGATGATTTTGTGTAAGCAATTTATTGAATGTGTTCTCAGGAGAAAGAAAGTGGGGAAAGAAAGATAGGGCAGGGGAAAGAGCTAAGAAAGTTAAGCTTCAGTTCTGGTGCCAGAATTATACCAAAGTCGATCCCACCTTGAGACTAGGGAACCAGCAGCAGCATCTCTTACATGGGGGTCATAATAAATACCACTCATGTTTATTGTAAAATTAGGAGAACATAGTGACTGTCACATAGCAGGTCTTCTGTGAAAGTTTCCAGTCTCCTCTCATTATTAATGATTCATGTCAATTCTAAATATTTACCTCTCTTATTCAAGGAATGATTTGCTGGATGTGCTTCTCATTACATACAGATCTATTGCTGTTCCCTTCCATTCAAATTTCCTTATAGAGCTAATTATTCACATATTTTTTTTTAAGATTTTTATTCATTCATTTGACAGAGAGAGACACAGCCAGAGAGGGAACACAAGCAGGGGGAGTGGGAGAGGGAGAAGCAGGCTTCCCACCGAGCAGGGAGCCTGATGCGGGGCTTGATCCCAGGACCCTGGGATCATGACCTGAGCCGAAGGCAGACGCTTAACGACTGAGCCACCCAGGTGCCCCAATTATTCACATATTTTTAAACAGCCCTTCTCTTCAATAACAAAGCTATGAGCATGTTTCTCTTTCACAGGCACTGCAAAAACAAAGCCAGGCAAAGTGCTCTCCTCACCAATGCTGGGCAGAACACTTCATTTCCAGAATCAAACATCGGCTGCCTATCAAAAACATTTTGTTTTCTTATGAGAATCTTGACCGTGGCAAAGAAAAGAGAAAGTAGGTAAGGAAATGAGACAGATTCTAAAACAATTTTATGTTTATTGCTAATCTAGAGACCTAGAAACCTAGGCATTTGATCACTACATAAGGAAAGGACACAATGGAACATACTGACACCAGGAAAAAATAAATTTAACAAGTAGAATCAGCCTTGCTTTGTAAAATGTCATAATGCTAGAGATTGGCTTTGCACCTTGCCTCTGTCCATTTTCTACGGCAACTGTGGAAGGCCATGTATTCTGGTTACCTGGGAATCTTTATCAGAAAACTGTTTTCCTCCTGCAAATTTTATTATCAAAAACCACTCTAAAATCACCCTACACTGTATACCTTTGCACATCTGCAAATGGACAATTGAAATATTTATACTCTTTGCCACAAGAGGGTGCTAGGTGGGGTGTGAGCCAAGCAGGGCACCAAAGTCCAGTCACTTCCAGCTGGGAGCAGCCTCATCCATTTTCCTCTGTGGGCCAGAGAAATATCATTTTTGCTGTGAGCCAAAGTGCACAAGATTGAGAAAGCTCTGAGCAAGGTCAGTAGATGAAGGAGATGTAAGAGACTGACATGAACGCATCTTACCTCAGTCTTCAGTTGGTTTCCTCATGTGTAAATTGGTAAGAGTATCTATCCAGGATATTGCTAGGAGAACTAAATCAGTCAATATATTCAAATCACTTAGTATGGTGGTACATAAGAATTCAGTATTTATTCATACTGAATAAGAATCTTAAGAAAATACTTGGCACATAAGAGTAGTTTTGTATGGGATCTGTGGTAAAAATGATTCAGGGACCCCCACATCAGGTATTTTATGAAAGGAGATCCACACAGAACAGTAAGAGGAAACTAAACTGGACGCTACTAGGAATTAGACAAGGTTCTTCACACTATCACATTTAATATTTTAATCAGCCCTGGGGGGGGTGGTAGATAATTGTGGTAGCTGTGGAAGCTCAAGTTGTAGAGGTCAAGTGACTTGCCTAAATTCATACATTCACAGGAAAGATCTCTGTATGTGGCTGGGAATATGTTTCACAGCATGACAATTTAACATATTTTTAGATTGCCTGACTGTCTCCAAATTTTGGAGACTCAGTGGCCACCCCAATCAAATATACTTCGGCCACCAGGTAAGGTGCCTTTGCAGTAACTTGTTGGCTCCTCATCAACCACGTGGATGAGGGAAGGAGCAGTTCCTGGAGAAAGGGCTGTGGGGCAGACCAAAAGAAAATTGTCCGTGCCCTAGGAGAGTAAATACTCGTACGTGATAAACATAGTCAGTGATTATAGGATCCCTGCCTTCATTCAGTCACTCAACAAACTTTTGAGAGTTGAGAGCATATAAGGTCCCTATGACTGCTAGATGTTTTGCCTTAGGAAGAAAGATAAAGGATATTTACCGGGATGCTTTAAAATGGAGAACAGATTTAAAGAATCAGGCTTCAAGAAACCTCAGCTTCAACCAAATTCTCTTCTTTAAAAAAAAAAAAAGACTTTATTTATGTATTTGAGACAGAGAGAGAGAGAGCACAGAGAGAGAGGGAGAAGCAGACTCCCCACTGAGCAGAGAGCCCGATGCAGAGCTCGATCCCAGGACCCTGAGATCACGACCTGAGCCAAAGGCAGATGCTTAACCAACTGAGCCACCCAGTGTCCCCCAAATTCTCTTCTTAAATGGATCTGCCAGATCAAATTTCTGACAGAAAAACTCTTATTGTCCCAGCCTTAGTTTTATTCTGATCCCCTGATCAGTTGTTTCAGTTAGGGCACCCAAATCAAAACCTCATAAACTCCCTAGGACCACATTGGATGGGAGTGGAGGAAAGTGCCAAAGGATAAGCCAAAAGATAAGTATTCTCAGTAGAAAAGGAGAGATGCTATAAACTTAAAACCAAAAGAGGTATATTCTAAGCAACACCATTAATACTAGAATACAAGATGACAAAATATTGGCTTATTTTCAGATTTTAGACTGATAGAGAGAAAATATGTATACAAACATATGTGTGTGTGTGCTTCCATTGCAAAAGGTCCTCAATTCTTCATCCTCCTCTGAACCATGTTCTTTGTAATGGGGTTTTGCAATGCCTCCCTTCAAGAAGTAGGGCCAATTTCTTACTCCTTACACATGGTCTACCTTGTGATTTACTTAAGTAATAAGATATAGCAGAAGTTAAGATGTGCCAGTGCCAAGCCTAGGCCACAAGGGGATTTTGTACACTTTGACTCTCTCTCAGAACCTGTCCAGCTACCACGTGAACAGGCCTGGGCTAACCTTGTTGAACGAATCATAAGAGACCACAGGGAAGACAGCCTGGTTGTCCCGTCCAAGGCTGTCCTGGGCCACCTAAGCCTGCTGAGCCCCAGACATGGGAGATCCCAGCGAAGAAGAGCAGAGCTACTTCCCAATCTACAGCTCACCACAAACATATCTGTAAGCCCAGATGAGACCAGCTGACCCATCGTCTTAGGAAAGATAATACATTTTTAAGATTTTAAGCCATTGAGTATCAGGAGTCTGTTATGCAGTAATAGCTAATTGAAATTTATGTAGTTATAATCTAAAAGGACATTCAATGGCAGTTTAAGAGGGCTGGAATTAAATATTATGGGAATTCAAAGGAAGTTGACTTCTGGATTAGAAAACCAGGAATAAATGTTATCTCCTTCAGCCTCTCTCTCATAGAAGAAATAATATTCTTTCTTAGCCTTGAGGTTAAATAAGATTTTCTCAGGTAAAGATAAAAAGAGATCATACATCTTTATTTTCAATAAGTAATTCTTCATGTGAAGTATTCAATGGCTTTCTTATGTATTTAATATCTTAAATAAAGGTTTATCCCCTTCCTTCATTACTGAGAAGAAATTATACAGATACATAAATTCTCCTCCTCACATGGCAAGAATCAAGACTAGACTTACAGTTTTGTAAAGGTAATTATATTTCCAGTGACTCGAGAAACACTCTACAGCAAACACCTACATCACCCCAGCACTTGTTGAATAAAAACGTGCATATTTTATTCATAAAGGTCAACTAATTAGCAAGAGTGGATTTTTATAAAACAGAATTTAAAAGGCAATTATTCTAAGTGATAGTAGCCTAACTGTTATACACTTAATATGTTGAGTTATCCAGTAAAGGGAGGGAGGGAGGAAGAATAAGAGGGACGGAGAAGAAAAAAAGAGAAAAAAGAAAGAAACCTTATAATATTATTCAAGTGATCCCTCGCAGGTCACTAATGAGAATTGGTCACCTTTCTCTCCCATGATCAATTATTAAAGCTCTAATTCTAATAATTTTATGAAATAATGAACTATAGGATAAGAATGATTTTCAAACAAAGTACATGGAAATGAGAAGTAATTACTGCTACAAAAAAAAATAATAAAACCACTATCAGCAAACAATTAAATAAAGCAGAAAATTCTGGAATGCAATTACAATAAAATAAGAAACACGAAGAGAAAATCCCCTTTCCACTTTCCCCAGATGCAATCACATAATCACATTCTCCTCACAGAATTATAATCACACATATACATACACACCCCTCCTTAAATTGGCTATCAAGAAGTTAGTGTTTAAACAGTGTTTACAAGTAGTATTTTTTACATTAAAAATAAAGCAGGGAATTATCCTCCAATTCACATTCAACATTACGACCGTGTTAATGTTACAAAATGCAATTCAGATTGAGTCACTCCACTGACTTAAAATTTTCAATGGCTCCCTATTATTTATAGAATCAAAATTGCAGTCTGAAGGCAGGCTCCCTAAAAGCGGAGTCTGAGACTGGGATTCTTGTGCCTGCAACTTAGTGAGGTGTGCCTTCAAATGAAGGGAGATGAGGGAAGCAGAATAGGACAGGTGGAAGGAGCTAAGCAAGGATGTGGTCTCAGCTAATCCGCTGCAAGCTCTGGAGCAGGAACAGCACCGCAGTGTTGCCCCCTCATGAAGCAAAGAGCACGCTCTCATACTCCCAGATCAGGAAACTTTTGGCTCTAGGTTTCCCCGGTAGGGGAGGTTCTATAACCTCTTGGCATTTCTGGGTGAGGTGGCTCTTGTCTAAGGGAATTCTCTGGAGAAAGGGAAAGAAATGAGCCAACACTCACAGCAGCTAGAGGAAGGGGACCTGGGTAGAGCATCAAAAGAATCTTACATGCTTTTATAATCCAACCCCAAACTCCTCTGCTGTCCTTAACTCCCATTCCTCTCCCCAGGCACATCACAAAGCATGCACTCTCACAGCAATGACTTTGCAAAGTCTGTTCCCTTGGGCTGGACTCCCCTTTCCTCTCAGAAAGCTCCACCTTATTCTTTACAACCAAGCGCAATTGTCTCCATAAAGTCTCCTTTGATCCCTAGAAAGGATCAGTTACTCATTTTTTCTGTTGTTTCAAGGTCCTTTGTGTAACTCACTCTTGTGGTATAGCCCATCATTTAAGTATTTGTTAAATGAGTTAACCCCCCAGCTAGATCATTAGTTCCATGAGGACAGGGATCGTATGTCACTTTTTTTTTTTTCCTGTCCCCAGCATTTAAATACTGGGCCTGGAGTATAGTAGGTGCCTTATGACTGATTGATGCATAAATCAATGCCTACATGAGACAATGGTCTTCTTTGGGGAAGAACAAAGTCCTTCATTCAGATTCTGCTTTCTATTTAAACTAGACAATCCCTGGTGAGCCATAGTTTACTCATAATCTGGGAGGCTTGTAGCTAAAATGTTGCATTGTCCATTTCACTGACATAGGGCATGCAAACAATTAAAAGAGGACAATAACAGAACTTTGTTCAAGCAAATGTTGATTCAATTACTAGGGCTCCCTGGCATTAGCCACTGGATTCAATTATCTCCAAAAGGAAAAATTTTAAATCGTGGATCTTTCTAGATACAATGACTATATTGAACTTGATTTTCTGATAGATTTTTCTGATCAGTTCTCCCCACTTCCATGTGTTATGAAAGAGACCTAAAATTTTTTTGGAAATTTTTTTGAAAATTTCTATAGATATATTACATATATACTGAAAAGAGTACAAATCATAATTAATTTGTAATAATAATCATAAATTAATTTTTATGAAGTGAGTACATCTATAAAACCAGCACTCACATCAAGAAATAGAACAGCAGCAGCAGCCCAGAAATTTCCAGTGACCACCCTTCCAAGAGCTATTAGTCCAGCCTGCTAAAGAATAAGGAGAATCATTCGGAGGACACTTTTGTATCTGGCTTCTGTCACTCAGCCTCATGTTCCTGAGATTCATCCATGACGTATACAGTTGTAGATCACTCGTGGTCATGGCTGTGTCATAAGGTATAGTATGAATATGTCACAATTGATTTGTCATTTTAGTATTTATTGATTAGCAAATAGGTTGTTTCCAGTGTAGGCCTATTAAAAGTAGTGGTGCCATGAAAATTCTTATACATGTTATCTGGTAAACACAGTGTACACTTCTATTGAATTCATTAAAGTGACTACAGCATAAATGTATTTCTGTCTGATAGTCATCTTTCTCTGTCAGATTACTAAAGTGTTAGGTAGAAAATAAAGCCACCCACATAAATAAATAAATAAATAAATAAATGACATTATCCAAAATAAAAGAAATATTGAATGCATGAATCCCATGTAACCAAATTTTTAAAAAAATTGATTCAGGGCAATAGGCATATGCTCTAATTTTTTGCATATTTGATTTATTTCTCAAATTAAAGTTTAAAACATATACTTCAATGTGCTCATCAGAAAATATCAACAACTTGAAAAAGAAAAACAAGGGTGCCTGGGTGGCTCAGTCGTTAAGCGTCTGCCTTTAGTTCAGGTCATGATCTCAGGGTCCTGGGATCAAGCCCAGCATCGGGCTCCCTGCTCAGCGGGAGGCCTGCTTCTCCCTCTCCCACTCCCACTCCCCCTGCTTGTAGTCCCTCTCTTGCTGTGTCTCTCTCTGTCAAATAAATAAAATCTTTAAAAAAAAAAGAAAAAGAAAAAGAAAAACAAAGGTAGGGGCATCACATTGCCTGATTTCAAGCTATATTACAAAGCCGTGATCACCAAGACAGCATGGTACTGGCACAAAAACAGACATATAGACCAATGAAACAGAATAGAGAGCCCAGATATGGACCCTCAATTCTATGGTCAAATAATCTTCGACAAAGCAGGAAAAGAATATGCAATGGAAAAAAGATAGTCTCTTTAATAAATGGTGCTGGGAAAGTTGGACAGCTATATACAGAAGAATGAAACTCAACCATTCTCTTACACCATTCACAAAGATAAACTCAAAGTGGATGAAAGACCTCAATGTGAGACAGGAATCCATCAAAATCCTAGAGGAGAACATAGGCAGTAACCCCTTTGACATCAGCCACAGAAACTTCTTTCAAGACACGTCCCCAAAGGCAGGGGAAACAAAAGTGAAAATGAACTTTTGGGACTTAATCAAAATAAAAAGCTTCTGCACAGCAAAGGAAACAGTCAACAAAACAAAGAGGCAACCCACGGAATGGGAGAAGATTTTTGCAAATGACACTACAGACAAAGGGCTGATATCCAAGATCTATAAAGAACTTCTCAAACTCAACACCCAAAAAACAAATTATCAAGTCAAAAGATGGGCAGAAGACATGAACAAATACTTCTCCAAAGAAGACATACAAATGGCTAACAGACACATGAAAAAATGTTCATCATCATTAACCATCAGGGAAATTCAAATCAAAACCACATTGAGATACCACCTTACACCAGTTAGAATGGCAAAAATTAACAAGGCAAGAAACAACAAATGTTGGAGAGGTTCTGGAGAAAGGGGAACCCACTTACATTGTTGGTGGGAATGCAAGCTGGTACAGCCACTTTGGAAAACAGTGGGGAAGTTCCTCAAAAAATTAAAAATAGAGCTACCCTATGACCCAGCAATTGCACTCCTGGGTATTTACACCAAAGACACAGATGTAGTAAAAAGAAGGTCCATATGCACCCCAATGTTCATAGCAGCAATGTCCACAATAGCCAAACTGTGGAAAGAGCTGAGATGCCCTTCAACAGACGAATGGATAAAGAAGATGTGGTCCATATATACAATGGAATATTACTCAACCATCAGAAAGGATGAATACCCAACTTTCGCATCAACATGGATGGGACTGGAGGAGATTATGCTAAGTGAAATAAGTCAAGCAGAGAAAGTCAATTATCATATGGTTTCACTTGTTTGTGGAACAAAAGGAATAACATGGAGGACATTAGGAGAAGGAAGGGAAAAATGAAGAGGGGGAAATCGGAGGGGGAGATGAACCATGAGAGGCTATGGACTCCAAGAAACAAACTGAGGATTCTACAGGGGAGGGGGGTAAAGGTATGGGTTAGCCCAGTGATGGGTATTAAGGAGGGCACCATATTGCATGGAGCACTGGGTGTTACATGCAAACAAAGAATCACGGAACACTACATCAAAAACTAATGATGTACTGTATGGTGACTAACATAACATAATAAAAAAATATCAACAACTATTCCCAAGTAGATATAAAAATCATTCCCATTTGGAGCTAGAGAAAGTAATTTAACTAGTACCAAAGGTGATAATCTACAAAATAAGGGGAAAAAAAACATATATGCATTTCTGTTGAATTCATATCTAGGAACAAAATTACCAGATCAGAGGGTACATGATTATTTATCTTTTGTAGATACAGCCAAAGAGTTTTCCAAAATAATACTACTGATAAAGGAAATCTTCAACTTTTAATATTTGTGGGCCCTGCTCCTGAGCTCCCAAGGAAGCTATACTTTAACATTTACCAAGGTCAAAACAATGTGGCAAAACCTCAAATCTCTATTTCTGCCCCGAGCACACATTGTACATCAGCTTCATTAAAGAAAATAACCAAAAAGGAGGATTCTGAACACAAAAAATAAGAAAAAGGAATAAACTTCCCTGGTTCCCATAAGATTAGTCATATGCCCTGCATATACTAGAAACTTAAGGTTTGCAACTTTCTGAAATATTCTTTGTCTAATAATCTGTAACTTTTTATGTTAAAAATGTATATAACCCTATACCAAATATTCCCTTACTGGAGGGGAGCACTCTCTTCTTTTGAAGATTGTGTATCCCCAGCAGATGTCCTAACTTGGGCTCAAATAAAACTCTTTTTTTTAGAAATTCTAAAAGGTTTGTTCATCTTGTGTCGACGATACCAATTAGAATCTGAAATTTTTCCCCAGTTTTATTAGAAATAATTGACATATATGACTGTATAAGTTTAAAGTATACAGCATGATGATTTGATTAACATATATTGTGAAATGATGACAATAGGTTCAGCTAACATCCATCTTCCCATATAGGTACAACAAAAAGAAAGTAAAAAAATAATTTCTCCATGTGATGAGAATTCCTAAGATCTACTCTCTTAACTTTCATATATTTCACACAGCATTGTTAGCTATAGTCGTCATGTTGTACATTACATCCCTAGTACTTACTTATAACTGGAAGTTTGTACCTTTTGACCACCTTTCTCCAATTGCCTCCCCCAACCCCATCTCTGATAACTACACATCTGATCTCTTTCCAAACCTGCATGTTTAAAATCCAGAATTTCTTTGTATAGATTGGCCAGTGCATTCCTGCTAATAGGCCCAGCCTGGATGGCCAAGTGTGTAAGACACATAATGGCTATGCCTGGGTTCATTCACTCTCTATCACTAAATTGATCAATAAGAAGGATGAGAACACATTTTGTGACAGATTATTTACTACATACATTTCCCCTGGGTCAACTGGTGACATCAATTTCTATTCCCCTTCACTTTTTCTCCTTTGCTCAAAAATCTTCGCTCCAGTTATCCAACCATTTTTTTGGCAATAGAGTACTACATACTAATATAAATATATGTATGGTCTTGGAGCCTTATTATGTTAGCAGGAAATAGTGTCCTATAATTGAGAATGGGCCTTGGAGGAAATTGGTTATTAAATTTTCATGGGAAGAAAGAAGGGTAAAAAAATCCTGTGAAAGAGGTCTTGTAAGTATTTTTTTTTTTTAATTTCAGTTTTCTCTTCGATAGCATGAAGTCCAGTATTATGACTATCTGGTTCATGCTGCTACCCAGACATCTTGTAAAGTGCCTGACACAGAGTAGTTTTCTGTAACCATTTTTTTTAATTAATTATTTTTTTTAAAGATTTTATTTATTTATTTGACAGAGAGAGAGTTAGCGAGAGCAGGAACACAAGCAGGGGGAGTGGGAGAGGGAGAAGCAGGCTTCCCGCCGAGCAAGGAGCCCAATGCGGGGCTCGATCCCAGGACCCTGGGATCATGACCTGAGCCGAAGGCAGACGCTTAACGACTGAGCCACCCAGGCGCCCCTCTGTAACCATTTTTAGACTTAACTGCTTATGATATTCATCAGAGTAAGTAACTCCTGTGCATTTAGCAAATAGTTCTTAGGGATGGATAAATTGCTCAAAGAAGTAGGTTTGCGTGTGCGTGTGTATGACTATTCTGATTGATGGACAATCTTGCCCTCATCTTATGATATCATGGCTTTCACTGATTCTGAATTAGAATAAAGGTGAACATGTCTAGTACTATTTCTCACGTGACCTGATCCAAACTAGTTTAGATCTACATAGGGCATAAATAAAACAACAGAGGTCACAATTAAATCTGGACTGAAACTGAGAAGCTACAGCTAGATGACAAACTGGCCAATTCCATGAACAAACTGAATAATAATAAATGAGTACCCACTGTGTACTAGATACAGTATCTAGACTAGATATACTATCTCTAACTCTTACAACAATGCCACAAGCAGGAATCATCATCCTCCATCATTCAAGTTAAAATGAGAGTAAAAAAGCGGTTGTCCAAGACCACCTAGCTAGTAAATAAATAGCACAGTGGAATGTAAACCTGGGTATGTCTGATTCCAAAATACTTGTTATTTCTGCTATATTGTGATGCCCCACAGTTATTTATTTAGTGTCTGGATAGAAAATTAGGGGAAAAACGAAGCATAACAAAATGTTGGGACTTAAGACTGAGAAGGTATGAAGAATGCAATGCAAGGTTTCTCCCAGGTGAACAAGCTAGCTAGCAGCCCTATTGTGGTGCTATGGCAACATGCAGTATCTTTAGCAGAGGCACCTTAGATGATGAATGCCTGTTTTTTGGTGTATGGGTTTTTTTCAAACCAGATATTAAGAGAACAAAATTTTTTATCATTGGTGTCTTTATTTGAAAATCACTCTGGGGTGCCTGGGTGGCTCAGTTGGTTGGGCGACTGCCTTCAGCTCAGGTCATGATCCCGGAGTCCTGGGATTGAGTCCCACATCGGGCTCCCTGCTCAGCGGGGAGCCTGCTTCTCCCTCTGACCCTCTCCCCTCTCATGCTGTTTCTCTCTCGCTCGCTCTCTAATAAATAAATAAATAAATAAAATCTTAAAAAAAAAAGAAAGAAAATCACTCTGCACATGGACCTCTGGGGAAATGCCGCTCCATCTTTCAAAGGCAAATTTGCATTTTTACACATGGACAAGGGTTCTTTTTCGAGATTTACTTTTCAATGGGAGCTCTCTAAGGCCCCTTCCTTATTTTAAGTTTTAAAATGCTATGATTCTACATCTCATCAAATATAATAGAAAAATTCAAGTTTAATATATCTTACAAAAATTGCCTTCCTGTAGATTATGCCCTTTGGCTATCATTTTAAATTGTAATTTGCAGTTTTGAAATTCTCCCATAAAAGATGCTTTCTTTAGTCAAAAAAGAAGTAACTTAATTTTTATTGTCTGGCTAAACTGATCCACTTTTCTCTTCTTTTGTTTGAAGGAGTCGTCGTGAATTTGCAGTTGCCCCATTTTCCAGGGAACTATATGTACTCTTTGGGTCTCAAAGAATAAAAGAAATGTGACTTTAAAAAGCACTTAGGATAAAACAGCTATAATTCTGTTGTAGTCTTATTATTGAATCCAGTTTTTAAGGGACAAAAGATATTAATTAGTTCAGTCAGATTTCAATACCACTCAAGATACATATTTTGGAGTGTGTAATAAATATGAGGCTCTGGAGACACAGAAATAAGATTTAAAAAAAAAAAAAGGTCTAGGGGTGCCTGGGTGGCTCAGTCGGTTAAGGGTCTGCCTTCAGTTCAGGTCATTACCCCAGGGTCCTGGGATCGGGTCCTGTGTGGGGCTCCCTGCTCAGCAGAGAGTCTGCTTCTCCCTCTGCCCCTCCCCCCCAACTCCCACACACTCTCTCTCACAAAAATAAATAAAATCTTAAAAAAAAAAAAGTCTCCTCCCTTTAAGCACTCACAAAGGAGCTGGGTTATTTTTGAAAGTCGGTTAGAGAAACTAAAGGGTCAAGGAGGGGGTTGGCTCAGGGTTGATTAATTGAGTACTTTGTAAATTGCATAAATTGCCTACGGTGGTTCTGTAACCTCAGTTCAATATCAGAGCTTAAAAAAACTGTGTTGAAAGAATAGACACCCTTATGATGTATACCTGGAGACATCTTTATTTCATCTATGCTTTAGTGAGCTCTAGAAAACCTAAAAATTATGTATGTCTCATCCGCACTGTCCTCAGATCATCTCTTCTTCTCAGATGAATGTCAAAGGCATTATGAAATTAAAAGACCAAAGCTTTTCCTGTGATATTGCAAAGTCCTTATAAAAATACTTTTAGGGGCGCCTGGTTGGCTCAGTCGTTAAGCGACTGCCTTCAGCTCAGGTCATGATCCCGGGGTGGGGGGAGCCTTAATTTATTAAGATTTTATTCATTTATTTGACAGAGAGAGAGACAACGAGAGAGAGAACACAAGCAGGGGGAGTGGGAGAGGGAGAAGCAGGCATCCCCCCCAGCAGGGAGCCCGATGCGGGGCTCGATCCCAGGACCCCGGGATCATGACCTGAGCCGAAGGCAGTCGCTTAATGACTGAGCCACCCTGGCGCCCCTTAAATGTTATTTAAATAGCAACTCTAAGAGGCAACAAAATTATTTTCAGTCTAAAGAAAAGCGAGGCAGATAGGAAATACATATAGATCAATGCAAATGATATGCAATAAAATTAAATTGAGAGGAGAAAGATACTTGTCAGACCTAATTCACATCACTTATTTTAAAATTCACCCAAAGGTAGTTAGAGTTTGGGAGTCCCTGCCATTGCTCACTTATCTTGAAACATTTTCTACTGATTGACAGAAGAATGCTAAGTGATACTAGCATATGATAAGGCACATGAACTAGCCACACTCAAATTTGAGAATTGTTGCTGCGTGGGTATATTATTCTTCTCACACTACCATAACAAAAAAGACTAGGTGGCTTAAAAAACAGACATTTATTTTCTCACAGTTCTGGAGGCAGGAAGTCCAAGGTCAAGGTGCTGGCGGGACTGGGTTCTTGTGAGCCTCTCTTCCCATTTCACAGATGGCTGCCTTCTCCGTGTGTCATTATGTTGCCTTTCCTGTGTGTATGTGCATTCCTGGTGTCTCCTCCTCTTCTCAAAAGAAGAGGTCACGAGTTCTATTGGATTAGGGCCCCACCATGATGATCTCATTTAAACTTCATTACTTAAAGACCCTGTTTCCAAATACAGTCACACTGGGGGTTGGGGCCTCAACACAGGGATTGTAGAGGACACAAGTCAGTCCATAAAAGTGGGGTTCACCTGCAGTCTCAGCACTGAAATCTCTAACATCTTAGAAAATCAACTTTATAAATTAGCCAAGGTGCCCAGGTTCAGAGCCTTGAGAAAGAAAACTGTCAATAAAAATTGTTAACCCAAAAGTTTAGCCTCTCTCGCATACCAGCATGATTTTGAACAAAATGGTAACATCCTGGGAGCTAATCTGTTGAGTAATTCTGTACTTATTGTACCCATTAAGAATTGGTTTAATTTCTATTTAGACATAATTGGTTTTCTTCATCATCATCCAATTCATAAAACTCATCCAGATTGTTCTCTTTCATTGGAACAATTCCAGCTTCAGCAATGCTTTTTTCTTTAACATGGAAGCTCACAAAAACAATTATCAGCATCTCAGCTTTTCAAAGTAACTTTATTTTCCCAACTTAGGTACATAAATGGGAGGCGATTATTACTTCTGCTATACACTAAATTATTTACAATACTGTACATTAATATTAGCATACACTGTGCACTAAATTATCACACTAATAACCTTCTGAGTCAGTTTTCTTTTGTACTCTTTTGTGCCCTTTTCCTGCAGAAAAATTTCCATCCACCCAGTTTTCTCAGTGTGATTTTGTAGGATCTGACAGCATACGAATATACTTTTTCCTTTAGTGTTTGTTGTTGTTGATGTTGATGGGCCTTCTTTGCTTACTGTAAATTGCTATGCACACATTTTGAAAGTGCACGTAAGAAGTATGCTTCTACAGACGCATGAGAGATGGTGCACTGGAATGACAGTCCCATTTTGGGTGAAGAAGACCCAAGTTCCAATTCTGGTTCTGCCAAATACTAGGTGGGTGCCCTTGGGAAAGCGGTGTCTTATTTTTCTCATCTACTAAATGTAGAGAATAAAAGCACCCTTGAAGAACTGTTGTAAATTCCATAGATTAAAAAATATACTACATTGTTGGGCATATTAGAGGGGCTCAATAAATCACGACTATTACCGTGTCTTCAATCCTCATCAGTGTGTAGGTAATAAAGCAGGCATGTTCATAGCAATAATTCAGATTTCCCTGAATGAAGCATGATGGCAAAACATAGGTCTTAAGTTCCTCCCCTGAGCCTCAAATAGTTCTTTCCAGTCTTCCCTAGGGTGGGTCTCACTTGAATTCACACACCTCTCCTTACTCCTTTCAGTCTTCCCTGGTAATCCCCCTGGGTTGATGGCTCTAAGACGCAGCTGCCCTCATTATTCTCTGCAGGGCAGTGACAACTACAAGCTGAGCTGCCTCCTTGAGCTTCCAAAGCTCCAAATTGCAGGTGGAGCCACTCAGCATTCCCTGGAGCCCCCATAGGCTGCAGAGGGAAGGGAATGCTTCTCTTCCAAACCTTGCCACATGAGAACCTATGCAGGGTACCTGGGTCAAGAGATTAGTCTAGACATCCTTGTACAAGGACACCAAGGATGGATGGGCCCTGGCAGCAGCATCATTGGTCCAGGCCACCCTTTTTTGCTGTTCTCCAAACAAAAATAAAATAAAAAGCCATGATGCAGATTGGCTCTTGGCAGCATCGCCCACCATTTTCTTTAATTGTCCTTTCCAGTCTAAATTCCAGTGTCAGCCAAAAGTGGGACTTCCATTTCACTGATAAATATAGACACCAAGCTTTGTCTTATTTAGTCCTTAAGTCTACTGAATCTATCACCCATAGATTTTTAGGTCAATATGTCATGCCTTATCAAGAGCTTTTGTTATTTCAGGTAACTTTTTATCCTTTTAAAAATTAAAACATTGTTTCTATATCCTGCTCCAAAGGACACATCCATCCACCTCCCTACAGGTGTTTCCCCTCACAGAGATCATGACACCCAGTTCAAAATTTTCTAGTCTACATAGAATGGGCAGTTGTTTTCCATTTATAAAGTGTAGGTAAAATGACATAATTCAGGAGGCTTCTTAGTTCCTCCTAGTTCACTGCTAATCAAGATAAGCTCCCATACTTGACTATGGACAGCCACAATCCCCAGAAACAGGGTTTAGAAAGAAAAAGAAAAACAGCATTTTTCCACTCAACTAGGTTTTTAAAAGTAAAATAACCATTTGAAAAAGCTTAAATAGAAGAATAGAGACACCCTAGTATGACATAGTACCTATGTTTTAACAATAAATTTCTTTCCTGCCACTGTTTATAAGCTAACCCCAGTTTTACTCCTAGGCTTTAGTAGAAGCTATCCATCTGCAACTTGCTAGTTTGGGATTTGAAACTCGACACTGGTTATTTTTACTGTGTTAAATCTCTGAAAATACACTCTAAATATTTTCCTCAGTCATCAATGGCTTTATAGAGTTGCAGCTTCAGTCTACTATTCACCCTGCTCCAAACACTGAAGCGGAAGAGAGAAGCCACTCTTGCGGAGGAAAGGAAAATAACCATAGTAATAGCTAACATTCATATACTTAGATGCTTATAGTATTTACAACTTATGTAGGCCCAAAACTCTTCCAAGCATTTTATATTCACTAAGTCTATTGACTACGCACAGGGATTAGCAGCATGGGTGTTTTGCTTTCGAGATGCCTGAGTTTGATCAAGCTGAAATGGTGAAGCATGGACCCCGGTGAACCCGCTCTCCCACAGATAATGAGAATATAAGCAAAACAATCAGATTCAACCATTTCAGAACTCTGCAATTTAACCAAAGGCAAAGAACAAACAAACAAACAAATCTATTCAAGAAAAACTGCTGAATCTCATTTAAAAACAGTGGAGTTTATGTCATTTTCACTTAGGAATATTCCCATCCCCATCCCTCCCCAGATCAGGGGTGAGGTAGAAGAGAAATGCCTGCAGCCTCACAGCCAACAGAGAACAATGACCTCCTCGGAGCTACGACAGAAATTCTATCTCCAAAGGACCCTTGATCTTTTGATCAAATTAGCAGCTCTCTGGAATATCCCCCACACCCAGGCAGGTGTTTCTACTTGATTTGACTTGAAGCTCAGATCAGGTGAAACAAGTCCTAATTCCAGGCATTAGTGAAAACAATAGCAATCTTTTAAGATTATCTTAAAAAATTAAAACATTCTGTTTCCATATCCTGCTCCAAAGGACACTTCTGCCCACCTCCCCACAGGTGTTGCCCCTCCCAGGGATCATGTTACTCAGTGACACTTAACATCAAAGTTGCCTAAGGCTATGATTTCAGGGGAAGCCAACAAGGGCCTGGACAACAACTTAAAAGAAAGATCTGGAGAACCAGAGGACCATAGGGAACTTTGAAAATCTCTGACATATTCCTGAGGGATGTCCCTGAGCCCAGGAACGACCTGAGGAAGAAGGAAGCCTGGTCCTTCACCTCTGACTGACCATGAAGCCCTAAGCAAGCAGAAGTAAAAGCTAAGGCTAACTCCTATATGGCCTGAGGTTTAAAGATGTGCTTCAAACAAATCCCTTTGGCAAATGGTAGAAAGGACACATACTGGCTCAAGGACATTAAGAAAATCTAACCCATCTGTGACCCATCTGACCACTAAAATATAATAACCCAGGGTTGACCATTATGTCCCAGTCTTAAAAATAAAAACGAGCATTAAAAAAAAAAAAGCTAGCAGAGAACTCAGAGAATGCACTGCAGGGAATATAGAATCTACAGATTTAGTGTAGAAAAGCTGCCAAACAAATAGGCAGTAATAAGGAAAACAACAATAACAAATAGGAGTGGAAGGGGTAGAGGAGAAATGTGATACCAGAGTTGTTATAATCTATTGTCTGCAATGTCCAGATTTCAACAAATTCTGAGACATGGAAAGAAACAGGAAGATATTTGCCTGTACAAATGAAGAAAAAAGCCAGTAGAAAATGTCTGAAACAGTCCAGATGTGGGCTTAGAAGATAAGGATTACTCATCAACTACTATAAATATACTCAAAGAACTAAAGGAAATCATGTCTAAAGAATTAAAGGAAAGTGTGACAATAGTGTCTCTCCAAGTAGAATATATCAATAAAGAGAAAGGATTATAAAAAGGAACCAAATAGAAATTCTGGAGTTGAAAACTTAAATAAGTGAAATGAAAAATCCACTAGAGAGGCTCAACAACAAATAGGAGCGCAGCGGAGAATATCTAGGCTGAGAAAAACAGCCTGGCAGTTCCTCAAAAGTCAAACGTAGACTTACAATATGACCCAACAATTCCATGAAAATGTGCTCACGGATGTTCACTGTAGTATTATTCACAATAGCAAAAAGTGGAAACAGCCCTAATGTCCATCAACTGATGAACAGAAAATAAAATGAGGCACATTCAGATAGTGGAATATTATTTGGACACAAAGAGGAATGAATTACTCACACATGCCACAACGTGGGTGAAGCTTGAACCCATTGTGCTAAGAAGCCAGTCACCCCATATTGTATGGTTCTGTGAAATGCCCAGAATAAGCAAATCCAGAGACGGAAAGTAGATTACTGGTTGCTGAGGGCTGGAGGGGAGGGGGAATGGGTTTTACCACTGATGGGCATGGGGTTTCTTTTTGTGATGACAAGTGTTCTCAAGTTTGATTTTGGCAATAGTTATACAACTCTGTGAACATACTATAAACTGCTGAATTGTATATGCTTTAGATGGGAGAGTTTTGTGGCATGTGAATTGTATCTCAATGAAGCTGGTTAAAAATTTGTTACTTAACCTCTCTGAACTTCGGGATTCTATATAGTAAGAATTAAATGAAATTATGCATAAAGTGCCTGAAACAGACCAGGATATAGCAAGGGATTTAGACCAGCAAGTTTTTTACCAGTTTCCTATGAAATGTAAAAGGAAGAAACAGTAATATAGTGGGTATGTTTGGTTTTGTTTTTTACTGTTGGATCCAATCAGAGTTCCTTTTTCAGTGCGAGAATATCTCCCTTCAGTATATATGAAAGACTGATATTTAGCCAAAATCATTCACAGGCTAAAATACCACAGCATAAACAGCTTTAAGATAAACAGGTTTCTTTAAGAATTTACAGTTGTAAATTTTAGCAACACCTGGGACTTCAACAAAGATTTAAAACAAAGAAATACACTGTTCCATATTCCAAATGTACCTATGAAAATGCACCAATAATGCACCAATAATGTATCTACAGAGTTGGAGTCTGGTAATTTTTAACTATCAAGTAAATCTGGTCAAGTCCTATGACGTAAAAAATAAGAGTAATGTGTATTAAGAATCTCCAAAGTACATATAGTAGAACATGGTTTCCCATGATTTCACCATGGAATCTCTTTCCTCTTGAAGATGCTTTTGGGACTACTGTTCTCAGAACACATTTTGGGAAACTGGTATGGGAGCAATATATATGAAATCACTCTTCTTTTCTTCTCCTCAAGTGGACTTTTATGCATCTGCCAAAGCAGTAGCCATTCTTTGTGATGCTGATGAAAGGTATGATCCTTCTTTCTAGGAAAACATAAATTTTACCTGCAATTTCAAGATGTCTATAGCCCCTTTCTAATGGACAACAGTTGGTTTTAAATTCTTTCAAAAAGTGAAGAATCTTCATGAACCATGTGGGCTAACTTGCCATGGAAATTAACAATCTTCATGGTTCCTGCCAATTTTCTGTATTCCAGATATGAAGGATGAAAGTGTTTTACACACAACGTTGCTATCTGAGTAAGAGCAGCTT
>NC_138378.1:33059391-33117680 GCF_054177405.1 Leptonychotes weddellii
TCCACAAATAAGTGAAACCATATGATAATTGACTTTCTCTGCTTGACTTATTTCACTTAGCATAATCTCCTCCAGTCTCATCCATGTTGATGTAAAAGTTGGGTATTCATCCTTTCTGATGGCTGAGTAATATTCCATCAATCCTCCTATTTCTAGGAGGCTGGAGGATGAGCTTGAAAAGGGAAGTAGGGCACAATGCCAGCAAACTTTTCTAATTCACATATGAGTCTAACCTATGTTTGAGAGATATGATGTTTCACATCAGCCACTGTACTAGATACTCAGGATAAAAAGGTGTTCCTTACTTTTGAGATGGTCTAGATCAGTGCTGCCCAGTAGAAATACACTGTGAGCCACATAAGCAACTTTAAAGATTTTCAATTTATTTTTTAATTTATATGAAGTAAAATTCACTTCTTTTGATATTTGATTCTGTAAGTTTTGGCAAGTGAATGTATTAGTTTTCTATTGCTGTCATAACAAAATACCCCAATATTAGTGGATTAAACAACACAAATGTATTATCTTACATTTCTATAGGTCAGCTGTCTGGCATGATTCTCACTAGGCTAAAATCAAGCCACTGAGAGGCCTGCATTCTTTTCTGACGGCTCTGGTGGAGGAACCCTTTCCTTGCCTCTTCCAGCCTTTAGAAGCTTCTTTGGCTTGTGGACCTCTTGCTCATCTCCACAGCTAGCAAAGGCAATCTAAGTCCTTCTCAAAGTACATTACTGCGACCTCCTTTTCCATCTCTCTCTTCCACTTTTAAGGACACTTGGTGATCAGACTGAGCCCATCTGGGTAATCCAGGATAATCTCCCTATTTTAAGATCAGCTGATTAGAACTGTTAATTCTGTCCACAACTTTAACGGCCCTAGTCCATATAACCTAACGTGTTTACTGGTTCTGGGGATTAGAAGGTAGACATCTCTGAGGGCTAATATTCTGCCTATCACAAATGCAGAGAGTCCAGTAACCACCACCATTCTAAGACACTGAACAGTCCCGGCCCACCAAAACAACTCCCTCTTTCTCTTCCTTTGTACTCATATATGCCTTCCCCTCTAAGCCCTGGCAAACACCAGTGTGTTATCCATCCTTTTTGTTTGCCTTTTCCAGATGTCATACACATGGAATCATACAGTAGTAGCCTTATGAGTCTGGCTTCTTTAAATTAGCAAAATAAAGTAATTATCTATCTTGTGGAAAGTATCCATAGTCTGTTCCCCTTTTGCTGCTGCGTTGTCTTTCTTCTGGGAATTTACCTTTTATCCTTTCACCAGTGGAAGGACATTTGGTCATGTCCAGTTTTGGAGATTATGAATAAAGCTGCTTATAAACATTTGTGTACAGGTTTATGTTGTGAACATAAATTCATTTCTCTTGAGTAAATACCCAGTTTTGACACAGGTGGGTCTATATATTTATAGAGTAAATATATGGCCTAATTTTGTAAGAAACTGCCAGGCTGTTTTTCAAAGTGGCTATATCATTTTGCATTCCCACAAGCAATGTATCTGTTCCAGTTCTGGGAAATCTCCATCAGCATTTAGTATTGATTTTATTTATTGTAGCCATTCTAATAGGTATGTAGTGGTATCCTATTGTGGTTTTAATTTGTATATCCCTAATGGTTAATGATGTTGGACACCTTTTCATTTGCTTATGTGCCATTTACATATCTTCTTTAGTGAAGTATCTGTTCAAATATTATTGCAAATTTTATTATTTGGATTCTTATTAATGAGATTTCAGTGTTCTTTATATATTATGGATAAATGTTCATTGCAAGATACCCAATTTGCAAATATTTTCTCCTAGCCCATAACTTTTCATCTCTGTCAGGGTCTTTCAAAGACCAAAACTTTAGGGGCACCTGAGTGGCTCAGTTGGTTAAGTGTCCAACTCTTGATTTCACCTCAGGTCATGTTCTCATGGGTAGTGGGAAGGAGCCCTGTGTAAGACTCTGAGCTCAGCAGGGAGTTTGCCTGAAGATTCTCTCCCTCTGCATCCCCCACTCTCTCAAATAAATAAATCTTTTTTTAAAAAAAAAGACCAAAAGTTTAATTTTGAAGAAGTTTTATGGATTGTGTTTTTTGTTGATGTATCTGAGAACTCTTTGCTTACCCAAAAGTCACAAAGATTTTTCCTTATTTGTTGACTTGCTTTTTAATATGGTGAATTAAATTCACTGACTTTTGAGTGTTAAATCAATCTTGTATTCCTGAAATACACTCCACGTGGTCATGAGGTATTACTTTTTTTCTTATATTTACTTTTTTTAAAAAAGATATAATTGACATGTAACATTATATTACTTTCAAGTATACAACATGATTTGACAGGTGTATATATAGTGAAATAATCACCACAATAGGTCTCGTTAACATCCATATATATATAAGTATATACAGTCACAAATTTTTTTCTTGTGATGAAAACTTTTCACATCTATTCTCTTGGCAACTTTTAAATATATAATTCAATATTATTACTTATAATCCATATGTTGTACATTACATCCCCATGACCTACTCATTTCATAGCTAGGAGTTTGTATTTTTTAACCTTTTTCACTCATTTTGCCCACCTCCTACCCCTACCCCATCTCTGGCAACCACCAATCTGTTCTCTGTATCCATGAGCTCTGTTTGTTTGTTTTTGTTTTTTTTAGTGAGATCATACAGTATTTGTCTTTTTCAGTCTGACTTACTTCACTTAGCATAATGTGCTCAAGGTTGATCCATGTTGTCACAAATCTCAGGATTTCCGTGTTTTTTTATGGCTGAATAGTATTTCATTGTATAAATGTACATATTTATAAAACAGTGTTTCATTGCATATATATTCACATATATATTTCACTGTATATATGTATACATTGCATACATATTCATCATGTATATATTCATTGTGTGTATATATAACATATGTTGTGTGTATGTATGTATACACACACACACAATTTCTTTATCCATTTATTTATTGATAGACACTTAGGTTGTTTTCATATTGTGGCTATTGTAAATAATGCTGCAATGAACATGAAGGTATGCACATCTTTTTTAGTTAGTGTTTTCATTTTTTTTGGATAAATATCCAGAAATAGATTTGCTGGATCATATGATAGTTTTATTTATAATTTTTTGAGGTACCTCTATACTGATTTCCATAGTGATTGAACCAATTTATATTTCCACCAACTGGGCATAAGTGTTCCCTTTTCTCCTTTTCTCCTTTGACCTTAATCTAATTTGTGTCTTTGTATTTATAATGTGTTTCTTGTAGGCAGCCTAAAATTGGGACTTGACTTTTTCAACAATTTGAATTTCTGTGCTTTTTAATGAGGGGGCAGTTATACCATCTACATTTAATGTGGCTACCGATAATGATTAAGTTTAAATCTATCACCTTCTTACTTGTTCCATTAAATCTGTTTCCCTTTTCTGCTTTTTCTGCCTTTAACCCATGCATTTTTCAGAAGTGTGTTGTTTAATTTCAAAATGTTTGAGATTTCCCTGATATCCCTCTGTTACTGATTTCTAATTTAATTCTGAATAGTGAGAGAATGAAATTCATATTATTTCAATTCTTTTGAATTTGTTAAGGTTTGTTTTATGACCCAGAATACGATCCATCCTGGTGAATGTTCCATAAGCCCTTGGAAAGAACGTATATTCTTCTGCTAGGTGGAATATTCTGCATATCTCAATAAAGTCAGTTTGATTGATAGTGTTTTTCAGTTTTCTTTATCCTTGCTGATTTTTTGGGCGGGTCTAATAGCCCTATCAAATCCTGAGAATGGGGTGTTAAAGTTGCTAAGAATACTTGTAAATCTGCCTTTTTCTCAGTTCAGTTTTTTTTTTTTTCTTTTAAAGATTTTATTTATTTATTTGAGAGAGAGAGAATGAGAGACAGAGAGCACGAGAGGGAAGAGGGCAGAGGGAGAAGCAGACCCCCTGCTGAGCAGGGAGCCTGATGCGGGACTCGATCCCGGGACTCCAGGATCATGACCTGAGCCGAAGGCAGTCACCCAACCAACTGAGCCACCCAGGCGCCCCTTCTCAGTTCAGTTTTATCAGTTTTTGCTTCATGTCTTTTGGAGCTTCCTTGCTAGGTACAACATATTTAGGATGCCTTCTTGGTGAACTGACCTGCTTATTCATGGTAATTTTCCTCACCCCCCAAAAATACTTCGCCTGATATTAAAATAAGCCTTCCAGTTTTCTTTTGAACAGGGTTTGCATTGTACATCTTTTTCCATTTTTTCTTAGCCTAACTTTATCATAAGATTTAAAGTGGGTTTCTTGTACACAGCCTTCAGTTGAGTCTTAATTTTTTATCTGATCTGACTATATTTGATTGGATTAGTTCTACCATTTTATCATTTGTTTTTGATCCTCTAGTTCCCCCTTTCTTGTCTTATTTTGGATTATTTGAACAATCTGAATATTATCTATTGACTTTTTTACTATATCTCTGTATCATTTTTAAATGGTTCTTCTAAGAATATATATATCTATATAATTATATAAACATATTAAATAAACTATATAATTATTAAATTACTAATTAATAAAAATAATTATTAAATTATTAATATAATTAATATAATATATATAATTTTCAAAGTCCCCATAGAGTTAATATTTTACCACTTCAATAACATATAGAAACCTTATAACTACATAGGACTCTTTCCATACCCCCTTTTAAAATAATTTTCATATATATTATATCTGATTACATTTACAAACCTCCAGGCAACGTTGTAATTGCTTTCAATAGTCATACATGTTTTAAAAAGTTTTAAGAGGAGAAAACCAGTCTTTTATACTTGCCCAAGTATTTACATTTCTTTCCCTCTTCCTTTATTCCTATTGTTTTAGGTTCCCTTCTGGTACCATTTCCCTTCAGCCTGAAGAATCTTCAGAATTCCTTTTATAGTAAGTCTACTGGTAACAAATTGTCTTAGTTTTCCTTCATCTGAGAATGTACTCATTTTGTCTTCATTTCTAAAGGATATTTTCTCTGGATATAGATTTTCTAGGTAGGCAGGTTTTTGTTTGTTGGTTGGTTTTGGTTTTATTTGTTTTAATCCTTTCAGTACTTGCAGAATGCTATTCCCCTCTACTGGCTTCCATGGTTTCTTTTTTTTTTTTTTAAGATTTTATTTATTTGACAGAGAGAGAGAGAGAGCACAAGCAGGGGGAGTAGCAGGCACAGGAAGAGGGAGAAGCAGGCTCCCTGCTAAGCAGGGAGCCCATGTGGGGCTCGATCCCAGGACCCTGGGATCATGACCAGAGCCAAAGGCAGACGCTTAACTGACTGAGCCACCCAGGCACCCCCATTCCATGGTTTCTTATGAGAAATCTGTAGTTACTTGAATCGTCGTCACTTATGTTATATGCTGCTTTACTCAAGCTACATCAAATTTTTTCTTACTTTGGTTTTCAATGGTTTGATTATCATGTATCTGAAAACTGCTTTGAGTTCACCTTTTTTTTGGATTCACTGAGCTTCTTGAATTTGTAAATTTATGACTTTTGACAAATTTGGTAAGTATTCATTTGTTATTTTTTCAAATACTTTTTCTGCTTCTAACTCTCTCCTTCCCTTCTGGGACTCCAGTGGCATGAATGTTAGACCTGTTTATTGTCTTACATTGTCTCATAAGACTCTGAGGCTCTGCTCATTTTTTTAACATCTTTTTTCTGTGTTCTTCATATTATTTAATTTCTTTTGGACTCTTGGCTCTCTCACTTCCATTCTATTATTCAGCCAGTCCAGTATATTTCTTAATTTCAGATATTATATTTTTCAGTTCTCAAATTTCCAGTTGGTACTTTTTTGTTATTATTTCTTTTACTCTACTGAGAAATGTCATCTTTCAAGAGTGTTAACTTTATCTCATTGAAAATGGTTATAATGGCTGCTTTTAAGTCTTTTACTGACAATTCCAAGACTTAGGTCATGTTATGTTTGGCGTCTACTTTTTGTCTTTTCCCTTGAGTATTTGTCAGACTTTTGCGATTCTTAGTATGTCACATAATTTTGTATCACATCCAGGACATTTTTATCTTGCAAGTTTTTAGGTCCTGTTAAAATCCTCTAGAGAATGCTGATCTTTAAAAAAAAAAAAAAAAAAGATTTTATTTATTTATTTGACACAGAGTGAGAGAGAGAGAGAGAGAACACACAGCAGGCAGGCAGAGGGAGAGGGAGAAGCAGGTTCCCCGCTGAGCAGGGAGCCCGAGGGGGGAGGGGCAGCTCGATCCCAGAGTCCTGGAACCATAACCTGAGCCAAGGGCAGACACTTAGCCAACTCAGCCACCACCTAGGCACCCAGAGAATGCTGATCTTTAAAAAAACAAAACAAAACAAAACAAAACAAAAAAAACTGGTAATCAACATGATTAGCATCAGACTGCTAAGAAGTTTCACCTTCAGTGGTGATGGTCCCAATGTCATTTTTGTTTCCAAAGTCTGTTGTTATTTGAGTCTGCCTTGTGCATGCTCTACTCAGAGGAAGCCTAACATTTGGGTTATGATTTATACTGTAGTTTGGTCCTCGAAGTCTTGCTATGCTATGCTGGAAAATTCCACACATACCCATCCCGGGGGTGATTCCAAGAGTTATGTCATTACATACCCAGTATTCTGAGATCCATTTCTCTAACTTTCTCTCTCTGGGTCTTCTCCCACACTAATTTCTCTCTGGGTCTTCTCCCACACTAATTCCCAGAGGCTCCTTTTCTTGGTTCATCTAAACAAAAAGATAGAGGCTTCTCAGATATTTAGTTCCCCCTCAATGTTGTGTACTTCTGTGTAAATGGGGCTACTTTAGAGATAAACGGTAAAAGAAAAGAGAAAAAGAAAAGTAACATGGATTGTGCATATTTTTTGAACAAGAGATCCTTTTCTGGTACTTCTGGCTAGAAATACAATGTATCTCTCAAGATTTTAAGTCCCTGTACCACCACAACATAATTATAGCTCAGTCACCAGGCTGGCTCTTGGCAGGGTTGGGAGACAAAGGGGAGAAAAAAGAAAATGGGATTCCCCCCACAATCTCCAGCATGTAGGGGTCCCTTTTTCTATTCCTTTAGTAAAAAAAAAAAGAAAGAAAGAAAGAAAGAAAAGTATTTTCCTTGAAGTTTTTGCTTTCAGAATGTGCCATGCAATCCTGGAATTCAGCCTTCCCTCAGGTCAGAGCTGGGAGGTAAAGGAGTAAAAAGAAAACACGAAACTCAAGTGCCACATCCCATCCCTTAGCTCTACCCCTTTATGGGTCATTACTCATGCTTTGGCTTCAATCCCCAATTCATTTCACATTGTTACTTTTCACAGATCTCAAATAGTTGTTTCTCATATTCCGCCCAGAGTTTTAGTTATAATCAGTAGGAGAGATAGGCTATAGTAACTTTATTCATCTTGGCCAGCCAACATACGTAATTATAAATTTTTTAGTAACCACATTAAACAACTAAAAATGAATAAGTAAATTTGAAAATGAAATATATTTCACTTGGCCCAATATATTCAGAATACTATAATTTCAATGTTATCAATATAAAAATTATTGAGATATTTTACATGGTTTTTCTTATATTAAGTCTTTGAAATTCAGTATTTATTTTTCACTTACAGCGTTTTTATATTTAGACTAGCCACATTTCAAGTGCTAATAGCCATAGGTGACTAGTGGCTACTATGTTGGACACTGTAAGTCTAGACTTCTGGGCAATGCTTCTCAAACTTTAGGGTGCAGAGGGTATCTTGTTAAAATTCAGATGATGATTCAGTAGATCTGGGGAGAGACAGGTGATTCTAAATACTGCTTGTTGTACACTTTTGAGTCATAAGGCTCTAGGGCCAAATCTGTTAACTTCTTAAACTTCTTTTTCTTAAGATGAAACTTCTTTTTTTTAAGATTTTAAGTAATTTCTACACCCAGCGTGGGGTTCAAACTGACAACCCCAAAATTAAGAGCTGCATGCTCTATTGACTGAGCCAGTCAGGCGCCCCTTCTTAAACTAATTTTATATTCCAGATACCTGTAGAGGCATATAGGATATATCCTATATGAGGGTTCTTTTTCTACATTTCTGCCCTGACAATATCACACTTCTATCCACCCTACAACATTCCCCATCACAGGGAATATGCCCCTCTGGTACTGGCCAAAAGTATTTACTTTTGTACATTTTTTTTTTCTTTCTTAATCCTGTATAAGCCACTCCTGAAGGGACAAATTAGAGAAATGATTTCTGTGGACGCTTATCTTTAATCCTTGACAATCCCATCTCCCCAGCCTTGGTGGCCACTGATAACTTAGTAGATTTTTATTTGGATTTTGGAGGACCTATAAGTCCTAGTTCTATTGTTAAAGCATTTCTACAAAGGGCAGATTAATCATCTTACTTTTTGTTCTTTATGATAGCTGATCACCCAGACTCATTTTGGAATGCTCCTTGGGTGCCCCTACTTGGGATGGTGGCCCATAAAAGGAGAACTAAAAGTGAGCTGCATTTGGATAAGAGCTTAGACTCCTTATTAATCCTTGCTTTCATCCCACTAGCTTCTCTTACTTGGGGTATGTTAATCACCTCTGCAAATTCCAAAATGCAAGAAAACTTACAGCAGAAGGAAATAGACCTTTCTCCAGGTAAATACCCCCAATTATGAGCTTTGGTGGGGGCCTCATCATGCATTGGGGACCAGTTTTCAAAACACGTATATAGTAGGATCTCACTAATTATTTCCATGAAGGAGAAAGAAAGCCATGATGGTATCACTGTTCATAGACCAATTGTTTAAAATTTGTTCACACATTCTCTTAACCAGAGTATGTATGGGTCAACATCTTGGATATTTTAGACTACAGATAATTTACTGAATTTCTGAAAGATATGATGCCTTTCACCACTAAGATTTAGGAAACCATATGAAGATTCTTTCCTTAAATTATAAAGGCACAATTTTAAGCAATGTTGCCCTCCTTTGAGTAAGCCCTACAGAAAGATTATTAACCACACAAAGTAATGGACTGACCCATTGGCCCATAGGGAGCTCAAGCACAATGGTTTTAGGCAACAACCTGAACCCTGACACTGGTTTCCCTTTTTCCCTGTACTGTTCGAGGGAAAAGAAGAATCTATCCACCTCAAACTAAACCAGTTGCCATTGGGCTACTTGGCACCCTAAACTGTTGGGAGGTTGTGTGTACTGTGGACTGGGAAGGAAATTTTGGTCAGAACAACCCAAACTTCAATCCTATCAGTATGACCTGGTCTACTTTATTTAACCTCCAGATTGTGAAGCAAGTGGTTTAGTTAATCCCATAGAAGGGAGAGTTTGAGTAGACCGAATGGGGTTAGAGGACCGACTATGCTGACATAAACCAATCTGTGGTTTAGAGGGGAAAAGAAAAGCAATATGAGAATGTTAAGCAATATTAAAATGCTTCCAGGAAAAATCGGAACTGGCTGTGAATACTGCTTTGAGAAAAGAAGATAAGGACAATTACAAAAGCCAAAGAGCTCCTTTAAATCTAAAAACACTAAAATCTTCATAGTGATGATAACACTAGTATATGAGTACCAGTACTTTAGTGGGGGTGGGGAACAGATTCCAGGAAACATCAGTAAGAGTGGATAGGAAGACAAGGAAGGAAGCCAATACCAGGTGCATTACAGGCAGGTTATCATTGTGAGCAACTGGAGCTCTATGCAACTGAGAACATCTGGGAGAGAGTGTAGACAATTTCACTCAGAGGTGTTTCATCTGAAGGGTTGAGGACTGCTCCCATGGACAGTGACTTCCCTGTACCTCTTACCTGCCTTGTGAATGGGCAGAGCCTGGTTTACGTTGCCAGAGAAAGTGCTCAGGAACAGGGTCATAGATGCTTACGTTGAGAGGCAATCAGCATGCAGGGGATGTTGAGGACCAGGGGATATGGGCAGGGCATCATGAGATTTGCTACTGTCCTCTTGCTCTTTGAGCATGCATGACAATTAGAGAAAGTTGCTTGGCCCTCCACACAGGCCACAAAGAAACTGATAAAAGGAAAGGGAAGGACAATCATTTAAATGACTCCTCACTATGTAATCTCATTGAATATGAAATCAACCCTGAAGATTGGATCACCTGCTTTTTCTGTTTTAATATATGCATGGCCAATAACTGGCACAGTTTTCTTTCTTTCTTTTTCCTTTTTCAGTGTATATTTTCACCGTTTAACTTGTTTCACTTGTTTAACAGTATCATTTACCATGTTTCTATTCTATCTCAAGCAAGAAAAAGAGCAGTTTGCTCAATCTTTTATCTCCATTATATTGGTTAAAAAGATCATCCCTCTCTACACCCTACAGTTTCTCTTAGTTCTACATTTATTGGAAGCAACCAACCCTAGTTGTGGCCTATTTAACACCAGTACAAAACCCAGAAAGTTTAATTGAAAGCACTGGCATTCAAACTGTGCTTAGTAGCTTTCAGGGGGGAAAAAAAAAACAACTATGTATTTAAGACCAGTACTGAGTGGAGCCCCATGGGTCTTAGGGCACAGAGCCCAGGGAGCAAAATTTGAAAGAGCTGAGAGAGGATGCCCAGTCATCAACAACTACAATTGGTGACTTAACCTAATAATACAGAGTAGAGAAACTGTTAACAGTTTAGGTAAGGGACTGCCAAAATAAGATTAAAATAGTCTCTCTTCCAATTAATAAGAGAAATGGATTATAGCACCGAACTGTTCCTTTTTATTTTTTTATAACTGGTAATTAGTCAAAGAAATAAAGAAGATCAGCAAGGTGATTTTTCTGTCACTGTACTGCTTGAAAACAGCTCTCAATTATTACCTATTGTTTAGGATGAATGTCATTTTTCTCTCCATAATACACAGTTAGAAGGTTTTTATTGCCATAATTTCTATCACTATGAAACTAAACCAAAACCAGTGCATTTTTATATAATTATACTTTCAATGCTTGGCATGTCCATTTCTGAGTTGCTAAAGAGATATTACACATTAAAAATACAATTAAACACACCAAATGAGAGCCTCATAGGATGGATAAAAAGAGGTATCATTGTGTCTACCTTAAATAAACTAGGAGACTGTTTCTGTGCTGATATTCCATTTGCAGGCTAGTGTTCCACAAAATTACTTTCTTGGGGGGAGGTACCTTATCTTTACATATATATCAAAATATTAACTCTTTTTCCTCAAACTAGCTCTCCAGAGGGATTACAATTTACTTCTAATTGATCACTTTACTGATCTCAACAGTCAACATATGGAGCTTCTAAAAGTCCTTAGTGAGTAAATAAACAAATCATTACAATAACAAGGGACACAAATGCTCTACAGAGACCTAGTACACTAATTGGATGGTCACTGATGGATATTAACCAACCAGTGAATAATAATGTGGGAAGTAATGCTCTCTCTATTTACACATTTAGTCATGACATTAACAAACACTTATTGACCCCTTACTTTGTGTGTAGAACTGTGCTGAGGCTTTTTGGGACTACAAAGAAGTATCCTACTTCCTTTCTTTATTTATCTCCATTGTACTTACCACCATCATATATACTACATATTGTGTTTATTTATTTTCCTTATTGTTAGTTTTCCCCCACTAGAGTACAGGCTCTTTAAAGATTACATCAGATGCTGCTAGCACCCCTCTTTTATCACCTATTATGGTTAAATTCTGTCTCAAAAAAAATGTGATGTTGAAGTCCTAACCCCTAGTACCTCAGAATATGTCTCTATTTGGAAATAGTCTTCACCAAGATAATCAAGTAAAATAAGGTCATTAGTGTGGGCCATAAACCAATATGACTATTGTCCTTATAAAAAGGGACAATTTGGGCATGGAGGCGGACATGCACAGAAGGAAGACAGAATGAGTACACGGGGATAAAGCTATGTGTAGATAGAGGATTGAAGTGATGTGTCTATAAGCCAAGGAATGTCAGTGATTGCCAGCAAACCACCAGAAATTAGGAAAAGGCAACAAAAGATTCCCCACAGGTTTCAGAGGTAACACCTTGGTTTCAGACTTTAAGCCTCCAGAAATTTGAGACGATAAATTTCTGTTGTTCTAAGCCATCTAATTTGTAGTACTTTATTACAGTAGCCCTAGGAAATAAGTACATCCCCTCAAGTCATTATTTCAGTTCATGCTGGCCTACCTTTTATCATAATTATTTGCCTAAGAGCTTTCTGTTGGGATCTGCTTTGCAGAAGGGCCCAGGAACTAATGTGGCCCCCTTCGTGTGAGCAGCTCTGATGGGAAGTGATGGGAGTATAAACACCCCAGCTTCTTTACCCCTTCAGGGAGATGACTCTGAGGAATGTATTTTGCACTGTTTCCCAGGGTTTCCCAGTGGAATCAAGCTCCTGTTGTCCATAGTGTTTAACTCACTGGAAACCATACTCTTGTTGGCTCTTCCCTTTGCAGTACCGCTCCCCTCTCTTCTATTGGTGATTCATGACATCAACTCCCAGATAAACTACTTGCAGATGAATCCATGTCTCCTGATCTGCTTCTGGGGGAGCCCAACCTAAGACAAGGAGTTTCTGCATCTCACTGCGAATTCCCAGCACTGAGAATGGTGTCTGGCCAGTAGTGGGTTAAATATATATTTGTGGATGAAAGAATTAGTAAAGTAGAACACACAGCATTTGCACTCAAAGATTAAACAAATTTTCAATGAAATGCAGTCAAATGTAGAGCTAGAGAGTAAAAGCAGATGAACCGTTGGAAGACAGCAGTGCAAGAGAGGTCATTGGAGAGTTTGAGCTTTCATGCTAAATGAGAAACACAGAAAGCAAGCTCCATCAGGGCAATAAATGGAAGGAGAGAGCATGGAGCCACTAGTGGATTCACAGGCTTCAGTGAAGAACAAAGGCTTCCCGTTGGGAGGTCACATGCCATACACCCACTGTAACTGAAGGAGACTTCTGCCAACAATCCTAAACAACAGATCTTCTACAATGGAAGAGGCTAACCCTAAGGCAATGATATTTTTGGGTAAAATGCACAAAGTTTTCCAGTGCCAAGTTCCACAAGTGATTCATTGGCTGAACCAAGAACAGAACTGAGGTATTATTTTTAGAAAGAACTTGATTTGGGCACCTGGGTGGCTCAGTTGGTTAAGCGACTGCCTTCAGCTCAGGTCATGATCCTGGAGTCCCTGGATCGAGTCCCGCATCGGGCTCCCTGCTCAGCGGGGAGTCTGCTTCTCCCCCTGACCCTCCCCACTCTCATGCTCTCTCTATCTCATTCTCTCTCTCAAATAAATAAATAAAATCTTTGGAAAAAAAAAAGAAAGAACTTGATTTGATTCTGTTTAATTCAAACCAATGTGCATTCATCAGATACACATGAGCTTCTAAGCACTAATGTTTATGAGCTTGGGAAGTATAAAAGTAGAAGAAGCCTACTTATTATGGAATTTGGGGGAGCAGCAGAAGAAAATCCATAGAGAGGATTCAAAATAGACATTTTAAAAGTACTTCACCACCATTACTACTGCTATAATTTCTATCTCTATCACCCAGTAGCTATATGGGCAGGTATTCTGCTCAGGGTTTCCATGAACTCTCCCATTTTGACACTATAACTACCCTAAGACAGGAATTCCATGCTTTTTGACAGATGAAGAAACCTGAGTTAAAAATTGCAGAGCTGAGTTCTAGTCTCAGGTCTGATTCCAATGTGCAAAAATGTTGGGTATAGTATTTGATATGAGTGTTTTCTTAATCTTTTTATGATTTCAAGTTGTGTTTAAGGAGCCAGACTCAGGGCTTGAAAGCTGTGAATTATTTTGCCCAACAGACAGTAAGAGAGAATTCATAGGTCGGCAGTTCAGCATGTTAGAGAAAGCAAATTACGGCAGACAGTATTTTTTAAAGATGGCCAAACCACTGCATATCATATCCCACATGCTCTTCCTACAGTGTAACATTGACACTCCTCCATTGGGAGTAGGGATCTAGGTCTCCTCCCTTGAACCTGGGTGAACAGCAGACTTTGGCAGACTTGTTGTATGATTTCTGAGCCAAGCAATAAGAGGTGAAGTGGCTTTACCTGACACAGTCCTTTGGGATATGCACTTTGAGAACCCCGAGCCAATAAGTAAGAAGTTCGCTACACTGAAGAGGCAAAGAAGGGGAGACCACAGGGAGACCTCCCGTAGAGATAGACAGCCATGCCAGAGAAGCCCTGGCCTAACCAGTCACAGTTATTTGCATCTTCCTAGCATCAATGACTAGACATGTGAAGGAGTGGACCTAAAGATAATTCCAGCATTCAGTTCCCTTTCCAGCAGAAGCCAAGCCAAGCAAAGATAGCTCTTTCCCATTGAGCCCTCCCCAAATTAATGATCTGTGAGCAAAATAAATGCCTCTATTGTTTCAAGCCATTAAGCTTTGGGGGTAATTTGTTATGCAGACATGATAACAGGAACACAAAACACAAGTATATAACGAGGAGAAAGCTAGTCTAATGCAAATGAATTATCCCTTCTTAAATATTGTATTCCTGAAAATGCATATGAGGAAGACACCAAGATGGGCTTGCTGTATTTGAATTTCTTTTCTCTGTTCATGGCGTAATTTTTTTTCTAGTTTTATTGAGATATAATTGACATATAACATTGTGTGAGTTTAAGCTGTACCATGTGATGACTTGATACATGTATATATCGCAAAGTATTTGCCACTGTATGGTTAGTTAACACCTCCTTCACTTCATATATTCACTATTTTGTGCATTGATGGAATTCCTGTCTTAGGTAGTTATAGTGTCAAATGTTGTGAGAACATTGAAGCTTTACTCTCATAGCAACTTTCAAATATAAAATACAGTATTGTTAAAATATATATATATATAATATAGTATTGTTAACAGTATAAAGTCACCATGCTATACATTAGATCCTTAGAACTTAATTCATCTTATAACTTAAAGTTTGCAGCTTTTGACCAATACCTCCCCACTTTCCCTACCCCCAACCCCTGGCAACCACCATGTTACTTTCTGTTTCTAGGAGTTCAATGTTTTTAGATTTCACATATAAGTGATATCATATAGTATTTGTCTTTCTACGTCCAGTATTTCACTTAAAGTAATACCCTCAAGATCCATCTATGTTGTTATTGCAAATGGCAGAATTGCCTTCTTTTTTATGGCTTAATAATGCTCCAGTGTGTGTGTGTGTGTGTGTGTCACATCTTCTTGATTCATTTATCTGTTAATGGACACCTAGGTTGTTTCTATGTCTTGGCTATTGTCACTAATGCTGTGATGAACATGGGAGTACAGCTATCTCTTCAATATCCTATTTTCATTGCCTCTGGATATATACCCAGAAGTGGAAATGCTTGGTCATATGGTAAGTTTTTAATTTTTATTTTTTGAGGAACTTCCATACTGTTTTCCATAGTGGCCATACCAATTTACATTCCCACCAACAGTGCACAAGTATTCCCATTTCTCCAAATCCACAGGTGTGAGGTGATATCTCATTGTGGTTTTGATTTGCATTTCCCTGCATTAGTGATGTTGACCACCTTTCCACATTCATGGCGTAACTTAAATCCTGAAAGTATACCTTTGTCAGAAGTGAAATGGATTTAGAGGCCTCTCAACTTGGTCTCCTGGGAATGTTCTCTCTCTCAAAGTCACTGAGTATTATAGATTTTTATTAATTCTGAGATACAATGTCTCAGGTCAAGAATTAAATTTATTTTTTAGCTCTGCAGAAGAGGTTCATGGCCTCTGGTCTCAGATACAGCTGGATGGGGTCAATGCCCTTGTACCCTGGTTTGGGGAAAATCTTTGTTAAAATTTAGGTTGTTTCACTTTTGACATTAATAACATGAGAATGCAGCACAAGTAATGTCTAACCAAAATTCAGTGACTAGTACATCCTGGTCTGAAAATGACTAGTATCTCTGCACAATTCACAGACTGTCATTTTGACCCCTCCATAATACCTAACCGAACAATACATGCTGACTTTCTGTTTAATGAATAAATATATAACCTGGAACCTTGTTCATGTATCCAATTTTCTATTTAACAAGAAGATCCGAAGGTTTCTAATTAGTTTGACTGTGTATTAATAACATTAAAATATCAGGAGAAATGGCCTGTGTGCATTGATAATATATTTAAGATCCATTAGACACTGGTGATATTAATGAGAAATATTACATTTCCAGAGTCATTAGGCCATAAAAATTCTCTTCATGCCATTTGTTCTCATCTTCACTCTCATTCCTTATTTGGAGAAGGGGAAATTTGGAACATTCCTACATGAGCTCATCTCAAGCTCCAGTCATTTTTACCCTTGCTCACTTCACCCCAGTCTTACTGATATCTTACTGTTCCTTGTACACACCAACAAAATGTTGGCTTCATGGCCATTGCACTTGCTGTTTTCTCTACCAGGATATCCTCTTGGTCTGCTCTCTCTCTTCAGTTGCTTGCCTGCAAAAAGTTCTCACTTTAGGAGGAAAGACCATGGGTGAGTGGGTTACAGTTAATCATAATAGAAGGTAATTCTTGTTGCCTACTTTTGGGTTCCCCTAAAGCAGAACCTGAGGCAATTATTTGAGTTTATTCAGGAGGGAACCTCAGAAAAAAATCAGTAGGAAAGTGAGACAAAGAACATAGCCAATAAAAGGTGCTATCAAGTCAGTTACCACTGTGGGCAACTGGGGATTAATCTCACTTGGGAACTCTGGGCAATAAACAATCCCAAGTAAGGGGTGAGGAAGCTTGAGCACTACTCCCAACACTTTTATCCAGTAAAAGCAGCCTCCGGAAGCCAGAGGAAGCCTCAGACAGGAGGGAGTGATTGCTGGCCCAGAAACCAATGTGCAAAGAAATGCCAAGTGCTATATGGACAGGGCACCAATAGCACTTACCAGGGTGCCAGTGGAAACTATTTTTAAGTGTATTGTGCCCATTTAAAGGACTAGTGATTACGTATATTTGGGAGGAGATGTCAAGGCTTCCTAGAAGATCTGTCATTTGATGATCTGAGTCCATTAAGACTTTGAAGTTACATCAGTAACCATCACAAAATGGAGGCCAAGAGTCTAGGAAGTGGCTTTCCAGACAGAACAAAGAAGGTGAGTAACATAAAGGAGGTGAGAAAGTAGAGGCTTTCTGGACACAAGTGGGAAGAACTGCTCATCACTAGCAGAAATAAAACCTGTAGATACTGAAATGGGGGAAATATTTTTTAGTTATTTTAAGAAGAAGCTAAAAGTATTGAGGGAAGTGATTAGGCAAAAAGCAAAAATAAAGGGAACAAATGAGGGAGAAAAACAGGAAAGACACGTCACTGAAGAAGCTCTATGAATGGCAAATAAGTTCATGAAAAGTTGTTCTACATCACTGGCCACGGGGGAAATGGAAATTAAGACCACAATGAGATATCATTACACACCTACTAGAAGAGCTAAAACTTAAAAATGGTGATAAATACTATATGCTGGCAAGGACGTGGAGAAACTGGGTCTTTCATGTATTGCTGGTAGGAATGTAAAATGGCAGAGCCACTGTGGAAAACAGTTCTTAACAAAAAACAAAAAAACTATAAACATATATGTGCCATACAACCCAGCAATTTCATTCCTCAGAATTTATCCCAGAGAAATGAAAATTTATGTTTACACAAAAACCTATACGTGATTGTTCATAGTAGCTTTATTTGCCATATCCCAAAACCAGAAACAACCAAAATTTCCCTCAGTAAGTAGATGGTTAAACAAACTGTGGTACATCATACTGTGGAATACTTTTTATGATAAAAAAGAGGAAACTATTGATAGACGCAACAACTTGGATGGATCTCTTATGCTAAGTAAAAAAAAAAAAAAAAGCTAATCTGAAAGGGTCCCATACTGTATGATTCCATTTATAACATTCAAAAAGGCAAATTGATAGAGATGGAAAACAGATCAGGGGTTACCGGGGTTAGGTGTGATGGGGAGGAGAGGGTTGTGTGTGGCTATGACTGGATAGCATGAGAGATCTTTGTGGTAGTGGAATGGTTCTGTCTGTGTGTGATGGTCATTACAGGAATCCACACATTAGATTAAAATGAAGTAGAACTATACATACACATGCACTCATGTCCATTTCCTGGTTTTGGTATTACAACATAGTTATATAAAATATAACCACACAGGGAAACTGGGTGAAGTTTACATGGAACCTCTCTGGACTATCTTCTGTAACTTCCTGTGAATTTAAAATTATCTCAAAATAAACGGTTTTAAAAAAGATAATACCAAGAGTCATCAGCCACTTCACACAATAGGATCTAAAAATGAACAGCATTGTTTAAACATGCCTGTAAATTCTCTAGTCTTGTTATGCAATAGTTTCCAAAAGTGTACCAGACCTGTAGGGCTTGTTAAATCTTCACAAAGCACACCCCTGTAAAGAGCACTCAGGTCAAGAAACAGAATGTTATCTCTTCCCTTCCTGCCACTATCCCCCATCCCCACAAGGGACACCACTGTCTTTACTTTTAACAGCATAATTAAGTTTTGAGAATTTTTGCATTTTGCATAAATGGACCAATTTATTTTGTTTTTGAGGATCCCAATTCTTTTCAATGTACTGATTCCATTTTTGCATACCACAGTAAATCTTCCTCCTTGCCCTAAACACATATTTTAAGAAAAGAAGCAAGATGCCTACTCCAGGATTAGGTATTAAGTGATTCAATTGCACTTAATGATGTAAAAGTGATTTTCACCCCTGAATGCATGTCAAATGCATCCTATATATTTCCCATGTGGGCAGTGAGGGGAAGATGGATAGAGGATCAGGCCATGGTGAGATGAAGGAGAGGGAGAATTCTACGAAGCTGGGTTCTAGAAATGACTTTCAACTCAGTGAAATGCTGCTTTTCGAGATAATTAAGTGTGAAGTGTGGTTATGTGTGCCTTCACTTTTTCAGTTCAGTGACAGGAAGTGAATCACCAAAGATGTTTTGATTGCCTAAACAAGATTCAATTTCAAGCTCATCTTGGTAATATGTATATGCTAGACGAAGACAGAATTCCTTTTTGAGAATTGACAGCTAATGGAAGTTCTCCAACCTGACAGGAGGGAACGTATCTGTCAAAGGGAAATGGAGGCTAATGGTATAGTCCCTTGTCTAACCTAGTGCCCTGGTGTTGTAAACCCTCTCCCCCACTGAATTCAGGGACAACTCATTTTGAAATGAATGACCCTGTAAGGGTCCTTTTTGTCCTAAAGGCTGCTGCTATTTAGCAAAAAATATCCTTTCCTTTGAAGCTAATATTAAATCAGGAAAGGTGTGATTTTATGACCATTAAACATTTCCAAGCGCATGAGAGGTTTTTGTTGATGTATGCAAATAGCTATTAGTGAAACAGGATGAAGGTTTTTGTTTTTGTTTTTTTTAATTTTTTTTTTTTTTTTTAAAGATTTTATTTATTTGACAGAGAGGGAGGGAACACAAGCGGGGGGAGAGGGAGAAGCAGGCCTCCCGCCGAGCCGGGAGCCCGATGCGGGGCTCGATCCCAGGACCCCGGGACCATGACCTGGGCCGAAGGCAGACGCTTAACGACTGAGCCACCCAGGCGCCCCAGGATGAAGGTTTTGATAGCTTTTTCTGCCATAGCCTGTAAATGAGAGTTACATTTTACACCCACTGTAACTCTCTTCCACATTTGGGCTGCATTTGTTTTACAGGAATAAGGAATAACAGGAAATTGTAACTGGAGGTATACACCCATATGGTATAGTAAATGCATCAGGGAGATAAGCTTCCAATTGAATCTTAGTCATGAAATCAAAACATCTTTGATGATTCACTTCCTCTCCCTGCCTCCACTGTACTCATGTTATAAATAGACACGTTTGTATATAATAGTGTTGGAAAGGAGTACTCCAATGTCAAATTTATACTCTGATTTTAATTTTTAGGTTATCATTTTGGTGTGATATACTCATATAAAATAATTAGTAATTACTGTTTGTAATCTACAGCCTCTTTTAAGATCTTTAACAGCTTAGTATATTTCATTTATTGTACTGAATATAATTTTGCACACTCCTACCCCCCACCCCTCCCAACCTTCCATGTGAAAAATTGTTGTGACCTTTGAGTGACATACTCTATGCAATTGACAAGCCTAAATTCCTGTCTTTGCTTTTTCCTTATTTTTCCTCCTTGATGTTTTGAAAAAGTTGAATGAAAACAGGCAAAAGGAAATCCCACAGCAATGGATTAATTGGTACTAAACTTTCCTCATTATCAGGTAGATAACCAAGAGCACATTAGGAACAACCCTATATAGCACAAAGAAAAATGGTACTGTAGAATACATTTTTTTCACTGTTTATCAGGGAAAAAATCTATTTTCAAAAAAAGAAAATCAATGTCAGTTCTGCTTTTTTACTGCTGCACTTTAATTGAAGCAATGGCAAAGACAAGTTGGCCTTTTAGGACCATTGATTTCATTCCGAAGTATTACTATGTATAATATTAGCCACCTTCCAAATTCCAATAAAATATGATAGTCAATGGGATGAGATTTGTGATGCAAAATGTTTTCCAATCGAGGAAACAGAGTAATAATTGAGAAAACACTAGTAGTCATTATCTTTTTATGACTACTATATGTTTAATCATTGCTTTGTGGGGAAAAAAACCTCCCACACCTTCTCCAGGTTCCTCACAGGGGCTTTCCTATAACAGAGCTCTATGGAAAACTGGGGCCCCTATAAGGAGTAAGCAAACCAGTCAAACAGCCACATAAAATCCAAGACATTTTCAGGATAAATTTTCAATTGAACGCAGCAATAGAAATTCCAAATGCATGACTGATTTGGACCAATAAAGATGTTGATGTTTCAGTTTTGTTTATGTTCAACAGATTTCGGAGAATATATACTTTGTTCCAATATTTTCAGCCCTGTTAAATGCGTTTGGGTTTCATTTCAGATTCAGTTAGTGCACTTTACAACACATTTGGCTGATTTTTTTGTTTCATTAAGTATCTGCTTAAAAGTTAAGTTCAAATGACCTTTCTAAAAGTTTGCATTTTTATAAACATCCGGAGGAAAAGTTTTATTTTAACCTAGCCATTGCTGAAATGTGTGTGTGTGGGAGAGAAACAAAGAGAAACAGAGACAGACAGGGACAGAGACAGACAGAGACAGAGAGTGGCAGAGAGAGACAGAGAGAGGCAGAGACAGAGAGAGGCAGAGAGTGAGAGAGAATTTATGTGTATGAAAATTTTTTATCAGTGAGAACTAGGGTATTTTTAGATAATGTCAGAGTTAGGCTTCAGGGCTCCATCTCAAAGTATCATGGTTTCAAACGCTTTATTTAATCCATTAGATCTCACAGCTTATTTACACTCCTTAAGAACATTTTCTCTTCCTTATGCAGAGCTATGAGAACAAAAGAACCACAATAAAAATAGCTGGATCCAGTGTTGGTTCTTCTTGTGTACAAAGAAGAGAGCCACAACCCTCCCACACAGCCCTGAAAGACTGCTGGGCTTTATACAAAACTGCTGCATTTAGAGGTTTCTCGAAAGCGTTATTCATGTTTCAGTGACTTTTCAACTTTCCTTTCCCTTTTCCCTGCATTTCACTCTTCCTTATTAGGCTTTTCCATTTAGTAACATGAAAAGAAACTGAAGTTGTGAGCTTTGCGATACACAGCTTAGCTTAAAATAGCTCTTCCACTTTTAAACTGTATATACAGGTTTATCTTATTTTTGACAAGATTTCACAAACATTCTTGCTCCTCTTTGTTTGACATTGGATTTTCAGTCTTTCTTCTGGAGGTTATGTTAGGACAGTACACAATATGTGAAAATGAGCTGAAATTAAGATTTTATGCCCCAGTCTTTTATTATACTATACTAGTGTTCTTAACATTTAAAAGCATTACATAATCTATACTTATTTTGGGGGGCATGCACTATATTTCATCACTAAGTTTATCACCAAAGCTTATGTCAACATTTTTTTATTATTATTACTTCTTTCTATAGAACTAAAATGTTCCAACTCAATAAATATTCTGCGGATTATGCTAAGTGAAGTAAGTCAAGCAGGGAAAGAAAATTATCATATGGTTTCATTCATATGTGGAACATAAGCAATAGCACAGAGGACAATAGGGGAAGAGAGGGAAAACTGAAGAGGGGGAAATCAAAGAGGGAGACAAACCATGAGAGACTATGGACTCCAGGAAAAAAACTGAGGGTTTCAGAGGGGAGATGGTTGGGAGAAGGGGGTAACAGGGTGATGGGTATTAAAGAGGGCACATGTTGTGATGAGCACTGGGTGTTATACACAACTGTTAAATCATTGAACACTACATCAAAAACTAATGATGTACTATATGGTGGTTAACTGAACATAAAAAAAATATATTCTGCTTTTTGATGAAGCAGTTGGGAAGTGGAATATTTGACTGTGACTCATTTAATGGAGATAGTTCATTAACTACCTAATAATGCCAATAATTCTTTGTTCATAAGGACCTCCTTTTAAAGAAAAATCAGTGGAATGTCTTGTACATAATAGTGTTATCCTTTAACATTTACTGATTGATAAAACTGAGGATGACTAAGAGATATCATTCAATAAATTCAACAAAAATAATTTGGGTTTACTGATCACAGAAGCATAATTTTGAAACCTAACTTGCAAGTAGTATTACTTATTCATTTCACAAATGTTTGTGATACTCAAGTACTCAACTTCTGCAAACACATTCAAATTTTTATTTTCCCATTTGTCTAGGATTCATCTCAGGGTATGACTGATATGTTACTCTAGACAGAGACACATTAAAAATGTAATGAGCTCCTAAGTTAAGAAGAAACAAGTGATTAAAAATAGAACAACCATATGATCCAGGAATTCTACTTCTGGGTATATATCTGAAGGAACTGGAATCAGTATCTTGAAGGGATACCTGCACCCCTATGTTCAGTGCAATATTGTTCAGAGTAGTCAAGTTATAGAGACAAACTAAATGCCCTTTGACAAATGAAGGGATAAAAAAATGTGATACACACACACAATGAAATATTAATTAACCTTAAGGAAGAAGGAAATCCCGCCATTTGTGACAACATGGATGAACTTAGAGGGCGCTACGCTAAGTGAAGTAAGCCAGACAGAAAAAGAAACATACTGTTTGGCATCCATTATATGTGCAATCTTTGAAAAAAAAGAAAACCTCATTTTTATAGAAACATAGAATAGAATGGTGGTTGCCAGGGGCTGGGGGGAGAGGGGAAATGGGGTCATGTAAGTCAAAGGATACAAATTTTCAGTTATAAGAGGAATAAGTTCTGAGGATCTGATGCACAGCATGGTCACTATAGTTAATCATAGAGTATTATAGACTTGAAACTTGCTGAGAGTAGATTGGAAGTATTCTAACCACACACACAAAGAGTTAACTATGTGAGGTAATGGATGTGATAATTATCTTGATGTTGATAATTATCTTGATGTTCCACAATGTATATGTTTATTAAACTATCATGTTGTACACTTCAATATATATAATTATATGTGTCAATTATTCTTCAATAAAATTTTTAAAAAAGTGACCTTACACCACTCTCAGTTCACAAGTCAGAAAAAACAAAACAAAACAAAACAGGCTGGGACCTCAGTCACATGGATAGAGAAGGGGGGAATCCATTACTTCTTTGTTTCCAAACCCCAGCAAGTTACACAGCTCTCTCAGAGCCTCATAGCACAAATATTTTTGATTTCTAAGGAGCAGTAGTAATTACTAATTAATTATTCATAAGAAATGCAAATCATTAGCTACTGGTTCATTCTTTAGATTCTTAAATGTCAAGTCAGAGGACAAACTGTGTTTACTTGGGTAAATGCTAACCCTGCAGCAGCTACATCTAGACCTTCCCCCACTGAGCAAAGGCTTTTATACACACTAACTTTTTAAAGCCAGAGATAAAAACAGTATTAGAAAACAGTCTCCGAAACAGTCTTACAAAAGCATAAGAAGGCCAGATTATCTCTTGTCTCGGATAAAGACAAAGAAAGTGATTTTTCTAGAAAGCTGAAAAAAAGAATAACTTCTTTTTGGAGAAGGAAGAAACACAAAAACTAAATGCAATCTGTGAACCAGGATTGGATCTTGGCCAGGAAAAATAACAGTATAAAGGACATTATTGATATGATTGAAGATATTTGGATAAAATCTGATGACTGGATATTAGTAGTCTATCAATATTAAATTTACTGAATTTGATAATGTACTGTGGTTAGTGAAGTGAGTGTCCTCATTCTTAGGAAACATACCTTTAAGATTTAGAGGCAAGTGGGCATAACTTCTGTAACTTATCCTTGGCAGTTCAGAAAAAAGCATGTGTGTGTGTTTGCGCTCCTGCTGGGGGAGAGAATGAGAGAGAGAGAGAAAGATAAAGCAAATGTGGTGAAATATTAATAATTGGTAAATCTGAATGAAGGGTACATGGCATTTATTGTACAATTCTTGCAACTTTCCATAAGTTTGTAATTCTATAAAAATGGTAACACTAAAAAAAGAATACCTCCACTTTTAAAAAACGGCTATACCTCAAAACACCTTCCACATTATATGCTCCTCTACTACTTAGTTGTTCCAGTTGTCAAGAGCAGCAATTATTATCTCCAAACTAAAAAAATAATAATAATAATCCACATATGCATAGTAATTAACTTCTCCCCAGCTGAGGTGCAAGCCTGACCTTTATTCTCACAGTAGGAGATAAGACAGGCTATCCACCAAAGCGAAAGGAGGTATGTGAATTGAACAACTCTTTTGTTCTAGTTACTACTGTTCATGACAAATCACTTTAAAGTTTAGTGTTTTAAAACACCAATAAATTTATCATCTCTCATGGTTTCGGTGGACAGGAATTGAGGAAGGACTCATCTGGGTGTTCTTGATTTGGGATCTCTGGGACAGCAAGAGATTGGAGCAGCTGGGGACTACATGGGCTTCTCTCCCTCTCTTAATGTTGTTTCAGGGGCTCTCCATGTGATCTCTCCACAGGGGCTAGACTGGGCTTCCTCACAACAAGGTAGCCTCGAGGCAGCTGGACAGCTTACATAGTGGTTCAGAATTCTAGGAAACTGTCCTAAGAGAACCAAGTGGAAGCTGCATCACTTTTTATTAAACAGCCTGAGAAATCCATGAGCATTCATTCCTTCTGACATAATCACAAGCTTGCCCAGATCAAGGAGAGGAAACACAGACCTCCCTTTTTGACATTAGGAGTGTCAAGCTCACATTGTAAGAAGAGCATGTGGGATGAGAGATTTTATTACGGCCATCTTGAAAACTATACTCCATCACATCTTTTTAACACACACTTGTGAAATCACATGAGTACAGATGAGTTCATAACACTGCTTCTCATAGAAGAGGCCCAGAAAATTATGACCTATTCCCGGATCATCTGAAGCCCAGGGCCCACAGATAGACAGTTATCTGTCTTTATATCAGAGTGCCAAAACCACTGCTTTTCAGTGTGTTTTGTTTCTACAATTTCTAAATTTCTAGTCCAAATATCATAGTTATTATGTTTAAAAGTGAAAATGATACCCTTGAATCACATAAGCTCTTTTAGTAGAACAATACAAGAAGGTAAGAATGGTCAATGACTTAAGAGTTCTCCTGAAAACAGAGTCTGAGGTAGGAGCTTAGGAATAGGTAGTTTACTGGGAGGTTTTCTCAGGTATCAGGAGTGAGGGGAACAGAGAAGGTTAATATGGATAGGGGGATATTCAATCCAACTGTCCATTATGGAATTGGTCACAGTTGTGGGAAATTGGAGCTTTTTGTAAACGAATATAAATAGAGAGAAATAATGATTCATCACCTTCTTTCCCCATCAGCTAAGGATTGCTCCAGTGGGTATAGATTACCCCCACACTTCTGATTAGGCCAAAAAAGGTGCTGAGCATAAATCAAAAGACAAAACAAGGGTCACAAGTATAAGTTCTTTATATATTTTGGATATTAATCCCTTATCAGATATATCATTTGTAAATATCTTCTCCCATTCAGTAGGTTGCCTTTTGGTTTTATTGATGGTTTCCTTCACTGTGCAAAACACTAAAAAACAAACGATCTGATTAAAAAATGGGCAGAGGACCTAAACAGACATTTTTCCAAAGACAACATACAGATGGCCAACAAACACATGAAAAGATGCTCAATATCATGCATCATCAGGGAAATGCAAATCAAAACCACAATGAGATTCACCTTATACCTGTCAAAATGATCAAAAATACAAGAAATAACAAGTTTTGGTGAGGATGTGGAGAAAAAGGAACACTTGTGTACTGCTGGTAGGACTGTAAACTGGTACAGCCACTGTGGAAAACAGTGTGGAGGAGGTTCCTCAAAAAATTAAAAATAGGGGCACCTGGGTGGCTCAGTTGTTAGACATCTGCCTTCGGCTCATGTCATGGTCCCAGGGTCCTGGGATAGAGCCCCGCATCGGGATCCCTGCTTGGCGGGAAGCTGCTTCTCCCTCTCCCACTCCCCCTGCTTGTGTTCCCTCTCTCGCTGTGTCCCTCTGTCAAATAAATAAAATCTTAAAAAAATAAATAAAATCAGGAACAAGGCAAGAATTCCCACTCCTGCTACTTCTATAAAAAAAAATTAAAATAGAAATACCATATGATCCAATAATTCCACTACTGGGTATTTACCCAAAGAAAATGAAAACACTAATTATGCACCCCTATGTTTACTGTAGCATTATTTATAATAGCCAAGATTTGGAAGCAACCCAAATATCCATTGATTGATGAATGGATAAAGAAGATGTGAGATAGATATATATAGATACACAGATGGATAAAGATGCGATCTTGTCATTTGTGACAATGTGGATGGACCTAGAGGTTATAATGCTAGTAAAATAAGTCAGACAGAGAAAAACAAATAACATGATTTCACTTATATGTGGAATCTAAAAAACAAAACAAATAAACAGACACACAAAAAGCAGAATCAGACCTGTAAATACAGAGAACAAAGTGATGGTTGCCAAACTGAAGGAGGGTAGAGGATAGGCAAAATGAGTGAGGGGGAGTGGGAGATACAGGCTTCCAGTTATGGAATGAATAAGTCATGGGACTAAAAGTTACAACATAGGGAATATAGTCAATGATATTATAACAGCACTGTATGGTGACAGATGGTAGATACACTTGTGGTGAGCATTGCATAATATATAGACACATGGAATCACTGTTGTACACCTGTAATTAATGTAACATTATGTGTCAACTACACTCAATTTAAAAACACACACACATACACACACAAAACAAGTGTCATTAGCTTGATAGCAACAGCTGCATCACAAGTGATTCTAAAGCATGTGAGGTGGGGCCCAGAGGCATCTAAAACACTTAAAAATGCTAAACAACTCATTCAACACTCTGAGCAACAAAAGGGTGCTTTCTTTTGTGTCAGGAAAATAGTTATAAAATATTAACAATTGTATTAAAAATATTAACAAGTGTGGGGCACCTGGCTGGCTCAGTGGGTAGAGCATGTGACTTTTGATCCTGGAGTTCTAAGTTCCAGCCCCACACTGGGTGTAGAGATTACTTAAAAATAAAATCTTAAAAAAATATGTTAATCAGTTTGGTGTGCTGAGAGGCTAATTGCTAAATATTCAGGAATTTTGTGAGACAGTTAAAACCATTATTAAACATTAAATTATATAAACTTATAATTAAATAAGTTATTTCAAAAAAGTTAATCAGCACTCATAATTCATCACTTTCTAATTAGTTTACTACATTTGCTCTTACATATACTCTTGAGATTGTCTTTTGTGTCTATATGGTGAAAATACTACCTAATGGTGAACTATTGCCCATCTCTGCCCAAAGCTATGTTCAGTGATGTCACACCGGCAACTTGAAATCAGCCATGGTACGACTACTTATAGGACAACCAGCAAACACTACAAATCAAGGCTTTGTCTTTAAAAACAAACAAACAAAAAAACCCAGATTGTTAAACATTTACCAGTACCCCAACAATCAAACAATCATTATTTGCTTTTGTTTTCATTCCTGCTACTTCCTGTTAACTCCCATCTCCTCCCTTCACCCCCATTCCAGCCACATCATATTTATGTTCATCACCTCAAGGAATGAAAGATACAATAAAAGGAAAGAAGCAACAAGTGTTTTCCAGACTTTTGAGTTTTTAAAGACTAGACCTTGTAAGGGAAAAAAAAAAGAGCTTATATGCACAGATAATAAAATAGATTCAGGAGAAGGTAAGATGTACAAAAGCAAAGCTTACAGCTTACTCCTCAAACCAAACAAGGGATTTGAGGGGAAGAAGGAGGAGGGGAAGGTGGTTATCTAAGAAAGGAAAACCATGAAATCTTAGGCTCAACTCTTTGGGACAGGATTAATAAAAACAAAAACAAACAAACAAATAGGATAGATTTGGAGGAGCGAAGTAAGGAAGCACGTAAAACTCCTTTGGTGAAATCCCAGGTAGTCAGCAAGACCCCAAGATAGAAATAAAAGCAGATTATGTCTAGACAATTGGGCGTGATCGATCCATCATGGTATGGGGCTGTAGAATGTCTGCTGCAGACCCAGGATGGATGGCAATAATGAAGGGATTCAGGTCTCCCCTCCAAGCTGCCCATTGCTGATGTGGCACAGGACCCCATGTGTCTAGCATGCCTGAGGCAGAGGAGAGAAAGCCCATCTGGGATCTTACAGAAAGAACCTTAGGACTGTGCTGCCATCGTCTATAGTACCAAAGACTGAGAACCACAATGAAGGGTGGCTCAACAGAAGTCAACATGATAGAGGACTCCATAGCTCTGATCCCACACCACTTAAGCCATGGCACAGTGAAAGCCACAGAGCTGACATCAGCTCTGGGCAAGCATGTGGAAACCTGAATTTAACTAAAATAAAATTTACGCTGTATTGGGACATAGGGTCTCATAATAGTAATTAACTAGAGTTATAGAATAAAAACAGTTGACTTTCTTATATACCTTAGTTTGTGAACTTGGATCGGTACCTGCTGCACCTTGATGGGATCAGAACCCAAGTTTTGAAAACATACCTATTTTCATGGTTCTTTTGGGTTGTTGTACTATTTACCACATCAGGCACAAAGAGTATACCAGTTACTTCTAAGGGTCAGATTGATAATAGGCTGTATTGATTGAAATAGAGATTATGACAGTGGGTCCCTAAATGCTCCAGGGACTTTTAAGGGATAACTCTTTGGAAACATAAGAGGATGTTATTAACTTTCTCATGTCCTGTCTAACATCTGGGAAACATTCTCATACTGGGATATGTATCTGAGGCATCAACACACTTGAAGAAACCTGTATTTCTCTCCTCTCTTTATTTGGAAGACTCTTATTTTTACAAATATTTATTGTCCTTCCATGAAAGGGAATTCTATTTCCCCACCCCATTGACATATGAGTTGCCATCTGGCTTGCTCTGACAAAGAAATGTGAGATAAGTGATGTATGTCACTTATAAGAGAATATTTCCTATGCTCACTTTACCTTTTTTGACCAGCAATATTCTAGATGTAGGAAATTGATCGTAAAAATGACTGCAACTCTTCACCTCTCCCTTTGTAATATGGTTTTGTAGCAACTCCCATCTAAGGTAGACTTTCTCTTCCTTAGAATTTGGGCTTTCCTATGACATGATTTGGCCAACAGAATGTGGTAGAAGCAATGTTGTTTCATAATCTGATTTGCAGGTAGGCTTCCACTCACTGTTTGCAGTTCTTACACTGTCATGTGAATAAGCCTCGGTTAGCCTGTTGAAGAGTGAGAATAAAAAAGAATAAAAATGATGAATGAGGGATGCCTGAGTGGCTCAGTTGGTTAAGCGACTGCCTTCGGCTCAGGTCATGATCCTGGAGTCCCAGGATCGAGTCCCACATCGGGCTCCCTGCTGAGCAGAGAGTCTGCTTCTCCCTCTGACCCTCCCCTCTCTCATGTGCGCGCGCTCTCTCTCTCTCAAATAAATAAAATCTTAAAAAAAAAAAAAATGACGAATGAGGGGGCCACAGATGAGCTGTCGCAGCTGAGACCATCCTAGACTAGCCTATTACAAGTCAACCACAACACATGTGAGTGAGCCTACCTGAGATAAACTGAGCCTAACCCAGATCCACAGAATTGTTTAGCAGGCATGGAGACTCAGCAGAAAATGTAAATGTTTATTTCTTAATACTGCTTAAGTTTTCGTGGTGGTTTGAAATTGTAGCATTAATGTGTCAAGGGATAACTAGTACAATTGAGGATGCCTAGTCAGTCTGCACCTCAAGGTGTAGAAGATGAGAAACAAAGCTATAGCCAACATACAAAGGACGTTAAATATTAACAAGTAAGAAACCATTTTTTATTGGAAGCCACTGATGTTGGGGTCCATTTGGTACTCAGAACATCCTAGCCCATGCTGACTGATAACACATTCCTAACTGTGCTTGGTTCCTTGACTTGTGATTTATTTTTCCACACAGGTTTATTTCTCTGCCTTCCATTCCATAGAAATTGGGTTTTTACATATCCACATATCCCCTATGGATATGAACATCCAGGGGCTTCTTTCTTGGGTATTCATCCTGAATTTTTCCTGACTTGGGGTCTTTAGATTCATCCCTAGCCCTTGTATTCCAAGATCTCTGGGCCACAAGACTGGGTTTTACCAAATTGAAAATCTGTGTGCTTTGTTTAGTGATGTGTTTACAAGACAAAGGCCAAGGTCATGCTTTCTGAAGTCTTCCGTAAATTAACTTTACTATTCATTTACTTTCATTTTATTCACAAGAATATTTAAGGTATAGCACCAAACAACCAACAAAGCATGACTTTTCTTCTACTTTTTAAGTTGCTGGAAAATTGCTAAACCCTACTATGATATTTCAAATAGCTACTGAGCTAAATTCAAAAGAGCCCATTCATCTTCTCTAGAAAAATATAGGTACCATCAGAGCACTGTATAATGCTTATATTTATATGCTTACATTCAACCTATAAAGATTAGTAGAAACTTTTGAAAGGAATTGTCACCCTACTATATTTATTAACGTGAAGTATCATTATTGCTTTAGAAAATATGCTTTGGCATTAACATTTTCCTCACCAACTGTCCTCTCCTGAGTTCTCCTACCTCAAATTTCCAAGCTCAGGAGAGAGATAAGATGCAAGGTTACCAGGTAACCCCTACTGCTGAGGAGAAAGCCAAGGACAAACTCAGGGAAGCACCTGGTTAGAAACCATTGCTGACTAAAGCTCCCATGCTGGTGGGAATGGAAATTGGTACAACCACTGTGGAAAACCTGCACTATCAATGGAGGTTCAACCTTTGCACCCCTGTGACTCAGCAACCTTATTCCTAGGTATATACTCAATAGAAAATATAAATCTCTTTACCAAAGGACATGTAACAGAAAATATATATCAGCATTATTCCTAACCATTCCAAGTTGGAAACTACTCAAATTCCCAAGAGATATAAAATGGAAAAAGATAAACTACAGTATATTCATACAACAGAATACTATCCTGCAGTGGGCACCAACAACCTACAACTACAACATCCTGAATTAATCTCACAGATATAATACTAAGGGGAAAAAAACCCTCAGTATATACCATTATGAGTCCATTTTTTTGAAGTTTAAATAGAAGCAAAACCAATCTATGGTGTTAGAAGCAGACTGTTTGTCATTTGTAGAGGATGGTGATTTGGAGGGGGCGTGTGGGGGCTTCTGTGATGCTGGTCATGTTCTGTTTTCTGATCTGGGTGTTGATAACATATGTGTTCACTTGTGAAAATTCTTTAAGTTGTACTCTTATGTTTTGTGCACTCCTCTGTATGTGAGCTATCTTTCATTAGAAAATTAAGGGGGAAAAAAAGACAAGAAAGAAAACAAACAAAAATTACTGCAAATTCTTTTTGTTCCTCTTGGTGATATCCCATGATCTTCCCACATATCTTTATTATAAAGCCTCCTAACATTGTTGACCTCTCTTTGTTGTATTTGTTCCAGCTAAACTTTTATATTCATTTATGTGTTAACCTTGTAAATGCCAAAGACAGTGCCTGGAACATAGTGGATGTTCAATAAATATTTTTAAGTGAATGAATGGATGAATGAATGAATGAATGTCTATGTTCTCATAACAATATAAGTCAAGGATTGTGTCCAGTTTTGCTCACCAATAAAACATGCCTGGAACAATTCCTGGAACATAGTGTATCCTCAGAATATTTTTTTTATTTTTAAAGGAAGGAAGGGAGGGAGGGAGGAAAAGAGGGAGAGAGAAAAAGTCCAGTTTCCCCAGGGGAAGGAGGCAGTTTGCACCATCTATTTCCACCATCCTGCCCATGAATTTTTCATGGAGAATTTATGATTTTTTTCAATGGTCTGATATTTTATAGTCATTGACCTCTCAAGTGAATAAACATGGACTGACCAGATTATTATCAGATTTCTGAATGAGGGGCTCAAAAAGATAAGTGCTTGTCCCCCAAAAGATAAGTATGGCCCTTGGGTCTCTGCATAGAGCTCTATAGCACTGACTGTATTGAGTGAGAATAATTATAAATAGCATTAGTATAATGGTAATATTCTGGAGCACTTGTGCCCCAGGCACCATGTTAAACCCTTCACATCTTCATAAAAGTCCCGGCAGATAGTTGCTAGTATCATTCCCATTTCAGAGATAATTTCCTCTGGCCTGAGAGCTAACATGGATTGGAATCTGCCTTTGAATCCGAAGGTCTTAACATACAGAACATCCCCACCCATTAGAAAATAGCCAGTATTTACCAAGCTAAGTATTTTAATAATGATGGCAGGCAATATTTCTTGAGCATGTACAAGGTGCCAGATCCTGCTCTAAGTGCTTACATATCTTCTATGTCACTATTCACCATTGTACAGATGAGGAAACAGAGACACCAAGTCTCCGGGAATAACCCAAGATGGCCCAAATTGCAGATGGAGAGGCAGCCTGGCTCCAGCACCTACATTCCTAATTACCACACTCTGCCACCTCTGAAATGTTATAACATTTAATCTGCTGCTTCTCTAACATGAGCCTGCATAGGAATCATGTGGAGGGCTTGGTAAACAGATTTGAGGACCCCATCCATAGAGCTTCTGCTTCAGCAGGTCTGGAATAGAGTCAAGGCTCTAAATTCCTAGCAATTACCCAGGCTTTGCAGATGTTGCTTGTCCAGGGACTACACTTTGAAGGACAGTCATTTTATCCTTAAAGGACTCCCCCTGAGAGAGATGCCATCACTCCCTCTTTTCAAGAGAGGCTGAAAGTTACATTATCTATGGCGTTTGACATATGGTAGGTGGCAATCCATGGGTTTTGAATATAGCAATGAAATGACCTGCCCAAGATCACATAGTTTAATGGCACTGTGAGGATTTACATTTACTCTGTCTTATTTCAGAGACAGAGCTTGTAAGGACATTCCAGTTTGCTTTTTAAGAATGTACCTTTTATATACTAAACCAGCAGGCCATCCAGGGAACCAAGGCTCACATATTCTCCATCTCCCACAACATCTAGCATAGCTTCCTACCTATAAAAAGCACCCAGGAATCATTTGCTAAATCGCACTGTAGTTAGGACATGGTACTCTCCTCCACATTTCTCCCTGGAGTTAAGATTCCAGTAATTATGTTAGATTAGGAAATACTCGTTTGTTGTTTTCTTCAAGAGTCTTCAAGTTTCCCTCATCTATCACAATCTAGTTTGCTTGCTACAGTTTGCTCTCGTGTATATTTTAATCGCCAACAGTTATTTTTTTCATGTAGACTAATCCTGGAGGCCAGAGAAAATGTGTAATGTCTTCTCATTCATTCCTGTTTAACTTGAACAATATACTAATGTGATCAATATCTAGAGTTCGACTTTCATTGTTAGTAGCAAAAAAACATTGGCATCTGATTATACATTTCCTGAGAGTAAGTGTAAGCTTTAATAATGCTTTGTTTTGATCACCCTCATGTGCGAAAATTAAGAAGACATTTTTTGAAAATGAAATCAATGCATCGAAGTAGGAAACCATTACAGGAGCCTTGAGTTCATACAGTTTACAAAGTTTTAGCGCTGTGGCATAACTTGGAAACTGAGCTGAGCCTCTGGTGCTCTAAATAATGGCTTTACAGAAAATATAGTTTTGTACATTCTATGTCCAAAACTGATCCCACCACCTTCTGTTTTTCTCACTTGACCTAATTTTCCTTCCAGATATTTCCATTCTTATTCCTGGTACCAAGGCAAAGAGCTGAAGGTGCCACCCTCACTCCCCTTCCATCTTGCTCACCAGCACATCTCCTCAACCGCCCTGCCTCAAGCTGCAGTCTCTATAGCTGATGCTGTTGGTGAGTTCCCAGATCCACTGGCTATCTTTTACCATTTCTCTGTGCCCGTTTTATCAGTTCTCAGTACCAGTTTGTGCTGCTTTTGCTCCCAGTGGTTTGTACCTGAGGCCTTCTTTGGAGAGCTGCCCTGTCCTAGAACTCTGTACTCTTGATGGCTGGGAATTTATATCACCCTAGGGTGGTCTATAGCCAGTGAGTGACTAGTGCAGAAATATGAAAGCCTGGTCCCCTTGCCTTCAAACAAAACAAACTCTAAGATGGAGTTTATGCTCCAGAGTTCCTTGTGGAATCAGGTTGAGGCTAGGACTCACCCTGAAAGCTCACTCTTGCTTAGTCTCTTCTCCTTCCCTGTCCTGCTTCCCTCACCCACTAAATGGTTTCTCCTGAGAGCAATGCCTTGGGAAATCACTTCCCATGGACCCCTTTGCCTCCAGGTCTGCTGCTAAACAACCTGATCAAGAGAGTCTCACTTGGATGGCCACCTTTCCATTCTCAAAGCTATTGCCTTAGTTCACTGCTGATAGTAGGCACTTCCAATCACCATCTTGGCTTGTGACTCTTCCCGTTTAGCCTACTGTCAGATGACCTCCCAATGTACATCCCTGCTCATGTCATGTCTCTGATCAAAATCCAGCAGTCATTTGCTGTAGAATTAAGGATAAACTCCATGCTAAACTCCTTAGAATGAAATTTTAAGTCCTCCACATTGTGACTCCAATCTACCAGTCATTGAACCCTGAAGTCATATGGAACTCTCCTCTGACAAACCCCTACCCACTTTCCCTGCTTCCTCCTTTGCTGAGAGCTGTTCCTTCCATCTCTTCCATCTTAAATGTCCTCCCATTTAATCCAAGTAATAAAATCCTGCCTATCAATTAAGTCCGTATCAAGTGTCTTTTCTGTTATGAATATTTTATTGATCCTCTTTTTATTAGTTTCCTATTGCTACCATAACAAATTACCACCACAAACTAATGGCTTTAAACAACACACAGTTTATCTCACAGTCCTATAAGTTAGAAATCTAGGCAGCCTCGCTTGGGTCTTCTTTTTTTTTTTTTTTAAAGATTTTATTTATTTATTTGAGAGAGAGAGAATGAGAGACAGAGCAGGAGAGGGAAGAGGGCAGAGGGAGAAGCAGACCCCCCGCCGAGCAGGGAGCCCGACGCGGGACTCGATCCCGGGACTCCAGGATCATGACCTGAGCCGAAGGCAGTCGCTTAACCAACTGAGCCACCCAGGCGCCCCACTCGCTTGGGTCTTCTGCCGAGAATTCACAAGGATAAATTCAAGGTGTTGACCATCTGGGCTCTTACCAAAAAGCTTGGGAAAAATCTACTTTAAAGCTCCTTTGGGTTTGTTGGTAGAATTCAATTCTTTATGGTTGGAATACTGAGGTCCCTGGTCCCCTCTATTGTCAAAGGCAGTTCTACTAGAGCTTTGCTTCTCTTGGATGTCCCCTTCTGTCACATCTCTGCTATCTCTGGAGGAAGTTCTCCACTCTTAAGGAATCACAGGATTAGACTGAGCCCACCCAGATAATCCAGATTAACTCCCCATCTCAAGGTCCATAACCTTAATTATGTTTGCAGTCTGTTTTGCCATGTAACATAACGTATTCATAGGTTACATGGTTTAAAGTAGGGACATCTTTTCTGCTAACCACAGTTCCCCCCCCCAATAAAAAGTTTCTTCCTACTCTGAGCTCCTATAGCCCTTTATATCTCCCTTATAGTAATTTTCCTCACATATAAAGTTGGAGTAGCTAACTTACTTCAGCTGTGCTCACTACGTGCCAGGCACTCTCCTAAACACTTTACATATATTGACTCATTAATCTTTGTAACAAGTCTTTGAGGTAGGTACTATTACTATCTCCATTTTACAAATGAGTAAACTGAGATAAATTATAGACTAATAAATTATAAACTAATATATATGTGTGTGTGTATATATATGTGTATATATATAAACTAATAAATTATGAAGTCAAGTAAAGAAAAGATGATGCTGTGTATTTGTTAAACTGTTTAATTTTCCTCCCAGTGCCACAGGAAGACTGCCCTGTACCAAGGGCCATGTGACTGATCTGAGCCTGCAGAAAGTGATCAAAAGGGATAACAGTCACATTTCCTGCCTGGCCCCCTGCAATGTATGGCATGGTTTTCCATGCTCACACTCTCTCTTTGGCTAGGAGCAAATGATATCAAAATGGCAGAACCATACCATAAAAAGAACCTAGACCTCTGAGTCACCTCTTGCAGGAGAGAAGGCCAGTAGGTCCTCCTGACTCACACTGGACAGGGGCATGTGAGTTAAGTGACATTGTGTTAAATCACTGGGATTTCAGGGATCTTTGTTACCAGCAGCTAGTATCACTTACTTTGATGAATACCCTAAAATTCAAACCTAGGAAATCTGGCTCCGGAGTCTGTGCCCTTAACTGCACTGTTATCCCTTCTTCCTTCCTTTTCTGAATAATAATACTTGTAAGATTGTTGGGTGAATCTAACATTCATGGAGATAACATAAGTGTGGTTTAATGAATTCATAGCATATCTTATATTGTGGTGATTTGAACACTTGTATTCTGTCTGGGAGTCTGCAGTCTGATGTCACTTCCCTTTCTACCCCCTGCCATTCTTATGCACTGTTTAACATACAGATGATAGATTTGCTGAATTAAATTTAGAAAATGAAATTTTCTAAGTAAGTTATTTCTATAAAATATATTTCAAAGAAAATATTCAGTGTACTTGAAAAAGTCACTTTCAAACATTAAGAAAGCAGCTTGCTGACACAGAATCTGTACAAGTTAAAGGGCTCTTACCCGTTTGTTTACGCCTGCCAGGTGACACCTTCTCCTAACAAGTTTATCAGGAAGAAACTACAATACATTGGAAATATCCAAATACAGTAAAGACCTGTGATAAAATGTTTTACTTAATGATAGATGTGGTTATGTATTACAAATTCAGTGTCTTCCCCAAGCAGTGAAATAGAGAAGGTCTCTTTCCCTAATACTCAAGGGCATAAGGTAGAGCCCTTTTCTCTCCACAAGGAGAGCATTCAAATAAAACATTTATACACATTTCACTTTGGACTTTCCATCATTTTACATATAATCTGGTGAGATTCATTTGGCAGGAAAACTAGCACAGAAGAAGGAGATGACTGAACTAATCCTACTATAATCCCCCTACTTAACACAACAGACTCGAAGAAGGACCACGAAGTGGACTTCAAACCAAAGAAACAAAAATACAAACTGCTTGTTGCAATACCAAATGTTGGAAGTCTGCATAAATATATCCTGGAAGTGGCCTCAAAGTAATATGCTTCTAAAAAGCTTCTAAATGATTCTAAGGCCTCTAAATTTCATAAATCCTATCTTTTGTTCCATCTATCTGGCCTTCACCCATTTGCTGCCATCTTAGAATGTAAAGCCCTTTTCCATTTACATTCATGAAATATAGGTTTGCATATGAACACATACTTATATCTATAAGTACATTTATATTTTAAATGTTTGCAAATGTATACGTTATCACGGGTTGCCAAGTTATAAATGTTTGCACAAATGTTTGTTTATCTATAATGATGATGATGAATGCTCTGCCTCTAGGCCTCCCCTCTTCTCTAAGTTTCAGACCCAAATTTTGACTGTGTAGTAGGCCTCTCCCCAAGTATCCTATAGTATATAAGACTCTAATAGCCTAAAACCAACTTTATCATTTTCTCCCCAAAATGCACTCTTCTGAGGACAATCCTAATCTAGCTGATAGTCCTGTCATCCACCTCATAGCCTGCTTTTATTTTTTTAATTTTTATTTTTTAAAGATTTTATTTGTTTATTTGACAGAGACACAGTGAGAGAGGGAACACAAGCAGGGGGAGTGGGAGAGGGAGAAGCAGGCTTCCCATGGAGCAGGGAGCCCGATGCGGGGCTGGATCCCAGGACCCTGGGATCATGACCTGAGCTGAAGGCAGATGCTTGACTGAGCCACCCATAGCCTACTTTTAAAAAGAAATCTAGGAGTTAGCCTCCATCCCTCCATTTCTCCATTCTCTCACACTTAAAAAATTGCCACAGCCTTTAGAATCGACCTCAGAAATGTCCCTCTACAAAAACTGCTCATTGAGTGTCAACTAGGTCCCTGCTCTTGTCTTACGTGCAGATTACATTGTAGTGAGAGAAGTCGGAAAGTAAGCTAGAGCAGAGGAGAGAGAGAGAAAGACAGAAAAAGAGAGAGAAGGGAGGAAAGGAAATAAATGCTATGAAGGAAATGAAACAGTCATATGATAGAACATGGTGAGTAAGGTAGGTGCTACCTTGGGAAGGAAAGAGAAGAAAGGCGTCTCAGAACACATGGGTGCCTGAACTGAGACCAGAGGATGGAAGAGAGACAGCCCTGGGGCAGCCAGTAGAAGAGCTCTGGGCTAGGGGAACAGTCAGTACAAAGCTCAGAGGAGGACACTGCTTGGTGAGTTCAGGAAACAGGAAAACCAGTGTGGATGAAGGATGATGACTAAGGGGGACAGGAGTGTAGAATGACATCAGGGAGTTAGGCAGAGTCAGCTCATGGCCAGCCTTCCATTTTACATATATCACCAGGGGAATCTATTAGAGAGCTTTAAGCAGGGTGTCATATGGTCTGAATTATGTTTTTTCAAGAATGACTCGGGCTGCTCTCTGGATAAAACCACCTCTAATCTACCCTTTATTTCTATGGATTTGCCTTAATTGGGAAATAAATGTGAGAACAGGAGAAAGTTAGAGCCTATTACCATCATTAAGGCTAGGAACGGTATTGGCTTAGCCTAGGGTTTCTGCAGCAGATGTAGTGAAACACTGCTTGATTTGGAACATTTCTGCATAGAGAACTCAGAGTACTTGCTAATGGAATTGCTGTCTGTGTGTGTGCTCGGTTAGGTAGGTGAGGGGACAGAGAGAAAAAAGGGAGAACTGAGGATGACGCCTTCATTTGGGGCCTGAGTAAATAAATGCCCCCCGTCCCCGGCCCCACCATGACCCCTGCTTAAGTTCAGATTCTCTGTAACTCAAGCCTGGACAAAACTGCAGTAGTGTCCTGGTCTCTGTGTTTTTTCCAGTGTCCCATTCTCCCCACCCAATCCTCTTCAAAACATCCTCTTTGTTATCCTGTAAATCTCAGAATCATTTCCCTTAAAATTTGGATCAGTCAAGATATGGTTAGGAAAAAAGAATCCACACTAAGTATTGTCAGAGAGGATTTAATAAAGACAACTTTTTACTCAGATCACAAAGGGGACATTGTCATTTCTAAGGTTGGGGCAATCTAGATCATTCATATCTGAAAAATGCAGTTGCTACCCTGAAGGCTGGGATACATAGAAGGAAAAGGGAGTACCCCACAACCTAGGAGTTTGGAGAGGCTCCTAATATCCTAGGTTCCAGCCCTAATATTCCCTAAAGCCATCAGGTTTTTTACAACCTAGTCACCTTTGCATGTGTCACTAACTCTATTTGGAATTTCATTCCCCCTATGCACGAACAGCAGAAAGTCACCCTCAATTTCTCCAACCTGAGTGCATCACTGTCTTCTCTGACAGCCTTGTGATTCCCTAGATCAGTATCAACATGGATCATACTGGATTACCATGCATCTATGTACAGCTATCTCACCCGCAGGATTACGGATTTCTTGCAGATAAGAATTATGTCTTGAAGATGGGGTGCCTGGGTGGCTCAGCCATTTAAGTGTCTGCTTTCGGCTCAGGTCATGATTCCAGGGTTCTGGGATCGAGCCCCACATGGGGCTCCCTGCTCAGCAGGAGGCCTGCTTCTCCTTCTCCCACTCCCCTTGCTTGTGTTCCCTCTCTCACTGTCTCTCTGTCAAATAAAATAAAATCTTAAAAAAAAAAAAGAACTATGTCTTGAAGAGTTCTTAGCACTCCTCCAGAGATGTTTGTTGAATTGATAGTAGCACAGACAAGCTCGGTGATCCACACTGATTTAGGCAACTTTTTGAAGTTCCAATTGGAACTTCAAATACTACTCACCTCACCACAAAAGGATACAGAATAAATGGGGGGTCATTTTACATGTATGACATCTGTATCAGTTAGTTTTCACGCCATTTAAAAAAAAAAACAAACCTCCTAAACTTTGCGGTTAGCTCAGCATTCTGTGGGTTGACAGTTTTGGCTGGGCTCAGCTGGGTGGTTCTTCTGGTCTCACTAGGCTCACCCACACATCTCTGGTCAGCTCGGGGTGGGCGAGGGGCTAGCTAGTCTAGGATAGCTTGTGTCTGCTCTGTATGGCACCTTCCTCCAGCAGGCTAGACTGGGCATGGTTACTAGACCAGTTCACTCTCACTTCTGCTGCAATCTCTTGTCCAAAGGAAATCACAAGGGTAGACAAAACTCAAGAAGTGAAGAAATTACCCCATCTTTTGGTGGGAGGAGATTCAGTCCTGATTATGGTGAGCCAGTTCTAAGCCTTAGCCTCAAGAGGCCTTGAACACTCCTGCTCACTATCTCTGTTGAGACCCTGCCACCACCAAGAGAGAAAGCCTCATGGCTTTCCAATTGTTCCTACTGAGACCATCCTAGATGAGTCTACATCTGCCCACTCTCAAACTGCAGCAAAGACCAAAGCCAGAAGTGTAATAATAAATTCTTATGATTTTTAGCCACTGAATTTTGAGGTGGTTTGTTATGTATCGATAGCAAACTGATAGAGAACTTACTACCAACCTGCCATGACAATGACCTGTATGCAACTCCAGAAGTAATCTTTTAGTTGTTGTTTTAATTTATTGTCGAAGATCTTTCCTTGAGTTACTCATTTATACACACAGTCTCTCTCTTATGTTCTCAGCTTTCCAACATCCAATGGCATGTTTTTGTTTTCATGCTTTTTGAAAGGGAATATAGCTTAAAGCCAGGATCAGCTATGTTACCTATTCTCAGCACCATCAATGAGCAGAGCACAGCCCCTGCAGCCAGAGGTTGAATGCTGGTTCTGACACTGACTAGTAGTATATCTTTGGGTGAGTTTATCTGTACAATGAAGATAATGATGCAAACTTAGCACGCCCACATAAAGTGTCCAGGTTGTGTACTGCACAATTCCAACTGCCACCAACTGTTGTTCTCCAGTACATAAGCTTCATGGCTGGACATGGCAGCCATAGGTTGTTTGGGGTAAATACATACATAGTGGGCATTTATTAAGGGTTAGCTCTCCTTCGTCTCCTCACTTCCAGACATAACATTAAAACCTGAAACAACTGGCATTCCATGTTCTAACCCAGGGATTAGCAAACTATGGCCCATGGGCCAAATCTGGCCCATTGTGTCTTTTTGTAAATAAAATTTTACTGGAACACACCCATACTCATGTCAATGGCTGCTTCCGTTTTACAGTGGCAGAGATGGGAGGAATTATAACAGCTCATACAACCCAGAAAGCCTAAAGTATTTACGATCTGGCCCTTAGAAGTAACCTCTTTATACCTCAAATTTTTATTGCACGTAAAAAGCAGTTGAACTCATGTTTACAGCACAGATTTTTTGGTCCCGCCTGCCAGGGATTCTGACCCATAGATCTGAGGCCCGAGTTGCTGCATTTCTAACAAGCACCCAAGTGGGGCTGCTGCTGCCAGGTTAGGCACCACACTTCACACAGTGCTGCCCTAACCATCTGAGCAAATGGAATTGTATTAAATCCTTATTCTTAATATGGCAAGGTATTAATAAATTTAAAACATATGCAAAAACTGAACCCATTTTGTGGGTGCCTTAGGTATTGACCAATTAATAACCGTAAGCCATTTTAAGTACAAGTTTCCATACAGATAATTCATGTTTATTCACAGAATAGGAAATTCACAAAAGTTAATCCGGGCCAAAGACAGTAACCACGAGCCAAAGTCAGAAATCAAAACACACACACAAAAGTAAAGAATCCATTTTAGGCTTTAATTATTAGCCTGTGTACAAAATGAAAAATCCATCTTGAGGTTTTCCTAAATTAGAAGGTTTCCTCCTCCTAATTGTGCCATTTGTCCAATTCTCTCGAAAATATCTAATAATGGTGTGCTCAGTGACAACCACATACTCCACAGCTCAAAATAATTTATATTTTTCCCCACTAATAACAGATTGCTGATGCTCTTCTGGCAGTCCTCAAGCGTTCAGACTGATCACTAACGAAGCAGCTTACTTAAGATATGCCAGGTCAGATCTGCTGTGATCCAATGAATGATATTTGAAAATCATCCTACAATGAGCCTTTATAAATTATTATAATTAAGCTGGTTGTTATTAGCCTGCCCTTCTGTGATCCCTAATTTAATTTCCTTCAATGATTTCTTTCTTCTACCCATCTTTCTACTTCAGTGCTTAAAATAAAAAGAGCAAATCACTTCCTTTGAAAACTGCATAATGTACCTTCATTTTATCTTGATCATTGGGATCATATTCCTTTTATTGGTAGAAAAATGACCCGAATATTATTTTGAGTCTATTTTAAATATGGAATCAGCCTCAAAGAGCAAGAGATTCTTAAATGACTGTGGGAGAGTTTACAGTCACTTAGGTGTCCAGTTCAAAGGTATAAAGTTAAAAGTAAATGCTAGCTTCCATAACGTGGGACCTTAGAGGAAAGACTGGAACAAAAATCCCACACACTCAATGTGCAGATTCAAAGATTTATGAGCTCTTACAACTAAACACACACCCACACACTCCAATGGAATTGTCCTTATATCTCAAAATGTGTTCCTGAAATAAATCCCTTATACCAACTGGAGTATTACAATAAAAAAGTGCTTGGGATGGAGAAAAATCTGGTTTACCTCCTGGTTCTACCTCTGTCTTTCTTTCTTTCTTCCCTCCTTCCCTTCTTCCTTTTGTTTTGCTGCAGTTCCTTGAGTAGCCTTCCTAATTTACTGGAGTCATTGGTCTTTCAGCTTTAAAACAGATACTTAAAAATCCTACCTCAATAAATTTCATAAGTTCTGCTGGGATCAGGGGTTTGGACTGAACCAGCTGTCTGCAATTTTACTTTTCCCTTTCTGCTTTTACACATTTTCCAAATTTTCTACAGTGGACAAACATTTCTAGAATAAATTTGAGAGGCAATATATAGCATAGATTTAGGAGCATGGACCTCTTTAGAGTGTCTGGGTTCAAATTTTGTTCCACTGTTTACTAGTTGTGTGACATTAGGCAGCGAAGTAATCTATTCATGCCTTAGTTTGTCATTATGAAAAATGGGAATACAGTAAGCATCCCACCTCATTGGATTTTTTGAGGATTAATTAAATTTAGTGAAAAGTATATGGAAAATGCTCAAGAAGTGTTAATCAGCATCATTACCATCATCATTTTGTTACTTTCGTGATTATAAAATAGGGTGTTATTAATTTAATCTTCTGTGTTGTTGGCATATATCTTACTATAACGTAGAACCCAATTCTTATTGACTATGTTCTCTACCTCAGGGACATTCACATTTACATTCTTTTCACAATGAAAAAAGAGTTTGGTTGTATGAATGATCCAGCTTTCTGGGGCCACCTCCCAAACAATTGCTTGTTTTTGAATCCTTGTCTCAGGGTCTGTTTCTGGGAGTTCTCAGACTAAGACATATATTTAATGCTGAGAATGCTAAACCTATAATTCAAAGCAGACTACCTAGGAAATAGAGGAGAGTCCAGTGGAATGAAACAAATATTACTTAACTCTGAAAAGCAGGACTTGAAAGCAAGAATGGCTTGTTCAATAAGTCCCTGTGGGCAAAGAAAGGCGGGGGTGGTGTCAATTTTGATTTTACCAGTGGTTCTAAGATGTAAACTAACCACCAGAGATCACAATGAGTGGTAGTATCATAAGGACTTTGCTTGGAGCACTTGGTACTACTGTCCAGTTAAAAAAGCAGATGTGAATAAGAAATTCACAAAAGTAGAAAGAGATGAGTTATCTGTGGAAACCATGAAAAACACGTAAATTTATCATGAATTTAAATTCCTCTAAAAACAAATGCCTGATTCTTCTTCTGGCAGTATTGAAATTTACAAAACCAGACTGACCTTCTTTCTGAAAACAATTTAAAATGCTAGCTAAAACATAAATAAAATATTTTTAAATGTAAGCATGAGTGGGAGAGAAAGTGTGGAATTCTCAGGGGCTAAACACTGACTGAGAGCAGAAATCCAGACAGGCCAGCAGAGAGTCAAAGCCAGCTTCATGCTAAAGGCATTTGCAAGTCCAATAGAACTTGAGAGTAGGCGGCTTTCACAGCCTGTTTTGGGACAAGGTTGGCTGGGATCAGGAGATGCCAGAGCTCACCCACAAAAAACCGGGTCCACAAAGGACTACTCTCAGAGTAAAGATAAATGAAGAAAAAATTGTCCTTGCTGCCTACCCCCTCCAAACCCTCCCATGCTTCATGCCACATGAATCAACAAGGAAAGTTGATTATCTCGGACCTTGGCATTGGGTAGGAAAGAGAAGACATCACCTGAGAGATTATAGTCAAAAAACACTCCCCTGAAAGGTTTGCAATCCAACTCACATTACCTAAATAGTCTGAAAAACCTCAAGGCTGAGAATTTAAAAGCTTACAGTTTTACTTTTAGGGTAAGATTAGCTGCTTTAATAAATAAACCTTGAAATATGAGTGGCTCACCCACTTTATTACTTATTTATATCATGTTCAATTGCCAGAGAATGAGGGCTGGAGATGAGGAGCTCTCCAACAGAGGTGACTCTGTCTTCACTACATGGCTCATCAGGGCTCCCTGAGCACCTGCATCTACCTGTCAGGGAAGAGGGAGAAGATTCTGTGTGGGGATGTTCAGAGTAGAATATTAAAAATGGCCTCCAGTGAATCAGGTCTCCCTTTGCCTCTGCCCCTTCACGTTGTGACTTTGGAGCTCCTCACATGGGAAGTTGGAATCTACTTTTTTACCCTTGAATAAGAGTTGACTTAAGACATGTGCTAACCAACAAAATGTGGTGGAAGCAACATTTTGGGGCTTCTGAGCTCAAGCCTTAAGAGGGCTGGCAGTATCCACATTTTCCCTCTTGATAGATTAATCGCCATGTTGAAAGGATGTCCAGACAATCCTGCTGTAAAGAAAGGCCGCATAAAGACCATGAGAAGTGGGACTTCACATGGAGAGACAGGCCACAAAGGGTAGAATCATGGCACCCCAGCTCGTAGTGAGTGACCAGGCCTCTGATGTATGATAGAGACTATCTTGGGCTTCTCAGCCCAAGCAAGTTCACAGCTTAATGTAGCCACATAACTGAACTAGTAAAATACTGCCTAGTCAACAGACAAGCTCATAAGAAATAAAGTGTTTGTTGTTTTATGGCACTAGCTCTTGGGAGTTATTTGTGAAACAGCAATAGGTAATTAAAATGGGTGTTCATTCAGTGGCAAGATGTTTATCAGCCAAATTTGGAAATGGATGCATCACTCCACTCACATTCCACTGTCAAAAATTCAGGCTCAAGGCCATACCCACTCCAAGGACAGCTGAGAAATAGAATCTAGCTACATACTTAGCATGAGAAAGAAAATGTTTTGGAGAACAACTAGCTTGTTTCTACCACAGAAACGGTCCCTGTTCCATAGTTCCCAAGCACAGAGCATAGGCAGAAACAGTGTCTGAAGGAATTTACCTTTATTTTAGACTTCAAAGAATTAGAACAAACTTCAAAATAAGCCTAAAGACAAGAAGAAGACATAGCTCTGGCTACTACAGCTTTTTAATAAGAACATAAGAGAATGTTATGCCCCAAAATTTGAAAATAAAATAATTCCCCAAATAATGAGGTAGGAATACTGACTCAAGAGTTAATAGGAAATGTGAGTGGCCTATAACCAATAAAGATAAGGAATCAGCACTTAAAAGCTTCTCCACAAAGAAATTCCCAAATACTGACAGATTAGTGGGCAAGTTCTAACAAACATGTGAAGAAATATAATTTAAATATTAGTCATACTCTTCTAAAGAATAGCAAAAGGAAAAATATTCCCTAACATTTCATGAGGTGAGTATAATCATGTTACAAAAACCAAACAAGAAGCTCAGGGAATGGAAATTTTTTTTTAAAAGATTTTATTTGGCAGAGGGTGAGAGAGAGAGCATAAGCAGGGGGAGCAGCAGGCAGAGGGAGAGGGAGAAGCAGGCTTCCCACCAAGCAGGGAGCCCAGTTACTCAATTATGACCCGAGCCAAAGGCAGATGCTTAACCAACTGAGCCACCCAGGTGCTCCAGGGAATGGCAATTTACAGCACATTTTCGCTCATGAACATATGTATAAGAATCAAAAGAAAATTTTAGCAAGCTGTTAAGCAGAGTAAAGAAAAGATAATATATCATGACCAAGTTGGATTTACCCTATAAATGTGAGGTTGGTTTAAAAAATAAATGTATTGGGACACCTGGGTGGCTGAGTTGGTTAGGCATCTGACTCTTGATTTTGGTTCAGATCATGAACTCAGGGTGGTAAGACAGAACCCTGTGTCAGGCTCTGCACTGGGCGTGGAGCCTACTTAAGATTCTCTCTCTCCCTCTTCCTATGCCTGCCCCCCACCGATTCATGCACGAGCTCTCTCTCTAAAAGAAAAAAAAAAATTGTTTGTTTGTTTACTACATTGATAGATTAAAAGAGTCTAGTTTCCAGGTTGGCATGTAAGGAGCTTGGAAATCATCACTTTGTCCTAACAATAAGTAAAAAGTTGAACAAACTGAAAATCAACAACTCTTCTTAGATCCATCAGAGAATTGAGGTCACAGGGCAAAGTACTGCCCTAAATACTGAAGACAGAGACAAGGCAGATGGAAAGAATCACAACATACAGGAGCAGAAACCTCTTCTAGAACCAGTTCAGGGGTAGGAAAACCTCAACTGTAATTGATGAATTGTTAGAGACTCAGTGTGGAAAAACACCAAAAACCAAACAAACAAATAACAACAACAAAAATACTACACTGGGCATATCCTATACAAACTGCAAAAAAATCAAAGATAAAAGTCGTGCTAGAAGCCAGAGGAAAATACCTGCTCCTTACCTATAAAGGAGCAAAGAAAATAATAATATCAACTTCTGAGAAACCATGTAAGCAAGTGAAGACTGGAGCAAAAGATTTAAAGTGGTAAAAGAAAAGAACACATCAACCTACAATTCTATATTATGCAAATTTGTCCTTCAAAAATGAAAGAGAAAGACTTTCTCAGGCAAACAAACATTGAAGAAATTGGTTGCCAGCAGAACGGCCTTGCAAGAAAGGTAATAAAAAGTTCTTCAGAGAGAAGGAAAATAACATAGATCAGAAACTCAAATTTACATAAAGAAAGGAAGAGCATCAGAGAAGAAAGAAGTAAAGGTAAAAAAAAAAAAGGAAATAAAGAAAAATATGAAAGTAATCTCAATAGGTTTAGAAAGGATGGTGCATGAAATTATGTTTATATTTATTATATTTGTTTAAAACATTTCTGGACAGAGGCATCTGGGTGGCTCAGTCAGTTAAGTGTCCAACTCTTGATTTTGGCTCAGGTCATGATCCCAGGGTCATGAGACAGAGCCCTGCATTGGGCTCCATGTGGGTGTGGAGCCTGCTTGAGATTCTGTTTCTCCTTGCCTCTGCCCCTCCCCTGCTTGCGCTCTCTCTCAAAAAAAAAAAGAAAAAAGAAAAAAGCCTGCTATCACTTCTGTTGAATATTATCCAGAGAAGAAAAACAATAAAGAACTATAAAGCGTAAGAATTGGAAGGAAAGAAATAAAGTTGTCATAATTCAGAGCTGATGTGATTATAAAAACCCCTGCAAATCTGCAGGTATATTATTATAATGAATAAGGGACTACAGCAAGTTTACTAGAACAAAACCAATACAGAGTATTTAATTGTATTTCTATAAACCATTAATAATAGTTAGAAATCATGATTAGCCAAAAAAAAAACATTTAAAAGAAAATTTATTACTAGGCTGTGACTTTCCACGAAACAGGTAACTGCAATATTGATTGAATTTATTTTGAATCTATACATCTATTTAGGAAGAACTGACATCTTACCATTATTGAGTCTTCTGATCCTTAAAAATTGTATATCCCTTCTTTTATTTAGGTCTTTTCTAATTTCCCTCAGCAACGTTTGGAGATCTCATCATAAAGGTCTATTACATATTATTTTATAAAAATTACCGTTAAGTTTTTCACATTTTTATGCTATTTTTTTAATACACTTTTCCATTTAATCTTCCAGTCCATCACTGGAATTCCTAGTCCTCACTAAATTAATTCACTTATTTCTAGTAGCTTTTGTTCTATGTTTATTACAAAGATGACATTATATATTAACAGAGAAAGATAAACATGTTAGCAATTAACTATCCTTATGAAAAAAATGAAATTAGATCCTTTACCACACACACACACTCAGTTCTCCATGGATTAAAAACTTCAGTGTGAAAAGCAAAACTATAAAATGCTGAAGAAACGTCCAAAAAACCGTATCTGTGATATTGAGATAAAGGTTTCCTAAACAAGATAGAGAAACTTCAATCAATGAGGAAGAAATGTAGTGAATTTGGATATATTAAAATTAAAATTTTCTGATGATCATAGAGAAGCAGCATAGAATAGGGGTTGGGATCTCACACTCTAGAGACTAATGCCCAGGGTTTGAATACTGGTTCTGCTACAGACTACCAGTGTGAATAAGGGCAAATTACTTATACTCACCGCCTCTCTTTCCTCAAAAGGTTAGGTTAGTAATAGTAACTATATATCAAAGAGTTGATAAAATTAAATGACTTACAAGAGAATTATGTCATATACCTATGTAAATGTTCATAAAATAAATTTTATAAAAAGAAATCAGTGAGACTGAACACTCAATTTGAAAATTTGGAGAAGATATTTGCAACAAATATAACTGACCCAAAGTGTTAAGAGTATCTACTATTCATCCATCCATCCATCCATATATCCTCTTTACACAAATCAAACTTAAAAAGACAGTAGGCAAGGGACGTTAAGAGGCACTTCACACAGAAGGAAACAAATAATTTTAAGACAATTTGTCATTGTTGAGGAAAGTTGAAGATGTTCGTAACTTATAACCCAGTAAGTTCACTCTTAGAAATACACGCTGAAGGAACCATTATACCTGCACCTTAGGAGATCTATATAATAATGTTTATAGCACTGCCAAACAAAACAAAAGACAAATTTCCACCCACAGTAGATTGGATAAAAAGTTGTGTAATTCAATTTTTAGTAAAACTTAACAGTTAAATATATCAACCTGGATAAATCTCAAAAATACAATGGTGAGCCAAAAAAAGCAAGTCACAAAAATACATTCAGTTTGAATCCCCTGATACTAAGTTAAAAACATGCAATATGAAACCTGTTGTTTAGGCACACAAACGTGTTAAAAGAAAAAAAAAATGGTAACAATACACCATTTAGGCGAGTTACCTCGGATAGAAATGGCAGGAATGGGATTAGAACGGTGCAAAAGGGACTTCAATAGAAATGTTCTATCAGGTGTCATATCAGTGACATACTAGGATGTCACTGATTATCTTCTCATGTTTTATACCATTTTCTTTTTGCATCTACTCAATGTTTGATTAAAAAAAACAAATACTAAAGTCATCACTTGTAGAAGACAATTATGATGTAGTTTTTAAGTGCCCACAGGAAGAAATAAGGAACAAATAAATTTTAGATCAACATAACAAAGGGCAAGAAAGAGAAAACAAATTCAAAAACACTCCAAAGTCGGCAAAATAGAAAGTGCTGCAGCAGGGTTGCAAGGTTCTTATCTCATGGAGTCAAAGAATAACGAAGAATGAATCTTGTAGAAAAAGGATGAAGTGAAGTGAAAGTTTATTAAGAGAAGGTTAAGAAGTGAAGTGAAAGTTTATTAAGAGAAGGTTAAAACAGGAACGAAAAGCTCTTTAGACCCGGAGGAGTCCTGCATAGGTTGCCACCGAGGGCTTTTATGATCGGTTTTTCATAGGAAACTGATGGGGAAAACTTGATAAATTTCTTGTCAATATCATGGTGGATTTGTGAATATTGCATCTATATTTAGAACAAACACGGTGGACTTGTAAATATCGTGAGCACAAACAAGGTGTTCTTGTAAATATCATGTCTATTTCTCCACAGCTGGTATTTCTGCAAGCCTGGTTATGTACCCCCCTGCATCAGCCTAGTCACATCACCCCCATTTGTGTCTCCCTACCTAGCCTTTCCTGTCCCTTACTCAGTGGCACAAATAAAATTAACCAAAATAATCATAACTATTTTTAGTTAAATTTGTTTATTTGAAGACAATGATTCTCAGATTGTTTCAAGAAATAAAACAAAATTCAACTATTTGGAGAGGTATATTCCACAACAATATAAACAAAACAAATGAAAAATTTGGGGTTTTTTTAAATAACAATATACAGTAGCCAAAATAAAAATCTGAGACAAAGTTTTAATTTGGACAAAGGGGTTTATTCTATTTTCCAAAATTATAAAAACCTCGTTGAGAATAATATAGTCATGACTCAATAATCTCACAATATACAATTGTTCCCTATTATTCAGTCCGTATTTGTGAGTTTGCTTACTTGTTAAATTTTATTTGTAACCCTAAAATCAATACCCATGGCAATTTTGCAGTTTTTTACAGACATGTAGCAAGTGACAAAAGATTTGAGTTACTGATGTGCAGTTATCAGCGGAGGTCAATCAAGGCAAAACTCTGCCTTTGTATTTTAGCTCTCATACTGTAAACAAGTGTCCTTTTCATGGCCTATTTAGAGACCTGTTTTTCACACTTTTTATGCTTTTTGTTGGTGATTTCACTGTTTAAAATGGTCCCCAAGCTGAGTGCTGAAGTGCCACTAGAGTTCCTAAGTACAAGAAGGCTGAATGTCCTTTATGGACAAAATATGTGTGTTAGATAAGTTTCATTCAGACATGAGTTACTGTGCTGTTGTCATGAACTGGATGTTCATGAATGCACAATATGTATTAAGTAAGGTGTCTTTAAACAGAAACACATATAAAACAAGATTATATATTGATTGGTTGATGAAAATGTTGTGACCAGAGGCTTGAAGGAACCTAACTTAACATGTCCCCTAGGAGCAATGTCTCAGTATTTGCTAATTCAGTCTTCAAGCTGACTTTTAGAATAGAACTACCACAGATAATGAGAATCAACTGTATAGAGCACAAAATCACAATCACGTTTGGAGAACTGAACATGTCTCTGAGAATTCAACAGATCAATTAGACTAAATTTAATTAAAATATAGAGAATCTGAATAATGCACACAAATAAGCTTATTTTGGCTGCTGGCTATCCTCTCTGCCCAAAGTCCTACAGCAATGTCCACAGCAATGAACTTCTCAATACTCCAGACCCCTAGATCCTTACCCCTTTATCGCCAATGCCTTCTTCCCAATCCAACTTAGTCACCTGCTCCCCTGGCCCCATCTTAGAAATTGCTATCAACAAAAACTGCACCATCTCTAAAATCTTGAGTTTAAACGTCCTACCGAGTCTACCACCTTTGTTCCATCTCTCACAGTAACTCACAAACCACCCCCCCAACCGCGCTGCAATTCTTTAGTTCTTTGGAGACCTCCAAAATACTCCCGAACTATCTCATAGCCTATTTATTCCTCCCTTCCTTGTCCAAACCTATGTCCATGACTTCTCATTATAATCATGACTTTCCAAGAACCCCTTGTTTCCTTGTTTCTCTCCCATCCCCTCTCCAAAGAATGCTCTCCCTCCAAATCTTTACTTGGCCAGCAGCTTATAATCCTTTAGGATTCTGCCTGAGTATTAGGTCCTCCGGGTGGACTTTCCTGATCAGCCTATCTGATCTGAGTGCAGCCAGCTAACTCTATCTCAACTTCTTGGTTCTTTCACAGCATTTATGGTAACTTACAAATATTTCTATTTGATATGTACTCTCCTCCCCACGTTTGCTTTAAAACATAAGTTCCATCAAGAAAGAGATCCTCACTATCTTCTTCTCCCTACATTCCCTATAACTAATGTGATTCCTTATACATATTAGAAATTCATTAAGTGCTTGCCATACAAAGGAATGGTTATCAAATTTTCTACCCTATAAACCATATACATTATTTTCAAAAGTCAGTCTGTGGCATGATTATAAAATTTAATCACATGTAAAGAGGCACCAGGGTGGCACAGTTGGTTAAACGTCCAACTCTTGGTTTTGGCTCAGGTCATGATCTCAGGGTCATGAGATCGAGGCCCACCTCAGGCTCTGCACTCAGCATGGAGTCTGCTTACGTTTCTTTCTCCCTCCCCCTCTGCCCCTCTCCCACTCTCAAATAAAATAAATCTTAAAAATAATTAATCACATGTAAGAAGTTAAATACAACCTAATTCTATACTGTGGAAATTACACTACCTAAATTCTTTCACAGAGTATAATAAAACCAAAAATTTAGTAAGGAAAAAAGTAACCAAAATGTATCTTAACCAGTTGGAAATCTAAAACCTCTATTTTTCAAGACTTGAGGAGAAAAAATTAAAGGTTATTAATTACAGTTACATATTTACAGTAAATATGGTGGTCCACAAGGCTCTGGCTTGTTCTACCTTAGACTTAAGCCATACACTCACAGTTTTAATGACTACCTAAAAGCAAAAGACTTATAGGCAGCTCACTAGCTCAGGTCATCTCTCTGACCCCCAGACCTGAATATGCAAGCAACTTCCTCCCTCTTGTGCCTACTTGGATATCTCCAAATCCCCTCAAACTCTAAAGTCTTTGAGAATATTGTCTTAGTCAAGTCAGTTATAAATCAAATTATATATACTAAAAGTAGAAGTGCCTAACAGTTCTTAGAGTGCATTAAAATTTGCCTACAAAACATTTCATATGCTGCCAGGCAGATGGCACACCAGCAATCCTAAAGAAAATTAAACTGATATTAGTGGGATTAATAAGTTAACATTAGCAGATTATTTGGTAACAAAGCAGATCCCACTGACTTCAAGTTTGGAAAAAATCTCTATAAGAAGCAAAGAAAGGACGATGGGAATCTATGCAACCCTCACTCCCCATGTTTTATCCATCACCAAGTTCTAGAGCTTGTTCTACTTCCATTGGCTCTTTGCTCCTCAAATCTCCAGCCCATAAACTTACTTCTTTGAGGAACAAAGTGGAAAGACCCTGAAATACTCTTTTGAATTCCCACCTTATCAACAAATCTAGAAGCAAAGGAGCCCATGTATCCTGCATTCCTTTCTGTTAATTACGGATGATGTTTCTCCTGCTCCCATCCAAGGTAAACCCTCTGCTTATTCACTGGGTGCCCATAATTTTCACTTTCTGCCATATATCCTTTCCCCCCTTCTCTCTATTGAATCATTCTCTTCAGCATTCAAATGTGTAATTTCTCCCACTTTAAAAACTTTTTCTCAGCCCTATTTCTCCCTCCAGGTAGCACCTCAGTTTTGTTCCCTTTTACAGTAAAACTTTGTGGGAAAATTGTCTACTCTTTCTTTTACACTGTCTCCAACTTCTTTGTCACTTGAACGATCCCTCTAGGGCAAAATTTAGGAAGCAGAACAATACCCAGCAAAGAAGAATGAAAAGGACATGCCAATGAAGTGGGAGGGGAACCAGACCTGTGTGCTGTCCTAGAAACCTAGGAAAGAAAGCAATTCAAAAGGAAGAAAATAATGGCTTGATCCAAAAGCCACTGAGAGATAGAAATAACCTTTGGTGCCTGTGCAACCAGTGGATCCCATGGATACTTGAAGGGAAACCTTAATGGAGGGGGTTCAAAAGAGAATGAGAAGTGAGGACAGTGACAGAGAGTACTCAAGACCACCCAGGGTTTGACAATTTGCTGGAGAACTCACAGAATTCAGCACAGAACTGTACTTGCATATGTGAGTTGTTGCAGTAAAGATACAAAACAGAATCAGCAAAGGGAAAAGATGCAAGGGGTGAAGTCTGGGAGAAACCAGGCACAAGTTTCCAAGGGTCCTCTCCCAGTGGAGTTACACAGAATACATTAAATACCCACAACCTGAGTAAAGCTGTGCCAACCAGAGAAGCTCATGAGAGACTAAAAACCCAAGGTTTTTACTGGAGGCTGGTCATGTAAGCAGGCTCTGCCTGCCATATACCAAAATTCCAGACTCCCAGAGTAAAAACAGCTGTTGAGCATAAGCCACATTGTTGATGCCAACAGTTTAGACATAGTCAGGAACTCTTTTTTACCCCCCAGCAAATTAAATTTAATCATTAATCAACCTGTGTATCACAACCCAGATTTTTAGATTTTAAATGAATATCTCAATTTTTTCTTTTCTTTTTTTTTTTTTTTTTTTTTTTAAGGTTTCATTTATTTGACAGAGAGAAAGACAGCCAGAGAGGGAACACAAGCAGGGGGAGTGGGAGAGGGAGAAGCAGACTCCCTGCTGAGCAAGGAGCCCGATGCGGGGCTCAATCCCAGGACCCTGGGATCATGACCTGAGCCGAAGGCAGACGCTTAACGACTGAGCCACCCAGGCGCCCCGAATATCTCAATTTTTTCTTGTTAACATCTCTCTTAACTTAAAATATGATCTCTAGATCTGATATTACATTTTATCTTTATGGTTCCCGAGTCAGCCACTCTTACAATTAGTGATGGTAGAACCCACACAAAATTCAAGTTCCCTTGTAAGCGGGCCTTTTAAAAGCAGACCTGCTACATTAATTCTTCTCTGCACAAGGAGAGAGAGTCAGCAAGTAGAGACCATTCCTTCCATGAACTTTGCTTTAAAGAGGATAAGAGAAATCAGATGGCAATTGGAGGGAACATACGATGTCAAAGGGTTTATTTTATCTTATTTTTAATAGATGAAAACAGGATGTTTGAATGATAAAGGGAATTAATCCAGTGAGGAGAGAAAATTTGATGATGCAGGAGAGAAAGGATACTTAAGTGGAAAAGAACAATTGAAATATCAGCCTTATAAATGCAACATGGGAAATTCACCCATCATATGAGAGATCATGACTGTTGATTGACATAATAAATATACATCTGTCCTACTTCTAAATTTTATTGACAAGAGAGTTCAGTATGATAACTTTAATGATTAAATATATAAAATCAATAGCTGTCCTATTTCAAAAATCTAGTGAGGAAGAAAGAAAAACTTTCATTCACAGTACCATTTGGAAAAATACATCTAGACAGAAATAGACACACTATATGAAGGACTTTTATGAAAAACACTATAAAATGTTACTAAATGGTATAAAAGTAGACAAGAATAAATGGAGAGACATATCAATCCATATTCTTGGAAAGAAACACTAAATATTGTAATAAAGTGTTTTCTCCTCAAATTAATCAAATTATTCATTCCAATGAAAACCAAGAGAGAAGAAATTTGAAAGAATATTTTTTAAACTTTTTATTACCTGAACTATCCTCAAGTTATCTGAATCAAATTAATTTTGATTCACATCAAAGCCTAATTGGATTTTACAGGAGTAAAATGTATTACTTTTTTTCTCAATAATGTTTACTTTTGTGTTTTACAAATAATATCTATTAATTACAGGAAAATTTAGAATACACATAAGGACTTTTTTTGAATAAAATAAAACCATCTGCAAATATAAGACCCAGAGACCACCATTCATTCTTAACATTTTGTTGCATGCTCCTTCATGCTTTTTTAATGTAGTCCTTGATTTGCTTGGTGCTGATAGGTAAAACTGTGTTACCATGGTTCAGTTATAACTCAATGCCCAACAAAATGGTTCAAATGTCAGACTCCATGCCATACTAACTGTGAATAACTGTATAAAGCACAAGCTTTGTTCCTAGCTCTTTAGTCCACCAGTCACTTCACAAATAACAGATACACATCATGACTGGTAACCAGTAGCATTACTTCTTTCAAAGTCTGTCTGTGATTGATCATTGCACGTGGTTATTCTATTCACACACAGACAGCAAAAACGTGGAGCTGTGTTACCTCTTTGTTTTCTAGGAATAAACCCATGTGATATTTTAGAAAAATGAACAATCGAAAGAGGAAATTGGACAACAAAATGAAAGTTCTGCCAAAAAAATCCCAAAAAGTGTTAACATTAAAAGTGAAATCCAAACAATATAAAATGGAGTTATAAAAGAAATCGCTGATATTCAGCACATTGACACTGTCACTAGTGGAGAGGAACTTAGTGAAGGCAAACTTACAGATATGAATAAGGAATGTAGTTGTGACAAAAGGATGAAGATGTGCCAGGGGCAGTGATGTTGGGAAAAATCTTTCCATTAAAAAATCTCTCAAAGATATTTGAGGACTTAACAGTGCAAAGGAGAAAAGTGTTGGAAGAGGACTCAAACTTTAAAAAGAGTATGACGGGGCACCTGGGTGGCTCAGTCGGTTAAGCATCTGCCTTCAGCTCAGGTCATGATCTCGAGGTCCTGGGATTGAGCCCCACATCAGGTTCCCTGCTCAGCAGGAAGCCTGATTCCCCCTCTCCTTCTACCTCTGCCCCACCCATTCATGTGCATGCTTTCTCTCTCAAATAAATAAGAAATAAAATCTTTTTTAACAATTTAAAAGAGGAGTATGACAATTGAGCAAGGCATACAGATGTTGGCTCCGTAAGTTATAGGACGAGAAGAAGTCAAGGCCTATTTAAACTACTCTTGATAATTTTTTATTAAGAAATAAAACAAGAGGGGGGAAGATGGCGGAGGAGTAGGGGACCCTATTTCAACTGGTCCCTGGAATTGAGCTGGATATCCACCAGACCACGCTGAGCACCCACGAAACCAGCCTGAGATGTAAGAAGATATGGATCTCTACAAACAGAATATCGTAGGCGGTTGATTTTGAGGTACGAAGCGGGGAGCTGTGATTCCGTGGGCAGATATTGGAGGATAAACGGCAGCGGGAGGGTGCCTGGCCGTGCGGATCCTACACCGCCCGTGAGCGAGCGACAGCCTCGCGCGCTGTGGACAGGCACAGACTCACAGACCGATAGGGGCGGGGAAAGCACTCTAAGGCAGCCCCCTGGGGGTGGAAACCCGGAGCGGAGGGGTTGAACCTGCGAACTGCAGCCCCCGGGGCAGAATCCTGGAGCGGCAGGGTCGTGCGCGCTCGAACCGGGAGCGGCTGGTGGTTTTAGAAGCACAAAGGGCAGAGACGTGCCCCGACCTGGAGGCAGGACTGGGAGCACTGCGGAGGGGCGCACAACCCAGGACGCTGCAGTTTATAGCAGCATGGACAGAAACGGAGACAGTGTGGCCTGCAGAGCTCACTGAAGAACAGATTGCGGTCTCTCTACTCTGAGGCAGAGGGTTGGAAATGGTCTCTTCTGCTCTGACTCGCAGAAGAGACGCGGAAAGCCGCCAGGGAAAGCCGCCAGAGAACAAAAGCCCCAAAAACTGATTCCCGCTGAGCCCATCCCCCGCCGCAGGGGCGCAGGACAACTCCGCCCAAACAGGGTTGCCTGAGTAACAGCGCGGCAGGCCCCTCCCGCAGAAGACAGGCTGGGAAAACAAGAGGCCAGCAACCCTAAGGTCCCAAGAAAACAGGTGCATCTTGCTTGGGTTCTGGTCAATAATTTGGACTCTATACATTCCCTCAAACACCCCTCAACAGAAGAACTAGGAGGAGGAGCCCCCAAAATAGAAAAGACTCAGAGATTAAGACTTATGCTGCAGATTTACAAATGGATG
>NC_138378.1:33118180-33182771 GCF_054177405.1 Leptonychotes weddellii
GCAGAGAAAGTCAATTATCATATGGTTTCACTTATTTGTGGAACATAAGGAATAACATGGAGGACATTAGGAGAAGGAAGGGAAAAATGGGGAGGGAGAATTGGAGGGAAAGATGAACCATGAGAGACTATGGACTCTGAGAAACAAACAGCATTTTAGAGGGGAGGAGGGAGGGGGGATTGGTTAGCTCGGTGATGGGTATTAAGGAGGGCACGTACTGCATGGAACACTCGGTGTTATACGAAAACAATGGATCGTGGATCACAACATCAAAAACCAATGATGTATGGTGACTAACATAACATAATAAAATTTAAAAAAAGAAAGAAAACAGCTTAAATCCAATACATCTAATGTTTTATATTAGTGTATTACATATTAATTTTACTATTTTCATTTTTGTAGACACATTAACAGATAGTAAGAGCTTGCACTGTTGGTTGTAGAGTTCCACACCACCATGCAAGGCAAGGGCTGCCTATATCTCCCTCATTTATTCATTCTTTCTTCTCTGTCTCTGTTTCATATCAGTACATATACTGTAACAAAAATGGTACCATAACGGAAATGTTTGGAATCCTACTTTTTTGCGTCACATATATTATTTCCATGTCAACACATAGAAATATATACCATTTCGCATTTAGTGAATGCAAAATATTCCACTGCCTGGCTGTTTCACCATTCATACAATGATTCTCCTATTAAAAAACATATAAATTGTTGCTTTTGCTTTAGGATTATGAGGAGTCTACAATGTGCTTTCTGAAAGTAGAATTGCTAAATCAAAGTAAGGGTGGTGTTTGTATTTTTTAATTTGGTAACATTACTGAACTGAGTTTCTGAAAGTTACACCAATTTATCCTTCCTCTTGGAGTGATAGACAACCCATACTCAGACTCCACATCACAAGTGGGTATTTTTAATCTTTCTAATCTTTGCTAATCCAATAAGTAAAATACTCTTTTGCTTTTTTTTTTTTTTTTTTTTTACTGAATTGTTGAACTAAATTAAATTTGTACTGGAGCAAAATAAGAGATCATGGCAAATTTCTATTTTACATTAGGAAGTATAAATTTTTATACTTAATTCATGCTAAATAACTTTTTAGGTCAGATAATTTAAGGATAGCCATATTCAAAGAGGCTTTTTTATAGTTCTTTAAAGACTTTAACTGTTGCATAACAATCAATGTTACCTCAGTCTTCAAAGACTAGAAAACAGATTGCAAAACAGAATACAAGTTTTAGAGTCTGTCTATTGCTCTTTTCACTGATGTTTGGCTACAGGTGTTTAGATGTTTATAGTGGTCTTTGTATGGACATCTTTGCATGCTAGAGATGCTTCTAACATTGGAACCCCCAGAAAACAGAGCAGGGATTAACAAATATTGGTTAAAGGATGGGTTTTATATCGGGAATATAAACATAACACTGAGAGTGAACAGACATGAGAAAAAATCAGCAAAAGTTAAAATGAAGCAAGAAATCAAACTTTTTTTTTTTTAAAGATTTTATTTTTAAGTAATCTCCACACCCAATGTGGGCCTTGAACCCACAACCCCAAGATCAAGAGTCACAGGCTCTGCCAACTGAGCCAGCCAGGTGCCCCTCAAACTTATTTCCATATCAAAACATTAAATTATAAACTTTAATATAATAACAATTGCAAAGTTAAGCAGTAAGTTCATAGTTTATTCTGTTGTGAAATGATGTCCTTGCTATCTATGAGGCTTGGTATGAGCATAGTAATTTTTAATAATTGACAAAACTTTAATACTAGAAGTATTCAAATTTCTGATTTTTTTCTGAATCCTCAGAAGGCCTGATAACATGAGACCTCTCATTCCCCCACAGCAACTATAGAAAGGGCTGAAAAGTAGCAGATTCCTTTACAAAGGGGCAAATTTCATAAGTCTCTAGCTCACCTTCTTTATTCATTTATATTGCCTGCCTACCTTTTGATCAAGAAAGTAAATCAATCTTGAATTTCCTTATAAATTTATATTACTAGAGGAAAGAAATGAAAACTTATTATGGATTCTGATTAGCATATCCATTATACACTTGAAAGGGACAGCAAATAATTTTATCACTCTTTTCAGACATTTTATTTCAGGGAATGATTTTTTTCTTTAATATTGTTCTGTTAAGTTCTTTTGGACTACCTGGCCATATAGATAACCTAATGCTGAAACACTGTGAGTTAATGCACCATTTAGGGGTTACACAGATTTCCACTGAATTTTCCACGGTCCTAATGGAAGCACTTACCAGACTTGGTGCTGGTGTGATCTGCTTTGTAGCTGAGAAACCTAGTCCTTTCATTTATCATCTCCACTAATTCCAGTCCACTTTTCTCTAAGAAAAGTATATAATCTGTCTGAAGTCACTCTCAATATTTTGTGGGCAAACTTCAATGTCCTCTGAGAAGGGTTATATTCTTCTACTCTAACTATAAATGATTTGCTTCATAATTGACTTGGCTAACAATAAAATTCTCAAAATATATGTTTTAGATAAGTAAGTAAACTTACTTACATCTCCTTCAAAACAACCAACACCTAGCAAAGATGGGCACTATGCTGGCTCAGCTGCTTCTGTCAAGATTCTAGAAGAACTGTACTTTTGAGTCTAATTCATTTTCAAACATTAGAAAGAGAGAATGAAAGGCATTTAGCTGGTTTTCCATTAAAGCAATAGAATCCATTATGGCAAAGAATAGAGACATGAACAATTCAAGCTTAGAATGATACTTACCAGCTCCTTAAAAGAAAAGCTAACTAATCAGGGTCATTCATCCCTATCTTGAGGGTATCATAGTACATTGACTGATCCTTGATAAAAGCTTTTTTTTTTTTTAATTCTGTGACTTACTACAGCTACTTGCTCACTGTCAGAGGTCTGTATCTTCCTCATCTTTATAGATGTACCACAGTGACTAGTTCCTTCATCTGTCCAAAGTTAGTGCTCAGTAAATGTCAATCTACTGACTTACTCACACAGAACCTGACTGAATACTCTTCATGCTCCTACTGTGGGTGGGTATATCCCTTTCATCCATCAAGTCAATCACAATATCCCATTAGCATTAGTGACCTTCTGTCATAACAATCCTTTTCTCTTTATCCTTCCCTCTATGGCCCAGGATCAGGAAATGGTCATCTCTCACTTGGACCCCGATAGTCCTCCCTGCCACTGTGGTCTAATATTAAATTCTGAACATACTACCCCCCTTTAAATTCTTCAGTGCCCTCCCCTCCCCACAAAATGATAATCCTTGGGATAATATAAAAGGCCCTTCAGGAATGCTCTAACACTTGCCTACCTGTCTAACTTCATTTCCCATTCCACCTATGATCCGATTTATAAATTCCAGTATTACTGGACAATGTCCAAACATGTTATCTCTTCAGACCCTTTTTTTTTTTTTAAGGTTTTATTTATTTATTTGACAGAGAGAGACACAGTGAGAGAGGGAACACAAGCAGGGGGAGTGGGAGAGGGAGAAGCAGGTTTCCCACGGAGCAGGGAGCCCGATGCGGGGCTCGATCCCAGGACCCTGGGATCATGACCTGAGCTGAAGGCAGACGCTTGACGACTGAGCCACCCAGGCGCCCCTTCTTCAGACCCTTTTTTTACATAAGCTATTTCTTTGGCCTGGAATGTGTACTTCTGCCTGTGGGCCTGAGTAACTCCCACTCATTCCTCTCAGCTCCAAAGAGCCTTCTCTGAAACCGACCCTCACTTCTCTAAAAGGACTTCACTTCGCCACGCATACCTCCAATAGAGTATTCCTCACATTGTAATAAAACTTGTTTGGAAGTATTTCTCACTCCTAGACTGTGAATTCCTCCAAGGGAGGCAGCTGTCTCTATTCTTTGCATCCCTGGCACTTGTTACTGACAAGTTAAGGGAGGTGTGCACAGGGAAGGCACTCAATTCATTTTGACTGAATGGAAGAACAGACAAGGCTGACTAGTCATTTCCTTAAAAACTTCATTCGTTCATTCATATTATCCATTCATTGGGTGCTTCCTAAAAATGAGTAGACTATTGTAATGGAAGCCCCTGGGAGACTTAATAAAAATGAGGCCACTTCATTTTTCAGGGCCAGAGGCACCAAAAGCCAAGTTAACCCACTTCAGAATTCCGCTTAGGGCCAACATATGCCAATTATTAGAGCCACTATGTAAATATAATAAAGAGAATAATGTACACAATAATTATGGCATCTCACACGTATACATCACTGAATAGTTTATGAAGCACTCAGGTGTTTGCAAGCTATTTATCACATTTTAAATCATTAGAAATATTTGAGAGGAGGGTTGGGTTCTGGATTATGATCATCTCCAACTGACAACAGAACTGAGGCTTGGAAAGATTAAGTGACTTGTCTAAGTATACTTTGTGTGATAGACTGCAAACACAGCTCAGTTCCTCACTCTCTCCTGTACCCACGTGTTCAGCTACCAAACTTTGCAGTACCTTCCACATGGACTCTGGCTCTAGCCACGTGACTTGCTTTGGCCAATGGGATGTCAGCAAGCATAACTTGGGCTTGAAAAGTCCATGCACAATTGGGCTTTCTTGCTCTTGCTCTCTGCTCCATGGAAAGCGCCTGCCCAGGCTAGCCTGTTGGTCCCAGAGGAAGGAGGAAAAACACTTGGAGCAGAGAACAGTCACTTCAGTTATCTAAAACATGGCTACATATTCAGCTAACAATTTAGGCACATGAGTGAACCCAGTCAAGGCTAAACTGCCCAGCTCAGCCCACACCAAATTACAACCCTCAGACTCATGAACTAACTATATGCTTATTATTTTAAGCCACTGTATTTGGAAGTGGTTTTGTATAAAGCATTATTGTGATAATTCACCCAGTTAATAAAATAAAAACTAGCACTAGATAAAATAATAAACAAAATATTGTTATTGTAGTCACTCTTTACAGATATTGGCAACCCTATAAGATATTAGGGGCCTAGGTATTGAAGGTTGAACATATCCAACTTAAAGAGTCCAGAATTCTCTTCATTTCCTAGGTGTTATCCACCCTGAGTAATTCTGTGACTTATCGGTGAGAATTTAGAGATACTTCTTTATGTCATGAATGGCTCATGATTTTCTGACTTCCAAAGTATCCTTCTTAGGAGAAAAAATTATTTTTCAATGAGAAAAATATTTTTATAAGATTTATTTATTTTAGAGAGGGAGAAAGAACACGAGTGGGAGGGGCAGAGGGAGAGGGAGAGAGAATCTCAAGCAGACCCTGCACTGAATGTGGAGCCCGATGCGGGGTTCAATCTCACAACCGTGAGATCACGATCTGAGTTGAAACCAAGAGTAGGACACTTAACCAACCATGCCACCTAGGTGCCCTGAGAGAAAATATTTTTATAGCATATTATCTCAAGCTAAGCTAAACTATGATTTGAAGACCAGTTGTGACTAGTGAACTGTTACGTGAGGGCACCCACTCATGGGAGGCAGGGGTATGTTAGATAGAAATGGTATATGTAAGTTTCTGGGTCAGAAATGGGAGGGATGAAGGGATCACTAGAGGTCAGTGGGGGATGTTTTTTCCAAGCTCTCTCTGGCAATCAAGTATAATGACCCCAGACAGAGAGAGAGGAAGGTCATGAGACATGAGCAGGAATGTGGGATTTGGATGGGATTTGGCCAGTTGGATCAAGGCAAAGGGATAGAAGTAGAGGCAGAGACAATGCTTTGAAGCCCAGGTAACAAAGACTTTTATAGTGGAACACAGAATAGGACTCTCGTGTAGGGAAAACAGAATGCAACATACCATATGCTCTTCAGTTGCCCTGGATTTTAGTAGCATCTGAAGTACTGGGCAAAATCCCTCTTGGTAGAGACACAGTACTTACTTAAAGGACGTGGTACTGATTAAACCACCTGCCACACACCTCGTGGGCACCAAACACTAATGAATGGTCAGAGACAAAATCTAGAAGAAAGAACCCTCTGAGCTAAATGGACAATTGGAAATAATTACATGGCTCTGAAGAGGGTATTAAGGCCCCGCATTTATGTAGTTGGAGACAAGGGACAACAAAGCAAATTTCAGTGTTAAAATCAGTGTTTAACCTACAGGCTATGATACCAAGAGGTTTAGTTCCAACTATTAGTATCTCCATAATATGAACCAGCACCTAAAAGAATGACTATCATGAAAAAGACAGATAATGTGATGTTTGGGCAAGATTAAGAAATAACAAGAACTCTCAAATGATGTTGGTGGGAGTATAAATTTGTACAACCACTGTTGGGTGGTATGTCCTAGAGCTGAGTATATGCAAATCCTCTGACCCAGCAATCCTATATGTAGGTGTAAGTTCAACAGAAACATGTACCTATGTTCATCAAAAGACATGTATAAGAAATTCATAGCACCACTACTTATAATAGGAAAAAACCAGAAATGACCAAATGACCATCAATGATCATATGAATGATTAAACTTTGAAATATTCACACACAGGATACGATACAATGATGAGGATGAACAACCTACAACCATACTTCATAATCTGGATGGAGCTCAAAAACTTGATATTGAGCAAAAAGAGACACAAAAGATACATACCATATGATTCTGTTTATATAAAGTTCAAAACAAATAAATGAATGCTATCAGAACAAAAGACAGTGTTATCCTGGGGGAAATGGGCAGTAGTGTCCGTAAGATGTATGAAATAAGCTTTTGGGAAGCTTTAAGTTGGGAAAATTCACTGAGTTTCATACTAATGATTTGTATGCTTTTTTACATGTATTAGTTTGATAAAAAAAATTTTAAATCTTGATATTAAACATCAAGTCAAAGTAATATGATAAAATATGATAAAAATTTAGTGGTTTTGTTTTTTGTTTTGTTTTTTTTTTTTTACAAATAGTGGATACTCTGTCTCCATAGCTGAATCGGTAAATTACCATCTCTGAGTTTTAGCTTCCTCATTTAAAAAAAAGGGAAAATGGTATCTGTTCTGTTCAGAAGGTTGATTTGAAAATCAAGTGAGTTAGCAGACATGAAAAGAAACTTTGTAAACTGTGAAAATGTGTACACATGGAAGATATTCTTGTTGGAACAAAGCAAAAGGGGGTTTTAATTCTAATTTTTAAATGATTTTACACTGTTAAAGAATAACTCCCTTTGACAAATGATAGTAATTTTAACTGTTTTGGATCAAGTTTTAAAAAGCAGGTTTGTCAATTATATAATGGTCTTTAATGTACCCAGATTGTTGCTTTTGTTTCAGAAAACAGAAAATTACATGATAGCTTGTAAATGGCACATTCAATTTCACACACTTGAGAATGTTTGAAAAGGGAAAGGTCCACATATAATGCAGGAACTCAAATTTAATGACATCAAATGATACATAATTTGATTCGTTCAACCACATTTCCAGAAATTAATCACTGAGTGTCAGTATCTTTCCGTCCTTCATGACTTGGTTTGTCAAAAGAAAACTGCCCTTTTTGCCATAGCACTACTAATCAGTAATAGTTGGTTCTCTGGATTTAGCATTTCAATCCTGCACTCAGCATCTGGAAACATTTTAAAAGGTCAGATTGCTACTCCCTTATTCAATTTAGTGTAAGTTTCACAAAACAAAATGAGCTTCCTTTCTGTGCCTCCCAACATGCTTAGCAACACCTTTAGAAATCACTGGAAACTTTGTCAGCGTAAAACTTGGGAGTAAAGATTAGAAGAGGCAATTGGAAGGCACGATCTATAGCTTCTTTCTTACCCCCACTGATGTTTCTCTAGATCAGAGTGTCTGAACAGGGTCACAGCTGAATTTTTAGGATGGCTAATTCTTTGTGGGGTAGAAGGGTATTGTTCTGTATGTTGTAAGATGTTCAGCAGCATCCCTGACCTCTAACCACTTGATGCCAACAGTTCCCTCCCTCCCCCACATTGGTGACAAACAAAAATGTCTCCAGCCACTGCCAAATATCTCCAAGGAGGGAAGGGGGGGGTAAATTTTCCTCCAATGTGCTTCTGATGGATATCTGCTAACACTTTAGTTTTTAGGTCTTCTCCAAGATGCCTACATCTTTGTACAAGTTCTTCCAAACTTTCTAGAAACAATCCGATGTAAAGTGGCCTGCACCAGGGTGTGTAAGTAGCCTGGTGGTTTGGCAAGCCCAAATGGTCCTGTGGGCATAGTGGGTTACTGTCTGGTATGTAGATTTTTTTTTTTTAAGATTTATTTATTTACTTAAGAGGAAGAGGGAGAGATTCTCCAGCAGACTCCCTGCTGAGTGCAGAGCCAGGTGGCTCATGACCTTGAGATCATGACCTGAGCCGAAACCAAGAGTCAGATGCTCAACCAACTGAGCCACCCAGGCTCCCCTAGTATGTGTATCTTTAGAGCATACCTTTATTGAGAGTATTGAATTCTGAGAGCATCAGAGAGGACAAGAAAATAGAAAATATGGGAAAAGAGGCATTAAAGAAAATGAAGATCATATTCAGGTCAGCCTGGGAAGGGACTGCAATGATGCCACTTTGTGTCCCTCTGTACCTGCTGCATACTGGGGCTACACTGCTCTTATTTCCTTACACCTACAGGTGCAAGATGCCTGGCTTACAATTGCCAGCAATTGATACTGACTTTTTTTCTGGCCACAGAAACACCTTCAGTTTATGAGCAAGGGCTAAATCAAAGTGCAGGGAATAGTTTCCCTTGGAGCAGCCCTTCATCTCTGATAGACTAGATGGGTGGGTAATGATTCCATCTCTCTTGTCCCTTGATGAATGGTAGTTAGTGGATAATGATCCCAGCTCCCTGGGCCCTTGACTGGAATATCCCTGAGGCGTGTGCTCTGTGCTGGCTCCCAGAGTTTTCCTTGCATGATTGAACTCCAGCCTGTAACTTGGCTGCTTCCCCTTTATTGTTTTACTTTCCCACTTCACCACCAGTGTTTCCTTGGATCACCTCCAAATAAACTACTTGCACTTGAATCCTGTTTGGAGGTCTGGTTCTAAGGAAAATCAGAGCGGGCCGGGGGGGGGGGGGGGTCTGGTGTCATATTAGGTTCCAGAATATTCCAAATCGACAAAGCTAACCTTGGGAGAATTAGAATCTATAGGGCTTCCCCTGGTCCAAGTTACTTTATCAGAAAGAATATGTTCTCCAGCTTTATGAGGAGTTACACAGTAATAACCGTTTTTAAAAGGGCAAACAGCATAACATAAGTATGGGGTGTTTTCTTAGTCTATTTTATGTCATTTACTCATGTAGGCACAAAATGTTGCACAGTAATTCAAAGCTCTGTGAACTGTAATTTACTCTTATAAGGTTATAATCTAGTAACAAACAATTTATAATGCCTGTTTACAGGGAAAAAGAAAAAAGGTTTCCATAGGACTTTGAATCTCCACCAAATAAGTAACCCCAGAGATGGAAATGTACTTGTTCTAGTTCTTAAAACATAGCTTAGTCATATACCCAACTAATGAAATACGACGGCTTTTATTTAATGTCTGGGTTTATGAATCTCTCCATATATAGCCCTTCAGCATATTTTCCTCAAAATTCAACCAGAAATGGCTTTATATGATGAACTGGGGAATGGTTTTACATGATAAATTGAGCCATCCATTGTAAAGAAATGCAGTGAAAAATGCACGTGTGAACTACAAATGTTAAGTAAACATTGGACAAGCAGGAAGTATTTATCAATATTATATGCATATGAACATTTATTTACTTATTTAATCTTTCCAAAATCTGGTTTAGAATTTTGACAAAATATATAGCATTTAATACCTTTTTTGAACTCAAGATAATATATAAAGTCTTTTAAACACATTGTATCTGTTTACTATTTAGCTGATCAAAAATCATATTTATTTTCATTTATCCATACAATCAAATTTAAAAAGAGGCTTTAAAAGTATAAAAATGAGGGGCGCCTGGGTGGCTCAGTCAGTTAAGCGACTGCCTTCGGCTCAGGTCATGATCCCAGGGTCCTGGAATCGAGCCCCGCATCAGGCTCCCTGCTCAGCAGAGAGCCTACTTCTCCCTTTCCCTCTGCCTGCCGCTCTGCCTACTTGTGCTATCTCTCTGTCAAATAAAGAAATTTTAAAAAAAAAAGTGTAAAAATGACTAAACCACAAAGAAGTTCGAAAAGACAGATACTAATAAAACTTAGAGAAAGATTTCATTTACAACAGGTAGAAATATTCAACCCTGCAGCTAAGATAAATTAAAAAATCATTGCAGAGTAAGAACAACTGGAAATGAACAGAATAGAACATGATAGGACTAATCAAATAAAACACTAAACATGGCAGATTGAATGCCCGAATGTCTGTATCCACACCTTTGGGAGTGCCCTCCTGCCCGGACTCTGGGCTTGCCCATGTGGCTTGCTCTGGCCAGTAAAACAGTGTCAACTTGATACAATCAGGGGCTTGAAAATCTGTTCGTGTATTTTTACACCATCTCTGCAGGGCCACAGCTGCTCTGAGAACAAACCTGCACTAGCCTGCTAGCTAAGATAAGGGACCACACAAAGCAGAGCTGAGTTGTTCTAGTTGAGACCATCCTAGACCAACCAGCCTTCAGGCACCCCATCAGCTAAATGTGGATGCTTGAGAGAGTTTGGACAAGATAAGCCAAGCCTGGCCCAGACACAGAACAGCATAGCAGACCCATAGACTTGATGGAAGAAACAAAGCTTGTTTTTTTTTTTTTTTTTTTTTTATTTATTTGTGAGAGAGAGAATGAGAGACAGAGAGCACGAGAGGGAGGAGGGTCAGAGGGAGAAGCAGACTCCCCGCTGAGCAGGGAGCCCGATGCGGGACTCGATCCCGGGACTCCAGGATCATGACCCGAGCCGAAGGCAGTCGCCTAACCGACTGAGCCACCCAGGCGCCCACAAAGCTTGTTGTTTTAAAGCCACTAAGTCTTAGAGTGTTTTGCCACTGAGAAATATTAGCTATACCCAATACATTAGGTACAGACGGTCAATAATTGCCAGAAAAGAAAACAAGATGGGAAATATTTGTCATGAATGTAGGTTAGCTCTTCTACTTGCAATAGGATGTTGGACACAAGAGTTAAACATATCAAATAAATGTAGGCATCATAGAAAGGTTTTATGATCCCATTGTCAGAGATGACTGCTCTATTAGGACATTTGCTAAATAAACACAAAGTAAAAAATCCAGAGAACATATACAGCAGTGCCACTGAGACCTAGGCTGTCCCACTAAAGTAGAAAATAAGGTATAGAAATAATTATTTTAATATTCACATGACTTTACAAAACCTTGCTTAATGTATGTGTTTACATTCTACAAAACTGGATATAATGCTCTGTAGAAGGTTCATTTTTAAAGGAAAAAACCCTCTGTAACCCAATACTGGATTTGTTGTACTGTTTTTACCATTGCTTATACAAAACAATTTATATGCATTTAATTTTTATGATTATACTTAATTTAATATTTTAAATGTCATCCTGATGTAAAGTTTAATATTCAAAAATAAAGGTATAATTAAAATGTGCAAAAGTCAGCTAATTGGAAAGTTGTGTCAATCACATTTTGTCAGTGGAATAAAATATTAGAAGGAGGTAAAGCCTGCAAAGAATAACCAATATTGTGTCATGTTATTAAATTTTGATTTTTCAAGATCAAATATACTTACAGGAAGAAACATTTATATTGCCATTCTCTCTACTGGGTGATCAACATTCTACTTTTGATAACTGAGCAAACTGAATTCATTTGAATAGCATTACTAAAAAAAATCATGGAGAGTGCTACATATGAATAGTGTAGAGCTAATTGTGTTTTAAGTCTAATTTTAAACCATTTAATGCTAGCACACTGGTTAAATTTTCAAGGCAACAGTCCAGGGTTTGTAATTTAAAAAAAAAATCTGGCCCAGGATGTATTTTAACTTATTTCACATCTCCTATTATCATTATTATTCATCAGATGATAATTAACATCCATGGCTGGAGGCCATTCCTTTTGATTTTTATTAAAACTCTTCCTTTTCTAGTATAGGGTTTTCTTTAATCCCAGATTAATTTATTTCCCATTCACCATGGCAGAGCTTCTGAAATGAATATATTCACAAATTCTCAAAATAAAATATCCTGAGTATTTAACGGTTACTAAAATGCTAGGTATTTTCCCCAAATCACTTGCTTCTGTAAATCCTGGAGTTGGTTCAGTCATCTATGGTGGAATATTTTGTTCTCAGCCAAAAGGAAAAAGGAGGTCACATTATGACAGCACTAGTTACAGGACAAACATAATGGTCATCTTTGTCCACCTGTGTAATGGTTTCCAACTCAATCATTCCTTGTCTTTTTATAAACGCAAACCCCCACCTTTTGTTATTTTCATTTTAGTTTTTATGTATTTTCCTCATAAATCTCCATTAGGTCAGGGAAAATTTATCTCGTTTTTTTTTTTTTTTTCCCTAACGCTAAAGTTACATTCTCCTTTACACAAAACAGCAGCCATGACAATAAAGAGAAACCAGGAGCTTTTACATCTGAATGAATAGTAAATGTCTCTCCTACCCTGCCATCTCTGACTTCATCCTATAAGCTCAGAAATGAGTCAATGGAATGTTATTTTATTTAATATTTATCAACTTTGCTCAAAACAGTTTTAAAAGATGCTTGCTGCTCTACCCCTTTGGTTCACACCATACCAAACTGTGCAAAGCTGTGGGCCACAATGCAGACAGGTTTAGGAGAGTGAGCCCCCAGCATCAAGTTCCTGAACAAAATGTAATTGGCCCAATCATTCACATCCCTCCAAAGGAACTTGCCACACCCTACCTTAAATTATAGGTATGATTATTCATTTTTTTTCTAGGCTCTTTGATAAATTCCCTGAGGGTAGGGATATTGCCTAGTACATAGTAAGTGGCAATATTTGTAGATTTAATGGAATATTTTATCCATTTTTGCATGCTCCCTATAGCTATGGGCCTGCCCCAGAAGGAATTCAATAAACACACTGAATTCTGTATCATGTGCCTACTCTGAGGCTGGGAATTATTTCAAAAGTAACCTCTTCTTAAGTTTCTCCTTCCAAGTAGCAAGTAGAGAGAATTGAACTGATTCTTAAATTGGAATAAGATATTCAGATGTGAATTCATATCTCTGCTTTGCATGTTTGGTGTTTTACAAGTACAGCTAAGGGGTACCTGGGTGGCTCAGTCAGTGAAGCATCTGACTCTTGATTTCGGCTCAGGTCATTATCTCAGGGTCCCGAGATTGAGCCTGGGTTGGGCTCTGAGCTAGGCATGGAGCCTGCTTAAGATTTTCTCTTTTCCGCTTCCCCTCCCCTCCCTACTTGCACATGTGTGTGCGCATGTGCATGCAGATGTGCGGGCGCTCTCCCTCTCTCAAATAAAGTAAAAGTACACCTAAAGTCTATCTTTTTTTTTTTTTTAAAGATTTTATTTATTTATTTGAGAGAGAGAGAATGAGAGAGAGCACATGAGAGGGGGGAGGGTCAGAAGGAGAAGCGGACTCCCTGCCAGAAGGAGAAGCAGACTCCCTGCCGAGCAGGGAGCCCGATGCGGGACTCGATCCAGGGACGCCAGGATCATGACCTGAGCCGAAGGCAGTCGCTTAACCAACTGAGCCACCCAGGAGCCCCCCCTAAAGTCTATCTTTACTCAATAGCTCATTTGGCATTTATTTGCAAATAATTAAAATGTTCATATGTATCACCTTTTAGCATGTCTGAGTTAGGAAGACCAGAATTTTCTGTTACCTCTTAAATTTGTTTATTAAATTTAATATTATTACCCAGTGAACTGAGAAAATACTTTTCAGTGCCAATATCCACCTTTTCTCCTCTTTTGCTTTTGCCGCTGCTATTCATTCACAAGAATAGTAGTTGCCACTCATTCAGACCCTAATACATGCTGCCTGTTTACCTACTTTCACTTAATTTTTCATAATCTCACAAGTTAAAGATTAGAATCTCCGTTTTTCAGATTCAGATGGTAATTAACTTATGTAATTTTCATAACCGTGCAAGGTATATTAATCAGGGTCCTCCAGAAAAACAGAACCAATGTCTATCTACCTACCTACCTATCAAAAGAGAGAGAAAGTGAGAGACTTATTTTAAGGAACTGACTCACATTATTGTGGACGCTGGCAAGTCCAAAATCTGGAGAGTAGGCCGGCTCGCTGGAGACCCAAAGGAAGAATTGCAGTCTGCTGGCAGAATTCCTTCTTACTCAGGGGATGTCAGTATTTTTCTATTAGGGCCTTCAACTGATTGTATGAGGCCTACCCACATTATGGAGGGCAATCTGCTTCAATCAAAGTCCACTGATTTATAAGTTAATCTTACCTAGAGAAAATACCTTCATGGAAATATCTAGGATATGTTTGATGAAATATCTTAGTGCTATGGCATAGCCAAATTGACACATTAAAATTTACCATCATGATTCCATTTTACAGATGAGCACAGTAAGACTCAGATATTAGTCATTTGTGCAATATTGGACAGTTTGTGATGGAACACTTGGGCTTTTTATAAAAGGGTTTTTTTGTTTCCCAAAGCCCATGTGTCTATACACACACACACACACACAGTCTCTCAAATTTGTTTTTCAATTGAGTAGAAATGACTTCTACCAGGATCCGATTCTAGTTAGATGAAACATTTAGTGCCTCTATTTTAGAGGTCTAATTTATCCACTAATAAATACTTCCCAAAGATGATGATCTAATCTAATGAAGTTGGTATCTGTCATTATAAAAAACTCTGTACACCCCAAAAGGCAGTGACAAAAGCTAAGGAATTCTCCTGTCCTTCACAATCTTTGAAAACTATTCCATGCTTTCGCTTCCTGGTACCAACACTGGAATTTAGGACCCTACCACTTCTTACCAGGATATATACATCGTATGTCTCTAGTCTTTATATTCCTAAATTCTGCATTTAATCAGACCTTACCTCCCGTCTCCCCCCATCTTTAACATTTTTCAATTACCCACTGAAAAAAGGTAAAATTTTGAGGTTAAGCATTAAAAATAATTTCCAGATGAGCTTCAACTACCCTTTCAGCCACCGTTTTTGTCCTTCACTATGAACAATACGCTCAGGTTAAACTTGCCCCAGTAGGGTTCGTGTGTGTGTGTACACTTTTTTTTTTTTTTTTTTTTGGCAACTTATTCGTGTTCACCTTTCTCTCCAGGTGAACTTCTGACGCCAGTTCTTATTCTTCCAGGCTTCTCAATGAAGTTTCCGGCATCACCCTAATCCAGCAGCAACTCTCCTTCCCCAAACCGCTTAAGAGTGTAGTGCACTCCCCTTATCTGTTCAAAGAGAAGAACGCAATCAGTACAGGAAAACGAATCTCAAGCCAATGGTTCCCATTATTGGAGAACTCCCTGTATCCTGAACAAAAGCTCTGCCAAAGTAGGTGCTCAATAAATGTTGAACACATTAGTTGAAGGAACCAGAGGCAAAAACCTGCAGTTTGTGGGACAAGGGTGAACTTGCCTCTCAGGGAGGAGGAATCCTAGCCCTCTTCCACTTTGCTCCCATTCACTCACTGGTCCAAGGTCACCGCCCTCTCGGCAACCGGACCCTAGGAAAGGACAAGCAGTGCGCATGCCCCTTATCCAAGGCTGCCTCCGGGCGCGCGGCCTGCTTGGTCCCGCCCCCTCCCGGCGCCGGGGAGCGCGCCCTGTCCCGCGGAGCGTGCCCTGCGTGCGGGTGCCCGCCAAGCCCGCCGGGCGCCGGATCCCCGAGTGCCCGGGCCGGGGCCTGAAGAGTGGGCACCGGGCCGGAGCGTCCAGCGGCGAGCAACGCAGGCGGCGGCTACGCCGGAGGTGACGAAGAGCGCGGACGGTGAGTGAGGGCGCCGTGGGCGAGCTGGCGGGCGCCTCCGCGCGTGCGCAGCACCGGACCGCCCGGCCAGGGGCGCGCTCCCGACCCCGGGCCGAAGGTGCCGAGCGCTGCTGGGTTGGGAGGGGGCCGCCGGTAGGCGCCCCGGCCGGGGGATGCGGGGGCGCCCGGATCCCCCGCCTTGGCTGGAGAGACGTCTGGCTGCACCGGCGGGGCTCCCGAGGGGTTCCAGGCGGGACGGTGCCGGGCCCGCGCGCGGGGGTCCCGGCGCCGTGGCCCGAGGGGCAGGGCCAGCTGCAGCTAAGGGGTGTCGCGGAGGGGCGAAGCGAGCCCACCCGGGGTCTAGCCGGCCACACGGCTGCCCGCAGAGTGCGCGACTAGAGGAGGTGGCGGAGGTCCAGGGAGGGGGCGCGGCCGGGGAGCGTTGGCGCCGAGCAGGTGGCGGGGGCCGCGCCCCTGGGCCAAGGAGGCGCATGGTTGGAAACGGGAGCAAACTTCCCTGAGTAACTTTATTGAGGCGCTGCCCACGGGGCCCGTATTGGGGGCTCCAGGAACCTACACCCCGGCCTTTCCCAGTCCTGGTTGCTTCACAACCCCGTCGAATGATGGTGGGTCTACCGGGGTTCTATTTCCCTCTGGTCTTGGAGCTCGTCCTTCTAAGTTCTGAGAGGCATTCGTGGCGCATTCGCTCTTAACATAGGTGTATAAGTTTGATGTTTGGGTAGCAAGGACGTTTGCTATCTTGGGAAGAAAAAGGTTATACTGCCTAGTCTTTTTATCTCAAAGAAAGTACTGTTACAGCATGCTGGGGATTCCTATTTGTCAAGAAACCTATTGTCCTGTATGCGCTTGGAGAAAGCCAGCTAATTCTATTACTAGCCTTAAAAAGACAAAGGGAGATAATTGTGCCTTCTTTTCTTTTTCTTTTTTAAACACTTTACCACTTCGCCAAGTCACGGACTACAGTAGTACCCAAAATTGGCCGCAGAAGAGAACCACTGGAGAGTTTTAAAACTCTAAGCTTAAACAGCACCCCAGACCAATTAAAACAATGTATATTTTAAAGATCCCTAGGCGTTTCCAATTTGCAGCAAAGTTTGGGAACCGCTGATTTAATAAAAGAAAGTCAAGGTTTCAATTTTACGAAATAACATTCAGTTTGTAATTGGGATAAAAGTCTAGCTTTATTTTCCATAGACAGGAACTGACAAAGGGTAGTTTGTTTCCCACCCGGGAGGGAAGTGTCTAATGGTTCAAACTTCAACCTAACTATAATGTGACTCTAGCGTCCAGGTCATTGTTTTCACTGATGTTCTGAGTTTCCTTTGGGGTTACTCAGCCCTCCTTCTCTGACCCCTGCCACAGCCAAGGAGTTTCATTGTCTTTTAACCTCTCAACCCCCCCCTCCTTTCTTTACCCTCTCCGCCTTCCCTTCTTTTAACCATCCCCCAACCTCTGGGAGAATCTCCCTCCCCCAGACTGCTGGCTCTGAAGGGTTACTGCGGGTTCCTATAGCAACGAGTCCTCCAGGGGAAGTGGGCGGGTCCTCCTACCTTTGGGTTTCAGAATAGGACTCTTTCTTTTCCGAATAATTTGAATCACCCTTTTCAGTTCTTGGCCTCAGCTCAGGTAAGGGTGAGCTCATACAGTTCCAGGTTTTCGAAGTAATTACGTAATTATTAATGTTGTATGGGGTGCTACTGCTCGCAGCTATGAGGAATATTCATTCTTCCCAGTCTTTGCACTGAGAACTTGTTTAATAAAGTTCCAAAATGTGGTGGAAACGATGTTTTTTTAAGTAGTTTTCCTTTGGGCACACAGAAGCCTAAGAATTGTATATATCATTTCTCCAAGGTCCTAATACCTCTTATATTTCAGAAATTTTAAAAGTGAAATATAATCCTACAACATGCAAAAATCTTCTGGTAATTTGTGCCCCCCCCCAAAAAAAGAAAAAATCATTATCAGCCTTTAACTTTTGTTCCTAGAAAGTGCTTTACCTTGATTCTTTACAAAAAGTCAAACCACTTGTAGTATTATACTTTAACAAAGGAAAGACATAGTTTGTCTACAAATTCGCCCACTCCTTCCCTTCCCCAGCATACACACATCCAAAGATAATTTTTGAAAATTTTCACTCTGTTATGCTCAAAACAGGTATTCTATAGCCATCTAATTCCAGTTTGCCTTGCAAACTGAACAAAGTAGTAGAGAAATACGTCATTTACATGTCTTAGGCTTTTTGCTTTTTGAAACCTTTCAAACATTACTATGTAAATCAGATTCAATTCATCAATTCCAAAATGTTTTTAGTAGGCCAGTGATTCTGAGCATGCATTGGGAGTTGAAGCGGTTTTTTCTTGCAACTATCTCCTGTCTTATGTGCTAATTAAATATCCATTAACTGGACTGTCAAGCAAATTCTGAAAGGATGATTTTTTTCCCATTTTACTCTGAGAAAATAATGATGGAAATCCCTTTCATTTGACGTACCTTGTAGTTCAACAGTAATGCTCTGCCGCTGATATAGTAACCTCTCACCTAATCTTTCCCTTTTTCATCACGTTTCAAAATAGAGGTCTTCAAAGCCCCTACATTTGAGCGGATCTGTTGTTTCTATGGCTTCTAAACATTTTAAAATAAAAAATTGTCCCTGTTGTGGACATTTAGGGAATTACCCCCCCAAAATTAAAATTAAAATCACAATCACATCATCAGAAATAAACAACTGTTCATGAGATGGCATGCTTCCACTTGTCCCTTGTTATTTTGTCTGAATATTTTAAAATTGGCAATTTTAATTTCATCTGCAGTTTCATATACTGCCCTTTTACCTAATTTACCGTACACATTTTCCATGCCTTCAAATCTTCGAATGTAAGATTTTTTAATGATGGGTATGTCAAAGTTTATTTAAGTAGTTTTCTGTTGTCTGACATATTTCCATTTTTTAGTGGTTGAAAAATTAGTATTAAATGCTGGTTGCAAATCCTACCTTGGCCACTTCAGATCTAAGTGACCTTTATTAATTACCCAATTCTTTGATTGCATTTCTTTATCCGTGGAATCAGAGTAATAAGGGTGCCTGCAACATAGAGTTTTGGAGAGATGGAATGAACCAAATAGATGAAGGCCTTCAACAGAATCTGGCAAAGGAGGTAGTAGGCTCACGAAGTAAGAGCAAACTCACAGGCAGAGCTGAGATAAATACCTATGCCTAAAAGTCTTGGTATCTTAGACTTGCTTGGGCTAGATTTATAGCAGAATCCCTGGGGCAGAGGTGAATTCTTTATGACTCTTGAGGCCCATTGCCAAACTGCGTATGCCAAGACACATTGATTCCCTTATGCACCTAATGGTTTCCCCACTCTGTCAGCATTCGTGTTTAATCTTTCCTAATTTTCTATAAAAATGTAATCTTGTTAAAAATTATATTCTTTGGTAACTAGTGAAATTAGTGATTTACTTCTTGTTTTACCTTATGAAAGGTGTTTGTTCAGGTACTTTGCCCTCTTTTCTCTTAATTGATGATTTTTAAAAAATGATTTTAAATATCTCTTTCATATAAAGAGTATTATGCCTTTATCGTATTTGCAGTGATTTTTTTTTTCCCCCACAGCTCATTATTTGTCTTTTAACTTACGGTGTTTTCCAAAGAGCAAAATAGTTTTATGCAGTCAAGCTCTATCTTGTCCTTTATGATTTTTCCTTGTAAACATTTGTTTGAAAAGTGTAGAGGTAAATGTAACAAGTTTTGGAAATATATTAGATTTTTACATTAAATTCTGTATTAATTTATGGATATGAATTGTCTTATACCATCTCCTCACCAGCTACTCAGTTCTACCAATACCATTTGTTAAATAGTCCATCCTTTCCTCATTGGTTGTGGTCTTCCCTTTATTACATGTTAAGATCTTGACTAGCTGTGGGTTTGCTTCTGTTTTAGGTCTTACTCATCTGTGTGTTGATCTCTAAACTTAATGCCAAGTGTTTTAAATTGTAGATTTAGAATATGTAGAAATACCTGGTAGAGCAAGTCACGATATTCCTTAGAAAATCAGAATTACATTTATCTGTCCTTTCAGGTAAAGATTATCTTACTATCTTTAATATATGCACATAGTTTAAGTTGAAGAGGACTAAAAGGTTTATTGTAAAATAAATGGTCCCTTGCCCCTCTTTCCCCTACCACTCCCATTCCCCTGAGTTTCCCCTCCCCAGTGGCAGCCTTTTGGCTGTTTACAGTTTCTTCCGAGTTGTTCACTAGGGCCTTTTGTAGAGTCTGTCCTCTTGGGCTGGTCAGAGAGTGTGGTCTTCAAGCATCCCGAGCTGTGGAAAGGATCTAGCTGCCAGTGTTCCCAGAGGCATCTGGCTCTGAGTCTCAGCATCCTCTTTGTATAGAATCACTTTGGGGAAGGTTCCTGTGCTCTCACAGCCCAGAGACTTAACTGTTTTATCTACGCTCTTTGAATCAGTCTCCAGTCTTGCTGAGCTTTGGGGTTGTAGGCCAGACCTTTGCAGCAAGTTGGAAGGGCATCCTGGGATGTAGGGCTTCGTAAACAGCCTTTACTTACCTTATTTTAGCCTGGCATCCTTTCTCCAGTTTGTGAGTAAACTGGAGTATTTCTCAATCTTCCTCACTCAAGGTGTAGCATTTCACTCTTTTAGGTGGACTAAGTTGCTACTTGTCTATCTGCTTTCCCCTTTCCTGATTTTGTTGCAGTTTTGCACTAGTTATGTGCATTCTTGTTCTTTGGCAAAGACTGTCATCTACATGTAGTCACTGTCTGTCTTAAGGAACATGAAAGGTTATCCAGACCTTTTGCTCTCCTAGAAGAGGTTTTGTTTGTTTTGTTTTGTTTCATTTACATCCTAATATATCTTGTTAGAGTAGTTCTTCTTCTTCTTCTTCTTCCTTCTTCCTCCTTCCTTCTTCTTCCTTCTTCTTCTTCCTTCTTCCTTCTTCTTTTTCTTCTTCTCTTCTTCTTTCTTCATGTTTTTGTTGCTGTTGTGATGGGTTCTTCAAATTGGCTACTGCTAGTATAAGACAGTCCTTGATTTTTGTATATTTATTTTATAGCTGGCTTTTACTCTAAGAGCTTTTACTCTGAGAGCAGTTTATTCTCTTGGGTTTCCTAGTTATATAATCAGTTGCCAGATAATGACACTTATTTCTACCTCTTTCTAATAATTACACCTTTTATTTTGGTTTTATGGCATGCTGCACTAATGTTAACATTCTAGAACATTATAAAATGATTCTGGAACATTATCATATAGTAAATGGTGGTAATGTGCAAACTTGTGTTCTTTATTTTACTAGGAAAAACAGTGCGATATTGGCTTTTGGTTTGTCATAATTCCTCATTAGGACAAAATCTATATTTTATTTCCAATTTACCTAGAGGTTGTTTTGTTTTGTTAAGGGATAGGAATTGAATATTAACAAATTACTGTTAGCATTTATAGTTTATCACTTTTTTAACAGTATTTCTTAACAAATCAACTGATTTGAGTTCCAACTATTAAATTGGAGTAAATCCTTCCTTTTGGATAATTCTTTAGAAAAACATTCAATTCATATGCAAATTGAATGATAACCTCCAATTCGATCCATAATTGTGTTCTGGGGTGAGGTGGGCTACAGTCACTAGGACTTTTTCTAAAGAAGATATTCCAAGTGCTAAATCCAAGTCATTTCTCATCTTTACCTATTGGCAGCATTGATATAATTGGTCATTCCCTTTTTTGACATATGTCACTTGATTCCTAGGACACCACATGCTGCTGCTTTTCCTCCTATGCTACTAGACCACTGGTTTCACTTTTTCAGTCATTTTTTAAAATTTGCACTGGTTTTTTCTCACCAACCTATTAATTTGGAATGCTTCAGGGCTCAGTTCCTGTAGGACTTTTGTCACAAACAGTTAAAGATTTTAATAAAATACCATGTAGCTGCATAAGACTCCCAAATGTAGATTTCCAGCTGGGGTGGTGCTCTGAAACTTCTGAAGCACATGTCAACTACTTTTTTGACTTCTGAACTTGAATATGTAAAAGATACCTCAATTTTAACAGGATTAAAACCGAATTTTTTATTTTTCTCTACAAACCTGCTCTCCCTGCAGCCTGCACATTTTGATGGGTGGTAGGTCCATTTCTCAGGTTTTTCAAGCTAAACCTTTGGAATCATCCTTACTCTTTTCTCTCCACATCAAGGCTATCAGCAAATCCTGCTCCTGTACCTTCAAAATGTATCCCAGAATCCTGTTATCCACATAAATCCAGGAGCTCAGCCCCTTTCCCCACCTCTGTCTACTCCTCACACCTTTGTCCAAGTTTCCAGCACCTCTTGATTAGATTATTACAGTGGCCCCTCCTTTCTCCTTCCTTGGCTTCCTTTTAATATATTATCAGCATAACAACCGGAGTGATCTTTTTAAAACAGAAGTCAGGTTACATTAAAACTGTCCCATGGCTTTCCATCTTACTTAGAAGAAAAGTCCGATTCCTCATGGTGACTCACAAAGCCCAATACAAATCTGCCTACACTAACTGCCCTTTCCCCACTTCTCTCCCTCTCCTGCCCTCCATTCCAATCATCTTTATCTCCTTGTTGATCCAGAAATACATTAGGCACATTCCCACTTTCAGGTCTTTGTGTTGGGTTTTCCCTCTGCCTGTAATATTTTCTCCCTAGGTGTATTCATGGCCAGTTTCCTCACCTCCTTCCAAACTTCACTAAAATACCTACCTTGTCAGGGAGGTCTGCTCTATTTGTAACTGCAGGTTAAACTCTATCTCTCTTGTAGAGCTCTGCATTTTCTTTTTCTGTAGCATCTATTACCTTCTAAAGTACTACCTGAATGATTGGTTAATTGATTGATGGTGAATTGTCTCCTGCTAGGCTGTAAGTTCTGTGTTGGCAGATATTTTATGCCTGTTCATTAATGTGTCCCATGTGTCTGGCACTTAGAAGGTGTTCAGTAAATATTTTTTTAATGAATGAATGCAGTCCGCCTTCTCTCTGTTGTTTTTTTTTTGTTCTTTTTCAATGAATTTCTTACAAAGTAGCATAGACCTTGGCATCAGTGGGTCCAACATTAATGATTTAACATCCCACCATCAAGGGAGAAGTTCCAGAACATGTACGATTTACAGTGGATATAATAATACATAGACTGGTTTTGAGGATTAAGTCAGAGACTGTAAAGTGCTGAATTGTGCCGTTGTGTAGGGACAAGTTGCTTAACTGTCAGAAAAGCCTAAAAAAAAAAGAAAAAAAGAAAAGCCTAGCCAACTGCCTTGATTCACATTTGAATGATGTGAATTATGTTCTAGAACCTGCTCTCTGGATTTCAGCTTTTAACCAAGGGGGGACAGTGGCCTTACTTTGGGAACTTTTCAAAATACATGTCTGAGCTCCCTGGTAAATATCAGTGATACACTGTTACTATATTTGTTTTTTAACCACGCCCTTAAAGTGGAATGTAACCATTTGTTTTCTCCTTTTGTGCTTTCTTGCTGTTAAGGATATCTCTCCATCTCTTATGTCCCCTTTAAACTTTTTTCCTCTGAGGTTGAAATAAGTTCTTTTATAAAGTGATTTAGAAACCACTCAGAGCCACAGAGAGAAGCACATAATTGAACATGGTACAAAATCCAAGCATCTCAGTCCTTTACCTTCAGCTTCCCAGACTGCAGTCTGCTGCAGTCATTCCTACAGCAATCATTACAGCAGTCATTTTAGAGTTTTGCTTACAGTGTTTCTAGAGTCTCCTCTTGTGTCCTTCAAATCCAGAGTATCTCAAAAACATCAGATTCCCTTCCCTTCTCTTTTGGTAGAGTAAGAGCTATTTGTATGGTTTGTCCTGTTGTAGTTGCTGTGCAAATAAGTGATGCCTTGTGCAAGAAAAGGATGATCTGTTAGAGATCATACAAGCAACAGAAGAATAGACAATAAACCAAAATGTATGTAATTCTAGAAATGCATAAACCCAATAGCTGTTACCTAAACACAAAATCTGTGAAATTTTTCTTCAGTTTCTACTTTCCTTTCCTCTAAGCATGTCTAGTTCCTTATTTTTTACCTCCTGAATTTTTCTGTAGTAGTATATGAGCAAGAGTGATCCCCATATACAGTTAGAGGGTGTAAATATTTTAGATGTGATAACCGTACCCATCAGAAGGAGAATTTCTGAAGCACCACTGTTCTGAATGCACCTGCCTGATAAATTTGCTTTGCCTTTGAAACTCAGGTTAGCGTTATATCTGGGTTTTGTTATTGTGAAGATTCATTCTTTTGCAAATACCACTGTTATAATTTATTTTATTTTGAACCTCACACAGTCTAATTGGCCAAGTCTGAATGGAAAGCATTGACCTGTCTTTCTGCTGCTAAATCACAAAATAACCCTTAGTTTAGGCTATTTATTGATAGCCCAGTTGGAAAATATACCTTGTTTCTATAGTTCTACACTTGGTTTAGGGACATATGTAGTATTTTTCTTTGTAAAGATTTTTTTTTTATTGCCACCTCATTTTATATTCATCCAGTGTTTTTGGAAGTGGTGATCTTGCCTACCCAGCACCAGCAAACATACCTACACTATAGTGAGGCACTGATTTTGGCCTTCAGGCATTATTATACTTTAGGTCTCTGGATAGACAAGGGATTACCAAGGTCCCACCTATTTTCATATCTCTGTTCATGAAAAATGTAGTAAAAAGTCAAGTGTAGTAGTCAAACTACATTTAGCTGTGTTACTGGGGGGCTTATTGGAGAATGGTCTACATTCCTAGAAAGTTGAGAAAATGGCAAAATTTTTAATTAGTGTTAGAGCAGGCTTCTCTTCCCAAAGTAATATCATTGTCGCCATTAAAAATGGTGGGAAGCTACCCAGAAGCATTTCCTGCTCAAGATGTAAGTTCAGGCTCCAAACAGCTGTTGCTAGCTGTTGCTTTCTCTTGTATAGCCCGTCCCTCAGGCCCCGTCCCCTCTCACCCCATGTCGGACACCCATTCTGGCAAGGGTGCATCCCAGAGCGCCCCCTCCCTTCCCATGGTTTCTTGTCTCTCCCTTTCCTGGGGCCTTTGGAGATACGATAAGTAAGTGCTAGAATGCTAGAAGCTGGCACTGTTTGTTGGAGAGTGGGCGGTCAGTGTAGGTAAGTGTGCAGTGCAGTCACTTCTGGTCCCTGCTGGTCATTCTCTCAGCAGACTCCCACCCCTCCCCGAGGTGGTTTCAGCACACCTTTCAGTAAATGTTGTAGAATTTTCTTCTGTGAATTAGTGGATTTTCTAGTTAATTTAATACTACTCAACAGTATTTCTGTGGGACCTCCAGGGTCAGCCCATGCTTACCTGAAATTCTGGGTTACTTTATTATCTACTTTCTCTGTCAGTGTCGTGAAAGTCTCCTTAAAATTGCCAAATTTGATCCTGAACTCTTGCTAGCATACAGCTGCTGACAAGTACTCAAAATCATCACGAGGCAGTGATATACTCTACGAAGTGGGTGTTGGTTGGGGATGTCAGTATATAATGGTGTCTGGCTTGAGTTATAGAAAAATCAGATGCGCAGGTTTGGGACAACCTGTATTTTGATTTTACTGTCTTTCTGTAATATATAATTATTGGGTATAAAGTAGTTATGAGGATTACAGTTCTACCAACATACACGACCCCTAAAATCCTTTTATGAGTGAAGCTAAGAAAGTGTTTGAACACCAGGTCTTTAGTAAAAGGCTTTTTTTTTTTTTTTTTTTAAGATTTTATTTTTAAGTAATCTCCACACCCAACGTAAGGGCTCAAACTCACAACCCTGACATCAGGAGTTGCATGCTCCACCAACTGAGCCAGCCAGGTGCCCCAGTAAAGGCTATTTTTAAATGAAAAATTACTGCTTGTAGATGAGTATTTCCTTTGGACTTCAGCAAACTCCTAACCTGAACTTTATTTCCAACAAACTATTTCCTACTACTTAATGTGTTACAAAGATTTTGGTATTCTATAAAACCAAATACCGTACTATGTATACATAATACATGGGTATTAAATTAGTGTGAGAGAGGCAGGTTTTAACCAAATGTGTCTGTCTTTAAACGAAGGGAGAACGTGAACATAGAAATTCTCTTCACGTTGGCAGCCATGCTTACCTTGCGGGGGACAGCAGAGGCTGCTACTTCTAATTCTCCTAAGGAAATGTGGTATAGGAGAAAGATTATCAGGGAGACACATCTGCATCTTTCTTACTGCTAAAATTTATGTGAAGCTTCTAAGGACAGTTGTCTACTCAAAATCCATTTAAATTTTTCTCTTATTTAAAGTCTTCCAAGAAGGTATCGATTGATAAATCTTTACCTCATGCTCTGTGAATTTTGTGAGGTTGGGGCAAAACTAATAGGATGCCAAACAGGGTCATAGAACAAATAGAATATTAGTTTTTTGCTGTTAATTTTTGTGGCAGATATTGCTTTGTTTCTCTTGTGTTCTCTATTCTATCTACCTAATGTGCAAAAAAAAAATTTTTGGAACGAGTAGTTGAGAATTATGCTCTGAGAATTATTGTTTTCTAGAAGAATAAAACCAAAAGACTGCTATGTTAAAAGAACCTTTGTTAAAAACCTCTAAGGGCTGACCACCAATCATGTTACAATAAAATCCGAACTCCTTATGATGCTAGGCGGGTGCCAGTGGTTCTCATACTTTTTGGTCTCAGGATTCTTATATTCTTATTTAGAGAAACCCAGAGAAATTTTGTATATAGGGGTTATATCTCTTGTTATTTATTGGAGTAGAAATGAAAGCAAAGAAAAATTTTATGTATTTACTTATGTGTTTAAAAATAAATAAATGTGGGGCGCCTGGGTGTCTCAGTCGGTTAAGCATCTGCCTTCAGCTCAGGTCATGATCCCAGGGTCCTGGGATCGAGTCCCACATTGGGCTCTTTGCTCAGCGGGGAGCCTGTTTTTACCCTGGCTTGTGCGCTCTCTCTCTCTGACAAATAAATCTTTAAAAAATAAATAAATGAATGAATATATGTATGTATGTATGTTTTGGGTCGAATCATATGACAAAAATCTCTTCTCCCAGATAGGTCGCTGGGAAAGGAAGGAGATTTTAATAGCCTTTTCAGATTATTGTGAATCTTCTTTGATACCTTGTCAAAATTTGAATGGTAGCTTTTTTAAAGGTTAATTGCCATGTGAAATCTAAAACCATCAGTGAACTTGTTGTACTCCTGTTACACTGAACTCCATTGGTCTGTCTTGTACTTCAAAGGGACTATTTTTTCCCCTGTGCGTGGTTTTGTAATGTAATTGCATTGTTATTAGAAAACATTAGTTAAGTGAGTTACGCAAATCTTTCAAATGTTATGTTTCATTATATAGTATTTTAAAATTACATTCATTTAATATCATCACCAATCTCATCAGAAACAGTCTTTAAGTGTTGGGAGCTATCAAACTCAAACTCATGGTGGTATAATCAAGATTTCTGAAATTTTAATTTTTGTTTGAACGTTTGAATTTTATCATTGGTAATACTTTTGTTTTTTGTTTTGTTTGAAGTGACACTTCATTTGGAGTAGATATGTCAGCTATTTAAGTGTTATAAAGCATATTTGGCAAATTTTGTCAAGTACAGTGGTATTCCATGAAAAAGTGGCTCGTTCAGCTCTAACACAATTGCATGAGTATTTTTTTCTCAAGGCAACCATTCTGTCTCTGTTTCACTAGAAATTCTTTAGGGGTACTTCCCATTTCATCACAGAATATTAAAAAATATGTGGTCAAGGGTCAGGGTTTAATGAAATCAACAGTTTTTACTGCTGCATCTCCCAGAGATTCCCCCAAGAAACAGTACATTGATTATGGCAAAGGAAGGCACAGTAGCTAATCTGCATTCATGGGAGCTCTTTTACCACTGTTCCTAAATCCTCCCATTCCCCAGGTGTGGGCGGGGAGGAATGGGGAAAGAAAGGCGATTTGACTGGTCCTTCAGTGCGTGTTCCCTTCAGCTGTTGAGGATCCACTGGAGTGATCTTCACTTCAGGTGGCTTGGGAACCAGCAGCATCAATAGTGAAAAGAGTCACAGAGCCAGACTATGGACCAGTTCTTTTGGAGCTTCTGGAGCGAACCCTCCCTTTTCTATTTGAGGAGATGGCTCCTCTCATGAGGGCTTTGGTTATGCATCACCACTACCAGATGTTACTAGGAGGTTTCTGAAGGCTGCAGTCACTTCTACCTACTTCAATTACTTTTTAACTGGTGCATTTCAAAACTGCTTAAAATGCTTCATACCTTAAAGTCATGCATACTTTCAACAACAGACACAAAACAATATATTTGCCTTATCCCACCTTCCAAAAAAATGCATTTTTATAGCCATTTTATTTGGAAATCCAAGTTATTATTTTTTTGCCAGCACACAATTCAAACCATTGCTTTATAAGTTTGTTAACATTATCAACCCTACTAATGATTTTTAAAATCATTGCTGGTGGTAAAAGTTTCCTTTATTAACATGCAAGAGACTTTGCAAGCCATGGAGAAGATATTCAGCTATTGCACTATTGATATTACAATCTTCATTTATTCTTACTCCAATGTTGTAAGAGAATATATAGACAGAAGTTGAGAATTCTTTATTTTGGGGAAAAAAATCAAACACTTTTTTGGTTCTTAGTAAAGGATGACATGGAAATGGACACATGTAAAAAGTGCACTTTTCCACTTGTGCTCATGCTCTGTAGTGACATTGCCCATCCCTGGCACTGTGGTTTGTTTGCCATGTAGGCGTGAGTTTCCAGACTGTTCATATACTGTGCCCTGTACACACAAGCCTGTTTTATTACTTTGTTTGAAGATTGGGTGTGTCTAATGTAGTGGAAATTTATCCTTTCAGTGTTAAGTACAGACAAAACGCATTTCAAAGCAAAAGTCTCTTTAATTATCTTTTTTGAGATTATTCATATGACTGCTTTCTTACTTTCATGTGAATTGCTGAGAATTTATTATCCTTTCCAGTTCATTAAATCACTAAAATTCTCTGCTGGTGCTATAATAAATATGCCAGACCATGAATTGAGACTAGTTGATAAAGGCAGCTTTGTCCTAGTAACTGGGTCTTGCTTGTGGTTAACCCACACTTCGAATATGTGAATGTCTGTACTATAGTAAGTTTTAGACTTCTGGTGAAGCAAAGCCTTGCTTTAACACATGTGGGGACTTGTTTTAAGTGGAGCTTTAGCATTGTCAGTTGGCCTAGCTGCAAGATGAATGCAATATTACAAAACCACATTTGTGCTTAGACATGTTCAGGAGAGCCTCGGGACACATTTAATAGATGTGTAGGTTCTTTACCACTGTACCTCACATAAACCTGCAGCTCAGGCAGCTAGAAACATCATAGACCTCAGTTTCAGACCATTTTAAACCCAGGAACAGTTGCACTCCATAAATGCACTCTAGGGTTCTAGATGGACTTGGACGTGTTGGACTCGATCCTTCCTGTTACACAAGGATTGAAAGCCAGGTGTGGGTGTGGTGCTGTTAGCTCTTACTGGGAGATGTGAAGATGCAGCCCTCAGAGAACTCAGTCTCATCAGACCACGTAAGGCAGGAGGAAATATGAGAAGGTGCTTCATGGAGAGTCCCTAAGCACAGGAAATCTTCCTTGTTGAGGTGTCTTTGGTCTGCATTATGAAGGATGGATAGGCTTCTGGTAGGTAGATTTGTAGGGAATAAAGAGCAGTGAGGATGGCAAGAGGCAACAGGCTCATTTGCAGTATGGGAATAGTCTTGTTTGCTAGGTGAGCACATGAAGAGGACAAGATAGAGAGGTCACAGCCAGGTCATGGCAATTCAAAATGCATTGCAAACCATGTGACTCCTCTCTCTGAGAAAGGTGAGACAGAATTTCTTCATTTCTCCCTGGATAGACCCTTGGTTTGCAGTCCTGACATACTGGTGGAGCAGGAGAGACTGACCCATCCTTGTTTCACATGGTACCTCATTAGGAAGAGCAGCACAGAGTAGTTGGTTAAAACTTGGCCACACACCACCTAATAAATATTCCTTTTTGTTTCCTTATCGGTGCTTTATTTTAAATTTTATGAGAGAGTGTTACCTTAAATACTGACATCAAGTCTCCTTTACTGAACTCTTAGTGGATCATGGCATCCCTATAGCTGTCTAGTAAAATGCTTATGCAGAGATCTAACTCCTGTAAATTTTTATCACCATCTTCAGAGACTGTCTGCTTTTCCTTTGTCTGGTTCGTCATCATCATTACCATAGACCTTGTATGGGTCCATGTAGCTCTGAACTGTGGTGAAATGGTGTTCTGTAATTTAAAAAAAAAAAAAAGGAACAGTTGAATTGCCACATGTTGAGGATATATTTGGATTTGAATGTTCATTAATCTTTAATCTGCTCTTTACAGTTAAGATACACATGTAAATACTGTCTGCATGTTGTTTTGTGATGCAGAGTAGGGAAACCCGAATTTAAAAACTTTCTTATGAATACTTTTGACTTTATAAGTGAGACTCATTTGAGCATTATTTTATGAGCAATTAAGTTATTTTATTCTATACTTCTGGGCAGTTCGAGTACTGACCTACTTATATAGTAGCTCTTAATTAAAAAGAGAAATGTTTGCTGAATATATATTAGAATTGAATTTTTGTTTGAAATACCTTATTTTCTTAGTTCTGGCACATGCAGTGAAACTAAGTAACAGAACCTTCTCAACTTTTATTCCGATGACAACAGCATGAGGGATGGAAACAACAAGGGAGTACTTCATCAGTGCTAAATAATTATTTTCTGCAGCAAATGGAAGCCGTCTTTGAATGTTACTTGGTGTTGATATAGTTAAGGTTTTGCCAACCTTTATAAGACAATGTGCCTTTATATTGTGTCCTTCACAACAGTCATGGGGAATTGTATACTTTAAAGTTAATTAAAAGTAGCATAAAACCTAAGTTTTTAAATTTGGATTTAGAACAGATTTTACTTTGAGTTTTTGCCAGAAGTTGGTTTCTGTAATAATCCTCTGTCACACAGGCTTCTGATTCTACTTGCATTTTTTGTTAGGAAACATTTTGTGACTTAGTTTAGAAATACATGTGCCTTTTTCATTTTCATTTGGTGGTCTCTACTCCAGAAAAGATAGGTTAGAAATTGGGTGTGCAGATGCCTTGTATAATTTCACATGAATTTGTATTTTCCCATAACACAATTTCTCTCAGTGGAGCAGATTTCTTATTTTTAGATCTTGTACTGTTTGCTTAATATAACTATTTTATTCTAGTCACATACATTGTAAAAGTGAAAGAAGGCATTTCATTATTTGAGCCCTTGTGGATGTGTTTATTATGATGACCAAATCATACAGTTGGTAACTGGTTTTTTTTCTATGTGATTTTGTTAAAATAAATAAAAGCCCCTCCCACCTTCCCCAGCCTTGCCTTTACCAAACCTATCCTGTTCACTTTACAGTGATAAAAATTTTAAATCTAAGATAATGCGTATCATTACTTCAAGTGTTTCAGGAGGTAGTTGGTGCATTGATAGGAAAGCAATATTCATTTCCAAGCACTCTATAGTGACGAAGGGCACAGCACATATTTAGATGACTTGTATTTGGTTATCTTATTATTATTATTTTTTTAATCTTGTAGAGCTTTTTTAACTAAGAGTTGTGGATGTTGGGAAGATTGGTCTGTGACATTTATGTCGCTAATTACCAGTATTGATATACAGTATCTGGTGGTTTGAGCATTGTCCCATTCCATGTGCTTATTGGACAAGGATGACTTTCCCAATAGAGCAAGGAATTCTTTAGTTAAGTTTAATTAACCCTTAATGAAGAAGAGCTTTGGGTTTTTTCTTAATGATCTGATTGTGGAAATGTTTTTGGTTATTCCTGAAGTATCGGGAAAAAATAGCACCTGCTAAAGTAAAAAAAAAAAATCTGTGAAAAAATGTTTTTCTTTGACTAGCACACAGTTTTCTTCTGTCAGCTGAAGCCAACAACCAACCTGGAGAAGGCAACAGCAAAGTTAATTCCGTTCTGGCATTTCCAGTAGGATTAATGTCCCCTGTTGGATCAGTACAGTCTGTCTGCCTTCTGGCCTGCTCAGAAGAGACTTTCTGAAGCCTGACTTTACTTTTCTTTGGATAAATTGTTTTTAAGTACCTAGGTGAAAGTCATACATATAAATGGGATCATTGTATTATGGTAATAATATATCTACCTCTTAAACTAACATTTTAATATGGATTCTATTTGTTTGAAAATAATTTCTAAGGAGTCCTTTAGCTCCAGGTTTAATCTGTATATAGTTGTTGTTAATCTTTGATTGATAAAATATCAGTATAAAATATTACCCAGAGAATTAATAGGCTTGTTAGTTGTGCATCATGAGAAAATGTTAGAAATGCATTGTATTAAAAAAAAAAAAGAAATGCATTGTATTAATGCTGGACACTTACCAATGGAGATTCTCATTTTGGAATTTCCATCTAGACTTTCTACCATATCATCGGTTGTCGTAGTAGCAGTCTCAATTGAGAATTGTGATTATATACTTTATCAAATGACTATTAAACTCAGTTATTCTGATGTAGTTGAGCCAGAATCCTGAGCTGCCATCTTGCCTGGTTAGGGGAATAATTAACCTAAAGAAGAGAGACCTTTCTGTTGAATTATATATTTTTTACCTTATTTCACTGACTGTAAGGTGCCATCAGTTGTAGGATATGCTATTATTTTATGTACCAAGAAGAAAGGGAAGAAAAAGTCCTAGTACTTGTACTAATGAGATGCCATCAATTATAAGATAAACCTAATTTCAGAGATGTTAAAATGGGGGAGAGGTTAGTAATAAATAAAATATGGCACATATGTATGTACATAGTTTTTGTTGGGTATTGGTTATAATCCTAATATTAAAATATAAAGAAAACCATATTAAATAAGTAAGGAATAATCAGTATTCCTGCCAAACATACAGATTTCTTAATCCTAGAGAACTATAGAATTGGAAAAAAATAAGAGATTAAATAATCAACACTTTTACACAAGAGGAAATTTACTAGGGAGATCATCTAACCTATACAAAAATTAGCAATTGATTACCTTGTTTACCAAAGTATCTTAAACTTTACAAAAGAATTCATAGTAGTCCTTTAAATAGCTATCTTTAGAGTATCTCATGGTAAATTTTCTATACTGTTCCTTCTCAAGATCACCTCATTTAACATATGATAGAGAATGACTTGGGATTTAGATGAGGTGTTCAGTATCCCAAACAAGTGCCTCCGACACAGCTTATAAGCATCAAATACCATGTTAAATACCATACAGAATTTTTAAAAGACTCCTTGCTTCTGCCTTCAAGGAATAGTCACATTCTACCTTTGGGCATATTTTCCCATTTTAAAGTACAATTTAAGGTTAACGGGAGCTCTGTGTGATGAAAAGGAAATGACTTAGTGAAACTGTCCATGAGCCTCATCCTTCCAGCCAGCAGTTAGGTATGCCAGGCCCAAATACTTGTCTTAGTTATCACCCTTGGTGCCACAGTTAAAACTAGGTCATTGTTGAGAGAAGCCAATTTGAGTTGCTAGTCTAGGCATTACTACGTGCTCCACAGATGGACGGCTTGCAGCTTTGGGCTCTCTGAAAGTGGGTACAAGCAGAGCATCTGCAGGGAGGTGCTCTCACAGGTTCGAAGTCAAGCGGACAGCCAGCCTAGAGTAGGGGTTTCAGGTGCAGATTTGCACATCAGGTGGGGACCTGATCACAGTGTATAACACACATCTTAATGACTGAACCTCACCTGCAAAATACCAGCAAGATCCTCAGCAACCTAGGCCCTTCTTGGCCTGTGAGTGAGGCCAGAGCAAGCCTGCAGATGGGGTGAAATGTCAGTAGTTGTGAAGCCTGGAAAATTATAAAGGCAGGGAGTGCCAGATTAATCTTTGGTTTTTGTTGTTTTGGAAGATTACATCACAAATGTTTCCTGCTTTGGGTACAATTGTTACTAATAGTGAAAGCTTATCTTTGCAAAGTGTTTTCAACTTTTATCAAAATGCTTTCACAAACATGTAATCTTGCCTTCACAGTGAACCTGAGAGGGTTGAATGGGTATAATTATCCCATTTGGCAGATGAAAAAAACAAGGCTCATGGATATTAAATAACCTGAAGGTCACTTTTTTGGGCTCTTGCTTTTTTTCACTATACCGTGCTGTCAATGCTTGACTCCATGTTTATTTCTAAATTTAGAAAGCATATAGCTTGTTTTCCAGCAGCTCTTGCTATCTTAAGGACTGCCAACATTTTGTTGCTTATCTTTTTTACCTCCTAAATCACAAGCGTAACTTTTGTTCAGTACTGAAAAGTAAGCAAAAACAAAACACTGTTCCATCGTTGACTTATCAGGTTAAATTAAAATGCTCTCCTCTGTGATGGTCTGTCAGTAATTTTTGGAAGTGATACTCATTTCCGCAGTCTACCCTACCTTGTTTAAACTTCAGTTAACCTCGCTCTGCAACTGTTTAGGTATCTTGCGGTAAACCATATACAAGTCCAGACAAGAAGTTCAGAATTAGAGCAAGTTAAACAAGACTTGACAGCATTGTTAGTTGTTGACATAGGATTTGTTGGTATAAATCATGAGTGCCTGGTTTTTCCAACTTTCATTTTACCTGGCAAGCCTCTTCTGTTTTAGAGCAGCTTCCTCATGGCTGCTAGTCCCATCTATGTTCCTTCCTGTTATAGTTCCTCTCCATGTCTCTCCAGAAAGTGTCCTAGAGTTCTTCTGCAGGGTGAGGAGCATATATGTTCATGGTTTTCATATCTGTAAGTTTTGCATATATTTTTTTTCTTTTAAAGTAGATCAGAAGTATGAAGATAAAGCATTGTGTAAAAATGTGGGGTAATTAACTGTGGATGGAAATTAGAATGAGTGGAACAGTCAAAATTAGGCAACCAGTCTGGAAATCTGCATTCTAGTCCAGACACTGCCCCACTGCTTAACCATTCACAAAGCCCTTCTGGACACCTAGTCACCTTATCTGTGGACAGAGTTGTATTAAATAATTCCTAGAGTCCCTTTCAGTTCCAAACCTCATTCAGGTCCCCACACTGAATGTACAGGGTTCTGCTAAATAAAGAGAGATGTCTGGCAGACCTTCCAGTGGTGAAGAAGATGATTGAAGTGAGCTTAAATTCTGCTGATAATCTTGTTATTATTGGAAATTGAATGAAAAGAGATAAAGATGGTTGAAATTTCTGACAATTGTAAAAATCATCTGAAACCCACTGTGACTAGCTAACCTGTTAAGGTTGGTTCCTAATCTTGCTCAGTATTGTATGCCAATCACCTAACACGCTGCAAGATCAGCATGTTGAATTTTAAGTACAGGTTTCCCCTACTATCCAAAAGTATAGTGTACCTGTGAAATCTTTTGTAAGCCAAAATGGCATAAATAAGCAATTACCATTACTTTATTCAGAAAAAGTTTTGAGTGTTCCCAGACCCAAAAAATAACCTCTTTTTGGCTTTTCTGATATTTTAGGACACATCTTGCTAATGGATGCACAAAATAAATCAAGATAAAGCAAAGATGCTGTGGCAAAGCTATGGCAGCCTGATGCTGAGTGTAGTTCCTGGGGAAGGAGCTCGGTGACGCCACTTTTCTCGGGATGTGTGCGGCCTCTAACTACTCACTGCAAACAGGCTGAATGCGGTTTTTGCTTTTCCTTTGAAAAAAGCAAAAATTCTTTGGATTTCCTTTAGCTGGTGAAAACAGTATTAATGTAGGTCTTTCATAAAAGCAAAGTGCATAACATGAACTTTCAAAAAGTGAGGGATACATATGTGCTTTCATAAAAGATTAATGGGCTTCTTGACCGATTTACTTTATTAGGGCAGATTAACATGTCTCATAACAGCTTTAAAGTTCAGGAGGTGTAAGAACAAATGATACAGTGCCAGTTGAAAAGTTTTAGAGGGAAATGTGAAAATACATTTTGGGCTGGTATCCTTTATTTATCCACCCTTCAGCCTAGTGGGGAGTGTTTTGGGGTTGCAGATTCAATAGATGGAGTTTCAACTCTTTATGTTTAATTTCAGGGGGGAATGAAATAGACTATAGATATGAAAGCAGAGGGGAAAAGTGATAGAAATATTTTGTATATTCAAATCAATCTTAAATTTTCATAATATTTATTGTGCTCTGGGTCATGGATTACCCTGAAAGACAGATGATAACTGTGGCTCCTCTTCCCAGGAAAATAAATGCACACTCCCGGTTGTGTAAGCCATTTGTTGATGCAGCCATTGCCTTCTTGCCCTTAGTTCAAGTTCTTGATAGAAAACTACCCTGGAACGTTAAACCGCGGAAGCTATTAGAAATCATCTAGACCAGTATTACTTAAACTGTGCTTATGAAATCAGCGGAATTAATCAAGACCAACATTAGAAAGAAAAGAGAAAAATAAGATAGAAAATATCTGTACTATCATTACATGCTAAGTGTTCTTGTTTTGTGAACCGTCTTTCTATTTGTGGGTGTGTGTGTGCGTGCGTGCTAGGACTGAGTCCGAATATAAAATGCGTTTCTTACTGAGGATTGAAGGTAAAGACTGAGAAACACTCATCTATTCTAGAGAACCTCTTCATATTGTAGCTGGGGAACTTGATGCCCTTAAAGGCTAAATGATTTGTCAGACTCCCCTCCCCTTCAACACACACCACACACACAATCAATTTTTTGTGGCTGAGCCAGGACTGAACCACATTACTTGATTGCTAGTTTTGCTGTGCCACAATACTAATTTTTTGAAATAGAATTGTGAAGTAGATTATTTCAAAATATTAAGTGGTTCATCTGTTTCACACTTGGCATTCTTTAATCCTTTATTTTTCCCACTAAAATGATCTCTGTTGTTTCCCTATGAAGTAATCTGAGCTTGGGGTGCCTGGGTGGCTCAGATGGTTAAGCGTCTGCCTTCTGCTCAGGTCATGATCCCAGGGTCCTGGGATCGAGCCCCGCGTCGGGCTCCCTGCTCTGGGGGAAGCCTGCTTCTCCCTTTCCCTCTGCTTCTCTCCCCCTGCTCATATTCTCTCTCTCTCTGTATCTCTGTGTCTCGAATGAATAAATAAAAAAATCTTAAAAAAAAAAAAAAATCTGAGCTTGAGCTTCTTTTTCAAAAAATATTTTGAGGCCTCTTGGTTGGCTGTCCACACACCTGAATCCTAGAATTTTGACATTTAGGGCCTAATCAGAAGAATTTCAGAGTAAGACATCAAGGTTAAGTTTTAGGACCAAACCAAATTAATCATTTTGAATTATTTCTTCACTCACTTGATAACTGAATGCAAAACGTGGCTCCAGATGTTGATACTGGATAACTGGGAGACCGGGTAACCTTCTTTATTTTAATCTTACATGAGGCTTTCTCAAACTTGAATGTCATACAGATTGCCTAGAGGGTCTTGTTAAGATGTGCACTTCTGATCCAGACTCTGGGTGAGTTTCTGGACTTTTCTAGCAGGCTCCCGGGTGGTGCCGCCGCTGCTGCTGCTGGGCCATGGGCCACACTCTCAGTCACAGGGGCTTTATGTTACCTGTTTTTTAAACCACGGTAGGAAAACGAAGCTGGGAAGTTTTCCATGTCTTAGTTTTATTAACATTTTCATGCTTTTCAAATTGGCTACAAAAATTAAAATTCAAATGTCATTTAAATGTTTTTAATTGGATTACTTTTTGTATTTTAGAACGTATCTTTAAAACAGCCATACTCCTCAGTCCCCACATTTCCCGAATGACAGTGCCCCTCTTTGCAGCAGCGTTCTAGGGGATTCAGAATGAGCAGTGCTTCGTGTAACTAGTATATTCAAGCTTTTCCACAGAACTTAATTTTCCTAATACCTAAAACCTTTAATTTCAGAAAGAACATGTTCTAAAACATTATGTAATTTTCTTCCTTAAGCTGTTGCGTGCACTTGTTATTTTAGTGGTATAGGAATAGTGTTTGTTCGAGGCTTTCTTGGTAAAAGGTGTTGAACTGCATGTGAAATGAATAAAAGCCACAAAGCCTTCTAAGTTCTTCTATCTACTTTTTGTGCTTTTAGTATTTTGTCTGTCCAGTTGACAATTATTAGTATGTCTGTCTCAAAGCAGTCATTTCCCTTTCCAGTGTAATTGATCGCTGTCTGACCTGAAATGTATGGGACTAATCCTGGTCAGAAGGACCTCCCTGTCATGGGGGTTTTCCTAGGAGGTTGGTGTCAGGAAGTTCAGTAGCACACGTGTTCCTCCTTCATACTTTTCACCACATACTCTTAAAAACTATTCTGGATCTCTCTCTCTCTCTCTCTAACGTGTGATTTGAAAGGGTGTGTGTGTGTGTGTGTGTGGTAGCCCTGTGATTGGGAACACACAATAATTGTAACCAATAAGCAGCACTTCAGGGTCCATCTAAAACGGGGATGAATAGCTTTGTGGTAAAGACCTTTGGTTCTCTTCTATATATATAGCCTGTCTTGTACTGGCTTTGCAGTTTTAAGAGTAATAATGATGACAATAAAGAGGATATTCCTTGGCTGTTTCATGATTTAGGGTCCCAGGGATTCAAAGTTTGATTTCAGTGTGTTCTCCTCAGCAGATTATTAGTTACAATAACCAGCATAGTGCATTTGTTGAGTCCTCGCTCTGTCGGGCGCTCATTATTCAGATGAATGCTGTGCCACAAGCAGGCTGTGGCCATGAAGGCTGCGTTAGGTCTGGGGGACGGGGGGGGGGGAGCAAATGGCTGCTGCACTTGGAACCAATGAGAGGAATCCAGATAGACAGATAGGGGTAAGATTAAATCTCCTCATTAGTCCCTCTTTAGAAATAAATAAGCATGTGTGGAGCCTGTAGCAGGTGTTTTGTTTTTTCTTGCTCAACAAAGCTAGAAATTGTTGGGAGATTCACATCCATGAAAACCACATACATAGTAGTGGATAGTCTTCTGATTCAAAGCAGAGAGAACCTGTTTGCATTTTAACTAAGCAGCATCAGAACATTTATCATTTTGAATAGCCTTATTACTGGTTTTGTGTTAGAAGTTGTGGATTATATTCTTTAAAATTATGACAAGTTAAATGTAGCCATAACATTTAGGCTGGATTTTGAGATCCTGAGCAGGGCCCATCTGACATATTTTTAGTAAATTATAACTTTTAAATACAGATTTGTCTAATTTGAATCTTACTTTTTATATCTAAAATTTGCTTCAGTGCAGCTAAACCTACTGGTATAATCTTAGTCTGACTGAAAGTATTTTCTGATCTGGGACTCCTGTTAAAGATCATCATAGGAACTAGAAAATGTTGGGAGGTAAAATGAACACATGACCTCATCTCTCTCCTTTTGCACTAAACTATAACGTGCATTCAAAGAGACTGGAAAAAGAAAAACAGCATTCCTTTCCATTAAGCTGTAATAAGTGTGTTGTTTAGTATGGTTTTGCTATTAATAATCCCTTTTAGCGGGAAGAAAGGAGGATTTTGTTTGAAGTATTTGAAACTAAATGCTGCCGGGATAAAGATTTTACTAGAAATACAGAGTATATACCAGTCCCTACCCTTTGTTAATTGATCCTGCTTGTTTAACTGGGGAAATAAAAACGTACATCTACTGAAGAGAAATTTGTGAGCACAAACTGTTCCTTTCCTGTTTGCAGATCTATTTCATAGGTTGTTTATCTTATTTTAATATGCAGTAATACAGGAGACAACAGAATGCCACTGCTGTTCCTTTAATATCAGAGCTCTGCATGTTACAATAGGTGTCACTGTTTTGCTTGGTCCAATCATGATTGGTGACTTCAGCTATTGGCTCCGAGCACTGGCTGTCTGACTCCATCTGCAGGGCTGTAATACCTACTCTCCTCCCATCCATTCACCACACAACTTGAGCCGGCTGAACAGACTCGCACGGCTCCAGCACATCTTGCTAACCTAATTCTGAAAACAAGTGCTACAGCTCGCTGCCTGTCATCTTCGCTCAGTGTAGCATTTTCAGGTGATCTAGGAAACTGGGTTATTTTTATGAGCAAATAAGAGAAATAGGAATCATGATGGAGATGTATTTAGCAGACCCAGTACTGGATAAAACTTAAAGCCAGTTTCTATTCAACATAGTGAAAAGGTCACCTTGTCCGGCTGAGAAAAGAAGCAAAATAGCAGCTTGTTGGTTTCTGTTAACATCTTGGCTCGTGCCAGCCTCTTTTCCTTGATGTTTGCACCAATTTGGGCTATCTAGCTATAAAGAGAGACATACTGTACTCATGGTAGATGACAAGGAGAAGAACATGAAATGTCTCACCTTCTTCTTGATGCTTCCAGAGACAGTAAAGAATAGGTCCAAGAAAAGCTCGAAGAAGACAAATAGCGGTAGCAGCAGCGGCGGCAGCAAGTTGCCCCCAGTTTGTTATGAAATAATCACCTTGAAGACTAAAAAGAAGAAGAAGATGGCTGCTGATATATTCCCGCGTAAAAAACCAGCCAACTCCAGCAGCACCACTGTCCAGCAGTACCACCAGCAGAATCTCAGTAACAACAACCTTATTCCGGCCCCAAACTGGCAGGGTCTCTACCCCACCATTCGAGAAAGGTAAGTGCCCGGCCAGCATATTTACTTTAAAAGTTTTCCTGTGTTGAAGTTTCTGCTTTTGCACAACCTATAATGTATTTTAACATAAGTCTGTGTTTCCTCTTTTCCCAGAAGCTTTATCGGTAATGGAAAACTGCCTTGTATCTTTTCCAAAATAGTACAGCTGTTTTCCTCTTAGATAAAAATGTTTTTGCAAGCTGTGACATTTAAGTGACAGGCTTGTGTCTACTGACCATGGAAGGTTTGGAGATAGAAACCTTCTATTTGTCCTTCATCTAGTGAAAAGTTTGGATAATTTTTGGTTGGTTTTTTTTGACTTAGTTACTTCCCATGTGTTTGCAATGATCACAAACAGTTGTTTAGTTGGAATCTTGATTTGTAGTTTTACCCTGAAGTTACTAAACTGTTGCTTAGCTTGTGAATCTTTTGTGGGTTTTGTATGTCGGGGAGGGGATATTAAAACTGCTGGCTGCTGTGCATTAATGAATTGCCTCTGTTTATAGAAATGCAGTGATGTTCAATAATGATTTGATGGCAGATGTACATTTTGTGGTTGGGCCACCAGGTGGGACTCAGCGGTTGCCAGGACACAAAGTAAGCAACAGCTGCATTACCGGTTTAGTGCTGAGATTTACAAAGAGGGACCCTCTCCATAAGCCTGAAAGTTGGTTGGGGTGGGCAGCTTGCCGATGGCAGGCAGTGCGCGTTTCACCCATCACAGAGAAGGCACAGCCTCTCCAAAGAGTCTTGGCCACGCTTATTTTTTTTTCCTTTGTTTCTTTCTATCCTGCTTTATATCCCACACAAAAACATGCCCTCCTAACTCTCCAGTCATGGGAAGTTGTTGCGACAGGTTAGGAAAGTCATGTTTACCCTTCCCCTAGAAATTGGTTAGATAAGCTTTTATTTTATTTATTTATTTTGTAATGAGAGAACTTAGACATTAATCTCTTAAAGCCTTGAGGTAGTTAGCAGTATAAAGACTGGCTTGCGTGAACATCTATCTTCTGCTTTCACCGCAAGATAAACACTGTCCCTTGACTTTGAAGAAAGCGCAGGTGTAGGTGCTCCATGTCCACTAAACCCTGATTGCTTAGAGTTGTTTTTCTGGACTGATTTACTGAAAATGCTTTCAGTTTAGTGCATGAAATAAGATTTCCCTTTCTCCACAGTATGTTTTAGCTGTTGGGAGCTCTGTGTTCCATGCAATGTTTTACGGAGAACTTGCTGAGGACAAAGATGAAATCCGTATACCAGATGTCGAACCTGCTGCTTTTCTCGCTATGCTGAAGTAAGCATCGTTCATTTGTTTAGAAAGAGTTTGTTTATGCTGTGTTTGTAGTCTGCTGGTTTCTCAGTTAAATATAAGAAAGGGAGACCGATGAAGAAAGAGGGTGCTGCTTACCTTGTAAATGGTTTTTGGAGAAAACTACTCTGCATCTTTCGGGGGAAAGCATGTGGAATGGGGCAAGCATTTATCATACACCTTGGCATGGGATTTGGGAGCAAGTGGCATGGAGAGTGATTTGATTTTTAACGACTCACAATCAAAGAAAAACAACTTTCTCGTGCAGGATTATTTAATAGCGCATGTTCTCTCTGACAGCATTGTATATGAAGGAGTCTCTAAAGACATAAATTATATTTTTGTTTCACAATTCCAGAAATAATATACCTCGTTTAAGTACCACTAGTTAAGAGATTTCTCAGTTTTCTAGGAGTTACTGTTTCCTGTCAGCAAATATAAAACTTGCTGTGTTAAAATAATCTGATCTTTGCCCATACGTACATGTGCATACTCTTACATAAAATCAGATACCATTTCTCAAAGATAAAGAAGCATTTGCATTTGATAGTAGAGGAGACATTTTTGAGAGAGATGAATAGTTTTCTATAGTTTTATATGTATTTTTATAGGAAAACTTTAATTGGTAGTATAAAAACGCAAAGCTGTAAGACATATACTTATTTAAAAAATAGTTTTCTGTCTCATAGGTCTTTTTCAGAATCCAGTACGTGTTGACCAGCTAAATAGAATCCGCTTCTCTGATGTGCACTGCTGCCGGACAGTGTCATAGTCTACCCTGTGATTAACATGCAGTGATTATTTCAAATAATGTTTTATGATTTTTGTTCAATCCTTCTTCTAGCACACCAAGTATATCCAGTGTCCAAGGTTATCTACTGCTGTAGGGATTTTGGTTCCCTAGAATAAATATGTTTGTTAAAAAAATTATTGTGTGTCAACAAGTTGGACAATAATCCCACAAATGGTTAAAAGGTTGCGAGATATTTATTGACTGCTCCTACTGAAAAATAAGTACTGCAGTTAATTGTAGAACTTAAAAGTATTCTTTATTTATGTTGTAGTTTTGAAATCTAATTGCATCTGACTGAAACTTTCACAGTGGGAAATAGGGAAATTAAAGATAAGTGAGCATGTGAAGTACCAAAAGGTAAACTAATTCACCATTTTGAAACAACCAACACTTAGTGACATTTCTAATCTTTTAGAGATACATGTACAGAAACCAGTTTTACCTGGGAAGGTTTTTGTTTTGTTTTGTTTTGTTTTCCAGTCAAGTGAGCTTTGTATGTTTGACATTGTCTCTCGCAGAGGAGAACGCTAACACTGGTTCAGCATTTTGACTGCACTGCAGTCCAGCATAGTGTTGTGTTGTTTCAGCCAGAGAGAGACATAATTAGGGAACACGAGTAAGAATTACAGAATTACATTTCACCCAAGTCATTCCATTTGCATCTTTTCTTACAAATGTATTACCTAGAATATATCTCAATACAGCTTTTTAAAATTATACATGCAGTCCACCAAAATTGGTAAGAATCAGAAATGTAGTAAGGTGCCGTTTGCTGTTGGGCCATAGTTGATCAGGACTGCACTGTCACCACGGATAGTGGAGGCCAGTTTTTCCAGACAACTTTGTTGTATGGCTGAGTAGCCAGTATTCCTAGAAAGGGAACCATCAAGAAAAAGGGAAGACTGCTCACTTGACAGTTCCAGGGTAAGAGCCACAAAGTGCTGACCTTGTTCCAGATTCTTCGCCATCGTCCTGGTTCTCAGGTCAGAGCATCACCGAGCTGCTGGTATTATGTGAGTCCGTCTTGGCCAGTGGTATATGGCTTAGCCTATCAGAAGAGAAGGAGCTTCCTGGGAGTAAAAATGGAGGTTCATTTGTGATTGTAGACATTTTTCTTATCATCATCACTGTGGGGTTTTTAACTTTCTTTGCAGAAGCCATTACTGATCTTTTCTTATATGTGTTTCACTGAGTTAAAATATAGTAACTAAAGGAAAACTTCACAGCAAGTAGCTAAACACCTTAGCTTTAACTGGAAAAAATTAAAAGTTAAGTGTTATCAGAATGTACTTTTCACCCATATGTAGTTCTCACTGACTCTTGTACTCATCCATGGCAATCTAAAAGAAGCAGATGATTTTTGTTTTTACATACCATATTGGGAGACTGCCACCATCCCCCCAAATCACCAAGAAGTGTTTTATCTCCTGACATAGGGATACTTTATAGAATCATAAAAATGGTGCATATTTGGGCTTTCTTGCTTTTGTCTTTTAATTAAATACATCCAGAAATAATACGTTCTTTAATTCTGAAGGTAGAAGAAATGTGGGGAGGAGAGAAGAACGAATTTAGAGTTTAAAAAGAAAAAAAAGCCAGATACAAAGCCTGTGTTGGATTCTATGTAAAGGCAACTGGAAGATAATTTTGAAATCCATAGATTATAATCTATTGAACTTAGAACTACTTGAAAAATATCTTTCTTAATCTCAGGTTTTATTTTGTGTTTAGGGAAAATTCAAGTCATACTTAGTTAAAAGAATTAAGGTGTAATCATTGCCAACATAGTATTAAAGGCATTTGTTTCTATCTGAATGTACAGAAAATTTTAAAATAAAACTATATATAGAGAGAGAGAGAGAGCACTTCGGAAACATAAGATTATTCCTTTTTTTAAAGAATTCATTTATTTATTTGAATGAGAGAGAGAGAGAGAGAGCACACAAAGGGTGTGGAGAGGGACAGGATCCCCACAGAGCAGGGAGCCCGACAGGACACGGGGCTCTCTGGACTTCTATCCCAGAACCCCTGGATCATGACCTGAGCCGAAGGCAGATGCTTAACCGACTGAGCCATACAGGCACTCCAGAGATGATTATTTGATTAAATATAATACGGTGTATTTAACATTTAATTTTTCCCTTTTTTTTTTTTTGTTAATACTAACTCTGATATACAGTTTTTTTTTAAACAGTTCTAGTATCTTATGTTTTTTTGAGAAGACATTGAATGCAGGTTATAAAATAGAGGCTAGAATGGTAACATAAAGTTAATGTCTTTAATTATACAGACTTACTGCTGAGTTGAAATATTAATAATTTATGAACATATTTCAGATGTTTCTTTACTCCCTAATCATTTTTGTAATAACTGTCACATAAGATGATTTTCTTGGAACTAACTTGAAAGTAGTTGCATCCTTTCTTGCTGGACACGCTCGTTTTGTGAAAATTCCATTTATATGCTGTGTGCTGTCTTTCAGATATATCTATTGTGATGAAATTGACTTGGCTGCTGACACAGTGTTGGCCACTCTTTATGCTGCCAAAAAGTACATCGTCCCTCACCTCGCCCGCGCCTGCGTTAATTTCCTGGAGACCAGCCTGAGCGCCAAGAATGCCTGTGTGCTTCTCTCCCAGAGCTGCCTGTTTGAGGAGCCGGACCTGACCCAGCGTTGCTGGGAGGTGATCGATGCCCAGGCTGAGTTAGCTCTCAAGTCTGAGGGATTCTGCGATATCGACTTCCAGACTCTAGAAAGTATCCTCCGCAGGGAAACTCTGAATGCCAAAGAAATTGTGGTTTTTGAGGCAGCTCTCAACTGGGCCGAAGTGGAATGCCAGCGGCAGGATCTAGCTTTGAGCATTGAAAATAAACGCAAGGTCCTCGGAAAGGCACTTTACCTGATCCGCATCCCCACGATGGCCCTGGATGATTTTGCAAACGGTGCTGCCCAGTCTGGAGTTTTAACTCTCAATGAGACCAATGACATTTTCCTCTGGTACACTGCAGCCAAGAAACCCGAGTTGCAGTTTGTGAGTAAAGCCCGCAAGGGCCTCGTCCCCCAGCGCTGTCACCGCTTCCAGTCATGTGCCTACCGGAGCAACCAGTGGCGCTACCGGGGCCGCTGTGACAGCATCCAGTTTGCGGTTGATAAGAGAGTGTTCATCGCTGGCTTTGGGCTGTACGGCTCCAGCTGTGGCTCTGCAGAGTACAGCGCCAAGATCGAACTCAAGCGGCAGGGCGTTGTTCTAGGGCAGAACTTGAGCAAGTACTTCTCAGATGGCTCCAGCAATACCTTCCCCGTGTGGTTTGAGTACCCAGTGCAGATTGAGCCAGACACCTTCTACACAGCCAGCGTGGTACTGGATGGCAATGAACTCAGCTACTTCGGACAGGAAGGCATGACGGAAGTCCAGTGTGGCAAGGTGACTGTCCAGTTCCAGTGCTCCTCAGATAGCACCAATGGCACTGGGGTGCAGGGTGGGCAGATCCCGGAACTCATATTCTATGCTTGAAAACCCCTCCCGAAGCGGTGTGAGCTCTGAGGTGCACATGTGGTTCCCACTCGCTTGATGCTTAGCTCATCTGCAGATACGTGATCAGCGCAGGTAATTCGTAATGAACGAAGCTGTAGGCAGTTTCTGATTTCTTTCAACCTTTTAATTATGTACAGGCAAAAATGCAGCATTCAGCTTTTAACTATATGCTTAAAAGAGCCAAGTTCTTCTTAAGGCTTTGTGGTTTTTAGAGTTGCGTCTATACACCTGGGGAGAATTTGTGCTCTTTTCCAGCTGCCCCACTGACCTCCCAGTTGTGTCCCTCTTAAAATTTTCAGGATCACCCTGAATTTCCTTTAGGGCTTTATTTTGACAAATAGAAATAAATACTCTAAAATAATAATGATAAGAGTTATATTTAAAGAGAACCCCACCCCAAATTACAGGTAAACCTCAGTGTACAATTTTGAAAGAAGTTTTGCTTCGTAAGTAATAATTTAGAAAGTAGGCAGTAGTTATGTTTAGCTCCTATTTCATTTTAAATATTTTACTCTGGGCATTATTTTTTCTTAAATCCTAAATTCATAAGATTGTTAAATGTTAAACACTGCAAAGTATCCATGTAAAATAGGAAAACAGGAAATGGGATGTTTGCTTAGGCCATGACCTACTACAAGCAGGTTTTTATTCTTTTAGTTTAGAAGACAAACTATTGCAGTACAGATGCTTCTTTTAGAACTAACTAAATTACACATTTTTATTGTCAATAGGGAAAAATCGCAGGCCTATTAATTTAAACTAAAACAGCTTATAAAGGAGACCTTAAAAAGTCCCATTCTACAAATAGTTTATTTCATGGCATAATAGAATATACCATTTGAAAAAGCCAGTCTTCTCCCCACTTGCTTCTGATCCCCACTGTTTGCTTGTGTTTGTAAGTTATACTGTATAGAATTCTTACTCCCTTTTTCCCGTGAAAAGAGGACCAAACAGTTCTTCAGATATATGGAGTAACAGTTTTGTAGCACTACATGTTAACGTAATAAGATACTTTTATTCATTGATTTTTCTTTTTTTTAATCCAAAATACACTTTACCTGATCTACTTTGACCACATACTACCTTTTTCGTTAATTATAATTATGTCCTGTTCCTAGACTGCTAGAATTTGGCCTTTGGCCATCCTTAAAGTGCCAATAAATGCCTGCAGGGTTTTAAAAAAAAAAAAAAGGTCTGGAGCGATACACTTGATTGTACCTAATATTCACTGCATCAGCATCACATCCAGCCCTCTTATTTGTACATGGTTAATGTAAACAAAGGAGGGAAAAGCTCATCCCAAAATTCTCCTTCAGTGATGGCTTGTGATGGTTTTGTGCCTGTGACCCTGGTAGTGTCCAATGTGTTCACTTCCAGTTGAAGTATCCATGTGTTTCTGGGCAGCTTTTCTGCTCAGCGTGATCCTGAGATGGCTTCCCCCACCACCCAGAGTGTGGTCCCTGGCCGCCTCCTTCTCCTGCTCTGCGAGTCCCAAGCTGGCTTGTTTGGAGCCAGGGGTTAGTCCTGGGGTGGGCGGGTGTGTGCGCGATGTGGGCGTCCGTGCACGTCCATGTGCATGCAAGTGTGTTTGCCGACTCAGGAATTGTCTCCTCCCTGCCTGGCCAGTAAGAGGTGGGACAGAAATGGTCCCCCTGCTGGCCCCAGCAAGGCCCCAGGAAGTGACTACCCTTATCTTATTCACTGTGCTTCTGGGCCACCTTTTCCCCCCGTAGATGTGGGCTTGTTGCTTTTGGCCGGCTTCCCTGGTGGAGGAGAACACTGGATTATGGGAAATGTTTTAATCATGTTTGCCATTACCTATGTCTGTTAGCATAGATAATCAAAAGCTGTTACTGGTGATTATAGATGAGTACTCCCAGGACAACTTTCCAAAATTATCTAACAATTATTTCTTATTAGGAAGATGACAGTAGTTTTGGCAAAGTATCTATGAAATAAAGGTATGTTTTCAATTTAAAAAATACTTCTATAAAGGATTTTGCTTTTAAATTATGATGAAACATTTCGGTAACTCATAGCTACCATGCAAATTGGTAGGCTGTATACCTGATTAGAAGGCACTCAGTTTTAAGCCAGAGGAGAAGAAACTTGATTTAGCACTAATGTCATCATCTCAGATTGTTGAGGTGGGTGTGATAACCTTAGAGTGAAGATTGTTCATTCAGTAACGCTCACTGTCAGTGCTCCTGTTAGCAAGATGCCCTCCACGTGGGTAGGGAACTGCTGGGGGAAAGCAGAGGGAGATCCTGTACACTGTGGGGGTATGAGAGCTTGGTTTTATGCTAATCACCGTTAGCTAAAAAAGGAAGACACGTCCACCACCCGATTGGCTGGTGTCGAGAGCCGTGGGTTAAATTTGAAAATTGTATTTAGAATAAGAAATTTTGTATTTTAAATCCTATTCTCCCTTTTGCATTTTCAACAACATGGAATGAAAGCTAACGTGCTTGCTTTATTTCCTTTGGTAATCTCGAATTTTGTAGCTTTTAAAACTAGAAACCATTGTTCTGACAAGGCAGGCAACTCTAGTGTATAAACACAACTTTATTAAACAGAATACTCTGTAGATGCTTTTCCCAATATATCTGGCAGTCTTTGTCGTTGTTCATACTGGGGATAAAGGGGAACTAGGCTAGTGGTTCTAATGTAACATTCTTTAAGCATATCTTAATATAGTATTTAAGTAAATGGTCTAATTTCTACATAATTATTGCACTGAACTGTCTTTTTGTTTTTTAAGGTGTTTAAATAAGCTCAGCTAATTCAAGACACTAGCACTTGTGCATCAGAGTGCTTGAATTTAGTAGCTTACAGCATTATTTATGAAGGAAAAATATATAAATATGAAGTACCTCATGTTGAATGTTATTGTACTGTATTTTTAATGTAACAGTGCAGATCTTGTTAGACACATGAATGTGTATAATCATGTTAAATGCAAATAAAAGTAAAATTGGTTCATAGATTTGTTTTCCTTAGCATTTTTGTAGGTCCCTTGAAACAATAAAAAATCCATTCTGGCACTTTTGGTGCCACTGAATTTTACAGAGATGGTTTTGCAGGAGCATTTGTTTGCTTAAGTATTCAGATATCTTTGATCCCTAAAGATGTAAAAATTTGAGGCAAAAGCATCAAGAACAATGAATATGTTAATCAATCGCATTGTTCGAAGCCTGACTGTGAAGTTAACGAAAGGGAGTGAATGGGTGCATTTATATTCCCTATATGGAACTCATGCTTTGCTGGCGTTCTGTTGCTATAGTCGCTCACATATCTGTGGATCTGGCTGTACTAAGGGGGTGTGGATGGATACTGAATCACATCTAGCTTTAGATGGAACCAGTGCTGCTTGTTCCTGCTTTGTTATAATAGCTTAAGTCTCTGAATGAAAAAAATAAATGTCATATGAGAATTTTGAATATAATTTTTATGTGCTCAGCTAGTTTTCCATTATATTTGCCCGTATCAAGTAATACATATACACACACGCACACACATTCATACATAATTATATATACCCGGGCATATATTTGTTTAATCACTTCATCTGCTCAGCCTCTGTAGCATACCTGCTCAGAGGAAATTTGGAATTATTCCAGAGAATAAAGAAACTGGAAATATTCATTCTAATCAGCTTAATTACAGATACAACCTAAATTGCAAAGGTCTTTAATTCAGGAAAGTCAGCTGTTTTCTCAGTTGCTATTTAAACTTAATCCACATATGGTTGTTTTCAATATCCCAAAACAATTGGAAATGATCCTCCTCTGTTGGCACCCAGGATCAACATGTCACGGAAATTATCTCTTCTCCCTGTGGACTCGATGGCTTGCCTACAAAAGCCATGAACTTAAACTTGGGAAAAAATAGAAAGGAGGAAAGTACTCTTGATGAACTAAATCGTATGAAACGTAGAGGCCGAAACAAGCAAGTGGCCCTGAAAACCTGTGGTTACCCTAAGTGTTCATTAGAGTAGGACTCTGGGTGCCTTTGAGATGTGTCGATGGAAGTTGACTACACTTTTGATTTCAAATTAGTACATTTCAACATCTTTTTCTGAGCCATTTACATTTATTGACCAACTACTCCCTTTGCTCAACACTTCATATTATCCTCCACTTTTTAAAATATATCATCTAGCAAAACAAAAAACTGGGGAAATTTTTCAAAAATAGAATTCCCTCAGTTATTTCATAATATAACCACCCTAAGCACTGGTGAAAAGACCTCAATCAAGATACTGCCCTGTGGATGAGATGGAAGTATTGGTGAGGCGGAGTTGAAGACGTGGTTGACCCGGTCCCACACCAAGCAGCGTAAGCCACTAGCAGCATAGATCAGTTGCTGAAGAACCTTTGGATGCGTTTCTCACTTGGGCATCTCCCCTCTCTGCTGCCTCTTTTAAGCCTTTTTAGAGGGAGTGTGGCAGGGGAGGTGTAATTCCCATCAATGCCAACCCTAACTATCCTTATGACCCTTGTTTTCTATTTGCCCGTTCATATTGATGTCCATCGGACAGCAGTTTTACTAGCAGATGCAATTTTATACTCTGCCATCTACAAAGTCCTTAACCTCAAGATAGTTAACCAAAACACCTGCTCTTTACTTTGTCTAACGTGTATTTTAATTCTGTGTACCGGACGTGATTCAAGTGATCTATTCAACTATCAGCACTTTGGTGTTAGTTTGCCCCAACTGATTTCTCTTTAAGCTGGTTTTGGTAGTAACCAGTCTAACTGCCACGAAGGCAGGAGGGGCTTTGTGTCAGACCTCAAGAATGGTGTCCTTTTTCCCTTTGTGGAACAACAGTACCAAAAATTATTTCAAAATTCAGGCACTTTATTTGTTGTTGTTGTTGTTTACAATGTTGGTGAGCAGTTTATATTTAACAACTATGTCTTTATCAGTTTGTTTGAGAGGAGTGAAATTATACCTGAAAAAAGTTGAAAAACAAGTCCTACTAGTAGCTTTCTTAATTTTAGCGTAAAGTGCTGCAAGAAAGCTTTCCAAGCAGCAGATAGCATAAACACTGTTGTGAGAAACCAGAGAATCTGAGATATTTTGATATGGAGCAGTCTTTACTGTGGCTGTACAATTTGCATTTTCCTTCCTAAACTATATTCAAAAAATAGTGAAAAGAAAGAGGACAATTTAAGGAAAGCTGCAAATAATCTTTCAGAGCTTGAAGCAGAGGGTACCACCTTCTGCTGTACGGTAGAATACATAAAAACGTACTTTTGAGAGATAACTCTGTGCATTTTTGTGCTTTTCTTGATCAGCCCTAAACTTTAAATTATTTCAGTGCCCCTAAGAATAGTGCCAAAACACCCTAGCCAATTCAAAATTAAAGACAAATTCCAATTCTAAGAATATTTGGAGGCATTGATGGAATACTCCATGTTTCCTAGGTAAAAGACATAAGGTTTAATGAATCAAAGGATTAACCCAATGTTCGTTCACCCATTGACCATTTATTGATCCTTTGCTTTATCCCAGTCAGTAAGAGAGATCCTGGGGAGTCAGAGACCCAATAAGATGTGGTATGTGCTCTCAAAAGGTCCAGGGCAGGGCTGCTTCGCCCTCAGCATGCAGAAGAATCATGAATTGCCAGGTTCTATCCCCAGAAATTCTGATTGGGTAGGTCTAAGTTGAGGCCTGAGAAACCACATCAGCAAGCTTCCGTATGCTGCTGCCGCCGTCTGTCATTCACATTTTGAGGGACCCCTACAGGGTAGGAGAGAAATACCTTGGCTCCTCCTGGAGCACTGCAAAGGGCATCCAGATCAGTGGGAGAAGAGAGAATGCTTGAGTTGGGTTTTGAAGGATGCATTAGAATTATCTAGTGAAGGCTGGTGATGCCAGGGAAGAGTTAAGGGAATTCTAGAAGAGAAACAGAGCAGAAAGGCAACAGCTCAGCGTGGCTTAGGCAAAGGGACATGTGGGGGAACGAGGCCACCTACTGTGTGCCAGGTGTGGAGCCAGCTAGCGAACTGGACCTGAACACGAAGCACATCATCTGCTAGGCTAAATTACCTGGCTTTTATCACAGAACGAAACAGTGGCATTGAAGACATTAGAGAGAGACCAGAAAACAGCTTTGCGTTTTAGAAACATCTTTCTGAACTTTGGGAGTAATAAACTGGGTCAGACCAAAGACAGAAGTACTTAGGGCTGGGCTGGGAGTAATGCAAATGAAGACCGAAGGGCGCCAGGGAATGGAGAGAATGATGAAGATTCTAGAAACATGGAAGGGTGATCCCCAGCATGCAGTGGTTGTAGCATCCAGTTAAAAGAGGGCTTGGTGAAGATGGAATGGCTTGCCTTATATTTATCCTAAAGGAGAAAAGTTTGCTTTGTTTTGCTCTACCATCCTCTGTAGAGAATTGGTCTATAGATACCCACCCTTGATTCTAAGATTCTTTTAGGAAGAAGGGAAAAACAGTCAACATAGTGTACTGGTTAATAACACTCCAGAGCTAGGCTACAGGGCTCTGGCTGCACGTGACTCCAGGCAAGTCACTTAACCTCTCTGAACCTCAGTTTGCTCAAGAAGGATGGCAATAATAATAGGGCCTTCCTCAGAGGGTTATTACGATGATGAGAGAAATTAAAATTTCGAAAGCACTTACAACAGTACCTGGCAAACAGGAAGTGCCATATAAGTGTTAAGTAAAACTAAATGTGAAAGGCCACAAATTAAACGTATGCATCTTCCTCATATATGCCCTTATGAGAACCAGTTTACTTAGAGTTTACACACACTTAACAAGTTGTCACTGCAGACAATTCAAAAGCATCATTTTGTTGCTGTTCTTTTAAGTCTCGGGTCAATAGCTAAGGAGTATATAGAGCTTACAGAGAGTTGTATTGTTCTGTACTGTTGAGGAATTCTCTCCTAGTTTAACCAAATTTCTTATAAGTATTTCAATTTGGTCATGTTAACGAGAGATAAATGATGTGGGTGGATTCTAGCACCTTAGATAGGATTCTTCAGAAAACTACTCTGTAAAAGCTGACAATGAGTACGTAACAAGTGTATGAGAGACCCTTTGAAGACATTTTCCAAGAGGAGTCTATTTGCAGGAAGAAAAAAAATATCCTGTACAGGTTCTGTTAGAATCAAAAATAAGCTCTTTATTCTTGGCTTACAATCTTAGACAATTTTGGATATCACCCCTTCTCCAGATATTTGGGGATTAAAATCCATTTTAGTATTGAAATCATTTGTTGTATGTTGAAAGCAGGTTTGACCTTTATTTTGAGTGATGTGAACATCACAGGGGACAATTGAATGGCTAATTGTCTATTCAAGTAAACAAAGGTGTGCCCCAAGTACTGGCAACTCTGAGTTTGCCTGCTCTTGTGGGCTCTTGGTCTCCCTTCTACTGCCTTCCCCGCGAACGTTCCCCCATCTGCAGACTCACCTCCTGAGCCAGTGCTATGGCTTTATGTGACAAAGGCCCTGACGTCAGCTAATTTCCAGTCCCTTGTTCAGGGCTGGATTCTCTGTTTTGCACAATAAGCCTTTAGGAGCCTCACTCCCCAGAGCTTCTCATTCTGGGGCCAGTCACTTTTATCTGAAGCTCAGGGCAGGTGTGTAGGGTTCCTGATGCACATGAAAGGTTGGGAACCCCTGGTATAGACAAGCCTCCTAGAGCCTTTCCTCACATCTGCATGGACATCTAGCCTTTAGCACCTTGCTCCTTGCCGGCGATCCTGGCAACATACACTCTCAGAAATCAGTCTTGTGCTTATGCCCTGAACCCATGGAGCTTGGAACTGGCCCCAAGCAAAACCACAGTCAGCATTAGTGGATGAAATAAACCAAGGGAATCAGAAGACCTAGCTTCTGACTTTAACTTCTTGACCCTGACCTCTGCTTGTTATTCTTGCTCTGGCCAGTCTTCCTGTACCCCCCAGTCCTCCATCTGAACCTCAAAAGCCCAGAGATCCAGTGTGTTCAGTGGTGCCCTGGTCCCAGCTCTAATCTAGTTGACCATGTCACCTGCCGAAGTTCTGATCACCATTATTAACTGGTCTTGGTGCCTGCCCATGTTTGGGACCCCGGTTCTGAGCCCCATCTCGGTAACCATTCCACTTCCTTCAGACATGTGCTGGCCTATGCATTCAACCTGCAGGGTCTCCTCTCCCAGGCAGATACTCCGGGCCACTGGTCCTGACAGAGCCCCCTGCCCAGCCTCTCCGATTGCCCCCACTCTCCGTTCTTTTCTTCTTAACATTTGTGGTAGCTTCCCATTGCTCAGGTAATGCCTAACAAACACAAAAACTCAGGAGCACACAGCAATACATTTATGCTGTGGTGCCTAAGAACAGCTGTGGGTTGTCTTGGCAGTTCTACATACTTGATTGGGCTCACTCACGTGTGGGTGTTGGCCTTTGACTGTGGCAACTCGGCTCTGATGGTCTCTCATCCTCCAGCAAGCTAGTCTGGGCATGGTTTTGTGGCAGTGGCCAGGGCACAGGAAAATCACCCGCAAGGGGAAGAACCATGCCTGGCCTCTTGAGGCTTGGGTTCAGAACTTGGGCACCATCACTTCTGCATTCTGTTGGCCAGAAGCAGTCCCAAGGCCACCCAGAAGCAAGAGATGGTAAATTAGATTCTACCTCTTTACTGAGAAGAACTACAAAGTCATGTAGGAAGGGCTGTGGATAAAAAGAAAAATATCATATTGGGCCATTTATGCCATCAGTGTTGAAGGTGCCTAAGTGTAGACCCCGTGCTCCTTTCTAACCTGGACCCCAGAGTCAATGCAACTCGAAGTTGCCCACAGAGAATCTACAAGCCCCAAAAGCATTAGTTAACATGAAGGTTTTATAGGGGAGAGGAGGAGGAATCTTCCTCTTACTCACACATAAACTTCCCAAATATCCATTTGGCAAATGTCCTCACTACGTAGTTGGTTGGTTCTGCTAACGAGTTGCTTCTTGGTCCCAGTCCCCCAAGCACAACTATATCTTCTCATCAGATCACATCTCACCCCCTAGCTTTAGCTCCTCAAACTGGAGCCTTCACTTGGAGTAGTAGACACCTCGTTAGATGTGATATTGTCACTTAAATCACTTCCATTCTCATACACTTCCCCATTAGCATTGCTGTACAACTTAACTCAGAAAACCAGGCCCCTCGTAAAGCAAGAAAAGATGGTGGAGGTGGATAGGAAGGAGCATTTCCCTTGTGTGTTTCTTCATTATCATTAACAGCAACACTCCTAGGAAATTTTACCTGGTCCATGGGCTTCTTCCAAGTACAGGAAGATGGGGAGAGACTGTCGGCCCTCAGAGGGTCAGGAAGGAAAGAGGAAGTTGTAGGTTGATAGAACAGCTCAGCCATCCCTTGGGGCCAGGAGGGACTGGAGAAAGAAGGTTGGCTGGAACAGGGAGAAAGGATGAGGTCCCAGGTAAGCAAGAAGTCTCACACAGCTTTTCTACCTGGAGCCTCTCTTCCATTTCTCATTACTTTGGGAATTCCTGACCTGGGACCTACCCACAGTGTTTGATCTGGGGAAGTTCAGCAGGTAGGACAGTTTAGGGCGAGTCCACCAGCCAGAAGGTTGGGCATATCACTTATACTCCTCTAAGGTCTGTTTGCCAAGGGCTTGCTTAATCTGCTGTGTACATTGTGACCGTATCACCAAGACCTCATCAATGGAACAGGTTGCTTATATGACTTTTCCAGCAATGCTTTGTCACCTCACATGCACATTTGTAAGTCAGCTGTTTGTTGCTACTGGCCTTGGAATATGACCAATGCCCTGATCCTGCTTCTGTTCCTTTCTTCTCTGAAGAACCCCTCCCTCACTAGTGCTCCTGGAGGAAAGCCTTGGACACTTTGTCTCTGTTTCTGTTCCACAGTACAAAAAGTTTTAACTACTGGAGTGTCCCAGATCCTTCCATACTGAGGCAGCGTACTTGGTTACTAGTAACCAGTCAGAATCTTGATTGCCGAAAGATTTGCTAAATCTGCCCACTCCTTCCCCAAATTTCAGATTTACTTGCCAAATAGGTTTATCAGAATTCCAAACAAATTCCATTTGTTTAGGCTTCCAACATTTACTTACCTTAAATAAAGAATTGCTGAAATAGAACAATTGTGATAGACTTTAAATATTTTCATATTCACCCATAAAGGGTGTTGTTACCCCTAATAAAAATTCCATGACTGTAGGCATAATTTGGGCTAGAGGTAATATTCAGTATGAATGGGAGTCACGTCACATGGTGGCTTCCCAGAGATTAACTCTGTCATCCACCCCAATCACAGAACTGTGGCTGAATTTGACCACCTCTTGGGACAAACCTCTTCATGTTAAAACTTCTCAACCCCCTTTCCTCCCTCCTCGACTACATTCAGGAGGAATGTACCTCCCAAGAGAGTACAATCCAGCAGAGTGAATGACATCCATTTCTAGTAAGATTCCAGTATTCAGACTGAATTGATGTGCAAGAACACTCCGTTTGGGAGTGTTTTGTGGATGTTCGTGGTGGGTATTATTGCAGTTCTTTAATGTTTCATTTATTCAGAGTTCAGAAGACAAGTGGGAAATGAGCTAAGCTCTTCCCTGTAACTGCAAAGAAATACCTACCTACCTTTTCAGGTAAACAGCTATTGGATTGATAACAACAAATCCTCTGTATATTAAGTCACCTTGGCCTCCAAGAAAGCTTCAGAAATGAGCATGGATGTGACTAGAAACAGGATAGTGCAGGGGCTGGAGTAGGGGGTGAGGGTAAGAGAAAGGAGCCTGGTGCCTCCCCATTTCCTCTGAGATGCAAAGTCTTTGGATGAAGTAGGAAAGGAGTCCTTTGGGTGGAGTGAGTGAGTGATGTCCAGTAGTGACAGGTGGCCAGGGGAAGAGGACATGGCTCTGTTAGACCTCCCTGGTCTGCTACCCACACTCTGTAAGGAGCCTTTGTAGGTTTGCCAAGCTTTCTGTGGGAGACCCATGAATGACTTTCTTAGGGGCTTTTCAGCTTCTAGGCCTCCAAATAGAGCCTAGAGTGCAGGCCAGACCCACCAGCCATTCAGAGTTGAGGAGTAAGGCCAGAAACCAGGCCATCCCTAACTCCTCTCCATCAAGTACTACCCTTGGGCCATGCTACAGCTGCAAAGATGTACAAGCTTTTTCCTTCACCAGGAAGAACCAAGTTTGGCTCATGGCAGCTTCAGACGTATCTGGAGTCCAGAGGATTGCATTGAAATTTCTTACTGCTCTGCTATGCCCACCCCACAGGTTGGGTGGAGTCTGCCCCATGTGGGGAGGCAGAGGTTCTCTTGGCTTGCATGCATTCCTCCTTCCTTTTCTACTCTTCTTGCCTCAATGGCCTCATTCCTCTGCTGCTCACTGGATTCTAGCTATAGCTTTTGAACGTGAACAATCCATCCCATTTCCTGCCCACCATCCCCACATTCATTGGTGAAGATGTTAAAAGGTAGGGGAGCTTTTCTCTTCCAGAACTGTGTTCACCTTTCACAGCTAAAAGACCACTTCACAAGAGGTGGGAGAATAAGTAGGGACAAAGCAGGTGGAAGAGCCCAGAGGCGCCATGTTGTCACAGTAATGATGATGGGTGGGAACAAAGAAGTGAACGTCACCAGACACCTGACCCCCGACACATGGACAAGACAAGTGGCTTCTTACAGCCTAAATAAAGTGTGCCAATTGTCGGGCTTTGCCATGTGACTGCCATTTACACAAGGGCTGTGCAGTCTTCCCTAACTCCCACTAAGACGTCCTGGTTAGAAAAACAAATTACTGCATGTGTCCAGAATGCAGTCTTTCATAGGTCATTATCAGAGCGGGTCTCTTGTCAATACCATGCCTGATTGGGAGCAGCTCTCAGAATCATTTAGTTTCTCTTGTCAGGGGAAGCTTTTTAACTGCTTCCTGCTGTCCTGTCATTTTGTGCTAACCCCAAAAGGCAGTGTTAAATTGATGTCATCTTTCCAATTTCTTCCCAGAAGCATTTTCCTTTCTGGTTAACAATGGAAACATTTGCGCAATAATCAAGGGAGAAAAGTGGCCAAACACGAATGCTGTGAAAACCCCTAAATGGGATGAATGCATTTATTTATCTGTGCATCCCATCGTTCTGGATGACAGAAAGAAGGATGAATCTCATTCAGGTAGTAAGATAAGTAAAGAAAAATAAAGAAGTAAAATAAAAGCAAGTCCAAACCAAGAAGAAACCCATTGCCTTCAGTCAAGAAAAGGATTCGATTTGAGGCTCTTGTAGAATTACCACCAAACAAAAAATTGAAGAGAATGTTGATAATCATTGAGCTAGTTGAGGAATACATGGCTTTCATTGTACAATCTATGTTTGTGTATGTTTGAAAATTCTCACAATAAAAAATTATTTTAATTGTGGTAGGAATTGGATAAATGAGCTCATACATGTCAGGCAGGTCCTAGGCAGAGGCCATTTCCGCCCTATCTTTACATTTGCAAAACTAGTGGGGCCCATTCCAATAACTTATAGCTGAAAGCATGTTTGAAAGTAAACTTTGTATTAGACATACACGTGGACAAAGGGTTCTCTGTGATCGACCCACCTCTGGATTTGTATGAACATAGAAAACTAAGAACATACGAACATAGAAAACTAAGGTTTTCACACATGCTGGATGTCTGAATTTTAGAGCTTAAATTACGAGTCTTCTTAAATGCAGGGATTGACAGGTATGCTTAGTTGCTTAAATGAAGACTCCTACTTCATAAGATTCCTAATTAAATGGGAAAGGCATTCTAAATTTTTGATCTTTGTTAATCATATCTGGGAGAACTTGGAAGTTTAGATCATGATTTAATTAGGGCATTCTTATAGTTCCCCTGGTGGCAACATAATCTAATTTTAGCAAATTTTAATTGCAAGTGCAAAAAGGGTTTATGTGGATTGGAGCTGAGGCTGAGATATTCTAGCTTCTGGAAGTAGCACCACCATCCCCTCCACCTCAGACCCTCCATTTAGCCATGCCTCACCCTAACAGTTTAGGGCCCAGGGCAATGGTACAAATGGTGACCTATATATTATATGCCTAAATTTTAGAAGTTATGTATCAAGCTAACAAATGCTAAATAAAATGTGTTCTAGCATTCTTTTTTTTTTTAAGAGAGAGAGAGTGGGGGTGGTGGGGCAGAGGGAGAAGGAAAGAGAGAATCTTAAGTAGGCTCAACGCCCAGCATGAAGCCTGACATAGGGTCAGTCTCAGAACCCTAAAATTGTGACCTGAGCTGAAATCAAGAGTCAGACATTTAAACAACTGAGCCACCCAGGCGCTCCTCTAGCATTGTATCTTGACAAATATGACTCCATAGAGACCTGGAAGGCCAGATTCAGGTTTCAAACTCTTGGCTCCTCAGAGTTCTGTACTGGGGAATGTTGGTGATTAAGAGGACTCTAGCTTGTGGGCCCCTACCTATAGTTCATACCCTTTCCTTGACTTAATGTCTCCTCAGCCCATACATTCAACTTTGTTCATCCCAGTCCAACAGCAAAGAGCTACACCTTGGCCACCCTTGGGGCCTACAGGTACACACACTGGTGGTATGTCTGCCATGAGGACAGAGAATTCCAGGATCCCAGATACTGCATGATGCAGAGATTGAGGCATTGGTTCTAGATAAGCATGTCCCCTTGCCTGATTTGCAAAGGTTAATGAAATCCATGGGAAAGAACTTTGTTTCTCCTCCATCAGGCCCTAAATGTTGGCTCGGTACTCTTTCCTCTTACACCCAGGGCTCAGTAATCTTTCCTCTCATACTTTCTTCCTGAGTGATCTCATTGGTTCCATGGCTTTATATCCCTCATTCATTCATCCAAGAAATATGCATATTTCTAGGTACTAGTGATACAGTAGTATATAAAACAGAAGACAAAAAATCTGTGTCACAGAGCCCTTCCTTCCATAAGGAAAATAGGGCAGTTTTAATCATGATCCTAAATTCCTGGGTATTCCAGCTAATGCAAGGTGGAGTCAAAGTCTACTCTCTTGAACTTGGGTGGTCCATAGAGCCTGGTGAAAGTGATGCTGTGTGACTTCTAAGGCTAGGTCATCAAAGGCCATGACCTTGGTCCCTGGAAATGCTCACTTCTGGAGCTCTGCATGGTCACATAAGGAAAAACACCCTGAGACCACCATGCTGGAGAGGGCACATGTTGGTATTCTGGTTGACATTCCCAGCTGAGTCAGTCCTTCAGCCCAGGCATGAGATGGGAGTGGGAAGCACTTGGAAGTGAATCCTCCTGGCCCAGCTGTTCCAGTCTCAGCCATTTACGTCACTCCCAACTGAGGCCCCAGACGTTAGAGAACAGGAAGGTTCTGTCCTCACTGTGCATTTTCCAATACTGGTCCACGATATCTGTGAACAGAATAAAGTGGTTATTGTTCACTCCACTAAGCTTTGGGTCAAGATGTACAGTGACTTCTAAATGTATGTCTCCAGCCCAGACCGGAGTTCCAGGTTTGTATGTTCAGCTGCCTTCTCACAACTCCACTTGGATTTCTAAGTGGGTGTCTGAAAAATGTCCACTTCCAAAATGAAAGTCTTGATTACCACCACTGCCTCCCAACAACAAACAAACAAAAACAACTCATTCATCTTCCCAATCTTAGTAAAAGTCACGACCTCCACTCCAAATGCTTCAGATACAGTCATCCTGGATTCTTTTCCCATCGTTTCCCAATTCTAATCCGTTAGCAAATCCTGCTGCTTTGACATTGAAAATAGATCTCTCATCTATTTCCCCTCAACTCCACTGCCTATACGCTAGCCCTAATCACCACTGTCTCTCACCGGAAACAGCCTCCTACCACATTCCCAGCGTCCAAACCTAGCCACTCTAGTCTGTTTTCCAAACAGCGGCCGGGGGGATCTTTCAAAAACATAAATCAGGATTTCCAGGCCAGGATGGTGCAGTGAGTGAAGACTTCAGGGCTTCCTAACCACCGCCCCTCATCCCCACCACCCAATTCTCTAAACAGATAATAATGACGTTATATATTACAAGTGAAAAATGGAAACAACAAAACTGGGATTAAACACAGAATAAACAAGTCCAGGAAAAGGAAATGGAATGACACACACGCTCACCCACACGCACACGTGCACACACACACACAGTGGATGGGATGGCAGCTCCAGGCTTGTAGTCTTCAGGTCTCAAAGCAAGCAGGAGGTCCTGGAAAGGCACATGTGCTCCATGAGATATTTCTTCTGAGGAGACCCCTGCTTGAAGTATAGGCTGGGCGTGGTCTTCCAAAGTCCTAAAATGAGGTGGAAAAAGACCACCCCACTACTGCCTCTGATTATAGCTCCTGGCAAGTAAAGCATGGGGAAGTGGATGACACAGACACATCCCTGAGATCAAGAGCTGAGCCAAGCTACCACTGGCTCTGCACCACCATCTGCAATCTAGTTCTGACCCATGGGAGTGGAGGTCCAGATGGAGGCAACTGTAACAGTATTAGACAGTGAGAGATACACACAAAAGGACAGAGGTGTGTATTGAGGGAGGATCTCCCATTTGAAATAAGCCTGTAAACTAAAAGTCCCATATACATGAAATAGTCCAGCGCTAAGAAGGACAATAAAATAAGACATCAGAATATAAATTCTCTCTTAGGAGATCTGTGTGTCAGTTTAGTTATTGCTATGTAAAAAAATCACCCCAAAACTCAGTTGCTTTAAACAATTTTATAAAATATTCCAACAAAAACTTTCAGTATCAAGATCTATCAAATAGATAGATCTACTTGCACTAGAAAGAGAATAAGAGTTTATGAACCACAATCAAGTTTCAAACATATAGAGATATACATTTGATAGGCCTGAAGGATGGGCCACTTGAAGTCAGATTGCAGGAAGTGGCATTGGGGTCAAGAGGGAAAACAAAATCACCGTAAGTAAGGAAGGTTGCTGTTCATTCTCAGTAATGGGAATGGGCTGGGACAGGAGACCAGAAGTGTTAGGTTAGTAGGAAAGCTCCAACTGGTGAGGACTCCTCTACACCATGGTAGGGAGGGAGATGTAGCCTAAAATGGGAAAATACATTTCACTGAGGGACTGAACATCTTCCACACGCAAGCACAGACTCACACATGCATGCGTGCACACGTGTGAACAGAAGGAGAGTTACTTCCAATCAGCCGGAGAGGTGAACACCCAAGTTCATGGAGTGCCTGGTGCCTCTGAGAATATGACCCTCTGGAAGGCTCTTCAACACCAGGTCATCTGGGGGAAGAGTTTCAGATGCGGTGACAGCAACAGCAGTAGTATGAGAGAGAAAAGTGCCCAGGAGAGGTTCCTGCAGAAATAGCTTTGTGGACTAGCGAAGTAGGGGAGGCAAAATTATAGGTAATGGAAGTGGATGTTACAACGAGTTAAACATGAGACAAATAAAACCAGCCTCTGCCAACTCTGGTGACTGCTAGAGAGATACAAGGAAGGGGGCGGGCTGAGATCCTGCCATTTGGCTGTGGTAGTCAATGAAGCTATGAACGTTAGGAGAAATAATTGAAGTAGCATTCCCTGGGAACGGCAAGCTGGGGGGCAAGAGGAAATTCAGTTAATAAGAGAAGGATCTGGAAAAAAATATACAGTTCTCTGAGCACTAACTTGTAGATCTAAATCTGCAAAATTATTTGTGGCAGTCAGCCTCCAAGATGGATTGATAGATTGGATTGATCCCCATGTCCTGGTATTCACACAACTGTGGGGTTCTGCACACATTGACTAGGCTGCCCTGTGAAACCAATAGACTGTCATACAAATAATGGTGTGTGATCTTAGCTGCTGGGTCATAAAATACATCATAGCTTCTGGGATACTTTTTTGGATCATTCACACTATGCGCAGCCAGTGGTCATGCGGTAGGGACACTCAAGCCATCCTGTGGAGAGTTCCAAGTGGTGTGGAATTGACGTGTCTTGACAATAGCCTTGTGAGTGTGCCATCTTGGAAGCAGATCCTCCAGCCTCAATCAAGCTTTTAGCTGACTGCAGCCTCAGTCCACATCTTGACTTCAACCAATTTAGAGACCCCAAACCAGAGCTACCCTGTTAAGCTGCACTGAGATTTCTGACCCACAAAAACCGCACAGGATAATAAATGCTTATTATTCCTTAAGCCTTTACATTTTAGGTAATTTTTTATGCCCCAAGAGGTAGCTAATACAGATTTGGCACCAGAAATGAAGTCAGACAACAGATCCCTTAAAGATTTTAAGAATGTGTCTTCTCATAGTTTCTATGGATATAGTATTCTCATGCGTTCAAACCCCTCTAGACTGCATTGACTCAGCCAACTTCACATGGCTGCAGCAGGCTGGCCTGGGCTTGTAAACAGGAGAGTGACAGGAATCCAAGAGAGAAAGAGAAAACACACAAGCATTTTTCAAGCCTGGACTTGAGTCAAATTTGCTACTGTCCTGTTGGCCAAAGAGAATCACATGTCTAAGCACAGAGTCACCTGGGAGGCTGATACTCAAGGGCATGGATGAGGCAGTTGTGATTAACTGGGGCTATTAATACAGTTAATGTACCACAACAATCCGCTAAGGTTGCTTTAAATATGTCAAGTTATAGGAATACTTTCAAGATGACAACCCCCTTATTCACATGTCCCTGTTTTCCACAGCTCTTTAATCTAACCCAATTTTCCTTAAGTTTTAACGAATGGTTTCTTAAATGTGCACAAAATTTTCAGTGTTAAAGCCTCCCCAGTGTATCCAGCCAGTTTTCACACCAAAATCTCTTGGAGTTACCTTTTTTCATGGGTTGCCAGAGGCTTCCCTAAGCTTTGATATGCTATCTAGTAATAAAAACCTGACTGCTGGGCGCCTGGGTGGCTCAGTTGGTTAAGCGACTGCCTTCGGCTCAGGTCATGATCCTGGAGTCCCGGGATCGAGTCCCACATCGGGCTCCCTGCTCAGCAGGGAGTCTGCTTCTCCCTCTGACCCTCCTCCCTCTCGTGCTCTCTCTCATTCTCTCTCTCGCAAAAAAAACAAAAACAAAAAAAAACCTGACTGCTTATAAATACTATTTTTTAAGTGTCGTTAAAATTGGAGTTTTTAAGAACTGTAGATCACTTCGCCTGGCACATACATTCCTTGGCTCTTTTTCTTACAAAAGCAGAAGGGAGATTAAAAAAAAAAAAAAAAAAAAATGGAGGGACGCCTGTGTGGCTCAGTTGGTTAAGTGTCTGCCTCCAGCTCTGGTCATGACCCCAGGGTCCTGGGATCGAGTCCCAAGTTGGGCTCCCTGCTCGGCGGGGAGTCCGCTTCTCCCTCTCCCTTCCCCCACCCCCGCTTGTGCTCTCTCTTTCTCTCTCTCAAA
>NC_138378.1:33182871-33222949 GCF_054177405.1 Leptonychotes weddellii
TCAGTTGGTTAAGTGTCTGCCTCCAGCTCTGGTCATGACCCCAGGGTCCTGGGATCGAGTCCCAACTTGGGCTCCCTCCTCGGCGGGGAGTCCGCTTCTCCCTCTCCCTTCCCCCACCCCCGCTTGTGCTCTCTCTTTCTCTCTCTCAAACAAATAATAATAAAAAAAAAAGGCAGAGCCCATGGGCGGCACCTGGATGGCTTAGTGGGTTAAGTGTCTGCCTTCAGCGCTCAGGTCATGATCCCAGGACCCTGGGATTGAGCTCCCCGTCTGGCTCTCTGCTCAACGAGAGCCTGCTTCTCCCTCTCCCTCTGCTCCATAGCCCCCTGCTCGTGTTCTCTCAAATAAATAAATAAAATCTTAAAAAAAAGAAAGAAAATGCAGAGCATGGGATGTTTGTTAGCAGAAACCCATGATTATCTTTACCTGATTGAAAGGAAACACTGCTCCCTTTCCCTTAGTAGTAGCTCTTTGCTCTTTGAAGTCTAACTGCCATTACTGATTTTATGTTTGATGGTTCTTTTGCAATATTTCTACCTGTTGGTTAGTATGCTTCTATTGCATATGGTTTTTCTTATTCCTTTTTTTTTAAAGGATGGTTTTCATCCCTTTCCAGTTGCATTTCAAAAAGACTTTAGAACATGAAATTTTAAAAACATTTTTAAGCAAAACTTGGTGTACTAACTTACCTCCAAAGAGAGTTACAAAGTGATTTCATTACACTATATGTATTGCAGGAGGAATCCCTTGTGGCAGAACGCACCTGGAGAAAAAGCTGGATGAGTTATAGGCCTACAGTGGATACTCGTGGGAAAATGTGCCCTACTTAGTGCTGTCAGCAATCTTCTTTGAAGGCTTTCTGATCTTAAAAGCATGGGATTTGATCTATTAATATATTTTATATGGAGTGCAAGAGACCATCAGTACTTAAAACATTGACTTTTGTGGATTTGACATTGTGGTTTTAAGAATTTTAAGGAAGTTAGTAATTTGTAATTTTGCTGAGGCAGGACATTTAATCTGCCTGTGAAGGGTAAGAGGCTCAACCCAGTGGGGCCACCTCATCATGCTCATCTTATTCCATCATCACCCACCTGGGAATTCTTTTGCACTGATGGTAGCAGATACGTTGTTTGCTCATAATGCATTCATCCCCACCTTTCTCCTCTCTACTTCCTAATAATTCGTATGTTCTTTCAAGTTTCCCCTTCTCCTTCTCCATTACAGCTCAGTGTGGGCCTGGATTGGATTATCCAACCATTGTCATTGGTTTAGGAGTGACCATGTGGCTTAAAATATGTAATCCAGGCAACCTTAGAAAATCTGGGTACCATTTAGCCATTGCTATGTAACAACCCCCCCCAAACTCAGAGATGCTTTAAACAATAAGCATTTGCCATAGCTCTACAAGTCAGCTGTGTGGTTTTTCTGATCTCAGTTGGGCTTATCTATGTGTCTGTAGTCAGCTTCCAGTCAGCACGTGGCTCGGCTGCTCCAGGTTGGGCTCTCTCATGTATATGGAGTTAGTTCAGCTGGAGATTAGTCTAGGTTGGGCTCAACCAAGATAGCTTGTTTCTGCCTCATGTGGTCTTTCATTGCCCATCAGGGTAGCCCAAGTTTGTTTTTAGAGTGGAGGCAGGATTCCAAGTGAGAGTGAAAATGTGCTATTCTTTTGAGGCCCAGGCCCTGAACTGGCACCTTGTTACTTCCACCTTATTCTATTGGCAAAAGAGCCATGAGGCCAGCCCACATTCAGGGGGTGGAGACATAGATTCCACTTCATGATGAGGGGAACTTACAAGCTCACAGTTGCCAAAGGCATGGTTTCTGGGAGGAGGTGGAGGTGGAGAACTGGGGCCATTTTTACCATCCATCTACCAGGGTCAGAGTGAAATGTCAAGACCAAGACTCTCTTTGTCCACTTCTGGATATGAACAAGGAAGGGGATGGAAGCCCCTAGAGCTGCTTGCAGCCTTCTTGCTCTCATGAGGGAAGCCACCACAAGGACAAAGACAGCATACAAGGGAAGACAGAACCAAAAGAATTGCAGAAGAGATGTGTCACAGGTCTCATGATCCTGTGGACACCTGGATCAAGCCACCACCCCTGGACTTTAGAGAGGCATAAGCCAGTAAATGCTGATGTCATTCCAGCCTGTGTGATTGGAATTTTCTCTTTGGGGAAATTCAACTGCAATTCAACAGGACAATACTTTGCTTCTCCTTTAAAATTGTACCTCCTCCCCAAAATTCAGCTGCTAGTGCTTCTATGAAAAGAATGCATAGATATGTAGGAGACAGTTCTTAGTCAGAAAGTCAAAGTTAACTATAAATTAAAGAGTAAAATATCTTACTCAACAGAAGTTCACATCTGTAACTTTAATCCTATATTTATGGAATATTCAGGAGTCTGAATGGGTCACTTAAAATTTTGTTATAATTTACTGTCTCTTATGGAAAAAATTACATGTTTTAGTAGATAGTTACTTGGGCTGTTTTTTTCTTTTTTTTTAATTATGTCTTTTGAAATGCTCTCTCAGTTTATTTTCAATTTCTGCCACAGTTTTATTGACCTTTGTGTTCTATGGCTTATGTTAAAAATACTATTGGTATGTTGAATATGCTTTTCTTAAACTAAACACAATCCTTCATGATTCCAACAAAAATTTTTAAAGGGCATTGAGCTCACATCCTCCTTAGCCAGTTTGAGAATTATAGCTTAATAGCATTTGAAGATTGGTAGATTCATGAAGGGCCTTGGGACATAGCTTGCCCAAATGTTGAATGTCTACTCTATTTACCATTCATTTAAACAGTAAGTGTATGTATAAAGTTTAGTGTAGTCACCACTGGCTAGATGATGTATTAATAATTTTAAGTTTCAGGAGAAAGAACCCTGAGAAGAAGCCCAGGGATAGAGCTTCTAGACCCAGTTGTGTTCCTGAATGTCCGTAAAGCCTTAGGCAAGTCACATAAGGACTTCCTAGGACAGATCCCTTGTTGATTAAATCAGAAGAACTCCTCACCTTCATCTACAGGTCATATACAGACTTCAGCAAGTTCAAGTGAAGAATAAGAAGGAGCATATTTAATTGACTTGAACTCAAGACGCAAAAGTTTAGAGTATGGCATTAATATCCACAGAAGCGTGGAATCCTGTGATCCAACTTGGAAGGTGCAGGGTGTCATTTCATTCCACTGTGATGAGAAATCAAACATGGATGGAAATACTCTCAAAGAGCATGGTAAATCATACAGATACTCAGATTGGCCCTAATTCTCAGGAGGAAAAATTAGTTTGATCGAAAAACCATCCCAAATGTTGCATCAAGTTTGTGTTAAGCATAGTCAAGAGAAAGTTGCCAATATTTCAAAGACAAAGACTAAGAACAAAGGATGTCTGATAATTTCCACATTAGCTTAGTAATTTACAAGTACATGGGTGACCATGTACAGCTGTGTAGCTTGTAAACTGCACAACATCAAAGATCACTGTTCACATAGTCTATGGTATGAATGTCTCTCTCTGGCCCTATGCAGGCACATTATACACCTTTATATGTGGCATCCCTTCACTCAAGTCCTTTGTGTCATTTCTTAATTGGGTTGATACAAGTCCTATCCAATTTCAGAAGCTGTGTATCTACTTTCTCAGGCTGTTTAGTCTTCCAGTGTAAACTTTTCTTTATTAAGGAAAAAGTGGTCCTGGAATATCATTACCCCTTAGTTGCCCCCAAGCCTGAGGACCCAATCCCTGAGGTCTTTTTCCATTGAGCTTCTCCTGGGGGCATGACAATAAAAAGGGAAGGGGCAGCATCTGTCTCAGATCAACCAGTCAGCTCTTCCTTCCCTAGGCTGTCATCAGCCAAATGCATGTGATTCCTCTCCTTCCTGAAAGTGTCTCTTCATCCCAGTAAAGACTGGTGGCTTAAAAAGTCATCAAGTTCTTCGCTCTGTCAAAGAATCAGCTCCATTAATACCTGTCATTGCTAATGAGGTCTCCTTGCCCCACTCTTTTCATTCCATCCACTCTTTTTTTTTTTTTTAAGATTTTATTTATTTATTTGAGAGAGAGTGAAAGCGAGAGAGATTGCAGAGGGAGAGGGAGAAGCAGACTTGCTGCTGAGCTGAGAACCTGATGCGGGACTCAATCCCAGGACTCTGGGATCATGACCTGAGCCGAAGGCAGATGTTTAACCAACTGAGCCACCCAGGTGCCCCCATTCCATCAACTCTTAAGAGATAACTTGTGTTGTCTTCCCAGATAATAATAATAGGACATACAATCACTTACTGAGCATTTACCGAGTGCCTGCCATTGTGCTTTTCTTCCTTTTTTTAAATACGAGGGACTTGAACTTGAAGACACTAAGTAGGTCAGGTCAGGGCTGGCATAGGATCCAGGGTTTGTCACCTCCAAAGCTTTTGCTCTCACTGGGGATTTCATGACTCTGGTCTGGGCAGAGGACAGCCAGCTCTGGACCAAGACATGTGGGCACTGGGGCCAGCTCTTAATGTCTTTCCTTCAATGTGATACTCTACAAATATGGGGTCACCACTGATTCAAAAGAGAGTTTGTTTAAGGAGGAAGGGCAAGTGGGAACCCACTGGTGAAGGTTCTTAATCTCTTCTTGGTTGTCATAAGTTATTCACTGTAAGCCCTGGCTGCTTCCCCACCCAACAAAATGAAAGCCCTGTGGTTAACAAGTCCTACTGCCTTAGGGGGCAGGTCAGTGGCAGGAGTATCTTGCTTTCAGTAAGTGCCCACGCTGGCTCTGCACTCAGCCATGTGCTCTGCTTTGGCCAAGGGGTTGGTAGCCCATGAGACACAAGGAGGGACTTGAAAAGCACGTGTATATTTCTACTCCTGTCCTTAATCCCTGCTACTGCTTAGACAAGTCCAGACTAACCCGCTGGAGACATCTGAGAAGTAAGTGGAACAGAGGCAAGTCATTCCAGCTGAGGCCATCCTAGAGCAGCCAGCTCCCAGCTGACCAGTTAGCAGAGAGTGGACACATGAGGAAGCCATTCTGAGATAAGCCAAGCCCAGCCCAGATCAACAAATCCACTCATAGACTTGTGAAAAATAATAAGCAGCTATTTTAACCCAAAGTTTTCAGGTTGGCTATATAGCACCAGATAACTGATACAGTGCCTTGCTACTGGACTATGGGCATCATAGTATTTTCCCCAAGTAGCCCTTGGATGCACAGATGTTCTCCTGGAACAAACTACATATAACTTTCAGCATCCACCTAAGGCCACCCATGTAACCCTACCTTTGTTGAGGCTTTTCCTCGCTAAGTCCAAGACAGTATTTCCTTCTCAGGCCCCTGACAGTTGGCTGGTCCTTGCTGTGCACTTGGCATATGATTAAGGTTGTGCCTTCAAACAAAGGCCAGCACCCTTGCTGAGGCACTTGCTTTTGCTCGCTGCCTTGCCTCCAAGAATATACCTGCTCACTGACGGACAAAGCCTCCGCGAAGGTGAAGTCTTGTGAGGCTGGAACTTTCGGTTTAAAGCCACCTGCCTGGATCATAGCACTTAGGGCCCAATCACACAATAGTAAAACCAAGCCTCCGGGCCAACCTAAGCATCTGTAATTTGCTGCGTTCACCATTCCATGCCTGTGTCGAAAACCCATCCTAAGCGTCTCCATTTGTTACTGTGACCCCCCAATTACATTCCCTCGACATGCCTCCAGGTTCCTGGGCCAGTTTTCCAGTTGCTGCAGGTTTTTGGGTGGTGGTGGTGGGGGGGGGGCAGTAAAGAGAAGCTCCTCTTCCCACCTACTTCCAAACTAACTGAGAAGTAAGAGTTAATAAATGGCAGATGGAGAAAGATGTTCTAAAATAATGTTGGTGATGGAGACTTTGGCTTATATCTGTGGGAAGGTGAGTTTCTGAACACCGAGCCTCAAACTTAGGCAGACTCAGTGCTCCTGATGTGGTAGAATGCACTGGGTGGGCTCCCTACTCAGGGGGCTGGACAGAACGCTTGTATTTCCTCAGGGTGGTGTGTCTGGAAGGCATTTCCCCCATACTGTTGTATGGATGGCTTTCTTGTCACTTCTATCTTAGGCCAAAACTGACCTTCTATGAGTGGTCTTCTCTGACTCCTTGGTCACTCTCTATCATGAGTTTTATGACATGTCTACAAATTCTTTGACATTCCTCTCATCTGAGATGGGGCTTAAGTCCCCACCCCTTGAATCTGGGCCAACCTCAAAGACTCTGTTAAAACCAACAGGATGTAGCAGAAATGACACTGCATAACTCAGGGAACTTCTGAGGGGTCAAGGGATTAAAGGTGATAGAGTTTCTACAATGTCTGCTGGGACACTTGCTTTTAGAGCTCTGAGCCAGCAGGAATGAAGGGCAGCTACCTTGAGGCTGCCACGCTGGGAGGCCACATAGAAAGGCTATGGGCCAGTGCTCCAGTCGGCACTCACAGCCCATGTCCCAGGTGACAACCAGCATCAGCCACCAGCCATTCACATGAGAAGCCTTCAGAGGATGTCAGCCTGCAGCAGCCAAGCATCCCAGTCTTAGAATCTTCCCAGATGAGGTCCTAGATATCGTGACAGAAACAATCTATCTGCACTGTGTCCTGTTAAATTCCTGAACTACCGGATCCACGAGCATAATCAAATGGTTCGTCAATTGCCATTCACTTTGGGGGTGGTTTGTTTTGACGCAGTAGTAATTAGAACACCCTGTTTTGTATCTTTTTCATAGCAGTACTTACTACGGTCAGATTATTACATTTTTTATTTACGGATTTATTTATCGACAGCCTATTATTCCTACAGAGATGTAGGTTAGCTCTGCCAGTCAAGGACTTGTCTGTCTTAGACCTAGAACAACGTTGGCCCATAGCAGGCAGTCAATAAATATTTGTTGAGTGAATGAATGAATAAATATATTTTCCCTTTTAGAAGAGAAATAAGAGTTTCTGGGAGAGTGTTTCAATCCTTTTATTCTTCATCTCCAGGCCCTAGGCAACAAAACTGAGGCTGTCTGCATGAAATACAAAGTAGACTGTTCTTTATATAATATCCAGGCAAACTGTCCTGTCAAACATTCAATTATTCATTCAATGCTCTGAGCTGAGCACCTGCCCTCGCCCCACAGGCCAGCCACTATAATTCTCACAAGGGACAGCGAGGTAGATAAAACCTGGGCAATCTTCAAGGAGTCATTGTCTAGGAGGGGTGTGGACAAATTAAAGGATGGAGAAGTATCCTTAGCAGAACAGCCTCAGTGGCAAGCCCCTTAAAAGTCAGGGGCAGTGACTGTCATCTACACAGCACCATATCCCCAGAGCCCCGCTCAGAGCCTAGCATACAACAGCTGCTCAGAAATATTTGTTGACTGCTGAGTGGAGGAAACAGAGATTGTTCTGAGCCAGGCCCAAAGTAAAGGCGTGCATCAGAAGGGAAGGATAAGTCACTATGAGAAAAGGAGCTCTCGTTAAATGTCGAAGGAACATTTGGTTCCTAACTGGCGTATTCTGCCATCATAAAGTGTCATTACAGAAACCAATTTAAAATACCAAGGACCCTGGCACAAACATGCCGCTGTTTTCTTAAAGCAAGTCTATTAAGATGACATGAAGAAATAATGGCATCTGCCTCGAGTTTCTGCTTGGAGATGCATCCATGCAATCTCAGCATTTTATCCTGAGCAGCTACCCTGAGAAGATGCGCTGGGGAAGCAATTTGTATCTCTTTTAACTAAGACAGGAAGCCTTGAAGTCTGTGGGTTGTCCACTTCCGTAAGACTCCAATCCAGTTGTGGGGAAAGGTGTCAGATCTGAAAATCTCGTGCGCTGTTAACTGCGTGCGGTTCTTTCCCCCCTGGTATTTACATCTAAGGCAATGCAAAGCCTTTAATTTTATGCCAAGTTAGGATGCAGAGACTATTCCTGAGTACAATGTGCCTGAAATAAATTAAGAGATGTAGAAAATTTGGGCACATCACCAGAACAGAGGAAATACTGAATTATTATTTGTTGAATGAATGAATGAGGATAACTCATAAGATAGCTTTATGCTATCTATGGTTTTATACACATCAAATGCAGTCTCATCCAGCCAGGCTCTACCAAGATGGTTTCACAGAGGAATAAAGGGAGTTTAAAAAAAAACAACAGCAAGAGCAGAGCGACACGTCAGTTACTGACTCACTGAGTCCTTACTCATGGAGTTGTTTTTTTTTTTTTTGCCACGTCACACTTTGGTGGCTACATGGACCTTAGTGGACTTCTCTGTCCCCCTAAGTATCACCATCAGAGAAGTCAAGGATGGGGCCCAGCCACAACGCAGACAGAAGTAGATGAATCCGTGGGCAGTCTCCCTGGGAAAAAAGTGTGAATATCAAAATAATTAATGATCACTGAATATGGTCCGCATTTCAGCTTTGCTCTCTCATGCCATTTGATCCTCAAGCACTTGCCTAAAAGTTCTTGTATATGGGCCTTATGTCCTTTCTAGGAAGTGGTATATAATGTCTTGGGAAAAACACAGTTGTTTAAGTCAGAAAGTTCTGTGGTCCCAGACTTTGTAAGCCTCAGGTAATTCATTTATAAGTCAGGGACTATCACACCTATATTGTAGTCAGTGTGAGGATCACATGTTACAATGTCTGTAATGTAACTTACATATTGCCTGCCACATAGTAAGGCAAGCAAACGGTAGTAGCCTGCCCTTATTTTTAAGCCAGCATATAAAATCCTTGAAGGCAGAAAGCTGGCACAGTGCCTTACATATGAGAAGATTTCATGAATATTTATTGAATGAGTGAATGCATGAATAACCATGGGATGAAATAGTGTATTAATCAGGGTAACTCTAGCAGCAGAAATAAATATATTTCAGTGGCTTATCAGAATAGAATGTTATTGCTTACTCACCTAAGACTCCAACTTGTGTGTTCCAATCAGCAAATGGCTTTCTACCACATACTGATTCATGGACCCAGGTTCTGTTGAGCTGACATGCTTGAGCCTTGGAGTCTTTGTAGATCACCTCCAACTGCTTCTTAACCCCAGGCCTGGAAGGGAAGGGACACTCATGAGCTTCTACTCACATTCAACTGGAGAGACCTGGTCATATGGCCACACTTGGACCCAAGGGAGGCCAGGAAGTAAGATCCCTCATTAGGCACGGTGTGCCTTTCAACTACACACTGCACGAAGGGGCCAACTGTTACTGTCAAAATAGTTAAAAAAAAGAAAAAAAGAAGCCAGAACTTTAGAGATCAGTGAACACATAACAATAATATGAGTAAGAGGTATTCCCATGACATGCTTTACAAGAGATAATAATTTAATAATTGTTAAATAATAGTAATCATAATTGGCCACATTGGCAGGTGCCTATAGGAAACAGGCAACTAATGAGTCAAGTGTAGGACAACAGTATAAGGGGGGAACTGTGGCAAATTGGGGAGTTCTTAACTCTCTCAGGGCTCCAAAGCAGAGAGTTAAATCCATCCTCTTCCACTGTTGTAGGCCTAGACTGAACAATAGCCCTATTTTACCTTACTTCACTTTTTAAAAAAATATTTTATTTATTTATTTGAGAGAGACAGAGAGAGAGAACATGAGCAGGGGAAGGGGCAGAGGGAGAGAGAGAGAATCTCAAGCAGACCCTGAATTGAGCATGAAGGCTGACTCGGGGCTCCATGTCACAACCCTGAGCCAAAACCAAGAGTTGGATGCTTAACCGACTGAGCCACCCTACAGGTACCTCTTTATTTTGACTTTTAATTAAAGGGTAACGTATCTACAGAAAAGACTAATATTTAAGTGTATAGCTTGATATACTTAATAGTTCTTATAAATTAAACAGCTGCAGTGCAACCAGCACCCGGATCAAGAAACAGAACGTCCTCAGCATTCCAGAAGGCCTCCTCATGCTCCCTTCCAGTCTGCTCTTCTAATATTTCAAAATAAGCCAGAAGTCTGAAATTTATTTATTTATTTTTAAAGATTTTATTTATTTATTTGACAGAGAGAGCAAGAGAGCACAAGCAGGGGAAGCGGCAGTGGGAGAGGGAGAAACAGGCTTCCTGTCGAGCAGGGAGCCGGATGCAGGGCTCGATCCCAGGACCCTGGGATCATGACCTGAGCCGAAGGCAGATGCTTAACTGTGTGAGCCACCCAGGCGTCCCAGAAGTCTGAAATTTAAAGTAAAATTTCCTGTGGGTTTTAATGTATTGTGTGGTGGCCATATAAGAGACATTTGCAGACTGGACCTGGTGGAAAGTAAGCAGGCCACCAAACATTCTTCCTCCTCTCAGTGTGGGTGTCTGTTATCCACTGAGTCTAACAAACCACCCCAAAATGTACTGCCTTAACACAACAGACATGCATTATTTCTCACAAGTCTGGCTAGGCTCCCACAAGCATTTGCAGACATCTGGAATGTCATCTGGAGGCTAACTGGTCCTGGGTGACATTGGGTGGGATAGCTCATCTCCACTCCATGTGGCGTTCCATCCTCCAGCAGGCTAGCCCAGGATTGTTCACGTGGTGGCAGGGCAGAGCTCGAACACAAAAAGTGAAGCGGGAGGGAGGCGGAAGGGTCTGACTCAGAGGAGATGGGATGATAGAAGCAGAGGTCGGATTGCTATGGCCATGAACCAAGGGATATGGGCAGCTTCTAGAATCTGGAAAAGGCAAAGAATGGATTCTCCCCTAGAGCCTCCAGGAAGGACACAGCCTTTGCCTTTAGCCCCATAAGACCCATTTCAGACTTGAAACCTCCAGAACTGTCGTATAAATTTGTGTTGCTTTAAACTGCTAAGTCTGTGGTAAAATTTGTTATAGCAGCAATAGCAAACTGAGACACCAAGCTTTTGCCATGCTGTCCACTCTGCCTTTCATAAGTCCCTGGATGACTATGGATGTTCTTGCATGGCCAAGAACATAATCACTCGAGAGCCAGACAACCAGGCCCTGCTGTGGACCCTGCACTTCAGAGACAGCCCATCTCTGGCCCCCCTCCAGCTGTGCCCAGCCCCACAGAGCCAGGCATCTTCCAGGCCTGCGCTACCCCAATCGGGTCTGCATGACAGCAGTGGTGGCCTCACCTAGGTATCTGTTAAGTGTGCCAGTTCATGAGTCTCACCCCAGACCTACTGAACCAGAAGCCCTGGGAGTGAGGCCCAGCAATTTGTGTTTTAACAAGGCCTCCAGGGATTCTGAAGTAGGTGGGGGGGGCGGGAGGGGGGAGCGGTCTTTTCCCAGGGTCTGTCCTTCTCAGGGTGGACCATGCTAGAATGTATGCATCCTGGGGCCCAGGAGATGGCAGTTTGGAAGAGGGTTGAGAGGCTGAGTTTTATGGTCTGAGGTACCTGTATTATTGCATAGGAGGTCCTGGTTTTGCTGGAAGTAGCCAGGGGAGGGAAGAGAAGAGGGAATAGACTGGAATTCTCATTTAATCTCTTGTTCCCAGGAGCATATGGTCATAACAATGAACCGAAAACAGGGGAGAAGCAAAGTGCTTTGAAAAGTGCTGATTTGTGTATACTTAGAGAAATGATGAGCATCACCTTGTATAGGATCAAAGTAACTTTTTAAGGTATAAATGTGATAATAAAACTAGTAACAATAACAGTAAAAATAAATAACGATGTAGTTTTGGAATGTTGGTGAGGTCCTCAGTTGATGGCCGAGAAAGAATTCTTGAGATGTCTTTGGTGCAAAAAGGTGATTGTATTAAAGCACAGGGACAGGACCCATGGGCAGAAAGGGCCCTGGGGGTTGTGAGGGGTGACTGATTATATACTTGGGACTCTAGGAGGTACAGACAAATGGCTTTCATATGCTAAGGAAGACTCTCAGGATACTAGAGGCCTTGCTATTGTCAAGCTGAGGTCGTTTTCCCTCTAGCAAACATTAACATTAGGATAGTTGGGAGTTTCCTGGAGGAATGTTATACTCTGCCTGCCTGAAATATTTGTCAATGGGGTACAGGTTATCAGGAAATTTTATTTTATTTACATTCCCTTCTGCCTCTGTTTCCCACATCACAGTAGAGGAGAGGGTGATGTTAGGGCTCCAGGAAACTGAGTTATGGGTCTCTGAAAGTGAGGCTATTGATAAGAACTCTTTTGCCTTGTACATCACTAAGACATTGGTAACTTGATTGGAGACTCATGTCTTGCAGGACTGTGATCTCTATTAGTTTTCCCTTCCCTTAGCTTTAAGGCAGCCAGGAGTTCCTGAGGAACGTCACACATAACCCATGGTGGGGGTGGGAGTTTGGGGTGGGAGGGGTGAGTTGTGGGGTGTCAGCTTATGCTTTGTTCTCAGCCTGCTTTCTGCTCCTTCATCAAATAATAATAATAATAATAATAGTTGTTATCTGAGGTCTGATTCCCGGAAGCAGAGTCTGAAGGGATTCATGTGCAAGTGATTTATTGGGGAAGTGCTCTCAGGAGGAAGCTGGGAGTCAGGGAGCCAGACAGAAAAGGGGAAGAAGCCAAGCAAGACAAAGCCCCAGGCTCAACCTGATCCTGAGGGCAGCTCTGGAGTGTGAGTTACAACTCTTTGTCTATCTGCCTGAAGGCAAGGGAACAGGGCTCTCTCTCTGACTGTGGCTCCCCGAGTAACTGTCTGCTTGGGGTAACACCTGGCAGGGAGACTCCCTGCTCCTGCAGGTAAGGTGGCTCCAGTAGCCCAGGGGCAGGCCTCCGAAGAAGTCTCAGGTGCAAGCTGTTTGCAGCAAAGCTTATAGGATCTCGTTGGGGGCGGGGGGGGGAGGCGCACAGAACCAGTAGCCAGGTCTCTGAGAACCTGGACAAGGCACTGGCATGTCCACTTCGGTTACCCTGAGCTCTTGCTCTGTACCAGGCACCGTTCTCAAGGCGTCTCTTGTATTCAGTCATCAGATCCTTACCAGGTAAGAACAGTCGCCACCCTCATTTTATGAAGTGTAACCTGAGGCTCAGGAAGATTAAGTAATTAGACCAAGGATTCACCAGAGGTAGGAGGTGGCTGAATGGGGATTCCAACCCAGGCCGTGAGGTCCCCAAACATCTCTGCTAATGGCCCCCTCTTGCCACTGCTGTCCCCTGGGCCCCACCTGCCCGCCCCGCCTCCCGCTCCTTAAAGGAACAATACTTCATTGAGGGGCAGCAGGAAGGTGGTTTTCCAACTCTCCTTCATCCAGGAAATCAGAATGAGGCTTGTGAAGAAAAGGGAATTTTTTATCAACCATGAGAGAAAATCTTAATCTATATGCTTAATTAGGTCAGATACCCATTTTCCTCTGAGTCTTTTCTAGTTCTTTGAAGTCAGAGGAAGCCCTGGGCGTTGGAGGGGGAAAAAAGTAGAAAGAGAATTGGGAGGAAACCTCTCACATACACACAGAGGAAAAAAAAAAAATCAATCATCAATCTTCTTTAAGGATTGAATGCAGATAAAGTCAGCTATCAACCCTATCAACATGGAAAAAAATGCTTAAAATAAAAACTAGGGCAATCCCCTGAAGGAGGGAAAGCTTGGCATCCGTCTGAAGACTTTTCTACCTTAAGAGCCTCACTCCCCATCTCTCTCACTAAAACACTGGAATTGCTTGCAGTCAATCCAAGGACTCCTTGAGGGTTTCGATACTTTAGGTAAAACAGAAGACTCAAAACATAGATCTGAAATTTTCAGAGGGCACGTGAGGGGTATTTGCTGAGGAGCAGCGTGTGTTGGGGGAGTGAGTGTAGATGTGGTGGGTCCTTGCGTGTTCAGCTCTGACGCTTGCTACCACAGAGGCTCCAGGACAGTACCCTCCGGCGTGACCTTCTGTGATTAGGGGCACGTTCTGTACCTGTGCTGTCCTAGACAGTGGCCACGACTCACACATGCCTGTCAGCTTGAAATGTGGCTAGTGCAATTAAAGAACTGACTTTTTACTTTTATTTAATTTCAAGGAATTGTTGAAGTTTAAATAGCCACATGTGGCTAGTGGCTACCCTAATGGACAGCTTAGCTCTAGGCCCTAACCTTTTATGGATTTGGTATTTCAAAAAGCACCTACAAAAAGAGATCTTTAGGTTCCAGCCTTTTTGTGCATTTGTGTAGATGAAGAAACCAAATACATCAGTTAACTTCTGCTGCTTGAAATAAAAACCATTTATTTATTTCATGATACCCTTGGTCACAAATTTGGGATGGGCATAGCCAGACAGTTTTTATTGTCTCCCGGGGCTAAATTTGTGCAGTTGTGGGCAGCTCCCGCTCAGCTGAGAACTGGCTGGTCTAGGATGGCCTCAGCAGGGTGGCTCATTCAGGCTCCAATGTGGTCTCTCATCCCCTTAAGGCTAGCCTGGGCTTTTGTACATGATGGCTGGGCAGGGTTCCAAGAAAGGGAGCCATAGTGTGCAAGACCCCTGAGGCTTCCTCTCAGAACTTCTGGGGCCTTCTGTTGGCCAAAGCCCATCACATGACCGGCCCAGAGTAAGAAGCCAGGAAAGGGACTCCTCCTCTTGCTGGGAGATAAGAGTGGAGTCACACGGAAAGAGCATGGATAATGGGGAAGCATGAATAATGGTGGCCCATTTTTTTAATCAGCCATACTGAGGCCCCAAGGGCACAGTGACTGGCCTGAGGTCACAAAGGAAACTTTTAGGGGGGCTGGGATCCAGGCCTGGGACTCTTGACTCTCAGACCAGTGCCAGCCGTAGTTTGGTTCTTGGGATCTCTCGTGTAGCCCTCGCCTCTGTGGGCCCCTATTTCTGCGTCTCCAGAAAGATGGAGAGGCGCAATGATTTCTCTGACTTCCCTGAGCTCACAGTTCCCGCGCTGGACTTGGTGGTTGCCCCGGAGTGGGGCCGGGGGAGGGGCAGAAGCGTAGGGGTGGGCAGATCTGGGGGAGTCCCTGTGGAAATCCCGAAGGCTGCCTCTTTTGAAAGGAGCCAGAAATTGTCACACTCGACCAACGTAAGGTATTTACCGATAGGCTCTGCCTTTTGTAAAGAAGTTGGTAAAAAGACGGACTTTGGGAAGGATAGCGTTTTTTTCTTCCAGGTTTTTCTCATTTATAATCCACCCATTTCCTTTTCCTTTCATAAATATGCTGTACGTGAGTGGAGTGATCTAAATATCTTCCTAGTTCCAGAAGCTTGACAGTATTTTCACATCCAATTCACATTCGATAAATCACGCCCTGTGGATCTGTGAACTGAAAGGCCAATAAGATGCCTCCGGTGAGAAGGGCGGAGGCGGGAGGGAGGGCTTCGCGTTCGCACCCAGTCTCCCCGTGGCAGAGCTGCTGATTGCAGCGCCTGGGACCTACCTGCTGTCCAGATTTGTGTGTTTTGCCCAGTCGCTGGCTCACAAGTCTTCACTTGTGAAAACAAACAGAAATTAGTAGAAGGGAAGTTCTTCAGAGGAAAGGGATGGCCGAGAAGCTAGCAGTACTCATGAAGATGATGAAGATGGTGAGCCAGAGAGAGAGGAAGAGAAGGGGAAGGAAGAGGAGGAGGAGGGAGCGGGGAGCAGGGCAGGATGGGGGAAGAGGAGGGAGGGGTGAGGAGGAAGAGGGAGGAGGGAGAGGAGGGGAAAGAGGAAGCAGGAGGAAGGGCCAAAGGCAAGTGATGAGAAAGAGAGAGGAGGAGGGAGCAAGGATGGGGACTTGGGGAGGCAGAGATGGAGGGGAGGAGGTGTGGGGAGGGAAGATCACAAGGGCAGGGCCAGTTCTGAAGCCCCAGTTTCCCAGGATGCAGATACCATGGTTCTTTCTTTTTTCTCTCTTTTTTTTAAATTTTAAAGATGTAATGGCATTATTAAAGGATTCATGAACCAGGCAGCACCCCATCTCGCTAAGGAGCTCCCATGGCTTGTCCCTCTGCACAACTGTCTTCCCTCTCTCGGGGGCCTGGCTCTCAGTGGAATCCAGTGGGAGTCCCCAAGTTTAGTGACACAAGTGAATGTGACTCAGGTCCAAGGCCCCCTGAATTTGTTCTATCCTCCCAGGCAGTGTGCCTTCCCATGAGTGGCTTCACTTCTTTGCGTGTTTGTCTTTTCACCTACAGGAAAGCCTGGGCTGTTTGAGGTGGTTTTCATTTTAAACGCTCTTTGGCTAGGAAACTATCTTCAGGTGACCCTTTGTGAAGAAACCACATACATATCCCGTAGACAAACAGGGCCGCTCTGTGCTCAGTTTAAAGACAGCTGGGTTAGACCAGCTTTCTTAGATTGGGATCTCTGGAAACAGACCCTGATACAGGCCAATGTTCTCCTAAGGAAGTGCTCCCAGGAGGGAGTTGAGGGTAGGGAAGGGCAGGGAAGAGGGCGGCAAATTCCCAGCCTCTGCCTGATCCTGTGGAGTGTTCTAGAGCATCATTTAGGCCTCAGAGTTTATCCCCATTGAAGTAAGGGAGCGGGGTTTTCATCCTGGGCTGGAGGCCAGCGGGAGGATGTAACTCTCAGCAACTCCCAGCTGTCAGGCCTGGGGAGGAAGCTGCAGTAACCCAAGGGCAACCCTCTGAAAGGGTCACAGGGGCCACTCCTTAGCAGCAAAGCACTGCCCAGCTGGGGGACAGGCACAAAGAACCAGCAGAAGGGATCCTGGGGAATTTGGGCAGGGCACCAACACTGTCTATCATGCCATCTTTATGACTTTCCCCAAAAGCTAGTGGTCCACAGAAAGTGAGGCCATCCTAGACCAGTAAGCCCTTAGACAACCTTCCAGCTGACCACATGATGGAGTCACGTGGTGGTACCCAGCCTAAATCAACAGAACTGTTGGGTAGGCCCACAGAATTCTTAGCTAACTAAATGGTTGTTGTTTTAAGCCATTAAGTATTGGCACGCTTTGTATGCAGCAATAGCTATCTGATACAGGGGGAAGGAAATGATCTGAACCCAGAGTCTAATTTCTATCCCAACATGAACATCTGTAAGTAGAAACTAAAGGTGGGGTCAGTATTGGAGTCAGAACTGGCCTGTATCCAATTTTTTATTTTACTTTCCTTTACAGTGGCACTGAACTTCATGAGACACCAGATAGTTCTGCCTGGAAGGAGGCAATACGAATAATGTCTCTCCAGTTATTACTGAATTAATACGAGACAATTGACCCTTTCTTTCAAATCATCCCCAGCATTTCAAGCTACTCCTGGGTTTTAATCTACTGCCTTATCATCCGTGAGGGCACTGCTACAATGGAATTTGTTCTTGAAAGGTAAGTCAGCTTCTTTAAAAAGAAGGCAGCAAATAATATAAAGAAGGAAAGAATACAATAAGATTACATGGCTAAGCAAAAAAAAAAAAAAAAATGAGGGGGAATAAAAGAAGAAGGAAGGAGAAATTAATTGAACAGTGCTTTGATTGATTGGCTTGGTGGCCAGCTTCTTAAACAGTTAAGATTACAGTAGGGAGGTTAGGTCAGTATATATTTATCACACATCTCCCATGACTTTAATTGAAGTTATTTCTAAGCATCAAAGAACCCAAATACAAAAGCTTGGTTCAACACGACCTTTCTGGAGATTTTGTTGATTGTACCTTAAGGATGTATCTTACTCTGGCTCCAGGGAGGTACCTATCACTCTGCGTGACATCCTTCCTCCCCCAAATCACCACATTTGCATAAAAAATTAATATGAGAAGTGTGGTGAGCCACTAGGCAGATGGAAGCCTTTGACTAATTAGCTAAAATGGTGACAACTTTAGAGACACGCTTTGGAACAGATTTCACACTGACACTGCTCTGATATGGGAACACAGTGTCACTTTCCTGGGAGTTGGGAGAGGAGGAGATGCCAGCCTCAGAAAGCCGGGTGTCTTGGCTTTGAAGGAAGAGTGACCTGTCTGTCCAAGGTGACAGTCCTGTTTGCAGAGCTCCCAGGATGCTTTTTCCAGTCTTGTCACACACCATCCCTTTCCTCTTCCTCTTCCTGACAGAGAGGGCTGGATCCTTTCCCCTCCGTCAGCCCCAGAACCTGCCCTTGACTCCTTGCACATTTGATACTTCTGCTTCTGGACCACTCATATCTTGATTTATAAAAGAATCACCTTTTAGAGGCTTAAACCCAGATATCTGGCTCATACCCCCAGAGATTTGGATTAAGGAATCTGGGATGGGGCCAGAGAGCTTGCATTCTCAGCCAGTTCCCAGGTGCTGTTGGTGTCGCTGGTGCGGGGACAACCCTTGGAGTGGTTCTCCCTTAAGGAAATGATATATTGATCTAAGCACAGTGTCACAAACTAGCCTCCTGCAGACCAAGTTCAAGCCCAGTGTATCAGTTTTCCCTCATAATAAAGGGAAACTACCCCAAAATAGCTAGATGTTTTGGCTTCTTTGGTAAACTGAAAACATCTGCCGCTATCAATGGACTTGATGTTAGTAGCAGCGTCTCCATTTAGAGGGGACATGGACTCCCCAATTTGCTACAGTCCTCACCATCCCTGCTCACATGACACCAGGCTCACTCCATCATCCCTTGACTTAAGTTTGCATAATACAAATTAATTCATATTAACCTTTACAGGTAACATACCTGCATTTTTGCAAGGGCTTTCTGGCAATGGCGCCTTAATTCAGAGGTGTGATACTGAGGTGAATATCTCAGGCTACAGGGGTTGGCTTTGTGGAGAACTAGGGAGCTTCTCCAAGGACTTGACAGAACAGTCTCCTCGCACGTCTCCAGGAGAAGATTGAACCTGGTTTCCCAAAAGTTGCTGTGTAATGATTTGGCAATAGATGAGAAAAGACCATGCATGCCCTCTTAGAAAGGAAGAGCCTTTATAAAATGGGAGTTTTAACTACAGTGAAGCTGGGCTAATACAGGCTTAAGTTCAGAGATGCAAAACATTTACTAGGGTTCTGCTTATGAGAAACCCCATTCTCTCCTTCTATTTCTCCTTAATCATTTCCTTGAAAGGTGCCATGTATAGTTGACCACAGTTTTTGGAACATTGGCTGGGTTCAAGTTCTGGCCTAGCCATTTATTTTCTGTATTACTTTGGTTAAATTACTGAGCGCTGGAGTGCCTTGGCTTCCCCATGCATAAATCACACCTATTTTTCAAGGCTATATGTGATGGTTAAACGAGATAAGGCACGTGGAGGTCTTAGAACAGCCGATGCCTAGTGAATGGTTGATAAATGTCATTAACACCTACTTCCTGTTGTAGAAAGTATGTAGGCAGAAGAATCAATCCAATCTAAGCTCAAATTCCTGTCCCACTAGGTATTGGTCATGTGACCTTGAGAACTGTTGCCCTTTCTTTTATTCATTCTTCTGACAGATACTTACTGAGCCTAGATGTCCTCACTGGTAAAATGGAGATATTAGTATCTACTTCATAGAATTGTTGTAAAGATTAAATGAGACAATTCATATAAAATGGTGCTTGACATGTGAAAAGTACTGAATAATATTAGGTTGGCCCACATGAAATTCCTATTTTTGTAAGTTAAAAATGGTTGAATCCTAACAATTTTCTGCCATTCAAACTCTACCAGTAGTACTATTCTTGCTTTTAATATGGTGGTTGTTGTGGTTTTATTCCTACCAACTCTACAGTGGGTGTATGAGAAAAAACAGCTTAACCCAGAGGGATGAAACAGTGAACCCTATGAACCCTATTTCTCATGAGTCTCATGAGCCTCTGGATCAGCTGGGTGGTTCTGCTGTTCTGGACCAGACCCGACTGAGCTTGACTGGGCTCGCTCATGAGTCTGTAATCACCCAATAAAACGGATGTGGCTGGCTGGTCTTGGATGTCCTCACTTGTCTGGGGCAATGAGGATGACTGGGCCAGGTGTCTCATTCTCCAGCAGGCTAGCCTGGGCTTATTCATGATGTGATGGCAATGTGGTAATAAAAGCCTGGGCCTCTTGGGGTCCTGCCATAGCATCACTTCTGCCGCATCCTTGTGGCTGAAACAAGTCCTGTGGCCAAGCCCAGAATCAAGAATTGAGGAAATAGACTCCACCTTTTGGTGGGAAGGACTGAAAAGTCACATTGCCAAGGGCAAGCATTCAGGGAGGGGAGGAGAATTCAGGCTTTTTTTTTTTTTTAACCAATCAATCTAGGACACAAGGTATAAATAATACTTGTATTCCTTTGTCTCATCATTTGTATTATTTATTTAACTTAAAGAATGATTTTTGCCAATCAGTAAAATATCCCCTTGCCTTTGATGATTAAGTATTTTTATCTTCCCCTCCTTTGGCTTTCCTGGAGTTTTAGGAGGCTCTGGTTGGGACATGCGTGGGTGGTCTTCTTTAACACCTTGAAGACTCCATTTCTCTACCTTAAAATACAAGAAGCCAAATCACCTCTGCCAGAAAACAGAGTAACTACATAGCAGCTTGGTTGGTTTAATTCAGGTTTCTTGCTGATGAAATGCACAGCTGCTCTTGATGTTGTTTTTATCCAGCACCTCTCATCAGCAGCGAGGACTTCAAAGACGCTGCTAAATATTCTGTAGTCATATCATAAAGGGCGGAAAAAACTCTGACGTCTCCAATTTTTAAGACCTCAGTCACAAAGGACTTTATGAAGGCTTTACAAAGTCTGTATAGATTGAAATAATAAAAGCTAAAATGGTCATGTCACTCTGTATATGCATTAAACTGTTTTTTTCTCCACTCACTATTCTGATGAAGGTACTAATACTATTCTCATGTTACAGATTTAAGAAAGTGGGGGCACAGATCAGTTACAACCTTGCCCAGAGTCACCCAGATAAGAAGTGGGGAGTCAGGATTTGAACATAGAAACCCGTGGTTGGGACCTACACACTTAATCATGATCAAATGTGCACCGAAGGTTATGATTGTCCTCTCTCTACCCAAATAATATTAAAAATATTAAGTCTTTTTCAATTCTACTGAAGATCCAAAAACCATGACTAGGTAGATTGTAGCTCAGTATGAAAACAAAAATATAGCCTAACTTTTAACAGCTGCTCATCTATAGGGCACCATAAGGTACGGGTTCCCAGATACACCTGAACATCACTGACACAAGATCTCAGGGACTCAGTGCACCTGGGTCGCTCAATCAGTTAAGTGTCTGCCTTCGGCTCAGGTTATGATCCCGGGTTCCTGGGATCGAGCCCCGCATTGGGCTCCCTGCTCAGTGAGGAGTCTGTTTCTCCCTCTTCCTCTCCTTCTGTGCATGCCCTCTCTCTCTCCCTCTCTCTCTGTCTCTCTCAAATAAATAAATAAAATCTTCAAAAAAAAAAAAACCTCAGGGACTGGGTTCAAATCCTGACTCCTCAATTTTTTCTGTGAAAGTGTCAAAGGCATCTTAGCCTCAGCGTCATCATCTTAAAAAACAAAGAAAACAAAACAAGAGAACAACTATAATTAACCTCATGAGTTATTGTGAGGATAAAGTAATATATTTAAAGCTCATGATTCATTATAGATCACCAGTGAGGATTCATTTCCTTTCTTCTACCATCGTAGGAGTTGCCCAACAGAGCTTCCAAGAGATCTTACAGGAATCGGAGACGTGGGACTACATCTTGCATCAGAAAAAGGGTTAGTCTAGCTACTTGGTTCTAAAAACATCACCTGGGGGCTTGTTAGATACGCAAATTCATGGGCTGTACCCCAACCTACTGAGTCCAGTCATCTTGGGGGGAGCCCGGCAATCTGTGCTCCCAGGTGATTCTCATGCTCCATAAAGTTTGTAATGCCCTGGCCCAGGTGACCTCTCTTCCAGCTTTAATTCTATGGCTCCAGTTTCTCCCTCCCTCACCACCACCCATGTAGTAATTGCTACCATGTGTTGCATACCTCGTCTGCTCAAACATGTGAGTAAATACTTGGCGTGCATTTATTTAATCCTTGCCCCTGTGGGGTCGGTGCCATTATCATCCACACCATTCAGATGAGGACACTGACAAGTTAAGGAACTGGCATCCTAGGATTCCATCTGAATGTGTTTGGAGCTCTGGCTACTAAGCACTCTGCTAAGCTAATCACTGCACAGGGTCTGTTCTAACTCCAGGAAGGACCTAGAGGGGAGCTATTTGTCTTTCAAATCCATTCATCTGATAATGCAATGGAATAAAGAAATCAGTCTATTGATCCCAGACAAGTCATAGAGAGGGCCCGTGTGGAAGGTCACTGGCTGATAACCTGAGTCCCCGCAAGACTAGAAGATGCTGGGAGGTCACAGGGCTGTGGAGAAGGGGGTCAGGAGGTTCCTCCCAGGGGTGTGCTCAGCAAGCAGGGACCCAGTGGGTGGGAGTGCTGCCTTAAGTGCCCTGCACCTGAGAAACACAGCTGTAGGTAATTATTTTTTCCTAGCTATAAATAAAATAATCCTAGGAGGAACAAGGTGGGGGAAGAGCAATTGGGGGAGCTTCACTTATGCTCTTCTCCCATCAGCTGCTCTGGATGATAAAGCCATGAGTTGGTTTTAACCACTTCCTGCCACCGGCTACCTTTTTTTGCGGTGATGTCTGTATAGAGAACAGGTCTTAAAGCAGAATTTATGGTCAGCTGAGCCTGCAGAAGAGGTGGTCCTGCCTGATGCAGAGGCAACCGGCAGCAGAGATCCAGGTAGGTGGTTGTGTGAAGGAAGGGAGGCCTTGCGTCCTGTCATTCTGGGGCCCTTACCTCCCCTTTGCATCTGCTTCAGCCACACAGATGGCACTGGCCTCATGGCTAGACACTGCTCATTACAAGTGGGGCCTCAGGATACAGGCAATAGTCAGGATTTCTGATGATTTGAGAAGGATGTTCCGGGCTTAACTCAAACTACCCCAGCTCCAGAATTCCATGAGAATGCCGTCATTCCTTTGGCAAGGTATTCTTAGTTTTCTAAAATGGCAAATACTCCTGAGGATGGAAACACACCAAGCCTCCCCTCTCATTTGAACCTTCGTGGTCCAAAGTCCCTTTCAATGATTAGATTTTGATGTATTTGAGGAGGGAGAATACAGAAGCTCTAGATAGCTGCTATTTGATATGTGGTTCTGGGTCAGCAGTGTTGTACTGCCCGGGTGCCTGGTGGAAATGCAGAGTCTCAGGCACTGTCTCAGACCTCCTGAATCAGAATCTGCATTTTAAAACATGTCCAGGTGATTTGGGTGCATATTAGTGTTTGAGAAGCACTCATCTAGCAGCTGTGGGAGGGGGGAGGGGAGAGGACCAGAAGGAGATTGTTTAGTTTGGTGAGCAAAGCATACATATTCTTATCCTTAAAATGTACATGAAGTAAAAAGCAGCTGGATGGTGTAGATCTGATCCCTGACCATGAGTCAACTGTTAGATCAATAGTAACATCTCGTGGTGGTCCTGTGGGGACGGCACTGTGGACCTCCAGTGGACAGTAATGAGGGTAAGAGTGTGCCTGGGTGGCTCAGTTGGTTAAGCAACTGCCTTCGGCTCAGGTCATGATCCTGGAGTCCCGGGATCGAGTCCCACATTGGGCTCCCTGCTCAACGGGGGGTCTGCTTCTCCCTCTGACCCTCTTCCCTCTCGTGCTGTCTCTCATTCTCTCTCTCTCAAATAAATAAATAAAATCTTTAAAAAAAAAAAAATGAGGGTAAGGATCATATTGCCTGGCTGACACCTGCTAGGCAATCTCTTACAACAAAGTGCTGGTTAACAGAAAGCTTCAAACTGTGCTGTTCTGACAAATTGTCACCCATCTACCCAGAGCACATTTTTTTTTTAAGATTTTATTTATTTATCTGAGAGAGAATGGGAGACAGAGAGCATGAGAGGGGAAGGGTCAGAGGGAGAAGCAGACCCCCAGCTGAGCAGGGAGCCCGATGTGGGACTCGATCCCGGGACTCCAGAATCATGACCTGAGCCGAAGGCAGTTGCTTAACCAACTGAGCCACCCAGGCGCCCCAGAGTACATTTTGGTCGGCAGCCCCTGTGAAACGTTGTTCATGAGGAGCTTGCCTTAGGTAGAGTCCACCTCTGAGCTTCCCAGTGCCTTGCTTTGCTGCTTGAGGGTCTGGAGGTCTCCAGGTTTTTGAACCTGAAGGTGAGGAAGGATCACTGTTCTGGGTACCACAGGTGGAGGAGGTATAGGGGGCCAGGGCCCGTACTGAGGCCTGGGGACCCTCTGTGAAATTTCTTCTGATTAAGTTCAGTCAAGACTGCCATGAACTCTTGAGAAGGCAGACCACTGACCTTGGGAAATCTATATGGGCCATGTTGCCTCTCTTGTGATGATGAAATGGAGAGAAAAGTTCAAATTAAGTCACATCCTTGTTCCCAAAACATTACTGTAAATCATATTTTAGTAATTTCCGTGACTTCTCATAGATTCTGACACCCAGGAGCCTTCATCATGCCCAGTGGACCTTCAGCTGACTTCAGTTCTCAGCTTCCCAGTCAGCAACTTTGCAGCTAGGATCTGAAATGTGCAGGGATGGGTGCACGCATCTGTGGGGGATCCACACTGCATTTACACATGTATCCGTACAGGGAGGTGACTCTGCAATCCACATCACCCTCAGGATGGCTTGGCGTTCCAGGTTAGGATGTCTCATCTTCCATGAAATGGAACACATCTGTAGGATGATTAACCTAAATGGAAATGTCGAATCCTAATGAGATGCACAGAGACTGCCCTGGTACCCATGACGTCTTATTGCTAATCTGCACCATGCATTCTGTAGAAGATATACATATCTTCCCCACCTTTGATGTGGTCCTCATGTATTTCATTCTGTTTAAAATTCTCAGAGGTTAATCTCTCATACCCACATAGTGAGATTACTGGTGACCCTGGTTGGAGGGGCAGCAATTTATAAAATGAAAATAGACCAGCTTTAGACTAAATAAAATAAATATGAACTATTTACTGAAATGAAATGAGAGAATTCAAATGAGGTAATTATCTGGAGTGCAATTTCATCGGCTCTAGATTTTCAGGGAGAGGCCACTTTGCTTGTTTACAGGCAAGGTTCTTATTGCACAAGGCTTAATTGGGGATGCACAAGGCTTAATTAGGGATGCTAACGTGTGTACCTCTTTCCAGCTGTGAAGTCTCACCCACAGCAAACCCAAAGGTTGTATTTGAACCATGAGCACTTTGGAGCCTGTGGAAGGGTCTCTGTCAAAAGGCCTGGACATCTTTCCTTGAATGCCTGCTCTTCATATTACTAGTGAATTAGATGCACCCCAGCGTCTGCATTCTCTCATGCACTCATTTACTCAGGCATTGTTCTAGAGATAGGGCAGAGCCTCCTCTTGATGGATTTACATTCTAGTGGAGCAGATGATCAAAATATATTCAATAAATATACATATAAGTGTGTACATGAGAATAATAAAGGGCACCAAGATAGAGTGTAGCTGGGGTAGATGGGCTACCTTTTGGCCCTGAGGGTCAGGAAAGGTGAACTCCAGACAGAACAACAAGAGCAAAGGCCCTAAGGTAGCAATGAGCTCACATGTGTGTTTTTCTTTTTAACAGACTTTTATAGCTCTTAGCACATATGAGGAATTGATTTAAACATTTTGCAAATAATACATCATTTAATTCTCATAGAAACCCTCTGAGGTAATGCTAGTCTTATTTGTAAAATACTACATTTTGAAAATGAGAGTGTTGAAACACAGTTTAAGCAGCTCACTAGCTTTAACTCACATAGCTGGTAAATTGTGGAACAAGGATTCAAACCCAGATCTGACCCCAGGGTCTGTGCTCATAACCACTTTGTTGGTAGTTCCCAAATTACTGCACATGGGAACATTTAGGGGATCTTTAAAAACTACTGATGCCTGGCCCCCTCCCTCAGCCATTTGGATATAACTGGGATGGGCTGAGAGTTGGACATTGGGATTCTTGAAAGCTCCCAGATGATTGGGATGTGCAGCCGATTTGGAGACCAAGGGCATTGTGCCATGACACTTAGCATTAGAGTGTTTGAGAGCCTGAAAGAACACCAGCATGTTTAGGCTTGAACAAGGGAAGGAGTGGAATTCCCTCCCCTCTGGTCCCTCTTGGTTCCCATTTGCCTATTTATGCATTTGCCAAAATCAACAACATCCACATAAAGAAGAAAGGGTCTATTCTTGAATCAAGAGTACTGTGCTCACACTAGTGATACCATTCCCATCAGTAGCACGTACCCAGCTCTTCTTCCCTGCAAGGTACACAGCCGCCTTATTTCCTGACTTCAGAAGAGCACCCCACAAAGGCCATCAGAGGCCAGTTCTGCTGGGGCAGAAGCAGGTCAGGCTGAACTAACCCCTGAACCCAGCAGTACTGGCCCATTATCTTTGAGAGATAATGGGCCAGTATAAGTTGATGCTCAAAGTGGACCCTGGTTCTTGCTCCCCATACTAATGGATTTGTTCATACTTGTGCTGTAAATTGCTCTTCCATTTACCAGAAAGTTGGGTGAAACCAGCTAGTGATTGACTCCAAGCAGTAGGGGAAAGTCTACATTGTGTCCTGCATTGGGGTCACAGGCAGCATGGAAACTTAGGGAGGCACTAGATAATTTATTTTTTCTATAGACACTATGGAACTGGGAAGGGACAAGAATCATGTCATTGATTCCAATATTTGGTTCAGACATATTCCTAATATCTCACTAAGACAGGAATTTGGACAATTTTTCTGGTGCCAAGGTTCTGCTTGGTAGAACTCAAAGCAGGTTAAGTGGTCGCCGTGTGCCTTTGGCTTGAGTTTTGATTGGTGTGTGTGTAAGTTGTTTTGAGCATCTACAACAGGCCTTCCAGAGTATTCCATACCTGAAAGAGGGAATTGACTGCTCTGGAGACTGAGAGGAAATGCCAATTAAATAAGAGAACAGGGAAGTTAAGAGAACTTCCCGACACCACCTTTGGTGAGTTGTTGAACTGGAATTGGAAATGAGGGTGTTTTTGCCAGGCATGACTGATTAAGCTCCACACCCCTATTCATAGGAGAGGAAGCCTTCCAAAGACTCCTAAGTGGGCAGTGAAGTGATGAGAAGAGATGATTATGGCACAGATGCCAAGATCAGGCTCCATATTACTGACAATCCTACAGCACATTTTATGTGATTGTAATGTTTCACGAGGGTAGCAAAGGCTGTGCTGTAAAATGCCCCATCAAAGTCCCAGCTGGCAAGCCAGGGATTATGAAACAAAGCTGCAGGTCAGGAAGCCAGTGTCATCCACATTCTCCATTAATGTTGTACACAATTAACATTCACGACTAATGGCTCAGAGCTCACTCCCAGGGTAAGGATTTATGGGGTTTACTCTAGAGCAGAAAGTCAGATATGAGTCAAAAATGCTTGATTAGAGTCTATCCCTCCAAGAGTCCTAAAAGTACAACATACTTAGGACTCCTAATGTCGAACACTTTGGACATTTCATGAAAAGCAATATGCTAAGGTAAAGTTTAAAAATGTTGGTGATATGTGATAAGTATTAACTAAGTTAATTAAGGGACAGGCATCTGTGGATCCCAGCATGTGGGTTGTGGAGAAAGGATTATGGTGAAGGGACATGGGAGGACTTATACTCTTGGCAGGATTGGAGAAGTGATGCATCTAGTACAGAGTCTGTGTGTGTGTGTATAAAGATTTGCATACAGACTATATATATACATATATTTTTTAATTGAATGCAGATGCTAGTCAGTTAAATATGAAGTTTACTTATTTCACACTAGCTTTTTTTTTTTTTTTTCCATTTTCTATTTTCTTAATCAGCAAAGACTGGAATGTTAATAATAATTGCCATGGTCCCTTTCCTTGAAGTAATAGGAGTTAATTCTTTGGGTTAATGAAGTGGCAGTGACAAAACCAAGCACAGACAATGCAAGAGAATGTACACTTGCCCTCTCTTCCTCCTGGGTGGGAGATTCCTAGGTGGAAGAATTCTAGATCTGCCTCAAGATCCTGGACCAAGTTAGGCCATTGGGCAGAGTGACAGGGCTGACAGGGCCAGATCATGCTGAGCTGACACTGGAGAGAGAGAAAGAGATGAAAACTATTGTCATAAGACTTTGGCAGAACGAATCCCATGAGGGAGAAGTTGGTGATGAAGGGTTGATGTCCAGTGGATCTGGTTGGATGGGGAATTAGCAGAGTTTTAGGAGAGGCAGGAGAGAGAAGACATTTGGGCAGTTACTTTAGATGTGAAATATTAAAAAGGACAAATAACAGGAAACGGGACTTAAAGTTTTCCTTAAATTTAAACTGAACTAATGGAATCCACTTTTAAAAGATTTCAGGAAAGCTTCAACTTCCATTGCAGATACAGTTTGGCTAATAGATCATATTTCTTTGACTATAACACCATACAGGAATGAATTTTATGGCTGAAACCATGGAAGACCTTATCTTACATAGGTTATAATGGTTCTGCAATATCCATACCTTTTCTCTTTTTCTTGCCTAACTGATACCCTATGAGACTGGAAAGGACAACTATTGCAGCTAGCTAAGCCTTCTGAGCCTAAGGAGGCCAGAATCTCTGATATGGCAACTAGATTTGGACCTTGTCATTCTTAATGAATAAATATTAAAGACCTTGGTGTTAATCAGTGTAATTTGCTGGCAGTAGCTGAGTCATAGTTCTAAATAGTAGATCAACAAAAGAGGTCACGAGAGGAAGAAATTAGGGTGTTATATTTGCTGTCATTTTTGAGCAAGGGGAAGTGTTGACTAGAATTTGGGAGGGAACAGCTTGCTATTGCAGATGGCCAGCACCATTATCAAGGGGAGCCAAGGGGCAAGAATGACATGAGGCAATCCAGTATTAATTTGGAGCTTTGGAAGTCCAAGACACACCTGTCAACCGTAAGCTCCATGCCATGCTCATCTTCCTTCCAAAGGTGAGTATGGCCATGAAATACCAAGTGCAAACTAGTGACTGTGGTCAAGAGGAGGGTAAAGGGTTATCAGGGAAACTTATAATGCTTTGCCTCACCATAGATAAGGCTGAGTTTATATGAAACCAGAGGAAGTCACGCAAAGTGGAAACCCCAAGGGCCCAAGAGACTTGATTAGATTTTTCTCTATTATTTGCTCTCAGAGCATCCTGTAATTTCCATTCCTAGCACTCCTCACAAGTACAAGTAATTATTAAGTAGTTATTTGTTAATGTCTTTCTCTTTAGATCATAAGTTCCATGTGAGCAGGGATAATCTTGTTTATGGATGTGTCCCTAGTGCACAGCATGGTGTCTAGCTCATGGCAGGGGCTTAATGATTATTGGCTCATTGAATGAATAAAACTAGTATGATCAAGGGTAGAGCAGGAATGAACACCAATGTCTCGGGGATTGATGGTGGAGGAATATGATCCAAAGGAAAGAGGTAAGAAGAGAAGGTACACAAGTAGAGTTCTAGGAAAAGTGGTAAGTTCCTCCCATTTAGGGTGAGTCTGGGTCTAGAAGAACCTTGCTAGGTAAGGTGTGGCATGGACCAGAAGCATCAGCATCACCTGGGAGCTTGATGGGAATGTAGGGTCTTGGCCCCTCCTGCTGAAATAGAATCTGCATTTAAACAGATGCCCAGGTGATTTGTGTGTACATTAAAGTGTGAGAAGCATTGTTCTATGGCATGAGCAAATATCCTGCTTCCTAATATAATTATGAGACAGCTGAGGGCACTCTGAGCAACAGTGGCTAAGGAGAATGGAGGCAAGGGGGGAGTGTGCCCCACTGAAACCATGACATAGCGGGTGTGATGTTCAATCTTCAGATAGGGAAGTCTCTTGCTATTAGCACAAGGATGAAGATGAAGTAACTTAATGTAGACTTATTATTTGTCAGCCCTGAAGTTGGTCTCTGTGAGGTGACTAAAAGACAGCAAATCATGTGAAGTTCTAGTGCTATAAACATTATTGACTCACATGGGGAAAAGTCACACCATCCAGACAATCCAGACAGGAAAATAGAAGGGTTAAAGTGTAGGGACTTTGTCCACCATTTATTCTTACCAATAGACTGAATTTGAGTGACGGGAAAGAGAAAATGAGCATGAATGAAGGAGCTCTGGAGATTAACAGTTGGTTATAGCAATGGTATAGGTCAGTGACATTTAAACTGCATCTTGTGGAATTTGCACTTCCTCAGGGATCCCTCAGGGGATGACATAAGTGTAAGCAGTTGAGGAGGAGACAGAACAAGAGGCCATATTTCACTAGAGAGCTGTTTTACATATCTGGGTTCTACCAAGTACTAGAGTGATACAATAGGGACATGGATTGGCTTGCATGCCATTTCAGATAGATGACTAAAATAGCGTCTGGTCAGTGGGAACAGTTTTGGTCTAAACAATTGTAAAAGGTAATGGAGTATTTTCAGACTTTCCTTGTAGGAAAGGAGAGAAAATACAGAGACAGAGGGCATTTCTTTTTGTAGGTACCTATTATTTAACCCAAATACGTAGCACACATGGCATCATTACAGCTTGATCCCAGATTTCTTTCCACCCGAGCCTAGAATTCCTCTTAGCACAGAACTCTAGGCGGTCATTAACAATTGCTTGGGAATGGTACTAGAGTTGAATTTCTTTTACCAATGTGAGTTCCAGGAAATAGGAAGACATGTCAGTAATTTCTCTAATTGTCTATATTTTAGTAATGTAATGATGATTTTACATGAGACAAGAAGTGAGCATTTGTCAATTTTTCTAGCTACTCAGCACCTTTTGGACACCCTTCCTATTACTGGGGTATTTCCTATCTTATAAATCACACCTCCCCAAGAATGGAGCCCACAACTCATTTTTTCCCATCCTCCTTTGCAGATAGACTCCAAAAGTTATAAGCACCTGTATAAGACCTCTGGTTGGAAGAGAGCAGGAAGATGAAGCTGGCACTTCACAGATTCCACTTTTGGGTGAAGGGGGTGTGAAGGCATCCAACTTTCTAGGATATTAATGGTGGAGATTCTGGCACCCAGCTACCCACTTTAATGTTACAAGCTGAGATACCTTAATCCAGCTTCAACAAGAATGGAGTCCAGCTTCAACAAGAATGGAGTCCTGGCTGGAGCAGGAATACCCTGTGCTTTGAGCAATGGTGTTGCTTTTATAGCCTCTAGAATCTGGCCCTCCTGCAGATTCTTCAGTACCCTTTAATATGTTTCTTTTCTACTTAAACTAGCTAGAGTGGATCCTGTTGTTTGTGCCCAGAATCCTGAACTGTGGTTAAAAATAAAATCTCTAATTCTTCATCTTTCCTTGTGTTACTGATTGCTGCATAATGAATTATACCATAACTTAGTGGCTTACAACAGCAATAAAACTGTATTATCTATCACAGTTCCTATGGGTCAGAAATATTCAGGTTGATTTTGCATTTGAGATATGGGCTAGGGCAGGAGTCATCTGAAAACTTGACTGGGACCAGAGGATCCACCTCTATCATGGTGGCAAATTGGTTCTGGTGGTTGGTAGTTCTTTTCCATATAGACTTCTCTACAGATCTGCTTGACTGTCTTCAGTACAAGTGGTTGTCTTTTGTCAGAGCAAGAATCCATGAAAGGAGGGAGGGGGGTAGGGAGAGAGAAAGTGAGGGAGAGAGAAAGAGAGAGGAGAGAACCAGGAAGTCTTTTTTATGACTCAGCCAGGGCAGTCACACATTATCACTTCCACCACATTTTATTCATTAGAAGGGAGTCAAAGTCCAGCCCACATTAAAGAGAGGGGAAATAGGCCCTTCCTTTTGAATAGGTCAGTGCCAAAAAATTTGTGGACACCTTTTAAAACCACCAACCATGCTCTTTGCTATATAAATTTGTAGTGCCTTCCTTTAGTAGGTGAGCTAACCTGCCCTGCCCTACCACTCTGAGCTGAGTAATTTGACTTAATTTGGCCAAAGGGATCTTTGGAGATCTGATGATGCAAGGAGAGATTTGAAAAGTGCTTGCATGTCTCCTCTCCACTTGTTCTCTTGCATCTCTGCTGTCACCATGAGAATGTATCCAGGGTACCTTATTGAATGATGAGAGCTACATGGTATAGAGTCAAGTATATTAGTTGTCTATGACTGCATATCACATTATCATAAAATTTAGCAGCTCAAGACAATAAGCATTTATTATCTTTCAGAGTTTCTGTGGTTTAGGAATTCAGGAGTGGCTTAGCTGGTTGGTTCTTGCTCAGGGTTCTGGCTCAAAGGTTGTGGTCATCGGAAAGCTTGGCTGGGACTGACGAGTCCACGTCCAAGGTGGCTCATACATGTGTCTGGCAAGTTGGTGCTGGATGTTGAGGCCTTGGTTCCTCACCATGTGAATCTCTCCATAGGACTGATTATGTGTCTTCACAACATGGTCTGGCTTCTAGTTAGCTGAGTGGTCCAAATGAGCAAGGCAGAAGCTACAATGTCTTTGGTAACCAAGCCCTGGAATGACTGTCATCTTTGGAGGATCCTATTAGTTACACAGGACAGCTCTATTTTATGTGGGAGGTGAGTGCACAAGGGCAAGGATATACCAGGAGGCAAGCATCACTGGGCACCATCTTGGAGGATCACAACCAATCAAGTTGCCACGGTCATTCCAGTTGAGGCCAGCTTCTATCAGCCAATAGCTAGCCTCACCCCAGGCATGGGAGCAAGCTGTGGAAGATCAGGAGAGCTGCCTAGCCACCCCCACCAGCTGACTCCCAATGCGTGAGCAATAAATGAAGTTTTGTGGTTGTTTGGCAGCATTATTGTGCACAGCCACAAAAATGTGCTGATACAAGCACATTAGTGACACTGGGAGACATTTAGAAGATTATGAATTAGAACTGCAGTGAGAATCCCTAGGCTCAGTTTTCCAACTGGCTAGTACTGAGATTCACATATAAATAGGATCTCTGCCTTTGAGGACTTATATTCTAATAATTCATACACATTGAAACATTTGAGCCATTGATTTATTTGTTTCTCCTGCAAAATAAAGCACAGGAATAAATGAATGCAGTTGCTTTCATTCTGAATTTGTTCTCAAACTGCTTTTGTGTGCAGAGAGTAGAATTCTTTTGCCTAAACTCTTTAAACTTTTAAAAAATTGGCTTTATTAGGTATAGTTTACATATAATAAAATTCGCCAGCTTTAAGGCTACAGTTTGGTGAGTTTTAATAAATATATATGATCATATAATCACCATCACAATTGAAATATAGTACATTTCCATCACTCCCCAAAGTTTGCTCATATCATATGCACTTTTAGATAAACTTTTTATTGCAGTAAAATACAAGCAATTTCAAGCTTGTTGAATTTTCACCAAGTGTAGCCATCATTCAAATCAAGAAAGAAAACATGACAAACACTCCAGGGGTTCCCACATGTTCTCTTTTTCCAATGGTAACTACTAATCTGGCCTTCATCACCATAAATTAGTTGCCTGTTTTTGAATGTTAATGTAGATGGAATCATATAATAAGTATTCCATTGCATCTGGTTTCTTTTGTTAAACACTATGCATGTGAGATTTTCTCCTATTGCTGCATCTACTTGTAGTTTGTTTATTCTCATTGCTAATATTCCATTGTATGAATATGCCACAATTTATTTATCCATTCTATTCCTGATGAACGTTTGGGTTGTCTCCAGTTTTGGGCTACTATGAATAGACCTGCTATGAACATTCGGTGCATATTTGCTGGCATTTTTTTTTTTTTTTTATGGCTTTGCCTGTTTTTAGGGGATAGTAGGAATACAATAGAATCAAAAACTGCCCATTCATTTTAATTAAATCAACTGATTTGGGACACTCACCAAAAAACAACAGACTTTTCAGAGGACATTTTCTCTGATGGAATATTAGGCCTCAGGTTTGTATTTGCTCTGTTTTATGAGAAAAGGAAAATAAAAGAGTGCTTTTTGAAATTTGAGAGGCAGGTACTGAGATGGTCAAATTGTTCTTCGAATTCGAGGCTCTCTCTGTACCAACCTTTCTCCCTCTTTCCCACTTTTCTTTCCTTCTTCCCTCCATCCCTCCCTTCCTTCTCTCCAGGCATTTTGAATTAGATAGGAATTTCAAAGCAGAGGTGAATTTTCCTCAGATAGGGATTTCTTTCTTTTTTTTTTTTCATGAAAGTGAAGATGAAGTCAAATGATTTTCAATTTGCTCCAAATGGTTTCTTTTTCTGGGAAATAGTTTTGGTCTTTCATAAACATTGAGGCATTTTTGTTGCCTCAAATTTTGTTCTGCTTATTACATCCTGCCAGACAGGTCTCAATAAGCCGTAATGAAGGCCAGGACGGCCATCGTAACCCCCATCCTCTCCATCACTGGGACCCTGGATGCTCTGCCATTAGAGGTAACCTAATATTTCATCTGCCACTGTTGATGGGCAAGTTTCAATTTGGGCTGGCCAGGCCCCAAAATGATCTGCAAATGGCAGGGTGCAGGCTGTTATTTTATAGACTATAGGCTAGTGTGAACGTCCTGTTCCTTTTAAGGAAGCTCATCTATTCAAAATTGAAATCACTTTTGCGCAAGGACTGTTGGAGGACAGTCCTCCTACGTCCCACATGCCACATGTGCTTTAAGGAAAAAATTGCAAATTCTAGTTGCTTCTAGTTCTTCAACAAACCACCAGTTAATCCATTTTGAGAGGTCCTTTCTACCCATGCGGGCATGTAGTAGACATGTGGTTTCAGTGTCCACTCCCCATGGATCCTTTCTCAAGAATGTTTAATGACCCCATCTGGTTGGTCCCTACCCATGACTTCACTCCCCAGAATGATCTCCAGTGGGTTCAGTCAACTGCACTTGAGCCTCTGATTTGGTCATCACTGGCCATACGTTCTAAGTCAGACCCTTTGGTTTGAGCTTTTAGGACAGCATACTGTCCTATTTTGTAGGATTTGAAACTGGAGGTTGGGGCCCAGGGGTTGCTGGCAGCTGTTTTCTCTGCAAGGCTAGGGCCCCTTGTGAATGGAAGCGACACCAAGGAAGCAGTATTTGCCATGTTTAGGCTCTACCATTTGTTCACTCTTCTTAGTTCAGCTGGAAAAAAGAGTTGTTCCCTCTCTTCCTCCCAGGTGTGACCATTTCAGTAAACATGGGCCCGTTTTTTGCCAACTGCACTAAGGACCTGTGAGTGGTCTTGAAGCTGACTATGCCTTCATTTAGCATAACTTCAAACCGAGTCTGCGGAGGAAGCCAAGTAGCCACATGGGCTGGGGTGTGTGTTTCTCCCCCTTCATGCAGATTGGACTCTGAAGTCCACATGTGAGAAGGCATTCTGAGGCAGAAAACTCACTCAATAGAAGTCATTTGCATTTCTATTTGAGCAGCCTGGAGACAAATATAATGAAATGAATAGCCTTTTAATTTAATTGGCTTCCCAGTGCGAGTCCAAAAAAAGAAGGCACAATCCATCTTGGAATTACTGTAGAAATCACTGAGATCCAAAGCCCAGCACATAACTCCCCCAGAGTGTAAGCATCTTTCCCACTGATGCCAGACCTCCCACAGAAACTGAGGCAGAGCAGGGATTAAGGGGGGGGGGGGGCGTCTAGTCCCAAAAGGACAATTGTGTCTGTTTATTGGTGATTAGCTGCAATTGTCTTCTCTTCTTCAAATATAAACTATGCATTAAAGGAATAAGAAAAAGAAGTGCTATTACATGTTTGTGCACTTTTCAAAATCAAAATAGAGCCAATAAAGAGAAAAAAAAATCTAATACATTTGACTTTTTAAAATGAAAATAGAAGAGGGGGGCACCTGGGTGGCTCAGTTGGTTAAGCGACTGCCTTCGGCTCAGGTCATGATCCTGGAGTCCCGGGATCGAGTCCTGCATCGGGCTCCCTGCTCAGCGGGGAGTCTGCTTCTCCCTCTGACCCTCCCCACTCTCATGCTCTCTCTCATTCTCTCTCTCAAATAAATAAATAAAATCTTTAAAAAAAAAAAAAGAAAATAGAAGAGGGTATCATAGCATGGCTAGAAGTGAAAGCCTGGCTGAAAGCTATCAGAAAGCCCTTCTGACAGCTCAATCTTCTGCCTCTTAGAGCTAAGATCCTATTGGACAGTCCTGGGGTTAATCTTGCCTTTGGGTTGGAAATGAGGAAAAAACGGAGAGGTATCTGCTGTCTGGATTACAGGTCAACATTCTAAATTCTTTATACACTTGAAACATATCTGAACAGAATACTGGCACTTCGTGGTCCCCCCTCCGCCCCCCAGAGCAGGATTTGTGTGAGAAGACACGCAGGAGGCAGTGTCCGATGCAGACAGAAGAAGTTGATGGAGAACATTAACGGCTGAGGAGAGCAGGTGTTTTCTCCAAAAGACCTCTCCCATGCTAACTAAAACAGCCACTTGTGTCTAACTTCTCCAAAATTTCTATTTTTCTCCACTCTCAAATGAAAACATGTGCCTTGTATTGAATAACATGTTCTTTGCTAAAACTTTGGCGGAATTCAAATGCTGAAGGGAAAAAAATGATGGAAACACCATCAAAATAAATCCTTTCATTTATAATAAGAGAATAAATTGTATGATTGGGTGAACCAGAGGTTCCCGGGAGGAGAATACTAGTGTCCTCTGAGTAGCAGAGAGCTCCCCACTTGATTCAACAACTTTCCTTGCAGTAGGAAATGTAGCAGAGCTCAGCTCCACATCAGGGACCTGCCTGGACCTGTCCTTAGAGCAGAGCGGGAGAAGTTTCCACCATGGAAGGATCGGTTTTTAACCACCACCCCCAATCTGAGACCACGTTCCTGGGCAAAACTGTATAGGAGGTTGTAGCAAATTTTGGTGTAGTTGTGTACCTCCTGCCCTTCCCAAGATTCTTGGGTGTCTCTCAGTCCCCTCAGTCTCTCATTTGGTTCCTGGCCAGCCTCACCTAACCCTCTACCTGTGTTCACGCCTTTAGTGCATCATCTCTTTTAACTCTCAGAACAACCTGATGAGCCAGGTCACATCATGGGCCCCATTTTGCAGATGGAGGAAGTGAGCCCCAGAGAAGTCATTGTTCCAAGTTCCCTCAGTGGTTTACATTCTAGTTGGGATTTTCTGAAGGCGGAGCAACCTTTATGCCCCCAAAGATTATATCTCCGGTAGAGAAATTCTAGGGGCTGGGAGAAGCTGTGCACACTGGTGTTCTTGAGGTGAATCACTTAGATCGCCCGCCTGTGCATGTTCCTTCTGCATTTGGCATCTCGCGGGGGAGGGGGTGATTCTATTTGCATTGGAGAAGTGGCAGTGAGCTTTGGAACATTAAAATGAAGACTGATTCTTAGGCTTTGCAAACAACAAGTCCCTTTATTTTGGAAAACACTTGTCCTCCCTGATGTCAAGTGTGGCATTGAAAAAGGCAGAGTTAGAGAACAGGACGGCAATAAAAAGAAACACATTTCGTTGCCCAATCGTAACTCAAGGCAGGCCGTGCTTTGGGCTTCAGGTTTTTTCCATCTGTGGCATGAGGGTTTTTCATCAGACGATTGCCAAGGCCCCTATTTTAGCTAAACTTCTGCTTGCTCTTTGAAAAGAGGAATTAATTTCCCATTTAATATGCAACATTTTTTTTTCCACCAGCGCCTTTATCTCTCTCACCTTTGGGATCATTCCTGGCTTCCTTCTTGGGCTGTTAATAATTAATAGCACTGGCGTTTATAAGCTAGTGGTAATATGTTTTGATTTTTATCATTTCTTTTCATGAATTATGGATATGATTAAAAAGCAATTTTTTAGAAGTCCAAGAAGGGAATGAAAGTTGAAGGGAGGTCAGAGGTGATGAGAGGGCATGCAATCCTGCTCCTCCATCATCTGTTAGGTTTAATAAGTAGCTTTCAACTTGAAGGAGCTCCTGCTCTTTCTCCACGTCTCCCTTCATGGGTGGGAAGACACAGCCATATCTGGAATGTAAATTCATACTAGAGCCTTGAAATCCTCCACTTGCCAGGAGGTCACTACATTAAGCAGGTTTCTCTTAGATGTCATTCAAGAGGTAAACCCCTGAATTGCTCCTGAGTGAGCACACTCAAATTCTGTACAGATTTAGAATCAGGAAACTAAAGGTCCTTATCTCTAAAATGTTAAAACAATACCAGGCTCATCTCTGTAACAGTCTTTTGAGAGTAAGACGAAATTGTAAATGTTAAATGTTAAAAATAAAAAAAGCAAAATGTCTGTTCTTTGAATCACACCATGAAGAGAAGGAAAAGGCAAGCCACAAACCAAGGGAAAATATTTGCTAAACATATCTAACAAAAGACTTATATCTAGAGTATATAAAGAACACTTACTGCTCCCAATGTAATTTTTAAATGGGTAAAAGATTTGAATAGATACGTTACAAAAGAATACGTATGAGTAGCCAATAAGCACATGAAAAGATGTTCAACATTGTTAATCATCACAAAAATGCAAATGAGATCCATGAGATAATACTACATAATCATTAGAATGTCTCAAATTTTAATAATAGGAAAGAAAGACTGACAATACCAAGTGCTGGCAATGGTGAGGAACAACTGGAACTCTCCTACATCCTCGTGAGAATATAAAATGGAATAGCCCCTTTGGAAAACAGCTTGACAGTTTTCTTATAAATATACACTTACCATATGACCCAAGCATTGCATTCCTAGATATTTACAAAAAAACCCTGAAACTTTGACACAAGACCTGTATGTGAATGTTCAGAGCAGCTTTCTTCAAAATTACTCAAAACTGGAAACATCCCAAATGTTCATCAACCAGTGAATGGATAAACTAATAAACATCCATACAGTTGAATACTACTTAGCAATAAAAAGGGGTACACTTAAACAAAAGGAGTTGGACTCAGAGTACTTACTGTATGATTTCATTTTATAAAACATAAGAAAAGACAAACCTAATATATACTGGCAGAAAGCAAATTAGGAGTTGCCTAGAACCAGAAATTGTTGGTTGGGGTTGGTGATTGCAAAAGGAAACACGGGAAGTTTCTGGGATGTTGGAAATGTTTTATATCTCGACTGTAGTAGTGATTACACAGGTGTATACACTTGCCAAAATGTATCAAAATATGCACATAAAATGAATGCACATTCTCTCTGGGTTTCATTTGAATAATTTTTACTACTAAGTCTTCAAACTTACATATCTTTTCTTCTACCGTATTTTGTTGTTGTTGTTGCAAACATTGTATTGCATTGTATTTTCATCTCTGGAAGCTGATTCGAGTCTTCTGTTACCTCTGTGACTTCCCTTATGTTCATGCTTTCCTCTACCTTTTTGAATACGTGGGAGGTACTTATGATCCCATACATTACTTGTATAAGTTCCTTGTATATTAATTCTATCATCTGTGTCATTTCTCTATTTCTATGATTGATTTTTCTTCTTTGCATTTCCCTACCTCTTTGCATGCCTGATAATTTTTGACTGGATATCAGACATTGTAATGTTTACATTGTTGTGTGCTGGATTTTTTTCTTTTGGTATTCTTTTAAATATATGTGAGTTTTATACTTAGAAATGATTTGATTCATTTGAGACTTGCTTTTAAGCTTTGTTAGACAGGACCAAAGCCTTTACTCTGTGGCTAATTTGGTCACACTGCAGAGGCAATATCTTTCTGAGTACTCAACCATATCTCAAATAAGCATATGCAAACAAATGAGTAATCAGTACTCAACCAAATGTGTATCATGAGGTTTCTCCACTCTGTTGTTGGAAATGGCAATTATTTTTAATTCTGAATAAGCTTTGAGTAATTTTCCACCTGCTCTTTTCCAGTGGTTCTTTCCCTGGCCCTGGGTAGTTTCCTCACATGCAGTGTCTTATCAGTACTCTGCTAAGGACTTGATGGGAACTCCATGCAGAATTCTGGAACTCCCTCTCTCCTCTCTCTTTGTGCTTCTATCTCTTTCCTGCTCTTCCACCCTGCAATCTCTAGCTTCCTTGACTACTCCCTACCCCCCTGACTCCATGAGGTTTCCTCCTCCCTGTGCTGAAACCTGAAAACTCTCCCCAGATAGTAAGCTGGGGCAATCACAGATTCATGTTGTTTATTTCTTCTCTCTTATGGACCACTGTCCTGCCCTGTTTGCTGTCCAGGCTCTGAAAGCCATTGTTTCATATATTTTGCCCCATTTTTTAAGAAGTAATCTCTAAGCCCAATATGGGGCTTGAACTCACAACCCTGGGAACAAGAGTCACATGTTCTACTGACTGTCAACCTGGTGTCCCTCGTTTGTCCAGA
>NC_138378.1:33223449-33284791 GCF_054177405.1 Leptonychotes weddellii
ATGGTCAATTTCAAGTTACCCACCTGGTGCCAAGGAGCACAGAGCTGGGAGGTATTCCCACTACTTAGCTATAATGGCTGCAAAGAGCCTCAAGAGCATGATGACGGTAAAAGAATTAGAGAGTGATGAGCTTTAAGTATTTGTTATTATTATTTATTTAACTTTGAGTTTATATAATTAAATTTTTCATAATGGTTGTGTTTAACCACCAGCTCACAGAATTACCGCAAATTTCACAATTGGCTCTCCTGGGCTGCTATGAGCTGGATCCAGCACACAACTGCCCCCCTCTTGTTCCTGAGGAAGAAATATAATTAGCTTTTACAATGAGTGGTCTGTTCCTAATTTAACCCCTTTGTGTGTCTGGCCGACACTGGGGGAATACTCTCGAAGATTCAGAGATCGTAGGAATCTGCCATCTGTGAGCACCGTAGGGCTATCTAATTCAATCAGATCTTCCATCAAGAGAAGTAAATGTGCACAAAGATTTAGAGAATTAAAAGTGATCAAGAGCAGAAATCGCCGCCGTCTCAGAGGGCTTCGCCTGCATGGTCATTGTGAGGATGAGCCAGAAAATGTGCTGGTTGGGAATGCAGGTGGACCGGAATGATTCCTGCTGGCTTGCCCAGAGCTTACTGACCACCTGTTCCTATTACCTGAGAAATCTGAGGGTTTGTAGTGTGTGCCATTTTCTGTTTTTAAATGGGCAGCCCGGTTGTTCTGAAAGCTGAACTCTTGCATTATACTTTATTGTACTTAAAAATGCCATTTGGTGCTTACCAGTAGCCTATGAGTTTTTTCTGTTAATTGGGAATTCCTGAAAGTGGGAAATGAGTGTTTCTTTGGTGGAGTGGTTTCTGCAGTTCCTGGTACAATGTCTGGTTCAAAAAAGGTACTTGATATATGTGGGGTGAATAAAGGCTGAGATGCTAGGATACACAGGTTCCGTTTAGGGAAGGGACAACTTGCTCCATGCTGCTGGCTTACTTTGTTGTTAATTATACACATGTCATTAAAACTGTTAAGCCCCAGGGTCACCTGGTGGCTCAGGGGTGGCTCAGTTGGTTAAGCGGCCACCTTCTGCTCAGGTCGTGATCCCAGGGTCCTGGGATTGAGCCCCATGTTGGGCTCCCTGCTCAGAGGAGAGTTCTCCTTCCCCCTCTGCCTTTCCCCCTTCCCCCTCTCCCTCTACCTTCCCCCCTCCCTCTACCTTCCCCCTCTCTCTACTTTCTCCCCTTCCCCTCTGTCATGCTCTCTCCTGCTCTCTCTCTCTCAAATAAATAAAATCTTAAAAAAAAAACCAAACAAACCCAAACTGTTAAGCACCAAAGGACATCCCTGAAGTGCTTTTCTACTGTTTCCCCCAGGTCCTTACACACTCAAGAGCAGGAGGGGAGGACAGCAGAGTAAATAGAGTAAGAGCCTGGAACCAGAGAATTCTGTTGACAAATCTCAGATCTCCTATTTCCTAGCTGCATCACCCCAGACAGCAGACCAGTCGTATTTCCAAGACTCAGTTTCTACATCCATAGCACGTCAATATCACTTCTGCTTCGCTGAGTCGTCAAAACTGGATGAGCTGATAACATGCAAATTGGCTGGCACGTGGCAGGCACTCAAAAGATGACGGTTATTAATACGATGAGTTTCCATTTTCTTATTCTCGTTCCTTCTCAGTTGTTTTCATCAGAGGTAACCTAATATGTGGATACTGTCTTGACCCAGTGGAACCACAACATGAAGGGTTAATTCACCCCTTTGTGGTTTCAGATGTTATGCTATAGACTAGGGAGGAGGAAATGAGTCAGACACACCTGCTACCTTCAAAGAATTTAGAAATCAGTGGGTGAGTGGAAAATATAGCCAAATTATTATGATAAGGTGTTAACTAGGAATTTTGCTATTAGAAACAGAATTTGAGAGGGAAATTGACCAAGAGAAAGGTTCGGCTATTAACTTTGAACACATGGGGCCAGACATTTCCCAGACCTCTGACCCATGACCTTTTTTGAGAGCTCTTGACATTCAAAACTAAATCCAGGTGCATTCCCAAGGTAAGCAGGCAGTCCTGTGGTCTTTCTCTGGGTCAGCTGAATGTAAATGATGGCAGCCAGATATTAACTGACTTTTCACCCTTATGGCTTGATTATCTCCGCCAGCTAAAAAATAAAGCTGCGGTCTGACCCCTCAGGGTTGTTAAAATTTTGATTATTTTTAGACAGCGGCAGCAATATCATTACCTCCTATCTCTCAGTGATGCCACATTATCTCAACTATTTCAGAACCTTTCCTCTACAAAACAAGAGATCTCCTGCTAAGGTCTTCACACATCTCTGTGGAGTCTTTTTGGATTTGGACATTTCCAGGAAAATGCATTGAGCGTTCTTTCATACATTTGTACTTTTCTACTTCCCTTCTGCAACCCTTACCCCCATTCCCACTTTAAGACAGTTTCTTTTCTACTTTTATGAAATATGCATTATCAATTCTAAAGTTGGCAGCACTTGCGTGCATACTTCCAAGAGGATACAACTTTAAGGAAAATGAATTAAGCTCTCTCCATCCTCCCTTGCCTCTCCTTGGTGTGCCAAGCCCCTTCTGAAACAAATGAGACTGAGCTTGAATTGGCCGATTGGGATCAGGTGTGCAGTTACCGTCCCCCAGCAGTCTGCGTGGTGCCAAGCAGGTAGAATCTCCATTTATGCATACATTTCTCCAGGGTCTTTTTACTCATTTTTGAGCTTTTTGGTATGCTGATATATCCTATTAAAATGAAAACACTCTGGAAAATGGTGCTACCTTCAGCAGTTCTTCTCACTTCAGCCAGGAATTGTGCAGGGCTATTAAAAACTAGAAAGGTTTCAGGGCTTGGAGATAGGAGAGAGAGAGAGAGGGAGGGACCATAAAAGAACAGAAAAGGGCCTTAAAGAGTCCACCTGGGAATTTCATAGAAATGCTAAATCTCTGGCCTCCCCAGATCTGCTGAATCAGGATCTCTGGGGATGCGGTCCAGAAATATGTGTTTCAGCAAGCCTCCCAGGGGATCCTGATGTGCCCTTAACTTTGGGAAATACTGAGCTAACCCACCAGTTCAGATTCACTTTTCTTCAACTTCTGCATAAGTAGCAGTAGCCTGGTTTTATAAAATATTAGAGACGTCCTCTGACATGAGGGGAATTTAGTAAGTGTACCCCATTTCAACATACTTACAATGTTTGTGCTGCAGATTTACATTGTGGAAGGATGTCCTTTCTCACTGTGCTGCAGCGTTCCCCTTCCTTGTGGTTCTTACAAAAAAAGCAACTTTTGAGACACATCTTATTAAGGATAATTATAAGTGATGCAGAAGATAATTTTCCACAATTCTCTTTGATCCAGAAGAAGTCGGCCATGATTCGAAGAGAATCATGTGGGCTCTCAAACCCCTCACAGGTTTGTGAGCTGGACTAAACACCTGTCTGAGTAGAAATACAGAATATAAAGGAAAACTATATGGTGGGCTAAAAAGAGGAAACGCTATTGAATATCTGAGAATTCCATCTGCTTTTTTGCTGCTAAGATAACAGGATTAAGAGATTTTTCCTCCTGGTGCTATATTGTGTTTGATGGGTTTGGGAACTGAGTAAAGCAAACTGCATTTGTGGAAAACCACTAGGGCCATGGAATTACTGGAGTGGGTGTCAGAACACTTGAACCCTTGTTCTGTTCTGTCCTAATGACTCACTAGCTATGTGAACTTGGATAAATCAACCACTTCCTGAGCCTCTATGCCCACCTCTGTAAAATGGGGTTATAGTGCCCCTTTCTATGTTTAAGATTATTGAGGATAAAATGAGAATATGTATATAAAAGTCATACAAATATGCAGTATATGGGCCCAGTGGTACCCTGGGGCCTGTATCAGAATTCCTCTGTATCCCTTCCCCTTCTGCTTCTTCTATGTAGAAACAAAATAGTCTGAGGACTTGGAATGGAATATCTGAGGCCATACATGGTCCAGAACTTTCCAGGATGCTAGTGGGAAGGAGCGTCCAGGAACCCATGCAGAGGTGGCTGGCTTGTTCTGGAGGTCTAGATTAAAGTCTATAGGTTTTGCTGCTACCTAGGGAAGCCCATCCAGCAGAAGCCTGGAAGAGGAGATGCACATATATACATGGGGCCTTTGGAGGTACTTTCTAAGCTTGTGACACTGCCGACCTAGAGGAGAAGCACCAGTGGGCTGGTTTGTTACGGGCCTTGTGTGGGGAAAGGGTTGGCATTTGCCACTGGGGAGCCCAGCACTGGACTTCTCATTTATAAGCAATTTAGAGAAAACTAGGGTAGTATGATCCTATACCCAGTCAAGATATCTATGCCAGGACCAGCAACAGACATCTATTTCCAGAGTTACAAAGTACCAGAGAGTAGTGTAAAGGAAGTATTTCTAGAAAATGAAACTTGAAGAACCTTGAGGGAAATATTCAAGGACACAGTCTAACAAATAAGAATTGATTCACAACATGCATCTCAAGATAGGAAATATGCAAAACACAGAAGGGCAAGACCAGCAATGGCCCCTGCTTTTATTCATGTATAATTATAGGGAAAAGGAAAACAACACAACAGAGAGCAAACATAAAATAATCTGGATAAATAAACTATTAAATAAACTTTATAAAATAAATTTAAATCAGCTAAATTCCCTTTCAGAGTAGAGAGCTGATCAGATTGTACAAATCGAAAATAATCACCTACATGCTTTTTAGAATTATTATACATAAAACCGAGTGATAATAAAATACGGATGATAAAGGGTTTACCAAAAATATGCCAGGAAATCAACTCGAAATGAAGCAAACGGGAGTCTCTTTAATGTTCAACAAAATGAAATGCAAGGACAAAGCATCAAATAGGGAAAAGGAGAGGAACAGATAATGGTAAAACTTTTATTCAGCAAAGGAGATACGATAGTTGTAAAAATTTATGCATCAAACATCACATCTGCCAAATACAGAATGAAAACCAAATAGACTAGAAATGTAAGGAAACTGGGACAAAGTATAATTAGAAAACAGCTGTTGGTAAGCAGCTTTCTGCGTTCCAAATATTAAATAAATGAAAAGTGAGAAACAATGTGTTGAAGAATATAATCATTAAACTCTAGTAGAAACATGTGAGGATATGGAGATGACAAACAGTGTATATAGACCTTTTTCTTTGTGATCTAGAAAGAGTATACTTTCCTCCTTATTTTGATGGAGCAACTATTAGTATTGATCATGTATTTAGCCACAAAGAAAATCTTAATGAAATATCCTAAGTAGACATTTTATAGACCATATTCACTGATTCGACACGATTAAGCCAGAATCAGTAATAAAAAGGCCAGAAAGCACATTAACAAGATGGAAGTTAAAAGTATTCTTCTAAATAATTACTGGATCGATAAGGAAATTAAACTGAAATTACACACTATTTGAGGTATTTGGAAAATAGTGTAAAAAAGAATGCTTTGTACAAAAGAAAAAGCTGTGGAGTGTAGTTAAAGCTCTATTATGCAAAAATAGGTCTTTATTGCTTTTGTTCTTTACAAAGGACCATCAGTAAGTGAACTTCATTTTCAAATTAAGAAATCTGAAGGACAAATAAAGTGAACCAAAATAAAAGAGGAGAACAGATGCAATTGATTTATTTTAAAGAATAGAATTAGAAAAAATATATAGAAAGGGAACATCAAACAAGAAGCAATTTCACTGAAGAGTTGAATAAGATAGACTGGCAAGTAAGATTGGTGAGAAAAAAAGGCAAAAATGTGCACTCTGTTGCCTGAGGAAGGAAAGAAACTGCTGATTTGTGAGAGATTTAAAAATGTATTGGAGAATATTTTACATAAATAATGTATTATACATACATTATGCATAAATATACATAAATATTATACATAAATATATTGTAACAAGTCTTATTACCTGAAAAAGTATAATTGAATAAAATGGGCTCAACAAGAATTAAAATATCTGGTTAGGCCAAAAACCAGTAAATTGATGGTAAAATAATTAAATATCTACCATTTAAAAAAAATCACAAGACCCAGATAGTTTTATAGTCAAATTTAACCTAACTTTTAAAAATATGAAAATTTCTCTGTAATTTAAGTGACTAGAAACTGCAGGGAAATGGTAGAAGCTGGGCAACTCATCTTATTAAATGTATATAGTCTTTTTTTTTTAATTTAATTTTATTATGTTATGTTAGTCACCATACATTACATCATTAGTTTTAGATGTAGTGTTCCATGATTCATTGTTTGTGTATAACACCCAGTGCTCCATTCAGTAGTGCCCTCCTTAATATCCATCACCAGGCTAACCCATTCCTCCACCCCTCCCCTCTAGAACCCCAAATCTGTTAAGTTTCATATGCAAAATAAAGCTCTTAATCAATTTACTCATGGATATAGATGCAGATTTTCTGAAGTAAAGTGTTAGCAAAGAGATTTCAGTCAAATAGTAGAATACTAATGCCATACCCAAATAATATTTATTCAAAGAATTCAAAGAGCTTTCAAATTTTGAAACATATCACCAAGTTTTTTGCCTCAATAAGTTAAAGAAAGGGAAAGCTATACGATTATACCATTAGAGACTGAAGGAGTACTTTATAAAGTCCAGCATCCATTCCTCTTAAAAATTCTAAGTCAAATTTGAATAGGAGAAAAGAAGCAGGGATGATAATGACTATTTACTTAACAAAAAACAGGAAAATAAATGGTAAAACCCTGAAGCTAATTCCATCAAAATATGGAAAAATTAAGAATAATTTCTATTACTATTAAAATTGAACAGTGTTTGACAAGTGCTAATTGATGCAATAAAACTAGTTAATAAAAATATCAGCATAAATATAGCAGAGAAAGAGACTCTGTTATTGGATCTTTGCAAAATTCAAGAGACCCCAACTAAAATAACTACTAAAATCATTAAGAGAACAGGAACATTGGGGTTGAGAGGGATTGGATAAATATACACAATCAATAGCTTTTCATAACTGAAATAGCAAGTTAGAAATAGGAAAATAGTATTATTCATAATAGTGACCAAAAAAGAAAATATTTAGGAATAAATAAAATGAGAAAAATATAGGTTAGGTGGAAAAAACTATAAAATCTTATTCAAAGATATAAAACAAGACAAAAGATGAGGAAAATATATTTCTGGATGGGAGGATGAGTATCATAAAAATACCAATAATCCCAATTTAATGTATACAAATTTAATGCAATTTCAATCTGAATTGGATCTGGTCAAAATAATTAAATTCCATTGGAAGACTCAATGATTCTAAATGAAAGCCAAGACAATTTTGAAAAGGGGCAATACTAGTGACTTGACTTAGCATTTACTAAAAATGTAAAAATTTCCTACGTTAGTTTCCTGTGGGTGCTATAACAAACTGCTGCAAACTTGGTGGGTTAAAACAACAAAAATCTAAGGGCACCTGGGTGGCTCAGTGGGTTAAGCGTCAGACTCTTGATTTAGGGTCAGGTCATGATCTCGTGGTGGTGGGATCGAGCCCTGTGTCAACTCTGCTTGTTCCTCTCCCGCCTCCCCCTCCCCTCCTGCTCTCTGCCGCCCCCCTCCGCACCCCCCCCCCCCCGCATGCAAGCATGAGCTTGCATACTCTCTCTCTCTCTCAGTTTAAAATAAATAAATAAAATCTTTTAAAAAACCCAACAAATTTATTCTTTCACAATTCTGGAAGGCAGAAGTCTGAAATCGTGGCGTCATCAGGACCCTGCTCCCTCTGGAGGCTGGTGGGGGTGGGGAGTCTGTTCTTTGTCTCTTCTAGCTTCTGATGGCTGCCAGCAGTCCTTGACTTGTAGCTGCCCTGTTCCTGTCTCTGCCTCCCGGGTCACACTACTCCCTCTTCCTCTTCTGTCTTGGTAACTTCAGTCTCCACTTATAAGGACACCTGTGACAGTATATAGGGCCCACCCAGATAATCCAGGATAACCTCATCTCAAAATCCTTAACTGAATCATATTTACAAAGATCCTTTTCCCAAAACAGGTAACATGTACAAGTTCCAGACATTAAAGTGTGGCTATTTCTGGAGGGCATTTTTCAGCTTACCATGACCACTGTCATCAAAACCTATTGCTACCAGAGCAGGCAAATAGATTAATGGACAGAAGAGTGGAGAAATAGAACCATGTACAAATGGGAACTTGACATATGGCAAAAGTGGGATTTCAGGAAATTATGAGGAAAACATGCTTTATTTGATCTTGGTCATCTACAGAAGAAAATAAAACTAGATCCATGACTCATTACCATATACCAGTAAGTGCCCAATTTATCAAATATGCAAATGTAGGAGAAGAAAAATTAGCAGAAATTCTAGGGGAATATCTGTATAAATTTGACCAGAAAGAGACAGACATATATGACTAGATAAAAATAAAGTCTTTACAATGACACAAATGCCTTTCAAAAGGTGAGGAGTCTGAAGTTCAATGATTATCATGTTTTTTGTATGTCTTTCTATTTTGCATGTTACAATGAGCATTATTATATGGGAATAATAAAAACAAAATGATTAATATGTTTTTAAAGATTTATTTATTTTAGAGAGAGAGAGCATGAGCACGAGCGGGAGGGGCAGAGGGAGAGAGAATCTCAAGCAGACTCTGCACTGAGCGCAGAGCTTGACATAGGTTCGATCTCAGGACCCAGAGATCAGGACCTGAGCCGAAACCAAGAGTCAGATGCGTAACCGACTGCACCACTCAGGCACCGTAAAATGAATAATATTTAAAGGAGAAAAATATTGCCTGTGTTTCTGAGCCACAGGGATATATTACTTAATAATTCTGAACCTTACTTTTTCCACCTATGAAAGGGGTATAACATCTACCTCTGTAGATGGAGGTGATTATATGTTCAGAATTTTTATATTGAGGAGTTGTAGGTACAGCAAACTATAGAGAAACAAGGCTGGGATAAGGGATAGGGTGTATATCTGTAGTTGATTTGAAAAGCAGTTTGTATGCAAGTGTGAAACCTGAGAATGTGTGTGTCCAACAATAGGGAATGGGAGGCCAGAGATTTAGGATGAGCCCAAAACCCCACCTCCACCCCAAATATCTCTTGTTGCTACCACTAGTTGCTAGGGCTCAAAAAATATTAATTGTATCCATTCCCAACCGACGCAGTGATTAGAGCACACTTTCTTTCAAAATAAATATTTCTAACTTTATCATCTAACCTCCAGTCTTTTGTAAAGTCTTGAGTATTCTTTTTTCCTTTACATTTCCTGTTCCTAGTTTCTGAATTTATCTTGCTGAAAGAGAGAGGTATTTTCTGAATTTCACCAGCAAGGCTGTTGTGGAAATTTCTTAAAGTGTTTAGGTTAGGGTGCCTTTGAATTACAAAAGTCACAATTTCCTAAGCCAATATCCATCAGTTAAGACACGTTTAAGTCTAGGAGATTATATGCCCCCCCCTTTTTTTCACAATTACATCACTTACTTGAATAATAAATTAGCATCATTCTTAGAGAGTAGAATGAAAGAGCTGAAGAATTCTTTAGTTTACTTCCTCTTATTTCAGAGAGGAAGGAACGAAGGCCAAGGATGGATCAAGTGGACCTATGAATGTCACAGGGCTTGCTTCTGCTGAGTGGGGACAACATCTACGCCTCCTAATCCCAGTTGGTACCTTCCCACACACGTGGCCCTGCCTAATGAATCTGAGGACAGGGTCTCCTCCAGTCTGCCTGGAACAGTCTATTGTCCTTGTCTCTTAGAGCCTTGAATGGCTACTATTTCTTTTTTTGAAGGTGAATAGAAAGTGTCAGAACTTCATTATTCACCTCCAACACTCTGCTGTGATTCTTTCCAGTCTGAACTCCACATGGTATCACAGAGTTCCAGACACTTCCAAATACTAATGAAGGGTCTTAGATTGGAATCCGCTGACTACCCCATTGGATGAAATGGACATGTAGACCTGACAGGCTGGCTAATAGGGACAGAAATGGGAGAAAATATCCTGACAGAGATATGCTACTTTAAAATTACTCTAAGAGGGGCACCTGGCTGGCTCAGTCAGTGGAGCACGTGACTCTTGATCTTGGAGTCCTGAGTTGGAGCCCCATGTTGGGCGTAGAGATTACTTAAAATAAATAAACAGAAAATGTTTAAAAAAATATAAAAAAAAACTTTAAAAAATAATAAAAAATACTCCAAGAGAGATGGGGTAAACAACTGACTTCCTGCTGGCATGCCATTCCCCTGTTTCTGAGTGGGGTTAACACTTGGGAAAATTTTATTTTGGCACATATAGTTGAGGGAAAATAATTTCCCTAATCCTTCTGAATTTAATGTCAGACAACCAGACTGTCCCCCACTGTCTGCAATTAGAAGGTCAGTCTGGATTTCTCCCATTTTGTTCTATCACAGGAGCAGTTTATACTTCCAAGAGGTCAGTAGGGAAGTTTGTTTTTTTTTACTTTTCTTGAATCACTGAGAGCTCTTATTAAGATCTAGGCAGCTAGGCTGGGGTCTAACCAAAATCATGCTTACAGTTATCTAAGCTTGCGTTCCCCCCCGAAGCAGACCCTGAGACTAGGATTGCAGTGCAAGTCCGTTATGTGGGTTGTGATTGCAGGATGTGCCTACAGGGCAATGAAGGGTTGAGACAGGGAAGGGAAGAAAGCCCAGGATGTGTTAATGCCAAAGCACACCCTGAGCAACCATGGCTCAATACCACTGGAGACCTCTAGGGGGCAGTGTAGAATACTTCAGCGTTGTACCACCTAAGTGGTGAGAAGCTGGGGTATTTATTCACCAACTCCTATTCCTCATGTGATGAGGACGGTTTCTGGAGGTATTAGCTTTCCAGCCCTTCTGACCAGCCCTGTGTGGGGGAACAAAGGAAAAGTCCTTACACAGGAAACTGGCACGGCTTGCCGTGGGTCACTGTTACTGGAGAACCAATACCATCTGCAACAATGACTTCTAAAAAGATAGTTCACATCTTAATTTTCCACACTTTATTTCATAAATAGGTTAGGGCTCGGAACTTGACCTCATAAAGATAATTTAGCCTATATTCTTAAGCAGAGTGCAAACAGTAAATTCACTCATTGATTAGCATTCTGTTTTTGGTTCTAATGGGAAGGGAAATAGTATTTTTAATTGAGATTCTAAATCTTTTGGCTGTTACCTGAAAATATTGAGAGTGGCTGGGTCCTGACCAGGAAGTTAAAGACCCATGCAGTTCACTCCAATTACGACATTTAAGCCCATATTATCTCATTGGCAGGAAATGAGGCTCCCCACAAACATTTCGCTTTTCAAACTGACGAGCAATTAGAGCTGAAAAAGACATATAAATTAAAATATTCAGTGCATTTGCATTGGGACTATAAATCACCATAGTTATCCTGCTCACAAAATCCACCCACTAGGGTATGGTCCCTTGGGTATGTACTTCTCTGGATTTTTCTCTGTCACCTTCCTTCTCTGTGCTTACTTTTCCAGGGGTGGACCTAAGAATGGAGGCATTAAAATCAATCCTGTTTTGTGTCATGTGAGAATATTCTCTGGCAATGACTGTACTCCTTCTTTTTTAAGTTGTGATGATTTTCTTCAAATCTGGACTTGCTCTTATATTATTAAGGCTGGTTCCATTACGTGTTTGCTGCATGGCCATCTGAGGCTCATCTCATTACCAGCAGCTCTCAAATCCTGGCTTTCTGTCTAAGTTATAAGGGCGGAAATGCTATTTATGGGTAATTACAAAATCACCTTGCTCCAATTGATTTATTGGAGAAATTTCTATCAAGGTTTAGCGCTCATCCCAAGCAGACAACAGTGCTGATAGTATTTAATGATTTACTGAATGCTGCCAACCCCAGCTCTTTCTCTCAGTTTTTAGTTGGTGGGTTTGGGGAGTGTTTCAGATGCACTCAGTGCTATGGAGATATTTGGTAGATCCCAAAACACAGCCTCTGGTCTCTTTTCTCTCCCTTGTCGTTGATTTGATTGGGTGTGTTTTCTGTTAGTGTGCACTGGTAGAAAGGCCTGGGGTATCACCTAAGGTTCTCCAGCTCCCCCTGATTGTAGAATGTGCTGTCAAGATATTGGGAGGTTTGTCTAACTAGAAGCAACAAGGACACTCAGAAGGACTGAGCTTATGATGGACTAATTGTTTAATAACACAAAGTGAACTTACTGACATCAAGTATACAAAACCCATTTGTGTTATAGAATATACTTTCCAGATATGCCAATATTGTGTTTCTGATTAAATCTTTTTTTGTTTATAATGGAGATATCATTTGCAAGGAGTGAAATGCATAGATATTAAGTGCATAGATCAATGGGTGTATATATCCATGAAACATACATCCTGATCAAGACGCAGAATATTCTCATCACCCTAGAAACTCCCTCCTGTTTTTAGTCAGCTTCCTCCGCCTTCAGTCAATCACTCTTATGCATTCCATCATTATAGAACAGTTTTGCTTATTCTTGAATTTGGCTAGCTTCTTTTACCCAATATTACACTTGATTTTCAAGATGAATCTGTGTAGCTGTGTAAATCAAGTTTGTTTCTTTTTATTACTGTATAGTATTCTATTGTCTGATTATATAGTAGCATCCTTCTCAAATCTCTTGCTGATGGATTTTTATATTGTTCTCAATTTTTGGCCACTATGAATAAATATTCTTGTACAAGACTTTCGGTGGGGTTTTCTATTTTCATTTCTATGGAATGAAACCTGAGAGTGAAATTGCTGGATCATAGGAAAGGTCCGTGTGTAAATTCACATTATTTTTATGGTTTAGAAATGTTGGCTTAGGGTTACATGGTGAAATGTAATCGGCTGTCAAAGACCACTCCTAAAATTTAAAGTGGATTTTTACCTATATATAGTATCCCAGACATTTCTACCTATATACAACATAATGTTCAGCAACCCAGGGTGTTGTTTGCTTTATTGGCATGTGAGGGTGTGGCCTACAGGCCATTTTGAGGAGTATATTCAGCCTGGGATGTCCCCCAAATGCTATTCTTCTTTTTTTTTTAAGATTTTATTTATTCATTTGAGAGAGAGACAGAGAGAGAGAGCACAAGCAGGGGTGGGGGGGGAGCAGAGGGAGTAGCAGACTCCCCGACAAGCAGGAAGCCCGATGCGGGGCTCTATCTCAGGACCCTGAGATCATGACTTAAGCCGAAGGCAGATGCTTAACCGACTGAGCCACCCAGGCGCCCCTAAATGCTATTATTCTCTTGAGTGATAGAGGAGCCCATGACATCAATGCCCACCTATTGCGCTCTCCTGATGGCGAATTCAGGTCTTTCCCTAGACCTGGGACCAGGTCCTGCAGGAGCTGGGGAATACGATGCCTGCTCTGATCACCCGCAAATGGTGTGTGTGAAGGGGTGCAGGTTAGATACCAAAACCACAAAGCAAAATGTGAAGTCAGAAAAGCTTCTGGAGGAGCAATTAAGACAAGAGTCAGGATTACATTATAGACAATGATGATTTTAAGAACTGTATAAATTGCTCCTTAACTTGATTTGCTTTGTTCTCCTCTCTGTTTTCCCTGCAGTGGTTTGTAAGAAGTTCAGTAAGTGAATAAGCCTCCCGATGGGGTGGGAGTGGGGGTCTTCTGCATTCTGGGGGCTGAAAAGATACTCTACAGGGTAGAGGAGATTGCCACAGACGGGGAACCCGACATGAAAATCCCGCCTGTGTGAGCTTACAAATTCATGGTTGACAGGCTGATGGCGGGATGTGCTCTCCATTCCTGGAGGCTCATGCTAGAAAGGGTAGGGTAAAACTCACCCATTACCATGAACCGAACTGCTTCTGGCTTTGTGCTGGCCCAAGTAGTCTGTGCATTGTGTGACCTTGACAAGTCCACACGACACTGGGCTTCAGTTGGTCCCCTTGGGCAGTTTTGCTTGATGAGTGCAATGCTAGAGTTTTTTTTGCCGTTATCCAGGCAAAGGTGACATAATTCCTTGATGAAATGCCTGGATTTCCGTCTAGGCTCCCTTTTAGCCTATGAGTTTCCTGCATGAAAGATCGCCTCATTTGACGATATAGGAATTTTGTTGCTTGGCCTGAGCTCCCGTTGGCAATTCAGGATGATTAAAATGTCTGGAGAGCATCTTGAAGGACAGTAGCTTTGGTGCTCCGTTGTCATCCAAACCTTGAGTGGACCTCTGTGTCTCCTGGCCCTCTCTCTCTCTCTCTCTCAAACTTCGTATCATTTATGGAAGTACTTTCGGGTGAGAATGCAGCCTCGCAGAAGATTTGGGGAGATGAATTAAGGCTTTTGGTATCTGGAGGCTGGAGAACTGTAACTTTCCACATTTGCTGAACGTAGGTTCCTCAAACAACAGGTCCCCATGTTCTGAAAAAATATTAGATGTCAAGCCTCCCTCCCCTCCACTGGTAGGAATTGTAGTTTTAAAAAAATGCAATATTGGACTCTCAGTTTTTTCAATATTTTTTTTAAACCAAGAACTAGACTGAATATATTTGCCTGATCTTTTGTCACCGTAGGTCCCCAAGTCACCCGGTGAGAATGCAAGCAGCAGGCAATTTAATTTGTTCACAGTATAATCTCAAGTCCCTTTGAGGAAGTGCTTTTAGCAGCTCTGCTCCCTAATTGTGGAATTTACTACCAATTTCTAGTCCCTGTGTCCTGCCCATCTCTGCTTAAATAAACCAAAGCTTTCTGTATTCCCAGAAGTGTTTGCGACCCTCAGCTGGGAGCAGGAGGGGCACGAAATAGGTGAAGAGAAATGCTTATTGCTCAGTGTTCAGGTTTCCTTCTGGAAAAAAAGGGTGTACAGATTCATAGTCATGTTACTCTTATTTCTGTTTCAGGAGTCTGAATCGAGAAAATAAGAGTAGTGATGATACAATCATGTAAAACATTTGAGGACAGACATGGAGAAGGAGGAGAGGAAAAAAATACAGGGGAAAGCAAAGATTTTGGAAGAGCCAAGGAGGGAATAAATCAACCTATTCTCTCCTGTCCTTTCCTCCTACTTCTCTGTGACTGCAGTGAATTTAGTGGCTTTCTTAATTCAGTGACGTTCACATATATCACAGGGCAGTTCTATTTGCTGAAATATTTATTTGCCTTGAGTTGGACTGTATAAAATGTTAAGCACAGACATGGTAACTGACACATGCTACATTCCTTTGCTTTGCTGGAAGCTTTTGCCCAGGGGATCAAGACCCCAGGGAGGGAGGGGAACCCTTTCCAGCACCCTGCCCACCCCCATAGCTGTAGCAGCCACACCCCAGAGTTTGGCAGTGACGAGCACAAGTGATTTCTACAACCGTCTTATCTTTTGCAATGTGCTCTGAAATTCAGCATTTTTCCTTTGTTACTTATTCATTTAATGTATGAACTGTAAGCCAGAGAGAGCACATTTACAAGAATTCTGGTAAAAGCGAAATGGTGGAGTGAACAGATTTATGAATATGGTTTCATTATAAGCTTCCCACGGGAGTTGGAACTCCTTTCCCATTGCTATACAATGAGGCTATATAAAGACTCATTGGAAATAGATGTCACAGCATTGGGTGCAAGAAATTTTGTGAATCCCAAGGCTTTTGATGACCTGTGTTAGGAACATAAAATGACATGATGAGTAAATATTTCAGCTTTCAAGGAAATGGTTGATGGCACTTAATATACCCAGCCCCCCCCCAACAATCTTGACATCAATAAGTTAATAGCCACTGTCTTTTTATAGTGAGAAGAGGTGTTATTTAGGAGGCCAAGCAGGTACCTGGGGTTCTGAGACTCTTTACCCAGCCTTTCATGGAATCTGATTATTTAGGAGGCTTTGGGGATTAAGGGTGGCATCTCTTCTCACAGCCAAGCTTAGCTCTTGCCCCTGTTATAATGTGTGAAGAAAACCGAACACAGAGCTCTCTGCTTGGCACAAAGAGCCACAGTGCATCCATGGTGGAGGAGTTTCCTCATTTATAATTAAAGTCAGGAAGAAGACTAGTGTGTGCTTTCTAAGAGAACAGAATGAGCTTCATGCTGAGAAAATTTAACCCTTCGCCTTTCTTGGGTGTCAGCGTCTTTTTGAAATAGAGATAGGCCAGGCAAAGTGGGAAGAGGTCAGAGAGCTAGACAGATTTGAGGGTGGGATGGTCACAGGGGTATGTGGGAAACGGGGTCATCAAGGTTTGCATCAGGAGAAGCAGAGAAGCGAGTCAAAGTGAGGTGGGATTGGAGAGATTGAGAGAAAGAATGGATCACAGGGGCTAGAGTCTGGGCTGGAGGTAAAACGTGAGTTTCTGAACTAGCTGGCAGCTAGAAGGAGATATTGCTGATACCACCTCTGACTGAACCCAGACGCCAGCATATAGTTGAAGCTCAACAAATATTTATCAACTGAATGAGGGAATAAATGATTGCAGTAGAAACTGGAGGAACTGGGCAGTATATCAGAACATGTTCTGGGGAACCAGGGCATGAGGCAGCAATATTCTGAGTAGAACAGGGGTATCATACAACTTCTGGCTCCAGACAGAAGCAAGGATGTCTTTTTGGAACCAGGCAGGAGTTCAAATCTAATGTGCTTAGACTCTGGGTATATATATATCCAAAAGAATTGGAATCAGGATCTTGAAGAGATATCTGCATCCCCACGTTCACTATGGTCTTAGTCACAATAGCCAAAATGTGGAAATAACCTAAATGTCCATTAATGGTTGAATGGATAAAGAAAATGTGGTAAAAGCATATAATGGAATATTATTCAGCCTTTTAAAAAAAGGAAATCCTACTATATGTGACAACATGGATGAACTTCGAGGACATTTTTCTAAGAGAAATAAGCCAGTCACAGCAGGAAATCTCCTGCATGCTTCCACCTGTATACAGAACCTAGAATAGTCAAACTCATAGAAACAGAATAGGATGGTGGTTTCCAGATGCTGGGGCAGGGAATGGAGGGTTGCTGTCCAGTGGGTAAAGATGAGTACGTTCTAGAGATCTGCTGTACAACACAGTGTCTATAATTAATAATGCTATATTGTGCACTTAAAATTTTGTTAAGAGGGTAGAGCTCATGTAAAGTGTTCTTACCACAATTACAAAAAGAAAAAATTAGCTGCAAGGCTGGCTCATCTCATCCTCAGGCCAATGGCCTTTACATTCCAGCTGATTAGACATAGGGCTCTTAACTGAGCCTGGAATGGAGCAATCTGTAGGGCAGGTGTAAAAGGCCCCAGGTACACAGATCTGAAGCGTGTAGGAACCAGTTTTCCTTGACTCAGCTGGCTCCTGGAAAACTCATATTTTGGGGCCATGTTTAAGGGTGCAGTCAGGAAAGGAGATTTGGTGTTGCTGTTTGTGCTGCCAAATCTTAAGTGGGGTGTATGTGAGAATATGTGTTATGTGTCTCTGTTTAAGTGAGAATTTCAGTAGAGGGAGTACACAGAAGGAGGGATCAGAGAAACACACCTGGGGATACACAGAGATATGGAGAGATAGCAAGATAGAGAGATACAGAGGTATTTAGACACAGAAACAGAACAAGAAAAACGAAGGTATAGAAAGAGTCAAGAACAGGCCTAGTGGGGAATTTCTTCCTCACTCCACCCCCAATTAGTCATATGGTTGGCACTGACTGAGGATGGCGTGGTTCTGATTTTAATTGAAACTCTAGGGGTATACTTATGTTAGATCTTAGGAAGGTTAGAGAGGTTGAGATTTAAAAATGAAGAAAAGAAAACCAGCCTCAAAATAGAGAAAAAGTACTCTTTACAAAAGAGAATCATTATGACGACAAAATTAAGTTTGGAAACAAAAAAAGTGCACCAAGATGGACCCGAGTCCTCCAGGATGTAAGCTGGGTCCAGGTGATCGGCCTCACGATCAAGCCATTGTGTTGGATATTTTGGTTCTGAGCATTCCCACATATATCTATATCCATGTAGATCCCTGACACTATGATGACTAAAAAAATATTTATGAATCAAAACATTAATATGCAGATGCCCTTTTCATTGTTCTTACTCATATTCAGGTGAACTCCAGGCCAGTTTTCTGCCTGGCAACTCTGCCCCACCTCACATGTAAACAGAAGTAATTATAAATTATACCACAGGATAGTCAACAGGAAACCTTCCAAGCCTGGGCTTTAATTCATTTTGGGTGATAGTTCATTTTGCACACATCCCCACCAGACAGGAATAACTTACTTTAATTGGCCATCATTCGTGAACTGGAGCGTGGTCTACTTTAGAAATGACATTGCCACTTTATTATAACTGTATTTCTCTGACTCATGGTTATCTAACTGAAGGGAGTAGATCAATTTTTCATAAATCATAAAAGTATGTAGAAAAATAAAGTAAATTTCTTTCCCCAGCCCTTTCTAGCTCTCTACACAATGACAAAAATAAAAGAACACTGCATTCAGTGACCATGCAGTTATACTTGGAATTCTCCCAAAGAAGTTGGTCTTAGGTGGTAAAAGCCAGAAAGACAGTGGTAACAACCCAAGGTTTGGGAAAGGGAAAGACATGGGCCATTTTCCAAGGTTCTTTGGCCCTTTTTTTAACTAGGCTAATGCAATCAGACTCTTGTAGCCCTAATGATAGCAATTGCTTTGATCTGTAGTCTTTGTTCTTTATTACAGAGCTGTTCCTAGGGACTAGGATGATCCTATATGCAATGGCATTAGGACTCCTATATCTTTCAAATGCAGGGAGGTAGCAAAGATATGCCCCAGAGTGTGGAGAACAGACGATGAGGGGCAGTCACTCCCTGCACTTCATCAGAGGCCTCTGGGGCCACATTGCTCTGTGGACAGAAGACCTTGCCATGAACCTCAGTGTCATTTTCTTTCTCTCCCTTTAACCAAGGCCTTTTTTTGAAAAGATTGGATAGGCATGGAAGGAAGGCGCATTCTGTTGCCAAGAATTGCAGTCTTCGTAAAGACAAGATCTCAATGAGCAGGTTAATCCAATAGGGGCGATGGCATCATGTTAATTCGACTCATGGTCTCTCTGGGTGCCCACATGATGGGTGAGGCCTGGGCTTTGGTGGCTCCCATGCTGCCCTTTTCCTGGGGTTTCTATACAAATAATTCTGTGGCGCTGGTTTAGAAATCCACACCCTTGCCCCATGGAAGACAGCCATTTTTGGTTCCACTACAACATTTTAGTCACGTGCTTCTAGATGATAGAGGAAGTCCCATGGGTAATTAAGAAGGATTTTCTTTTCAACTGGGGAGTATGGTTTGCACGAAAAAAAGAGGAACACAATGTAAAAGAGATGTATGTACATGCGTGGATATGGGTATGTGTACAAATGGTTTCTCTTCTCTCCAGAATCTAAATTATAAATATTTAAAAGATGAAATTTTAAGCAATGCCCACGCACTGTTAAGTATCTATTCACACACATAGTTTGGAAGAGTGCGTGTTCATGCACAAAGTGTATCTGGAGGCCTTGAATCACTTTTTGGAGGCACTCATGCTCCCCTTTCCTTTCCTGCTGCCTTTCAGAGTAAGTGACCCTCCCCACTCTCTTCCTGGTAAACCCAAGGTGCTCACTGCATTAACTTCCATACAGTAAGAAATAAATGAAAGCCACCATGTAAGTTTAAGTTTGGTGCCAAAGTTTGTTGTACTTTGGGGTGCCTTTTCATGTGTTTGCATAAAACAGACTCATATGTATGTTTGTACATGTACATTATGACACATATATTTTGGGGTTTTGGAAAAGTATAATTAAGACATCATGTAGCTGTCTTCAGTAAATATTCAAGAATAACCATCCTTATGTGAAACTGATATACTCTGACTTGAAAGACTTTTAGCAGGCCAAATTTTCTTCCAAATTACTGACTTGGAAGTATTTTTTTAAAGATTTTATTTATTTATTCGACAGAGAGAGAGACAGCGAGAGAGGGAACACAAGCAGGGGGAGGGGTGAGGGAGGAGCTGGCTTCCCGCTGATCAGGGAGCCTGATGTGGGACTCGATCCCAGGACCCTGGGATCATGACCGGAGCCCAAGGCAGACACTTAACGACTGAGCCACCCAGGCCCCCCTTGACTTGGAAATATTTTTACCTGACCCATTCCAGAATATATGTCAGTATAAAGTACATTTACTTTCCCCACTTTCTTCCTAATCAATGGTGCAGTTTAGTAACAGATTAATTGACTAATTGATGCATACAGGGGTTAGGGGCTTTTTTTTTTTTTTTTAAAGATTTTGTTTTTTTGTCAGCGAGAGAGCGCAAGTGCACAAGCAGGGGGAGGGGCTGGCAGCCGGAGAAGCAGGCTCCCCGCTGAGCCAGAGCCAGATGCAGGACTAGATCCCAGGACCCTGGAACCATGACCTGAACAGAAGGCAGATGCTCAACCGACTGAGCCACCCAGGCATCCCGGTAAGTGGCTTCTTAATTCTAGTTTTGTAAAGAGTAGTTTGTGCTCTTTGACAGAGTCTCCCAGTTCTAGAACTTGCTAATTTAGTATTCTGGAATCATTTGTTTGGTTGCCTTCCCTGTGAGCACACCTCTGGCTGCATCTGTAAATAAAATGAGTTTGAGTCAATTTTGCTGTGTCTATCTTTCAGTGTTTCAATTTAGTTTTCAAAGGCTGCTCTGTGCGCATCCCTCTAAAAAATGGGTTGCCCATAGATGGACACAATAGAAAGAATTTCCCAGCTAAGAATGCCAGGAGACATCTCTGAGCAGTGATGGAGATGGAGATGTCTGGAAGGTTTATTGCCCTTAATTTGCACAGCATTTCCTCCCCTGCCCCCTCTCTCCCATCGGTAGGTGCTAACTCTTTAAGGGAGCTTGACATTTAGCTTTGAAATGAACACAATTTTTTTTGGTTCCACTTAACAACCAGGGTAAGTTTTCATAGGTAATTTAGCAAACGTCAAATTTCTCTAATAATGTAGATTTGATTTATACAGCCAAGCTTGTTATTCTCACTCCCAAGAAGCCTTAGAACTTGGGTGGCTTTCAAACCAAGGCACCCCGGTCCCCACTCCCTTACAAACATCCGATGGCCTTCCAGGAAGATCTGCGCCTCCCTCACTGCCCTTCAGCATTCCTGCTTGTCTCTTTCTCACCGATTCTGAATTCCCTCCGGCTCTACCAGTCAGGGTGCCTGTGGGTGCAAATACCAGCTGTTTCTTTTTCTTTCCGATTCCTCCTTATCACATAAACGAAAGTCACTTCGCTTGATAATGACACATTTCTTGTCTTTTAATGATGAGAGCAAATTGGACATTTTTGGCTTGTGACCAGGCGGTCAAGATGTATTTGTTCAATGCCCACTGCATGCACGGGCCTCACTACACAAAATCCTTGTTTGCTTATCCAGTATCAATTTCTATTTTTTTTTTTTTTCTGCTAATCCTTCTTTTTGGGTGTATGTCATTTGGTTCAGGTCGCTGTCCCCCCAGGGTGAAGCGGGCTTGGATCCCATTTCCTTGTCATGTGATCTGCCCTGGCCAATTGGTGCCTAGCACCGCCCCCCTCACCCTGGCTTTAGTGATTGGTTAAAGATAGGCATTGATCTGATGAGCGCCAACAAGAGCTGAGAATGACCAAGAATAAGGACGTCTTTTCCCAGTGGGGTGGGTGAAAAATAAGTTGTTGGTCTGTAACTGTGAGTGTCCATCCAGGGGGATAGTCCCTCTTTTCCCAGAGCTTGTGTGGGGAGATAATAATACTAGGTCACGTTTGGTGTATGGAGTGATGGAGACCTTGTAGGGTAGGAGAGATCGCTATGAGTAAGGCTTCACATTGTGGAGGACATAGAATTTCAGCCAGGCCTTGAAGGATGAAGGGGATTTGGAGACCCAGGGAAGGTCCTTGTGTGAGCGTTTCTTTGCATGACATATCTTGGGTCTCTGTTGGGTGTCTTCTCTCTCTGTTGGCTCCTTAATGCTCCTTTTTCTCAGGATTCTGTGCTTGGATGACTGCCCATCATGTTCTCTAGCTCTTGGTTCAATCAACAGCATAGTTTTTGATTACCATTTCTGTGTGAAAATGATTCCCAAACCCATTTTTTCCTACCCAGACAGACATCAGTTTTAAAATCTAGCACCTATTTCCAACTGGCAACAATTACCATCTTTAAATCTCAAAGGTCTCTCATATTTAATATACTAACCATAAGCTCATCATCTTCCCCACTCCTACCTCTTTCTTTTCTTCCAGGTTTTAGCTTAATGTTGGCTAATGACACTATGACACTGCATTGTCCCCCATAATGGAATATACCCTGAAGTCATCCCAGATTTTTCCGTCTTTAAACTTAAAATCATCAGATTTGATTTATTCTGCTCCCTCAATATCTTGGAAATATGTACCCTCTTCTCCACTCCCCAGCCCTTATTCAAATATCTCTGCAGATTTTTTTTCAAGAGTCTCTTCTTGGGCTCCTGGGTGGCTCAGTCGTTAAGCGGCTGCCTTCGGCTTAGGTCATGATCCCAGAGTCCTGGGATCGAGTCCCACATCGGGCTCCCTGCTCAGCGGGAAGCCTGCTTCTCCCTCTCCCACTCCCCCTGCTTGTGTTCCTGCTCTCGCTGTCTCTGTCAAATAAATAAATAAAATCTTTAAAAAAAAAAGTCTCTTCTTGTTTTACCTTACATTTGCCTTTCCAGTGTAAGTTTGTTTTGTTTTTGTTTTTGTTTTTCAAATCTGTTTTTATCATGTCACACCCATATCTTGGATTCCCTTTGGCCTAATAAGATTACATCCACATTCTTTAGCATGGTGTATACACTCCTCATGATCTGGTCCTTGAATTCCTTTTCTTACATTCCTTTTCTTGACTCAGTGTATTCCTAGCCATATCAAGCAAATTGTAGGTTCCCCAAACATACTGCATTCTGTGCACAACCACTTAATTGGCAAATCATATCTGTTGGCTCTGATGGGCCGAAATAATAGGCACTGGTACTGTTTGGGGAAATCAAGGATACAGAAAGAAGTTGAGCACAATCAGCACTCAAGGCAGAGAGACTCGCCACCTTCTCCAAGATGGATGGAGGTGCAATCTTCTGGGCTACAAAATGCTCACCAAAGGAATGCACAGCAGGGGATAATAATAATGTGTGAATAAGTGAGCCTCATGGCAGACCTTCAGGAGGCCTAACTTGAAGACCCAGTCTTACTTACAGAAGACTGGGTAAATTGTTCCTCTAAGTTTAGGTGGAAATATGTCAGGAATCACCACACCTGGGCCAGGTGCTTCACTTAAATCTTGGGGTTAAACAATGTGAATTCCAGAACAATCAGGTATGAACATAAATCTCACGTATCACTCTTGAGATTAGGATAATGCTGCCCAGCTCAAAATCATTCCTGAATTTGGGTTGGTCATCTAGTTATCTCTGGAGTCATGCTAACCAGGTTCTTAGACTGCTATTAGGACCATACTGCAAGATATGATAGTTCCCACCTTTGGACCTTTTCATATTCCCTCTGTCTGATTTACCTTTTCCTGCCTTCTTTATCTGGTGAACAGCTACTTACCTCTCAAAACTCAGTCTGGATGTCATGACCTTTGTAAAATGTCTCTGCATTTCATCTTCATTAAGAGAACCAGCTCTTATATTCTGGTTGCACCTTATAACCCCCTCTTCCAGAGCTCAGTCGTGGTGATTATCTTTCCTCTGACCATGTTCTGTTTATCCTGGCATCCAGTACATGGATACTGTCTGGCACACAGCAAGTGCTCACAAATAGTTTTTGAATAAATGATTGAATGAGATGAGGGATGGAATGAGCGAAGATAACAAACCTGGAGAGTCAAATATACACAGCTGTGTATGAGATCTTGTTGGGGATGTGGTGGAAAATACATTGCAGAAATTTATTGTCAAGGCCAATCAATTTGTTTTAGTAGTGAAACTCTGCTCTAAATTCATAATACTGTGAATTTGATTATAAAATGTTAAATATCTAAACAATGCATTATAGGTTCCCATTAAAATGATGTAGAAATAGATTTATTGATAAAAAACATTCAATTTAAATGCCAATTTAAAGTACTGATTTAGGACAATGACTCATGGGGTTGACTCTGGGAATGGACGAGATATACCAGTCAGTGTAGGTTAGCTGCTATAACAAATATAACAAATACTCCTCAAAGCCAAAGTCTTGACTCAGTGGAAGTTTAATTGTCACTCATGCAAAGTACAAAGAGGATATTTTGGGTTGGGTAGCTGTGCTCAAGCAGTGAATCAGGGACCAAATTTTTCTATCTTGTGACTGTACTGTGGTATGACTAGGATTATGGACAAGGATTCAGTTTGTGGTCCTACCAAGGTTTAAGGGGGCTAAGAATTGTGGCCTTCCTGTATGCCTAGGAGGAAAATGAAGTGGTTTCATTACCCCCAAACATGACCCCTGTCCCTTGTGCACCAGAAAATAAAAATGAGTGTGTACCTTTAAAGAAAGCTGTACTTCAATGGAAGTCATATTTACAGTTCTATTTTGTCTATCATAAGAAGTCTGCCTTAAAAAGACCTGTAAAAAATTACAAAAGGCATATGACATTATTTTTCAACTTTGGAAATGGTTGCTTTGTACTCATTCCAGTAGACAGGATAATTTAACAGCAGTGATTCTATCAGCATCATCATCACCATCATCATCATCATTATCACATCTTCATTGAAAGCCTAATATGATATATAGGTCAGTGCACTAGATAATGGAGTTTCAAGGAGGCATAAAGGCCTTGAGGATTTTATAATCGAGTTGGGAAGTCAGAGTAACTCCATTTATAAGGTAAATCATAATGCAAGACTGCATGTGCTTACTGCTAAATGAGTGGCAGTGATATTATAGAGAAACGGGCCTCCTTGAGATAGATGTAATGGACTCTAAGAAATATGGGTATTGCCTGTATCAGAGAATCATACACTATAAAAACCATAAAAACCATAGACTAAAATCCTTCAGGAGTGTAGGCCACTTCCTTCATCTTACAAGTGAGTATACCAACTTGTCTCTAAAGATGCCCTCCAAATCCCAATCTTGTGCAATCCCACTCTTATTCCTTAAGGCTGGGCTGACTCCATGACTTGCTTTTCACTCAGAGAATGTGGCAGAAATGGCACTGTGCTGGTTGCAGGCCTCAGCCCTAACAAGACCTGGCAGCTTCTGCTTTGGTCTCTTAAGTACATACTCTGGGAGAAGTCAGCCACTATGTAAGAGGTCCAACACTCTGAGACAACCATGCTCTGAGGAAGCCCAAGCTAGCCATGTGGAGAAGCCATAGGGAGAGAGAGATGCCCAGCTAGCCAGAAGCCATTCCAATTCGGATGCCAGGCACATGAATGCGACAGCCATCTTGAACTTCCAGTTGAGCCAGTCATTCAAATGACTCCTGAGCAGTTGCTGCCTGACTTCAACCACAAGTGAGAACTTGCCAACTGGGTCCGCCCAACTCACAAAACCATGGTTGCTTTCACACAGCAGTAGATAATCAGAGCAATGAAGAAACTGAGGTCACAGAGGCTAAATGAGCACCCCCCCGCAAGGGCAGACACTACTCATGACCGAGTCAGGCAGAGAGCCACCTTCTTTGATTGATTTGTAATCCAGTGTATTTGAGATCAGGGCTTCTCAAACTTTGGTGGGCGTAAGAATCACCTGGAGAAGTTGCTAAGCCTCAGATTCCTGGGCTCACTCCTCAGATACCGTGAGTCAGTGGGTCTGAGGACTTGCATTTCTAACAAGCTCCCCAGTGACATTGACGCTGCAATCTGTTGACCACACTTTGAGTAGCCCTGCCATAGACCAGACCAGAGGTGATCTTCCAGCTTAGGTTAGGCAAACAGCACCTGCTGATTTCCCCTTGTGCTTCTTCACAATTACCTGCTTGCTGGGTTTCCAGGTAAGTAATTGAAAAGTGCAAAGTGACAGGCCTTGTTCAGGAAGTGCCCAGTTGCAGCTGAGCCCTATTTTAGTTTTTTCAGCTAGGCTGAAGAAACTCATATGGTATGTGAGAATAGACCCACTTATCTGAGTTCTGCTTTCCCTAGGTACACAGCCCGGGTTTCATAACCTTGTTACCAGAAACAATTAGGGGCATCATCCAGATTTTCAGATCCATTTCCCATGGAGACACACGTTAGGAATCTCCCACAGTGAATTTAATTAGCAGAAAATGTGGCTCAGCCAGCGACCTGCAGTGCAGATAACAGTCATGGCTGCCCAGCAATTGCAGCTCCTTTTTCTTAAAAAATGACAAGTTTCCTAAAAGGTGGTGATGAGTCTCAGCCAGACATCAGGTGGGACTCTGTGCAGCCTGATTTCACATCATCTAGCAACTCACACATCTTGCTTCTATTCAATTTAAAGGACTCACCTAGGCAGAGATGCTAGTGAGAAAAGATTATGGCTTGTAAATGACAGCGTTAGGCATTTCCTTTGTGTACCTGGGCCTGTGTTGGCTACCGATGTATCTCTGCATATGTTTTGGAGGTGATACAGTAATCATATTTACTTCCGGAATTGTTATTAAAGATTATCTGATGAGTATTTATATCCTACATTAATGGTGGGTACACTATGAATCTGCTTGAGATATCTCTGCATAAAAAGCCATAGGATTATAGTCTTTCATTATGTGCTGGAGTTTAAACATGACCTTGTTAAGCATTAATGAAAGTCATAGGCAAACATTTGTCAAGCATCAGTGGGTGAACAGACCCTTCCCAGGCGGAATATTTATGCTATTACAATACCTATTAGATATGATGTGAGAAATTGATTGAATATGCTCCTTGTACTATAATCCTACATAAGGATTAATGAATATATTAAGTACCAGATAGTATAATTTGGCATTGACTAAAGTTTTTGGTAAACTGAGAATTTTTAATGTCCCTAGTGTTTCTGGTTTGGACTAATTGACTGATGGTCAAAATTTAGCCAGTGCTTTTGCATTAATGAGGCTCTGTGGCTTTGAGTGGGTGGTCACAGTGTTGTGTAACTGTGACTTCTAAGGGGAGGATTTCATTATGGAAAGGGAGTTTTGGGTCAGTTAGTAAGTGCCTCTTATTTTCGGTTGTGATACCAATTCACACTACCACAAGCAGCAACAGTTGATGTTCTCCCACTTTTCTTCAACATTTCCAAGATAGAACAGTATTATTAAAAAATAAAAAAAAGTCTTGGTCAATCTTGATCACACCTATTTGTTTTTATTTTTTTTAATTTTATTTTTTTTAAAGATTTTATTTATTTATTTGAGAGAGAGAGAATGAGAGAGAGAGAGCACATGAGAGGGGGTAGGGTCAGAGGGAGAAGCAGACTCCCTGCCGAGCAGGGAGCCCGATGCGGGACTCGATCCCGGGACTCCAGGATCATGACCTGAGCCGAAGACAGTCGCTTAATCAATTGAGCCACCCAGGCGCCCTAATGTGTTATTCTGTTTTATTTATTTATTTATTTATTTTTTTAAAGATTTTATTTATTTATTTGAGAGAGAGAGAATGAAAGACAGAGAGCACGAGAGGGAAGAGGGTCAGAGGGAGAAGCAGACCCCCCGCCGAGCAGGGAGCCCGATGCAGGACTCGATCCCGGGACTCCAGGATCATGACCTGAACTGAAGGCAGTCACTTAACTGACTGAGCCACCCAGGTGCCCAACACCTATTCGTTTTTATCTGCATTTCTTTGACTACTGAAATAGATGTATTTTGGTCTTACGTTTATTGGCTATTTGCTTCTTTCTGTCTCCTTCTGGTCTGTTCATCAACATTAGCCTTTTTTTCTATTGGTATTTTTGCCATCCTTTGTTATTCATTGGAAATATTTCATTTACAAAAGTTTGTTGAGCCTTGAAAGATGTTGGTCCTTGAACCATGTCAGTAGCATGGGTTGAGGGCACTCAGAAGTATTTATGAGCCATGTGGCCAGGTAAGTTGGTTATATAATGGGTGTTCAGAGGCAAAGGTGCTTCTCTGTGAACCGCACCCAAGTGTTTGCATATGGAGTAAATGAAGAATATTTGTAAAAGTGGGACTAGCAGGCAGCTCTCTAAAGAAGTTGAAGTTTTGGTAATGTGTTACTTTAATTTACATTCACTTTACAGTCTGTGCACATGAGAGTTCTTTGGAAGAGGTTTAATTTTACTAGCTGCAGAAAGCAGCGAGGTCGCTAGCAACAGAGCAGAAGGAGCTGGGCTGTTTGTTAATGCACTCGAGCCTGTACTGAAACCACACAAGGCAGGGCTAATGGGGGTGGAGTCAATAAGCAGGCAGTTCTCTGGCTTTCAGGGTTATTTGTTTTATTGAGCCAATATGTTTTTCCTAGTTAACATTTTCTGTAGTGTTCTGTTTTTGCCTCTGTTTGAAAGGCTGGTAAATATAGTTTGAAGGTGTGTGGAAGGAAAAAGTATTGCCAACCTCATGTTGGTGGATTAAACTCACTGTGCCCCCCCCATGAAACCCAGACGGGCTGAGCTTGCAGGTCTTTTGAAATATGACAGAATTGAACTTAAAACCTGAACTTTTTCAGGTTAGAGGGCCCTCATCTTCAGTAGCCCCCCCAAACTCTTGAAATGGCCAGAACATCTAATTTAGTTTTATCATGACCCACCCCAATTTTGTCGCATTTATTGTTTGGAGTCACATGAATGGGCATTGTAATCAGTGAAAAAACTCTGGTTGAAGATTTAGTTTGTTACTACTGGGAAATTTGATTTATCTGTTTTAAGCAACCATCTGGAATAAGTTTATTTGTATTGCATGTCATGCATATATTTATGCTGCAAGATGAAAATCCTTAAATTGCATCCTTTTGAAATTTTATATATTATATAATGACAATTGGCAATACCACAATGAAGTGATTACATGGCTTTCAGAAATGGAAACATTGTGCAACAAAAAGATTACAATGTATAATGAACAAGTTCATTTACTCGAATATAAATGTGGTGAATAATGAAATGCATACACTATGAGCTGAGATGAATCTTCTGTCATTAGAAATACAATTACAGTGTATTGAAATTTCCAAGGTCTAACAAAAGTAAATAGACATATTGTTATCCAGCCAAAAATAGATCTAATTTATATGTGAAAGTTTTCCTTAATTATGTCATAAATATATCAAATAACTTAGAGTTAATAAAAACTGCAAAATATTGATAATGCATATGTGTATACATGTGCATATGTGTATTTTTTTAATCAAAGAGCAGTGTTTTTATCTAGGTCTCTTCTGTGTATAATTTGAAGTCTTCCCAGGTAGCTTTCAAGTGCTCTGCTATTGTCCTGTTACCCCACACTCTCCCTATCATTCCGTGAACACCATTGCCTCTCCTCATGCCTTAAACACTCCCTAGAAAAATCCTTTCACATGAAAAGATCTGAGGAACACAGTCATACAAAAGGATGAGCTAATGGAACACCAACTTTGCATGTATATAGTGTGGCAGATCCCTCCTGACATTGGAGTCATATCAACTTGGGTTGGAATACCAAAATTGCCACTTCCTACTTGACCGTGGGTAAGTTACTTAACCTTTCTGAATTTTCTTTTATTTTTTCTTTTCTTTTATTTTTTTTTTAAGATTTATTTATTTATTTGAGAGAGCGAGAATGAGAGAGAGAGAGAGTACATGAGATGGGGGAGGGTTAGAGGGAGAAGCAGGCTCCTCGCCGAGCAGGGAGCCCGATGCGGGACTCGATCCAGGGACTCCAGGATCATGACCTGAGCCGAAGGCAGTCGCTCAACCAACTGAGCCACCCAGGCGCCCGTGAATTTTCTTTTATAAAATAAAATATCCATTATATCCTTGTAGGGTTGGTGAGGATTAAATGGTGTATTTCATATATGGCTCTTGATAGAGTGTGTTGCTCATGATGAGTTAATAATATTACTTTCTTTCCTCTGCTATAATGTTATTTTCTTTTGCTAACTGCAATGTGGTCTTTTTGGCCAAGGTAATTAGTTTCTTATGTCCTCTTCCTTGTTGTCTTAGGTAGGATGTTTCAGCTACAAGTAATGTAATACCTACCTAGAAGTAGCTTAAGCAATGAAAACGTTTATTATATCACATAGCAGCAAGCATAGCAATAGTTCCAGGAGAGGGAGAGTGACTCAATGGTGTCATGAAGGATCCCTCTTTCTGCTCCCCACCATTGCCATATTGGATTGGTCCTTTAGCTCTCTTTCTTCATGGTTGCAAGATGGCTGCTACTGTTCCAGGCATCACATGTAGCCATGGCAATACCCAGCTGAAGAAGAATGGTGTCTCTTCCTTGCATCTCTTTTTATTGAGGTGAAAAAGTTTTGCTATCTCTTATCCCTCTCCAAAAAGATTTCCCCTCAGGTCTCACTGGCCAAAACTGTGATATACTCTCACTTAGTTTTAAGAAAGGGCTGGGAAAGTAGGATTTTGGGGGGCTCTTTTTTGAGCACTATGGCAAGAAAAATTGGGAAGGCTCCCAGGAGCACCCGCCCCATCCCTAAATCATGTAAAGTACTTATTTTGATGAGGTAGTATGGAGATGACATGAGGTTATGTGGCAGATATGTATATATGTTTATCAATAATGGATCATTTTAAGGAAATCTACAGCAATGTTTCTCAGAAGGTGAGGTTATGTGTATCCAACATGTGACTCATGGGGCAGAAGTTGATTTGAACAGTAGAGAATGCCCTCCAGATGTTATTCCATTGCATCAGGCGAGTGGGAATCATCTTGCTCAAGGCCTTTGCAGGAGAGGTTTGGATTATAGAATAGCCCGACACTTTGTCTTACCTTGGTTATGAGTAAGAAACAACCATCCGGAGGACCAGACTGGTGGACCAGTGATAGATAAGGAGCTACAGAGAAGATGATGAGTGGTAATGCCCTTTCCACCCAGAGACCCAACAGAGAGATTTTGGGGGTTGGGGTGAGCACCAGCCATTTTCAGAAGGGTCAGCCCCAAATATTTGTATTTTGTTCATTTGTTCTATAAATATTCATTGAGTACCTTTTTAAGCAGGCATTGGGCTAGGTGCTGGGGGTTTAAAGGGGAATAAGTCAGTTCCTGTCTCCAGGGAGCTCCTGGTCAAAACGACAAAGGCTGCCATGCAGACAACTTTACTTGGTTCAGTTTATTGTGTTATTTCAGTAATATGTTCTAGGTGTGCTAATGGTGAGCATGGGGCCGATAGCTCTGTGTGGAAGAGGGGCTGTCAGAAAATATCCATGTTGGTGGGTGTAAGGCTTTCAGTTAATGAGGGAGGAAGGGAGCAGAAGCCCATTCTAAGTCATGAGATAGTAATAAATTCCACCATTGTTACTGTATTCCAGGCTTTATATATATATATATCCTCACAATCTTTACACAGCCAGGCCAGCAAGGTGGTGTCGCATGGTCCTTTCCTCCATTTTACAGCTGAGTTATCTGAGATGTGGGAGGGTTAAGTGCCCTGACCAAGGTCGCATAGTCGGTGGAGGAGTTTGCATGGCAGGTTTGAGGGGGCGTGTATGTTCTGTTTGCTAATCATACTGCCTTCCTATTGTCCCCCGGGAGACACCCAGTTCTGAGAATCAGGGGTCAAGAAGGTGACATGGGAGACACATCATCAAGTGGCATAGAGAAGTGCTGTATGTCCCTGCTTGGTGTCTGTCACACTGCGTTTTCTGCAAGATGGTAGCCCTCATATCCCTCCCTGGGTAGGGCACCGCCTGAGCTACACCTGAGAGGGAGGGTTGGAGAAAGAATACAGATCCTGCAAATCTTTTATGAAGAGTCCAGAGAAACCCCCTTCCATCTAGCATTTTGTCTAGCACTTATATTTGATCATAGTGTGAACCAATTCAGAATCCTGTGTACTGTGATGCCCCCTATGTTAGAACCCTGGTTTATCTCACTGATATTCCATGGCATACTTCTATTTTTTTTTTTTTTCATTTTTGTATCACTTAGTTTCTGTATTTAGCAAATTGGGTTTTCAATTCAAGCCTTTCAGTCCTGGTTCCATAACTTGCTAATTTTGGAATTGCTAATTTGGAATCCTAAGTTAAACTCTCAAAACCTCAATTTCCATTATTGGTTAAAAGGTTCTACTGATAGCACATTCTCCGTGTTATTCATAGAGGCAAATGAGCTAATATTTGTAATGTGTTTGGTACATCCATCCCCCTCTCCTCCTGCCTTATGCCTTCAAGCCACCTGCAAATTTTCCATCAGGGAAACTTGACATTTCTGGGTCTGTTGGTTTAGCCAGGGCACTAGGTTGCAACCCAAGCTACATATTAGAATTACCTGGGGGAATTAAAAAAATACTGGTGCCCAGGACTCACTCTGGACTAGTTAAATAAGAACCTTTGGGACACATTAGTGCTTTTGTAATACTTTTTCAGGTGACTCTAACATGCATCTTGGACTAGGAACAACCAAGCTATAGAGACTGCTTCTCAAATTTTAACGAGCATACAGATCTCTTGGGTTCCTGGCTAAAATTCAGATTTTGATTTGATAGGTCTGGGGTAAAGCCTAAGATTGCATTTCTTTTTCTTTCCTTTTTTTAAAAGGATTTTATTTTTAATTAATCTCTACACCCCACATGGGGCTCGAACTTAACAAGCCCGAGATCAAGAGTTGCATGCTCCACTGACTGAGCCAGCCAGGTGCCCCTGAGACTGCATTTCTAACAAGTTCCCAGGTGATGCTGATGCTGCTGGTCTATGGACCACATTTTGAGTAGCAAGAGGATCTAGGGGATAAGATTACCTTGCAGACAGGAATCCTGTTTGCAATCAGGCAGGGGCAGCTAGATAATGTCCCAAGCTCATGGGCCACCTCTTTTCTGGAATAAAAGTTGAGGCAAGTGGACTGCCTTCAAGTGGCCCATGTATTTTGCTTCCTCTATTTCTGCATATCACAAAGCCATAGCTTTGAGGTTTGGAGCCTCAGAGAGAGTTCAGAATTCCAAGCATGGAAGATCCTCGTGGCTATTGGATGAACTGAGGTTCCTGCTGGAAGACTCACGTAAGCCAGCTGAGGGGCCTCTGGAGGTTCAAGATGCAGAGGATGTTAAGGTTTCTATCTGGAGGATACCTTCAACATTTAGTGGCGCTCAAAACAGAGGGACCACTTAGGTTTCTAAAGACAATGCATTTCATACTTAACATACATGGGTTGGGAGTCCGACTAGGGTAGTTGTTCAAACAAATTCTTACTCTAGGCATCTCTGATCAGTAGATTTGGGTGGAGTCCCCAGAATTTGCATTCTTAACTAGCCCCCAGGTGATGCTGCTGGTTTTGACCACACCTTGGGAAGAACTCTTTTAAAAGCCAAAGGAACATTTGACTGGAAGCATCTCCATAGACTGTAATAGATTGCTTCACAGCAAAAATTCTTATAGATAATTTCTCTGGGCCAGGAATGATCTTCTGGGAAAAGGTTCAAGGGCAGAATCAGTTATGGGGAGGGGGGGTGTTATTTCTTCCCCATATAGCCCCCAGAGGCGAAATGGAGAGCAGAATTCAGTGTGATGCTACAGGATATTGGGGTGCAGGTGTGAGTCAAGAGAACGGCTTCTCGAACATCTTCAGCCATTTGAGGGATGGTGGGTTTCTAGGCTGCAAGACTACTCCCTGATCATGTGAGGACTGCCTTGCACCCCCTTACTGGAGGGCTAATTAGACTACCCTGATGGCATAGTTACTGAGTCTTCTTGCCTGGAAGGGGATGCCTTTACTAGAAAGTAGGGATAGAAAGAAGCAGCAGGAACCACCAAGGAGGCTTTTGAAGCTGCTGTGATCTGTGATGTGGACACATTAGTAGGCAGGTATGCAGAAGCACTAATCCTTATTTTATTGCAAGAAGGACAGCTAGGTTCAGAGGGTGCACATCTGGAATGAGAGGAAGGGATCTAGTGCATGCTTATTTAGTCCTCCCTGCCTTTTCTCGGGGACTGCCTCCAGATCCGTCAGTCACATCAGCTCTGGCCATTGGACACGCTCTGCTATTCACTGCTCCTGTCTGTGGTCCTGGGCCATGGCTTCCAGTTGGAACATCTACCTTCTTTGCTGGTTGGAGGTTAGGGTCCCAGTCCGTTCTCTCAGAGCTTTCTGGATCTCCCTGTGCTGTGGGTAGGGGGAGTGGAGGAGGGTTGAGGTGGGAGCTCAGGATCTTTTTGCCTGAACAGGGCCTGCCTACCATGCCCAAGGCTGCCCTACAAACTGTGGGAGCTCCTAGGAGAGTCTCCCAAAAGGGAGGACCCAGGCACCTTTCTTCTGCTGACAGATTCCCTCTGGGTCTTCCCCATCAGCCCCAGCCCAGGAAGGCTGCTTTCAGCCTCAGCCATTGTGGTTCAGGAAATGCCCCAAAGTCACACCCAGTCCTGAATCCTCCCTATTCTATGGCTTTTGGTTAGCAAAACAAACAAAAGTAAAAATACTCCTTTTTCTCCTTTGAGCCCTCCAAACTCTTCTTTTTTTTGACATTTCTGGTTTTGCAAATGAAAGCTTTGGTTTGAACAACTACTCCTTTCTCTCCCTGAAATGGCCTTCCAGAGGCAAATTTGGAATTAGGACCCAGCATTGAATTTTCTTCCTCTTCCCAGCAAGCTCCACCCCCAAGCACTGGCTGCCTGGGCTGGAGAGGGAGGGAGGTGCCCGGGAAGGGGCAGTGAGAATCACTAGGAATGAAAACATATTGGGTAATATTTCAGACTATCACCCCACTGTGCTTTCGGGGCCCACAAAGCTGCAGGACTCAGCACAAGCCCCTACCCAGGCCTCCTTTGCTGTCCTCCTTCTCCAGTTATTCGCCTTTCTCCTCCCCCTTTCTCCCCTTCTTCCTTGTCTTCCTTTGTTCTGGGTTCTCTGTGGAATTACAGGGCAGGCTGCAGGGGCAAGGGGATTGAGCAAGATAAATAAAGTCAAAGATACCTCACCTTTCCTCACCTGAATTCAAAGAAAAAGCATTCTCAGAGAGCCCACAGTCTTTTTATTCTCATTTGTCAATAGCATTGAAAAGTTTCTCTTCTTTTCCTTTTAATTCCTTGTAAGCTAAAGCAGAAGTAAAACATAGGGGAGTTTGCATTTCCTACAAAATATTTCTCTTATACGTGGTTTTAGATGTCAAGCCTGGGAGAATATGACTGTGACTTGGAGTCTTTTTATGTTTAGAGCTAGTGTGTGCGAGTAGGGAAAGTGTGCACACGTTGAGAACCGTTCTCTGGAACTCAGCATATAGGTATGTTTAAAAGATAATGATGCTGGGACGCCTGGGTGGCTCAGTCGGTTAAGCGTCTGCCTTCGGCTCAGGTCATGATCCCGGGGTCCTGGGATCGAGTCCCGCATCGGGCTCCCTGCTCCACGGGGAGCCTGCTTCTCCCTCTGCCTCTGCCTCTCTCTCTCTCTATCTCTCATGAATAAATAAATAAAATCTTTAAAAAAAAAAAAAAGATAATGATGCTGCCAGAAGGGAAGGTCTGCTTCTGCGTGCTGGCTGCCATTTCCAAAGGCACGCAGGTCTGTTTGTATTGAAAACCTTCCTACCAGCGGGCAGGGGAAAGCACTGCAAGTCTGAGAAGCAGACTGTAAAAATGGCAACAGCTGACAAGAGCACAGTAAGGCTCAGGGGACCGGAACCTCAGGAAGCCCAGGGTGGCAGTGGGCATGTAAAGAAATAGGGTGTTTTTTTTTTTTTTTAAGATTTTATTTATTTATTTGTGAAATGAGTTTTATTTTGAACAGTATATTGCATTTGGATTTCTTCTTGGTGGCTAAATTAGCGTGGACATAATTGGATCCTAAAAATTAGCTTTGTGGTGGGTTTTAACGTGGAGATTATTTATCTTGATCCTTCTTTTTCTTTTTCCCATCCAGAGTGCTTTTTATTCAATTGGCTTTTTTTCTCCTAATTAAGTTTTTATTGTTGTTTTAATTAGAAGCAAAACCTCTATGTTAACAGTTCCTTATATGTATTTACCAGATATTCTCTATGTGTACTAAAAAAAACATAATGGCCTGAGACTCTGCTTGTAAAGCTCTCGTCCTTGATTTGGATGCTGATTGCACCATCGAGCCTGGTAAATTTTAATTTGTCATTTTTCTGTTTGAATGTCTTTTTTTCAATGAATAGCTTACTTTATTTTATTTATTAATTTATTTTTAAATATTTTATTTATTTATTTGACAGAGAGAGACAGAGAGCACAAGCAGGGGGAGTGGGAGAGGGAGAAGCAGGCTCCCTGGCTCAATCCCAGGACCCTGGGATCATGACCTGAGCTGAAGGCAGATGCTTAACCGACTGAGACACCCAGGCACCCCAATAAATGGCTTACTTTAGAAATTCAGAAAAATTGAGACACATCTACAAATCCCTTTTGTAAAGTTCACACATAAGGGTTCATTTTAGAATTAATTTCGAGGACAGGAAAGTCTCAGGGCAACTGATAAAGGTATATGATGTATAAAATATTTAAGATAAAGGGAATTTAAGAATATTCTAACCCATTCCCTCCATTGTGCCAGTGGAGAGAAGAACCAGAGTCTAGTGACTTAAGAAATGCTAGCTAATAAGAAGTAAGAGGCAGAATTTGAATCCGGGGCCATATTTTCCACTCTGTCATCTGTGTAGCAACATATGGAACCTGTGCTAGACAGTGGCAAGAGTTTCTCGTTCCTTGAAAACTAAACACTAGGTATACATCATCTCGTTTAACCCATAAAACACTTCTGTCAGGAGATGGGATTTTCATTCTCATTTTTCAGGTCAGGAAACTGTGGCTTCTCAAGATAAGTGACTTAGTTGAGGTCACACAGTAAATATCAGAGTTGGGATTGGCACCCAGGTCTCTCTGACCCCTGACCTCACCTTTTTTACATCCTGCTGTCGTCTTTTTTCCCAGAGCTAAAATGTTTTATTTTTATTTTGATTATTTTTGGACTCAAACTTTACTTTTTCCTTTTGGTGTGAACACTGAACAGGGTAGGAGAAAGGACAAGCTTCTGTGGTGAAGAAAGTAAATAACCAAAGTTGGTCTACCAGTATATATATATATATATTTTTTTTTTTTTTTTTGGTTAACAAATTAAACAAATATATCCTGACTATTTATTTGCTTAGTTATTAGAGTCAGCATTCCATCTACTTAAACAAGAATTTTACCAACTTTGATATATCTAACTATGATATTAAGCCATTGAGGACAGAGGCTGCTAGAAAGAACTTGTTCACTGAACAAAGACCTCTTCAGCCCTTGGAATGGAACTTACAAGTTTCTGTGATGGAACAAAAATAAACTGGGAGTGTCTTCCCACCCCAACGACATGTCCTTTACCCACATTAGTTTAGGGAAGCAAATAGTCTGCCCGAGGACGCCAGCCACAGCATTGCATGAAAGCCAGACACCTTCACTCCAGAATTATGAGCCCAGCTTAGTGCTCTGTGAAAATAGGTACTTTTCTGGATGATTTTGTGATTGCTTCGATGATGGGGTAGCACTAAATGTTGTCATTACTGAGCTATAATGGCCGGAAGTAATTTTCTTCCAGCATCAGGGACCATAGAGAACTTGTTCTGTGCCTGTTATTAGTCTACATTGGAGAGAAATTCATTTGCTAGAGGAAAGTTATTAAAACACTCTAATTCAGTATTTGTGTGAAAAATAATAAAATTGATAAATTACAGGTGAACGAGACCAGTGAGCTCCGTTGTTTCTTTCCTCAGGGACCCACTGCAGATTTCTGATGTTTCCTGTGTTGTAGCTTCTTAGACTCATTATTTGTCTATTAGAGCATGGGATCAAAGACCCATGTTCTTGGTGTAAGAGCCAAAGGCAGCCAGAAGGTCTGCCACTCTACTAGAATATTGTCATTCATATTCCATCATTACCCAGAGCTGACCAAAGCCCTATTTTGTATAGAACAGTCTATTTGTCCACGATAAATAGGTTATTCTTGGAGCCACTGATGCTTTCTCTTACCTGATCCCTAACTGATCCCATCACTCAGAGTTTAACCATTTATCAGGGAGCCTAAAATAAGGGCATAAGTAATTTTATTTTTCCTTGATTTTCACACTGAAATGCACCATAAATTTTCTCATGCTCCTTTGAGAGTCCCTCTATGGTGTTTTTTTTTTTTTCCCCCTTCCTGCTTTTCAGTTCCTTCCGCTCCTAAAAGAACTCCCTAATGTGCAAACTTCTTTTCTTTGAGGTGTATACTTTCTCCTTCCCTGATCTCATCTACTCTCTAGCTCAGTGCTTCTCAAATTTAGTGCACACAGAATCACCTGGAGTGTTTGCTAAAATACAGACTGTCAGCTCCATCTCAGAGATTCTGACTCAGTAGGTCTGGGGTCGACCTCAAGATGGCACAGTTCTAATCTTTTTCCAGATGATGCTACTGGTCTGTAGGCCATACTTGAGGTGGCACTGCCCTGGAACTCAGATAATCATATCTAGGTAGATGATACTGTGTTCTAGGGCTTTCTCAAGAACTTGAAATTGATTTTTCAGACTTCCTTCTGGAGGGCTCTCCTGGCTGACCTACTAGAGTCTCATATGTAGACTGCCCTCAACATTACTGCCCCATATTCTTACCTTCCTGTGTTTACTAACAGTGCCTCCTGTTGAATCACTATATTGTATACCTGCAACTAACATAACACTGTATGTTAATGATATTGGAATTAAGATAAAATAAAATAAAGTAAAATAAACAACAACAACAGTCCTTCCTTTACTGCAGGTAGCCAAGCTTGAGGCCCCAAATTCATTTGCTCAACTTTCTCATCTTTTTTGCTTTTGTTCCATGGGGTGCCAAGTCTAGCAGTGCCCATTTAATCAATGATCCTCATGGTACCCCATGCCACAAACACTTGCGAATCTCTAGAAGTCTTTTCCCATACCGGCCCCTCTTATGCTCTCTGATTTAGCTATAGCCGTATCAAGCACTTAAATTCCTTTGTCTTTAAGAGTGCTGAGTCCTTAGCCTATAACAACTGTTTCCTTCTTTTTCACCTACGACATGACTATAACTCATGGGTCATGGATGGATGAAGAGCAGGGTTACATTATTTTAAAGACTTTGATTTATTAGATTTATAAGGGAGAACTGAAAGAATCTAGTTTATATAGAAGATTCTTGGGATAAATTGGGCTAAGGATATATTTCTTCCTCTATTTTTTTCAGTTCTGCCTAACAGCTTTTGAAACCCATGTGTCATCTATATAGATGGAGTGAAAATGGGACTACATCCTACTTGATGCTCTTAAGTTTATCTAATTATGCACCCCTTGCTGCTCCTCCCCCCTACTCTTGAGAAATAAGCTAAGCATAATCATTATGGTCACCCTGGCTTCCAAGTAAAAATCTTTAGGTCTAACAGGATGTCTGGGACATTTGAGGGACATTCCTTTAATTTATGAGGACTAGATCAGAGTACCTGAAATGGAAACTGAACCATGGCATCAAGGCAATGAAACATTCATGAACATTTTGGATTTTCAAGGCTTTTCTTTTTAAAGCATGACCAATTTTTGAAATGTTTGCCAAAAGCCTTTCAGAAACAGATTATATATTTCTGTACCTTATTAAACAAAGATTCAGAACTAAACTTGTCTTTTCTTGATAACTCACAACCACCATAGCAAATGCCACTTTTTGTGTTATGCAGTGTTTTCCTGTCTTTTCTCCAGTTTCTAGGTGTAGCCTATATAGGGGACTAGCTAGCCTCCTGCAGTTCTCCTGCTCTAACAAACTGCTGATTTTAATCTGCTGGAGCTGGCAAGTTAGATAAACAAGTATGCCACAACGGTATGCAAAGTACATCAAAAGGCTCAGGAGCTGAGCGAGGGCCTCTCTGTTAACCAGGATCCTCAGCTTTTGCGCTTTATCACGGCCATTTCAACAACCCAGAGTGACTCTTTCCCTCTTTCCTCCAACCCTTTCCTTCCCTCCCTCCCTTCTTCTTTCCTTCCTTGTCTCCCTCCTTCTTTCCTTCCCTCCCTCCTTCCTTCCTTCCCTCCACCTCCTTCCTTCCTTCCTCTCTCTTTCTCTCTCTCTCTTTTTTTTTTTTTAAAGATTTTATTTATTTATTTGACAGAGAGAGACACAGCGAGAGAGGGAACACAAGCAGGGGGAGTGGGAGAGGGAGAAGCAGGCTTCTGCTGAGCAGGAAGCCTGATGCGGGGCTCGATCCCAGGACTCTGGGATCATGACCTGAGCCGAAGGCAGACGCTTAACGACTGAGCCACCCAGGCGCCCCATCTTTTTTTTTTTTTGCAAACTAACTTTGGATTGCTCAGCTATGTCTGCTGTTTTCTTGAGTAGAGTTTCCTAGTAAGAAGACTGACCTTCAGATGAGTACAACTCAATTACATTTTTACTCTTTCATTAGTGTACCATGTCTTCATTTCTGAGAAATATATTCAAGTCCAAGATAAGGATGCTTGTTTGAATTTAATTTAAAATAATTTAAAATTTGTGGGCCTGAAAATTCTGGGAGAGAATTTAAAGCCTCCTTTATATACATTGACCACATTTGTATATTTTGTTTCTTGCAAAATGTAAGTTGAAGTTGTAGATCATTTTGTACAATGTGCACTTAGAGAAATGGTTTTTACACTAGTTGTATAAATTGTGCTAATTACCAAAGATTTTTGAATTTAACTGGGAAAGAGAAAGGAGAGGTATTATAATATCGGAATAAAACTGCACTATTAATTACCAATCTCTACTGCTGTTTACATTCTCTATTGACAAACTTAACTTGCTGAGAGCTAAAAATTGATCTGTCCAGACTCATTTCCATTACAGTTAAAGTCATTATGTGAAACAAGAGCAGCGTTTGCAAAGGAGAAACAATGTATCCATCTTACAATTAACTAGGAAGCTTGGCAATTTGGCATTTCAGTCTATTGGGTCCTTCTTGTAGGGAATATAATTGTTAAAGATGTGATATTCTCAAAGGGCGAGTCCCAACCACTGAATTAACCTGTGCTCTGCCCGTAAGGTTAGATTGTGTACCCCTGCACTATGAGACCTACGTGTGACTCTAGACTGTTTCTTTTTTAGCTCAGCAGTTATTATGTATCTATAGGGCCAGGCACCAAGGAATACAAAATTATAAGAAAGGTACAGTTCCTATTTTGCTAGAGAGATAAGACAAATGAGTAAAACACGTGATGAAGCAAGTGTGGTGCATGAAGACAGCACATAGGGATTTCTTTCAAGGCTTAAATTGCCAGGGTAGATGTTAAGGGAAGAAGGAGGTGAAAGAGATCAGCGTGGGCTGGCGTTGGGGGAGGAAGCCTAGCTCGACTGTGACCTTGAGTACTTTCTTAAAAGGAAAGGAGCCGGAAGCAGAGACCGTTCACCAGAACCCTGCCGGAGGTGGAGGCTACCGGGGATGCATGAAGTCCGAGTGAAGGTTAGTAGAAAAAGACCTTGCGGCATGGCGATGCTGCAGCTTCTATCCCCATGACCTGAGAAGGTGTCGCTGGGTCACTGGAGTGAGGAGCTGTGGGTGGCGCTGGGCTGGAAGAGGGATGCTCGTCCTCAGCGCCGGCGGCGAGGAAGAACGGATAGAGAGAGAGGTTGACAGGACTTCCGTCGGAGACTTTTCAGGAAAGCACATGTTCTTGGGCTGCCGTTCCCTGGAAGCAGAGCCTTGAGATGTGGATTCTGGTGCCACTGATTTATTGAGAGAGAGCTCTTAGGAGAAAGGGAGGGAGGGAGGGAAGCAGGACAGGGCAAGGAAAGCAGTCATCAAAAACAGGCTTTCTTTCTGCCAAAGTTGAGGTTCAGGCTGATCCCATGGAGAGTTCTAGAGTGTCTGGCATCAGAGGGCTGTTCTGACTGAGGAAAAGGGGCTAGGCTTTCATAGTACTCTGTGTGCATGGGTCATTAGCCAGCTGCAGGTTGCCTCCGGGATGGGTGGAAAAGGCCCAGCCTCCCAGGTATTTCCAGGCAGGTAGCTTCTGTCTGTAGAGGCAATTCTCTGGCAAAGGGGACAGGCAGTGAGCCTTTGGCAGGCAATATCTACACATCTGGAGGAGGGTTACACCGGCTCAGGAAAGGGGATTTGGACATGGCACCAAGGGATCTACCACACAGATCTTACTCTCAAATAAAATGCTCTTTTTCCAGTTTCTCCTCCCAGTGGGTCACTTATACTCACAAACCAACTCCCTGACAGAAGTTAGAAGGTAAAAGCAGTGTAACCCCCCACCCCCGAAAGGCCCTCCCCAGTGATCTATTGCTGTCATATCCATTTGTGTCTGGTTGTTCTGGATTCCCAGCCTAAACTAAATATGAAATAGCAAAAGGGTTTATGTCTGTTCTAGTCAGCAGCCAGAGGGAGGGTGAAGGGGCCTTCGGGATCCATCCCATAAGTAATAGCCCTGGCTTTTGGGACAGAAATCACTTCTTATTGCCTGGACAAACTGGTGGACATTTAGAGGATCCCTTTGCATGTAGAAAAAGCATGTGCAAAAGCAAACACATGTGAGTATTATCCAGACCTAAGACAACAAATGCCTCACCCGCCTAGAATTTTAATATTTGGAGAGATGGAGGGCAAGATTTCTAGTCAGGAAGTTGTAACCCTGGCTGCACATTAGAAATGTGGGGGAACTTAAACAAAATACAACAATACCTATGTGGATTAAACAAAATCTTGGTGTACAGAGAAAATCAGTAGGCATTGCTTTTTTTTAATTCCCAAGAGACTATAATGTATGGCCAGGATCCGTTCTCTATCAGTTAGCTGTTATTATTCAACAATCTGCCCAAAGCTCAGTGGATTAAAACAACAAGCATGGGTTTTTATTCTTAGTCTGAGGGTATCAGCTGACAGTATTTCTGGTCTAGGCCGGGTATGCTCATGCATCTGGGGTCAGCTGTGTCTGGGGTAGATGGTTTTGCTAAGCTTGGTTAGTATCTCACATGGTTGGGAGTCATCTGGCTAGTAACTGGTCTAAGGTGGCTGTAGCTGAGATAACGGGGTTCTGCTCCATGTGGTCTCTCATCCTACAGGGTAGCCCAGCACGTTCAGATGGTGGCCTGGCAGGGTTCCAAGAAATAGGGCAGAAACACAGAAAATCTCTTGAATTCTAGGCTCAGAACTGGTAGGGCTTCCCTTGACCCCATTCTGTTGGCCAGAGCAAGTCCCAAGGCTGGCTCAGAGTCAGAGCAGGAAGGGATTCCAGAGTTAGAGGGCGTGTGTGTTAAGAGAGGGAGGTCGATAATTGAGACCAACAATGCATTCAATCTACCACTTAGACTGAAATCTGTAACTTTATGGTGGGACAACTGACTCGTCAAAGTAGTTAATTTAAGATTTAGATATTTCATCCACACATCTGTTCATTGTCTCCACCCTCTCGCCTGTCATTCACACCTCTTCATTATGGGCAATATTTGAACTTTGGCCTCTAGCCGTGGAATAGAACTTTTAACATACGATATGCTCCTATTCTATATTTTTTAAAGTCTAATTCGCTTGAATTATGTTTGTGCTCTGGACTCAATTTACAGAGACTAGATCCACAGATAGATGGACAAGTGAAAGCACATACTTGAAATACATTTTCTAAAGTAGTAATTATGGAGTATTCATTGTAAAGTATTAGCAGCTGGAGTATGTTCTAAGAAAGTGATCATGGAATTTTCTCTCTCACATTTTGACAATTCAGAGCCTTGTGATATTTCTGTGCATTTCCTTACCTGAAGAACTGTTGTTCTGAAGGGAATGGAAGGGTTATAGGGGAGTGAGTTTCCTGATGTCTCTTCAATCTGGACAGAAACACATTAAAATAGATTATACACCTACAGATGACCTGTCATTCACTTTCCAGCCATTTTTCAGAGTATAAATATATTGTTCTATCTTTGGGATTTTCCATAATTGATGCCTTCACCATCTGGTCCTACTTAACCTCACCTACTCTGGCCTAAAATCTGGCTCCTTCCTGGTTCCTTATTCATGCTCATGTTGTTTCTTCCACTTACTCCACCTCCCTGGGATACTAGCCCCTTCATCTCTTCTGTGCTCTTTCAAATCCTACCGTATTCCCAAGAAGCTACTCAAACAGTCTTTGGGATCTCCTGAGACTGTTTGGGCCATGCTAATCCTTTCATCCCTTGAATAGTAACTTATTATCTGAACCTACTGATGTCATTCTGTCTTGAGTAGCTGTCTGGCAGGTTTAGGTACATAATCACGCCTCTTCTGATTGGCCTGTGAGTCCAGGTCAAGCCAGGTCAACTGCTTTGACTGCTGAGCAATAACTGGACAGTAATAGGAATGTCAGCTCCATGAGGCCAGGCTGTCCACCTGCTGCACTCATTACTATATCCATGGCATTTAGCACATAGAAGATGCTCAATCACATCTATTCAATGATTGAAGAAGAATAGGCAATCAAGAAATACTTGGTATATCAATAAATAAATTGGTATTTCAGCAATAAGAAACATTTTGATTGTGTGTGGAATCCAACATTTGTTCACTTACCTATTGAAAATGAGCCCCTATTATATGGAAGGCAATTTGTTAGACACTGGGGGTCAAGCATAAATAAGACCTAGCCCTGAAAGATCTTATAGGCTCATATGGGGAGGACATCATTATTGAGTGACTTTTGTAAATGAGGTGCTAATGGCATGGTCTTAAATCCTTGGGGACAAGTCGAAAATCAGAACGTGTGCCATCATTCTTCTGTTTTCCTGGTCTGCCTCTCATTGCCAGGATGACCTTCCTCCATCTCGCCACGAGAACATTAAGGTTCTCAAGGCATCCCTGGAGGACATTTACCAGAACACTATTCAACATAGTGCCATCCTATCTAGGATCCTGTTTGTTAAAGCAAAAACAAAACAGTGAGAACAGAAGTGTTTATTTCTTCCTGACTGGGCCTCATCTAATGGGTGTTTTGTTGAATCCCATTGCTCATCCACCTACCCAAATGTTCCCTTTGAATCTGCCCAGGAACATAATGTAATGTTTGGTAATTTATCACTGTTACTGGCTTCCTCAAACTGAACTGATGTGTAATGGAATGTTTGTTCCTGCTAGTCCTAGACCTCAATCCAGAAGCCTTGTCCCTAGGGCAGTCAGACATGACCCTAACTCCTTTGTGACTCAGGAGGCCTGTTTCCGTCCAGATTCATCTTACCTGCCATCATCATGGGGCTTCACCTCACCCCATTTCTTTGAAGGGTGTCCAGCTTTACAAACTCCCAGAGTGAGGAAATTTTATAAACTTGGCCCCAGATGGGGGCAGATACTGCACATCATCACACTGGTGCATAAACCTGTTTAAAACCTCGGCAAGGATTGATTATTTTAATGCTTGTCTTCCTGAGCCTCTCAGCATTGAAAAACACTTTGTTTCTAGGATTGTGTTTGCCTGCCCTCCCACACAACGAAGCAAATGTCTCCGTGACAGATGGGCCACCCCGTGGCCCTCAAAGTCAGCAAACTAAAGGCTTATTAAGCCAGAGAGAAAACAAAGTCCAGAAGCCTTCATGGAAAGCACCCTTTACCTACCCCATTTGGTCATTTATGGGTCTAAGTTGGCTGAAATCTATATACGCATGGAGATTGAAGTCTCCCTGTTAACTGGAGGCTGTGGCTGGCCAACATTCTATGGGCATGCTTGAGGATATCCTCTTGCAAATATTAAAATTTTGTGTCGGGAAACAGGCTGGTCAGATTAGTCTGTGAGTGAGTTTGTCATCATGAATGCAAAACATTGCCTGTGGGAAGTAGAAGGAGGTCTCCCTCTCTTGAAAAAATATCTCTGCCCAAGCGTCTGTAAGAAGATGTGTGCCTGTTGGAGGTTGTCTTCTTGATGACACTCAGGACCCCGAGAGGAACTAGCATTTACTTGTTAGTCCAGTGGTTTTCCCACTGGAGTGAAAGGCAAAGGATTTGCAATGGTCTCTAAAACCTTGGTGGGTCTAGACCCCCTTCCTCGTCGCTGACTGCCTCCTAATCCAACTAAATCTAACTACAATGCCATCCTCACTTGTTTGGGTTATCTGGCCCTATTACTACCCCAAAATAGAGTGGATAAAAACAACAGCAATCATTTATTTTGTTCACAACTCTGCAATTTGACCAGGGGTCTTTGGAGAAGGCTCATTGCTGCTTTACATGGTTTATATGGACAGGACTCAACAAAGGGCTGGAGGGGCTGCTTCCAAGACCACTCATTCACCTGGCTGCTGGCCATCAGCTGGAAGCTCAGCCTTACTCCCTCTTCATGTGGGCTTCGGTGTGACCTGTGCTTCCTCACAGCATGGTGATTGAGTTCCCGGGGTAAACAACCCAAGAAAGAGAGCCAAGCAGAAGCTGTGCTCCCTTTCATGAGCTCGCCTGGAAGTTACCCAGGGTCATTTCTGTCATACTTCTCATTCTCTACAAGTCAGGGCAGTCACAAAGCCCTGTCCGGGTTCAGGGAGAGGAGACATAGACTCTACCTCTTGATAGAGGGTAGGGGATGGCAAGGCTCTGGAAGGTCATATGGGATGGGCCACATTGTGGTGGCCATGTTTGGAATATAAAATCTGGAACTGTCCCTTCAGTACACTAGGCATGTTCTCTCTCAGTCCTTGGCCTTTGCTTTCTCTTTGTCTAGAATGCTCCTCCCTTAGATATGCATGTGGCTTACTTCCTCGATAACTTTGGTTCTTTACCCAAATATTTTCTTCTCTTCAAGGTCTTCCCTGGGTGGCCTGTGCAAAATGAAAACACACCCCTTTCCTAATTCCTTCCCTGCTTGCTTTTTCTCCACAGAACTTGGCACAATCTACATATTGTATATTTTACTTATTTATTCTGGTTTTATCTTTTTTTCTTTTACTGTTCCCTTCATTAAATTATAAGCTTCCATTAAGGGAAGGGATTTTAGTGTTTTATTCATTGCTGTTTCCCCAGAGCTAGTAGAGTGCCTGGCACATAGTTGTGGACTCAATAAATATTTGTTTGAGTAAATTAATGAACATCTGCCCTCATAAGACACAAGAAATGGCAGTGACCATTTGTTCTCATTTACTTTGATCCGTAGGTCCTGAGTGCAGTGCCAGGCATGTAGACACTCTATGGCGATTTAATTAATGAACTAATTAAATAAAAATAGAGGTTTTAAACTGTTTCTCAATTTGAGAAAATCAACAATAAACTAGCAGTGTTCCAACTACAGTCATGTGTTCACGATGAGTCCCCCCTCCTCATCTGCAAAGTCAGTGCCAGCCAATGTGGATATTAAATTCTGCCCTAACAGTGCTACTCCAGCTTCCAGTTAGAGCCAGAAAGTTATAAGAATGGAAGGAGGAAAAAATCACAGGGGATGCCCAGGAGAATAGACACAGGTCTGGCAGTGATCTTGCCTTCATTGTTTGTCATCTGAAAGGGTTGACCTGTAAGTCATTCGGAAGGTGGCTTTCCCCCAGTCTGGTTCCATGTTTGCAGTTCAGATGTCCTAGAAAATGGAAAGAAAGCAGGAAGACAATTACTTCAAATGCTATCATGCAGTTGATGGGGCACTTCTGCTGTCCTTGAGGAATGGCCTCTTTTGTTTCCACATGGCTCTTTAGACAGGCATTCCCTGCCTTGTGCTTATGAGCATGTTCTCAGGATGTGTTTAGAGTAAAGTAGTGACATTTCAAAATGGATTAATAAGGGGTCCTTTAAATTGTATGTGCTCTTGAGTTTCTCTTAAATAGTACTCACTAAAGCATACAAGTTGGAATCAGGCTGGAATGCCCTGGACCCATCATCAGGTATATTTTCCAGAAGTTCAAAAGGAGTCTGTTCTGAGACAGGCTTAGAGTGACATTTCAGTGTGTATACCATTTGACAGTTTTTCCCCCTGCCAAAGTAGAGAGAAAAGAGCCATGGCCCCAGACAACTTGAAGTTGGTGGACAGGATGATAATGGTGACCTACATGTGTCACCTGAGTCAGGTCAGCAGCATACAGGGTCTCCATCACTCCCTGTTGTGTCAAGACCCTGAATCTGGAAATCTCTAGAAGAGAGGCAAGGGTGGCCTGTTCTCCATGTCTGGTGGGTTGTGTGGGGCCAGGGGCTTCCCAGGGCTCTGCAAGGCTGCTTCCTTCTCAAGCAGAGGTTACAAGAAGGAAAGGACTAACATACTTTGAGCTCCTTCTGTGACTAGGTAAGGAGAATATAAACTATTAATGTAATTTATGGGTAGAAGCACTTTGAATATAAATGAAGCAACCAATGGCCCTTTTGATTGGCATTTATATCTCCTTTTATAGAGATCACATAGAGTAGTGTTATAATTCTTGACAGTTTTGATTGTAAAATATATGGGACTTTAAGCTCTCTGGAAGAAAGCAAAGATGATTAATATTAACAATGGACAATTAAATACACAACAGACATGAGTAAGATGTTTTGTATTTATATAGCTATTGTTTTAACTCATTGGAAAACACTATATGCTTTATTGTCAGGAATGCAGTAATAATAAGACACTATATTATTTAGGTCACATAAAAGAAGACATTCAAGCTAATCCCTAAATCCTATTAATTTCTTTACTCACATTACAGAAAAAACAATAGCCATTTGACTCTACTATTCAAACTAATGTATTCAAAGCAATGTGCCTGATTAAAGACGTAGATCAAAATTCAAATAAGTTGGTTCAAATGCAGTCAGTACCAGAGTCATTTGGAAGTGTCAAGGAAGACTGTGGATCTCTAAAAAATAAATAAGAGACTGGGCAAATCAAAGTATATTAATATCACAGTGGTGAGCATGTTTTGTGTGTGTGTGTTTTTTTTTTTCTATATGCAGGATGCTGAGTGAAGTAACTGGGCTCTGTCAGCAAAAATACAGTTCTAATAAGAGTGTGTGTTGTTATGGGGGAAACTATTTCAATAGAAAATGCACATCCCTTAGATTATATCTAGGACTTGGAAAATTGCAAAATGTTTTACCGCTTCTATTTCCCGGTTCCTCCTCCCTTCCCATGACTCCATCCATGGTCGTGTGGAAAAAGGTAGAAGGTGATAACAAGAAAGAATGGACCAATTATGCTTTGTCTTTAGGTCAAAATAGAAAAAATGAACAAGTGAATGTTGCATATATCAGATCTTCATCCAAAAACCATTTGGAATGCTTTAAAGACAAATATAATAGGTAAAGGGTGAAAAAGCAGAAGTAAAGATTTTTATAACATGTGGAAAATGTGATCCCCCAAATAAATAAATGACCAGTACATGCATTGTATTCTGAAAAGTCCTAGTCATGTGTTAGAGGTGGGACTTAAATTTGGATCTGAATTTTTTTTTAAACCAAAGAAAGAAGACAACATGAACAGCTACATAATTTACATGCATGTAATCACTCTTCTTAAGAAAATACACCTGTTTTATTTTCTAAGATTTGAAAGAAGCTTTTGTTTTGATTTTATTGTATATTATTTTTTGTTGTTTGTTTTGTCTTCATTCCCATATGGGCTTTAAAATAAGATTCTGATGATAGACACAGAATTAAATCCTCCCATCCTAACCCCTTTGCGATTTGCTGTGGTGTGAAAAGCCCATCTTATACAAGGAATTATTATGACTCTTCACTGCCCTATTTACCTCTGATGTCATATACCTTAGTTTTAGTGATGTGCCCATAAACCTTTGCTGCATAAACAAGCTATCTCAGAACTTCATGGCTTATACCAACAATTATTTATTTGCTCACAATTCCGTAGGTTGGCAGTTTGGGCTGGGGCTAGACTGGGCCATTCCTCAGCTGGTCTTGCCTAAGCTCACTCATGTAGCAGTGGCACCTGGAAACTCAGCTGGAACTGAATTGACTGGGATGACCTCACTCACATGTTTGGTGGTTGGCGGGCTGATGGCTGGGGTGCTTTGTCTTTCCTCCACTTGGCCTTTCCAGTAGGTTAGCTTGGGCTCCTTCAAAGTACTATTTCAGAGTTCTGGGTACATCAGAAATAGAGCAAGCCTTAGTTGAGTGCAAGGCACTGTTCAAGCCTCTGTTGACATTACATTTGCTGATGTCCCATTGGCCAAAGCAAGTTACACGGTCAAGTCCAGATTCAAGGGATGGAGAAGTAGACTTTACTCTTAAAGGCAGGACTTGCAATCAATTTGAATTTTGAATTTGAGGCTTTTTTTTTTTTTTTTGCACATTCTACTGCAAGTTCAATTTTGCGGCTGTCACTGGAGGGAGGGGACCACCTCCCCTTGCTGACACTGTAGCTTAAAGGAAAGAACTGTAGCTTCTACTCCTTGCCTAAAATCCTATGTCCTGTAGAGAGGTCACCAGTGGGGCCTCTGAGATGCTCTTTCAGAAAGAGGAATTCATCTCATCAGTTGAGACAGCAGGGACTGAGAATGCATCTGATCTAAAAGGTGCGGGGAGAGCAAGGAGAATATAGAAATGAGTAGAAATAATTCAGGTGGAAATTGTGTATGTGAACATGTGGGCATGCATACATGGGAGGTGAGGGATGAATGAACTTGTATTTCAGTGTTAACTGTCTTTATTCCTTTGAGGGCAAAGGAGAATCATTGAACAATTTTAGAATTTTATAAATTATCTCCCAAGTGCATACCAGGTTGGGGGTTAAGATAGATCCCAAAACATTATCACAAAGCATTCTTTCTTTGGCAGGACCTTTCAAGATGCCTTCTTTTATTTCTGGAAGTTCCCAGAGGCATCTCCAATGTTTTTACAAATACAATCTTCTTAGCTACCATGTGGTGTCTACCATTTTCTCTGCTATGGTCCCCTGCAGGGATATCAGCTGCTGAGGCCGCTGATGCTGGCAAATGCCCTTTGAAGATTCTGGGGATACTCAGGTGCTGATGCAGGCTTTGTCTCCCACCCAGGATGAAAGTGCTAGCATCAGCATTGTTGGGTCTGCTGGTGCCCCCTTGTATTCTTATAGCCTTGTAAAGGTTTTCCTACAATGACCACCTATGGATTTTACTGGTTGTTATATTTGTTTTTTTGACTCAGTTGGGTGAATTCTCTTGCAGTAGTATTTTAGTTCTTCATGCAAATAGAGCTGTGATGGGTCTGCTTTACAGGTCCTTCATGTAACCCTTGCAGTAGTTACCTGTGGCCATGAGATGCAGTGCATCAAACAACCACAAAGCCTCGTAAGTCTATGGGTCACCTGAGTGGCTATGGCTTGTGCATCTAACTGTGGTCAGCCGTGGGTAGTCAGGTGGCTTTGTTGCTCTTGCCTGTACTCTCTGACATATCTACGTGAGCACTTAGCTTAGGAGATGTGGCTCCGTCCATGTCATCTCTTGTCGCCCAGCAGGCTAACCCAGGTTTTTCTCATGACAGAAGCAAGGTTCTAAGAGAGAGAGAGCAAGCACTCAAAATCTCTTGAGGTTTAGGCTCAGAATCTCCACAATGTGACTTCTACTATTCAAAGCCAGTCACCAAGGCCACGTCTAAGGGATGGAGTAATAAAGAGACTTTATCTCTTGGTAGGAGGAGCTGCAAAATCACATAGCAAGGGTCATAGATACAGGGGAGGGCCGAGAATTGGAGCCATCTTTGCTCCCAATCTAACTACCACAGACCCAGTCACCTCTGAGTCCTGAGGTGAGCACAGGTTGGCAACCCAGACAATGTCAAATGCATTTTAGAGAGATTAATTTGGTAATCCTTCTAAAAGGGTAGGAGAGAAATTGATTTAGGTAGTGGTAAGGGAGGTTGGTGTAACCAGCAAAATGGCTTTTGCCTTAATATAAGTGATAAATCAGGAGTATCTAGAACAGGGATAGTGAATAGGTTGCATACTGTGTGATTGATTTGTAGTAAATGCCTGGAGTGGGACGTTGAGGAGAATTATGTGGCCACTTTCCTGGGTGAGCTGAACACAGAGCTTTGATGGATTGGCCATGTTTGCCATGGTCATCAATGGGAGGAATGACAGCACAGGACCAGCTATTTGCCATTTTTGTTCTACCGGGGGTGGTGAAATGAGGTTAAAGAGTCTTTTGAAATTAATTAGGAGGCAGAATTAAAAAGTATTGGTAATACAGTACAAATGAAGGGAAACTATTATTCTAGGATAGTCTTAGATTTTTGGATTGGGGTACTAGATGAATGATAATGTCATTTCTAGAAGTGGGTCATATTATATAAGAAGTATATATGAGTCTGTATTATATAGGCCAGTCTTGTAACATATTGCAAAAGGAGTGTATATACATATATGTGTGTATATATATATATATATATATATATATATATATATATCTTTTTTTTTTTTTCCTGTCAGCTCTTAGTGCATAACAAACCAACCAAAAGCTTTTAAGTTGTGATGGTTACAACTTAACCATCTAGGGGTTAATATGAAAATATTCCTAGGGGTACCTAGGGGTAATATGAAAAGATTCCACAATCAGGACAACAACCAATCAGAACAGAGACTGGCCTTGAAGCAGGGTCTCAGGGAGTCCCCTGTTATGCTAGGCATTTTCCCTTTTGTTTTTGGATCACTGGGAGGTGACAGGAGTCCCAGGAAAAGAAGCAGCATAGATAGGGTTATGAGATGGCACTGGTGGGAGGAGGGCACTGGGCATCAACTATTTACCAATTGGTAGGAAATATTACAATATCTTGACAACTAGTCTGAGTATCATCTCTGTATACAGGTGATGGCTGAAGCCATGGGTAGTATGGTCAACAGCGTAATGAGACAGAGCATTAGATTAAACAGGATAATGTGACCAATATTTAACCACTTTTGGCCCACACAAAGCATAATTTCATATGCTTCAACCTAAGCCACAATGAGACAAAAAAAGTCTAAAATAGATATCGAAATTTGATTAACAGAGAGGCAAACAAGAGGACCCCCCAAAGGAAATTGAAAGGGAAGATTACATGGAAGGCAAAGGAAGAACTCAGGAGAGGAAGGAAGCCAACAAAGGTCTTGAAAACCACGTCAGAGAGTTCAGGTAAGTTGATAACTGCTGGTCTTTTGTATTTGGCCACTAAGAGGTGACCTATATGAGTTCCATTTTGGGGAAATGGTCAGGGAAAAAATCATGTGTCAGAGGCTTATGAAGTACCTGGAAAGTGAGAACTTTCCTCTAAACTCGTCTTGAGTTTAGAGTATTTCCCTTTGCCTGATGGTAAGGGGAGGAAACGTAATTGATTTGGAAGTAGAGTTAGGGGTAGATTATGTTTTTTAAGGTGAGAAAGACCTGCCCACATTTATGTGAGAAATGGAAAGATAATATTTAAAGATCCTTTGGTGTGATGTTGTAAGATGGTGAAAGGTCAGATGGTGAGTGGAAAAAGCAAAATCCTGGGGTCAGGTGCTGGGGGTTCTTGTCCCAGCTTTTCTGGTCTTGAGGGCCAGTCTGGTCACGTTGTAGCAAATCTGTCTTGGTCAACAGTGGTTCTCAGCTTGATTGCACAGTAGGATGACTGGGAGGTATTTAAAATTCTCCAGGCTCACGTCTCACCCCAGACCCATGACATCAGAACCTCTGGGTGCGCCTAGGCTGCAGCATCCTTTTTGAGCTCCTGCTTTATTCCCTGGGCATTTAAGATTAAGCAAAACTCCTTTAGGATATTCGTCCTTTATCTCCTATTGCCTCAGCTTTGGTGATTTAGTCCCCAAACGTTCACTAGCCTTAGCACCAGTGGCTTCCCATGACAATATGGCTGTTGCAGAACCTCTCCCAGGGAAGTGATGCTCAGCCTTAGCCATGTATTAGAATCACCTGGGGGTGCTTGTAAAATGCTGATGTCTGGGCCTCACCACAGAGACTCTGATATAATTGGTCTGGGATGTTGTTATGGGTTGAACTGTGTCTCCCCCCACCCACCCCAAAGATATGTTCAAGTCCTAATCCCCCGTACCTCAGAATGTGACCTTATTTGGAAATAGGATCTGTAAAGAGGTGACCAAATTAAACTAAAGTCATTAGCATGAACCCCAATCTAATCTGACTAGTGTCCTTATAAAAAGGGGAAATTTGAATACAAAGACTTGTACAGAGAGATTATGTGAAGAGAAATAAGGGAAATGCCATGGCAAGATTAGGATGGTGTCAGGTTGCCTCAAGACAAGGAACATCCGGGCTACCAGCAGCTAGAAGAGGCAAGGAGGGATTTTCCATCCACGTGTCAGAGGGAGCATGGCTGATACGCACATTTGGACTTCTAGTCTCTGGAGCTGTGAGATAATACATTTCTGTTGTGATAAGCCACTTAGGTTGTGGTACTTTGTTATAGCAGGCCTAGGAAATTAACATAGACCGTCTTGAATAGAAGCAGTTTTAAAAGTGGCCCAGATGATTCTAATGTGCCAGGACTGGCATTCTTAACTATTAAAGGAAATAAATGTATAGCGGGTATAACCTAGTAGAAAATGTCAAAATCAGTTTAGGAGCCATGCAAACATAATTATCACAAGTATAATATTTAAAATATGGTAATCTGCGGGGTAATTTTAATGCCTAGTTATATATTTCTTCCTAACTTGGGGCTTTGCATTGTAAAAGAGACATTTGCTGTCTTGCTCCTCTGCAATTTCTTGCCTAGATGCTCATTTTTAGTCTAATTTCAAACCTTGAGTGATGAGAATCTGGATTTCTACTTCATGTGCGCTTTGCAGGTCTCCTCATGGCATATCTTTTATTTTTCATGCCTAAGGGCACTGACTTGCACCTATCCCTATTGGACTTTATTCTGTTCATTTATAATGTAACATTTCTTCAATTTGTCAAAGTTACTTAGAATTCTGATCCTGCAGTCCAACATTCTAATTTCTATTACTCAAGGAGAGTCCCCAGGACAATTGAATTAAGAATTATATGAACAGGAGGAGGAATCAATTTTGAGAAGATCAGATAATGGAAGGTTTATTATATTATGTACTGCATTAAAGTGTAAAGATGTATGAAAGATAAATGGTCAATGCATGAATTATACAAAGAATTCCTTAAACGAGCCTGTGAGATCAGGCCCTGTCCAGGCATAGTGTGAGATGTAGAATCTTGTCACTGTCATTCAAAATCAGGTACATAGGCCAGCAGCTTCAGCATCACCTTGGAGCTGGCTAGAAACAAAGCATCTCAGACTCTGTCCCAGAACTACTGAATTCGAATCTGCATTTTTACAGGGTCTCCAGGTGAAGCACGTGCATGTTAAATTTTCAGACACCCTGATGTAGCTGTGTCTCCTGCCTTAAAGAGCCCACCGAGTAGGCTGGTTGAGGAGGCAAGATACAAATGTGGTAGATCAGTGCTTCTCAAAGCATGGTCTGGAGGACCACCTGTATCTGAGTGACCTTCAGGGTGTGGTAAAAGGAAAGATGTACATTTGACCCCTTCGTAGACCAACTCAATTTGAATCTTTGGAGGTGGGACTCAGGAATTTGCATTTTTGATAAGTTCTGTAGATGACTTGGATGCACATTAAAGTCGAAGAGTAACTGTCCCAGAACAATAGAAATTAATTTCACCTCCATACATCTGAGGAATATGACGCCCTTCTGTTCATAACAGCTGTGCAAGATGGCAGTGTCATGGAGGTGGCAGCTACTCTTTCCTACAGCAGTGTCATCGAAGGATGGCCCGCAGATCAATAGCATGGAGGTCCCCTGCGAACTTGTTAGGAATGCAGAATTTCAGACTTAACCCTGTATCTACTGGTATGGGCTGAATCGTTTTCCCCCGCAAATTCATGTTTGAAGTTCTAATCCCCAGTACCTCAGAATGTAACCGTATTTGAAGACAAGGAAATAAAAGAGGTCATGAAATTAAAATGAGATCTTTAGGGTGGGCCCTAATCCAACATGACTGGTGTCCTAATGGGAAGAGGCCATTGGGACACATATATGTGCACATAGAGGGGAGACCATGTGAAGATAGAGGGAGGCGACAACTATCCATAAGCCAAGGAAAGACGCCTCAGAAAAAATCAACCCTGTTGATTGGGGGATCATGGACTTTTAGCTTCTGGAATGGTGAGAAAATACATTTTTGTTGTCTGAGTCATCCAGTCTGTGGTACTCTGTGGCCCTAGCAGACTAATATACTAATTATATTAGGATCTGATTTTTTTTTTTTAAGATTTTATTTTTTAAGTAATCTCTACACCCACTGTGGGGCTTAAACTCACAGCCTGGAGATCAAGAGTCACATGCTCTACCGACTGAGCCAGTGGGGTGCCCTGAGAATCTGAATTTTTAAAAAGATTCATAGGTGATTTGGGTGTATAAGAAGGTTTGAGAAGTACTGGTCTAGGACAGTGGTTCTCAAACTTTACAGCGCATCAGAGTTACCTTGAGAGCTTGTTAAAATAACAGATTGCTGGGCCCTGTTATAGAGATTGATTTGGTTGTCCTGGGGTGGGGCCAGAAAAGTCTGCATTTCTAACATGCTCCCAGATGATGCCAAAGCTATTGGTCTGTTGACCACACTTGGGTGGTACAGTTGGGACCAGCAGCATCAGCTTCACCTGGTAATTATTAGAAAAGCAAATTTGGAGTCTGCCCTCCCCCTAAGACTTGCTGAATCAGAGATTTGAGGGCTGGGCCCAGCAGGGTGATTCTGAAGCTTGAGTTCAAGAATTGGTGGTCGAGCGCTCAACAAAATCTAGGCAAAAGGGCCATGACTAGTTTGAAACACTCCCGTACTTCCAGGTGATTATTTTGATGTTTTTCTAAAGGCATGTTTTCACCCTTCCAGCTAAGAATTCCGCCAGGCAATGATTCTGTCAATAACCAAAGCAGTGGTTCTTAAACTTGAAAGTGCATCAAATCCCCTGATTGTTGGGCCCAGCCTCCAATTTATGATTTGCTTGGATGAGGGGAATATTCCAGAACTTGTGTTTCTTAACAAATTCTCACTTGGTGCTTGTGCTTCTTGTTCAGGGACAACATTTTGACAGACATTAAACTTGGGGCTTGCAAAATACTGTGATATGGGTCAGATCTTGATATCACTGATATGGCAGACAGTATTGGTTGGCCAACCAAACACTCATTCTGGAGTCATTTTTCCCATGGCTTTATCCAGTATAGGACCTAAGAAAAGGTAAGTGTCCACTTTCTCAGACTAGTCTACAGCCGGGAGTGAGCATGTGGTACTCTGACAAAATTCTAGCCATTGGGGTCTGCAAGGGGTGTGGGGCAATTCTGGAAAGGTTATTGCTCTACCCTAATAGCACATCCGGCACTGCATTTTTTCCTTCTCTGGCTCAGAACACAGAGACGATGCCTGGAACTGAAGCAGCCTTGTTGGGACCAGAAGCATACATATGAAAAGTCAAAGGGCCAACAAAATAAAAGTGGCAAAGTGGCCAGTTAGAAACACAGAACCAGTGCTAAAAACCTCTACCTTCAGAGGCTGCATTATGTGGGATAACAGTCTATTGCTTAAGCCACAGTGAATTGAGTTTTCTGTTCCTTATAGCCAAAACCACTTCTAACGGATAACAAACCATCTGTATAATTAAAACAAACAAACAGACAAAAAAAAAACAAGTGGCCTGAGGTTACCAGACTTTATTCTCTTAAGTTAGAACATAAAAACAAAACAAAAACCCAATAACAAAAGAGAACTATAAAACTACCACGTAGCACCGTCATAATGGTTTATAATAAAGGGCATTTTAACGTACACGAAAAAGGTAGAAAAATTTAATTAACTAAATCTAGCTTTTGAAAACAGCTTTATTCTTCATTTTGATGAAGATAAGTGTAAAGTTGCCAGAGATCTCCAGACATCTCCAGACCAACATTTGGTAGTTACTAGCAGACAGTGGACACCTTACATTATCTCCTTAATGAGCTATAGATAGTTCAGGCAAATAGATGTTCATTTGTTGAATAGTCTGTTTAGTTTATATCAGTAATCATTAATAAGTGAAGCTCATTTAGCATTTCATAAGTATGTTTGAACTTGGCTATATCTTTGTGACTCATACGAGGACTCTTGGTAAACACCTTCCTATAGAAGTTCCTCTGATCAGTTCATAAATTGCTCTCACCTGCTGCATCCTGATACATGTGTCTATATAGAAGCACACATACGCACGGTTAACTGTCAGCAATGAAAAATGAAGCAAAGGTAGAGCCAGAGAAAGACTCAAAAATAGCATGTGTATCTTAAAATAATCCCTTACAGATGCACTCATTGCTGAGAAACTGCTTTGCTCAAACCTAAATCCAGCCTGAGGTTTTTTTTTTTTTTTGGTTACAAAATAATTAGTCTCTGAGTCAGCTTTTAATCTTATGTTAATGAGACCCCCTACCGCCTTGGCTCATACCTTCAAATTAGAGATTGATCTATAATTAACAAGGCTTATAATGCCAGTACCTGAGACAAAAGAGATCTCTGGGTGGCTGGGAAGAGAGAGCAGAGAAGTGTAGTAAGGGCATTTACAGTTGCATTCATGCCCCATACCGACTTGGCTCCTGGTGACAGAATGAAGCAGGTGTCTCTGGGTAAGAAGTCTGATGGCTGAAGCTTCTCTGACAAGAGAAGCAGCTACGCTGCCCCTCAGAGATCTTAGGTGGGACTATGGGTGCTGCATCTAGTTTCCGTCCTTAGCAAGAGCATCCTGTTCATGTGCCCCTGGTCCACCCCTGCATGAGGTTTCCACCCTGGCTTAAGAAACGTGCTTTGAACTGCCTACAACTTCTGAGAAAAGCACCAGGGCAAGGAATCATTTGTTTTTTTCCAGCTATTTTTGGAGCCATGTGACTTCTCTACACTAGCTTTACAGCTTCAAAATTCCCAGTGATTGGAGGAGAGGAACACTTGCTGATTAATTAAAATCCAATTTTCTATTCTATCATAGTTGCAGCAGCAGAGAAAAAAAAAAGTAAGACTTACTATTCCAAAAATGAAAATGATCCCCGGACAGTTTGGGCTTATTATGAGCTCTGTGTTACAATTTGTTTTAAATTGAATCAATAGAATAAACATGGAAATGAGCTCTGTGAAATCATTTATTTTTAAAGGATTTAAATGAAAGCCTGCATCATTTTGGTTAAAATTTTTTAGACTCCACCGGGATAGACCTCTTGATAAAGACAAAGGAAAGAAGAGGGCTTTAGGCTTTGTGGTAGATATGGGACAACCCTCGGGGACTGCCAGTGTATGATTTTCTGACTGTGATTTCTAACCATGTTTAAGACACCACAGTGGTTCCCCTGTTAGCTCAAGAGATGATGCGAAATTGTCCCCCAACACGCAGAAATCTCAAAACACAATTGATTTCAGTTCACTTGGAATTTTTCCACTGTGTAACACTGGAGAGTTGAGGCGGCTGCCTGAAATGTGTAGCAAAGCACTAGAGAGGCTGGGTGTCTCTTTGCACTGACCTGGTTCTAGCATGTGGGCTGGGGTGTGAAGGGCATCAGTGTGAGAGGTGGTGACCTGGCACCTGGGGATTAGAGCTGGCTCTCCCAATGTAATTACTTGGTTCACTGGTTCTAATGGGAAGGAGGAGTTGATTTTTTACTTCACTTTCTGCTGAGTCTTCACGTCACCCGCGAAGTTGTATTGCCCCTAGCTGGGGGTGGGGGGGCAGAGAGGGGAGTGATTAGTGGGGGACACCTGGGGAATTTAAAATTTGCACTTCATGGGGCGCCTGAGTGGCTCAGTTGGTTAAGCGACTGCCTTCGGCTCAGGTCATGATCCTGGAGTCCCGGGATCGAGTCCCATGTCGGGCTCCTTGCTCAGCAGGGGGTCTGCTTCTCCCTCTGACCCTCCCCCCTCTCATGTGCTCTCTCTCTCTCATTCTCTCTCTCTCAAATAAATAAATAAAATCTTTAAAAAAAAAAATAAAAAAAATAAAATTTGCACTTCATAAACGTCCTGTATAAATGGGTGAAGTACCATTAGTGCTAAATGTAACAAAGTAGGTTACACAATTGTATATATATATATATACACACACATATATATATTTATACAAAATTTGTTTATATTTATATTACATATTTATATATTCTGTATATTTATATATTTATAGTATATAGTAACACTTCTATCTATGCATATATGCATATATTTTATGTAAAATATATTTATAATATATACATATATATGTACATTTATGTTTTGAAATGTTTTAAAAATATATATATTGCATGTATCATGTCATATATATGGTATCTGTGTATATGCATCTGTAATGTATACCATAGGTGTCTATGCATGTTTATATTTTTATATATAACATATATAAACATATATATATTGATATTTACAAAAATGTGTCATATATATAGCCATGTGTATATGTGTTTGTATCTTGATAGGATCTAGAATATACACCAAAATATCAAACGGATAAAATGGTCATATCTGATAAGTGGGATTGTGGATAATTTTTATTTTCTTGTGTCTTTCTGTAGTCTCTAAATATTCTATGACTATAAAGTATTGCTTTTGCAACCACAGGAAAGTCAATAAAAGGAAAGAGAGAGAAGCTTTCCTGCATGTTGGTTGTACACATCCTCAGGACAATTCTTTTCCTGCTGTGATGAGTGAGGGTTCCTGGTTCCCCTAATCATGGATCCCTTTCTTTATCTCAGATTGTTGTCTGTATCCTCTGGGACGAAGGAGCATCGTCTTCAGGCCACGTGGGTTTGGATGGCTCTAGAATTTGTCCCTCTCCTCCTTCCCTTCCTCCTGGCATGCATAAACTCACTCATCTGATATGATCACAGAGAATCTCCAGGGTCCCTCAAATGTTCCTGTTCTTTGTTTTCACTGATGCTCGTATGATTTGTCATATACATATCTTCCTTCCCTCATTCCTTCACAGCAGACAGGGTGTAAATGAAGCTGTAGTAAATATACACATGTGGGCTCCTGGGTGGCTCAGTCAGTTAAGCATCTGACTCTTGATTTCGGCTCAGGTCATGATCTCAGCGTTGTGGGATCGAGCCCCGCGTGGGGATCTGCGCTCAGCGTGGAGTTTGCTTGAGATTCTCTCCCTCCCACTGTCCCTCCCCTTGCTTGTGCTCTCTAAATAAATAAATAACCCAGAGAACAAATAATCCAATCAAGAAATGGGCAGTAGACATGAACAGACATTTCTGCAAAGAAGACATCCAAATGGCCAACAGACACATGAAAAAGTGCTCAACATTCCTCAGTGTCAGGGAAATCCAAATCAAAACCTCAATGAGATACCACCTCACACCAGTCAGAATGGCTAAAATCAACAAGTCAGGAAATGACAGATACTGGCGGGGATGCAGAGAAAGGGGAACCCTCGTATGCTGTTGTTGGGAATGCAAGCTGGTGCAGCCACTCTGGAAAACAGTGTGGAGGTT
>NC_138378.1:33284891-33300666 GCF_054177405.1 Leptonychotes weddellii
AGCAGCAATGTCCACAATAGCCAAAGTATGGAAAGAGCCACGATGTCCATCAACAGATGAATGGATAAAGAAGAAGTGGTATATATATACAATGGAATATTATGCAGCCATCAAAAAATTGAAATCTTGCCATTTGCAATGACATGGATGGAACTAGAGGGTATTATGCTAAGCAAAATAAGTCAATCAGAGAAAGACAATTATCATATATTCTCACTGATATGAGGAATTTGAGAAACAAGACAGAGGATCATAGGGGAAGGGAGGGAAAAATGAAACAAGACGAAACCAAAGAGGGAGACAAACCATAAGAGACTCTTAATCTCAGGAAACAAACTGAGGGTTGCTGGAGTGGAGGGGGGTGGGAGGGATGGAGTGGCTGAGTGATGGACATTGGGCAGGGTATGTGTTGTGAACGCTGTGAATTGTGTAAGACTGATGAATCACAGACATGTATCCCTGAAACAAATAATACATTGTATGTGAATAAAATAAATAAATAAACAAATATCTTTTAAAAAAATATACACATGTTAAGCACAAGCTCTAGCCCAGTACTCTCATGAGTATGAGATCTGGGAGGGCTTGCTGAAACACTGTATTTCTGATTCAGTAGGTGTGACGGGGGCCGGAGGAACTGCATTTCTAACAAGCCCCAGGCAATGCCCAGGCTGCTGGCCTCTGGGACACCCTTTGAGAGGCCAAGTCTAATGGCCCCCAAGGTGTAGACCCCACAGCAGGAGTAGCAGTAGCAGCAACAGTGAATTTGTTAGAATCACAGGCTTTCAGACTCCATCCCAGAGGTGTTGAGTCAGGATTTGTGTTTTTAAACAGGTTCCCAGGATATTCAAGTGCACATGAAAAAGAGGCACGGGGATAGGTACGAGCAAGAAAGACAGGCTTTTGAAGGCAACTAAGAGGCACATTGAGCTGAGAGGCTCTGGCTATCCTACTCTCCTGGGTACCTGGCCAAAGTCACCATGTCCTAAGCACCCGAGGGAGGGGATGCATTTCCAGGAGTAGAGAAGCAAGTTGCTAGGTTTGAGGCATAAAATCAGAATGCTGATATATTAATTTACAGAGAAAAATAAAAATGGTGAGAGAGGAGGCATAGGGCCACCTATGGGTGGCCTCGCAGAAAAGGCAGGTGACATGGGAAATGCATTCAGCCTCAGCAGGTGCACAGATGGGCAAAGGCTCTAGCAGTGAGGACCTTCTGCGTGAAGGGGAAGTTCTAGGGCATCCACTTTGCTACTCTCCACCGGGGCAGTCTTTGCTCTCTGACTCTGTTACTTTAAACATTCTTTAGAGAGGTGAATACTTCAGTTAGGTCACCCATTATGCCTTTTTAAAAAATGATTTTGTATATTTCTGCTCTGACTCCTTATTTCAAAGTTTAACTATCAGTGGACAATTCTGTTTCCTTTAATTCAAAGTTCCTTGCATTTACCAGACAGCAGGCTTTGTATGATCCTCACAGATTGCTCAGTGATGTTTTATGTAATTCAGGTTTTTTTTTTTTCTCACTCAAAACAAGCCGATATAGAAATTATTATCCTTATTTTTCAAACAAAAAATTGAAGCCAGAGAGGTTGTTGTGGGTTGAATCGTGTGTCCTAAAGTGCTATGTTGACATTCTAACCCCCCAGTACCTGTCCTTGTGACCTTATTTGGAAATAGGGTCTTTGCAGATGTCATCAAGTTATGATGAGGTCACTAGGTTGGGCCCTTACTCCAGTAGGACCAATGTCCTTATAAGAAGGGGAGAATGCCAGGTGAAGACAGAGACACGCAGGGAGGACCCCATGTGAGGACAGAGGCAGAGACTGGGCTGATGCATCTGCAAGTCAAAGGATGCCAAGGATTGAAGACCACACCAGAAGTTAGGATGTGTCAAGGAAGGGTTCCACCAGAGTCTTAGAGGGAACATAATAACCCTGCTGACACCTTGATTTTGGTGATACCTTGATGACACCAGAATTGTGGGAGGATAACTTCGTTTTTTTAAATCCATCTAGTTTCTGTTTTTTTTTTTTGAGAGAAAGAGGGCCACTGGGGTTGGGGGGAGAGGCAGAAGGAGGGGGAGAGAGAGAATCTCAAGCAGCCTCCACGACCAGCATGGAGCCCAATAGGGCTCCATCTCAGGACCTTGAGATCACGACCTGAGCTGAAATCAAGAGTCAGACGCTTAACCCACTGAGCCACCCAGGTGTCCCTAGTTTGTGGTATTTTGTTAGGGCAGCCCTAGGAAACTAGGGTTTTTTTCACATGCTGCAAGTTATCCAAGTTGGTGGTACAGGCAGACTCTGGTGGGACCCCTCCCAGATCCCCTCAGTGCTTCAGTGTGCGCTGATCATGTCAGTCAGCAGACACCTGTATGCCTCCACCTGGCCACTTTCTCTGGCTCCTGAAGCAGGCAGGTTGGATGTGCTGAGAAGTGAACACCTCCAGAAGCTGCCTTCAGCCAACAGTGGAGGGGAACTGCAGTGCACAGCTTTGGGCCCGGGCGGGGCCACAGTCTCCCAGGGGTCCTCCATGGTCACCCACAGTGGTCACCTGCTCATCAACTCACTCTGCCTCGGCCCCTCCCCTTGCCAGTCTCACTTCCCCTTTCCCTAAAGGTGCTTCCTAGGCCCACCTGCAAATACACACCTGTACCTTCCATCAGGGAAGCCTCTGGGGACGGCCAGCCTCAAGCAGATTTAGGCTGACTCCTTCCTGTCTGTAGTCTTTCCAGTCCAGCACTTACAGGAAATAGGCAACGATATTTTCCTTCTTTGACTTTCCCCAAACACTGAGCATAAAATTGGCAAAATCCTTAACAGATTTTAAAATGCACGAGTCTGTGCTCCCTTAGGATTTGTTACAAAACCCTCCAGGACCTGGGAGCGGAGCAGGTGATGCTGTGAATCACAGGGTGAAGTTACATGGGTGGTGTCTGATACCTGTCAGGCCCATGCTGAGTGCCTTACACACGTTATGTTGTTAAATCTCCAGGATGGCTTTGTGTGCGAGTTATTACTGCTCAGGCTGGCGTTGGACGTGGAGCCAACCCTCTCTGAGGTCAAGCATCCTGTCTAACTCACTAAAAAGGCTGAGAAAATTCCCACTTACGAGATACTCTTCAGGGAAGAAGGGAGGGGCAGGAGGGTGGCGGGGCCTTCAAGACGCTGTTTTCCTTAAACTCTCAGGATGCTTTATGCTCCCAAGTGCTCAAAGAATGTGTGATAGAAGGAGTGAACGATGGGCAAACAGGGGAAAATCAATCTTGTGGGGCTTAAAGATGATACATTTGGGGGATGCTTGTTATTGTAGTAAAGTATACACAAGATAAAATTTACTATTTTAGCCATTTAAATATACAATTCATTGGCATTGAAAACATTCACAATATTGTGTCACTGTGGCTATCCGTGACGGTACATTTTATGTGTCAACTGGACTGGGCTAAGGGATAGTGCCCAGACAACTGGTTAAACATTAATTCTGGGTGTGTCTGTGAGAGTGTTTCTGGAAGAGATTAGCATTTGATTTGGTAGACTGAGTAAAGAGATCTGCCCTCACCAATGTGGGTGGCATTACCAATTCATTTGGGTATGAATGGAACAAAAAGGCAAAGAAAGGGGGAATTCTCTCCTCTTGAGCTGGGGCATCCACCTTCTGTTGTCCTCAGACACCAGAGCCCCTGGTTTTTGGCCCTTCAGACTCTGGGATTCCCACCAGTGGCTGCCTGGTTCTCAGGCCTTTGGACTTGAACTGAATTATACCACCAGCTTTTCTCGTTCTCCAGCTTGCAGATGGCATATTGTGGGACTTGGCCTTCATAACTGTGTGAGCCAATTCCTATACTAAATCTCCTTTTATATATAGCTATATATATCCTATTGGTTCTGTTTCTCTGGAGAACTCTGACTAATACACTATTTCCAGAATTTTTTCATCACTCCAGACATCACCCTAAAGTTAAGAATTTCAAAAATTTTACCTTTACATGTATATATATTAAAGACTTCATTTATTTATTTGAGAGAGAGAGAGAGAGAGCCAGCAAGCTGTTGGGGTGGGTGGGATGCAGAGGGAGAGGGAGAGAGAGAATCCCAAGCAGATTCTGCGTTTAGCACGGAGCCCGACATGGGGGCTCGATCTCACAACCCTAAGATCATGACCTTAGTCAAAGTCGAGAGTCAGGTGCTTCACCAACTGAACCACCCAGGTGCCCCTATCTTTACATATATTTTAAGAAAAACATTCTGCTACCTTCAATATATGGTGATGCCTACCTTCTTGTTTACAAGATGGCAGCATCAGCATTGTGTGAGAGTATTGCCAAGGCTTCTTTCTCAGAACCTGTGCAGTGAGGGGTCTTGGATCTTAAGTTTCATTAGCTTCATGATAAACTCATCTCTGTGTGTTTATATCTAAGAACACTACTTTTTTTATTTGTTGAAAATCGCTGAAGTTCTGATCTTACAAATAAAGTAAAAAAATGGAAGAGTTATGTTTGGTGTTCCTGGGACCAACATACTGATTGGGTCTTTGAATTTAAGCCCATCTTCCCATTGTGTTTGGGTTAACGTCATCTGTTGATGGGCTTTTCCTCACTACCATCTCAGACCCAGTTAGGAGGGACCCTCGCTTTAAGACCTGTGCTTTGGAGGGCCCCATGCCTGCTGTGGTCCAGAGACTAAGGCTTTTTGTCTAGATTACTCTTCAGGTAGCCAGGGCCCTAAAATTTCTTTCCAAAGGGTCATAAAAGTTTGCTTTCAGGGCCCCCATGTGCCTCTTCCCGAGGTCTACCCTTCCAAAGGTATGCGTACCCTGAGGCCCAGGGTGTGGCCAAAGGTGACTGGAGCATGGGAGAATGTGGATGAAAATTAAACTTGCAGGCTAGTGTCCAAAGATGTTTTCTCAGGACACCTTACACATAGGATAGAGCTAGGGAATGAGAAAGGAAGAGGGCCAACCCATGGATATGGGACTGGGGTTGGCTCTCCTTGCACCACTATGTTCCAACATGATGCTCCAAAAGGAGTCCAAACATTCAAAATAGCAATTTGGCTTTTCAGATTATTTTGATGGAATAATATTTTCCAAGATATAAGGATAAAACATACTTTATGTAGCGGTTTATAGCTTATCACTTTTCAGTACTTAGGCATATGGTATGTGGGCCATTGTTACTATCTTGCCCTAGTCTTGTAAGTAATAGGAATGGTCCTGCTCTTTTCTTCTCTCACTCAGTTTGTTAAACACAACCTCATTAGGCCAAATACCTGGACAAATATGAATTAAACTCATGAACAGAATCTTGTTTACTTAATAAGAATCCTGTTGTCAGGCAATCTCAGGGTTGGTTGAACAACTTGGATAGCATCAAAGGCTCAGGCATTTCCTTCCTTCTCATCTGTCATCTTCAGAATAGAGGTGTCTGTCCTCATGTCACAGGATGGCTGACTGAGCTCTAAATATCACATTGTCCCATGATAGTGCTCTGAGCTGAAGTAAGGAGGCATCAAGCAGGTTTTCTTCTCCTAATATCTCCTATTCAATGTGAAAAGTCTTACCTAAATGCCCCAGCAGAATTTTCCAGCCATCTTACTGGCTAGAACTTGTTACATTATCTACTTCTAGACAAATTACAGGTGAAATGGAATGGGTTTAGACCAAATAGGATTTGTCCCCTGGGGGGTTTTGCACATTACTGCCTGAACATAAAAATTCAGGCTCCTTTCAGCAAAAAAACAGTGAGAACTTGCCTTAGGCTGGTAAGCCATAACAACAGATAGAGAGAATCGTTACTTTTCATAGAATTATAAAGGAAGATAAGTTACTAGGAAGTGAAGAAGGAAAGGAAATTTGTCACAGGATAGAAAAGGCAGCCACAGCCAAGCTTGTAATAAGCAGATTGCGAGGGCGCCTGGGTGGCTCAGTTGGTTAAGTGACTGCCTTCGGCTCAGGTCATGATCCTGGAGTCCCTGGATCGAGTCCCGCATCGGGCTCCCTGCTTGGCGGAGAGTCTACTTCTCCCTCTGACCCTAACCCCTCTCATATGCTCTCTCTCATTCTCTCTCTCTCAAATAAATAAATCTTAAAAAAAAAAAATAAGCAAATTGTGAGAAGAGAATGTTCAAATGAAGTTCTGTGGGCCTTCATTATAAACGGTGAATGATTAACGACTTTGAGTTTCCTTAAATTTATGGCTTGTATTTGTTACATAACACATCACTAATAAATAACGTCTGAGGGATTAATATTGCTCTTCTCTATCAATATTTTCATGATGTTGTTTTATCAGAATTAACTGTTGCCAGGAGAAAAATCAACTCTAAACCCTTCATTGCTCATGAAGTAAAATGACTTAATCAGCTCATCCTAGAATAAGTGAAAAAGAGGCTTGAGTCACCATTGAAAATCCTGATGAAGCATTCAACTTCTGACATTCCAAGAAGAAGCACCTGGGTTTGACTTCCCTTTTGTCTTATCTGGGGGATGAGCATAGATGTATGTAGGGAAAGGGTATAGAAGCCGACAAAGGGCCATACATTCAGAGGCTGCTCAAGTGTTTGACCCTGAAGTATTTCTTACGTTGACCTGTCACTTGCCTGCCACTTAAAGTTTACATCCCTGTGGCAGCAGGCCTATGGTGTCCTTTTTCTATGCAAAGAATAAGGCATTTATATGGCCCATAAATATTTTGACCTATAGATACCACATATATAACAAATGGCCTGGAGGTTAGAATTACATCTTGGTGGTTACATTTCTACCCTGTCATGCTAAGTGGCATTTTGGGTTTGGAAGGGGCTACAGATCAATGATAGAAGTGATCTCTGCTTCTGGAAGTGACATGTGGGGCTGACCCCTCTGTGGTAGATAATTCGCTGTGTGTTGATTTGGCTTTTTCACAGTATGGTGGCCCAGTTCCGAGAACAAGCATCCCCCCAGACACAGAAGTAGAAGCTGCCAATTTCTTAAGGCCTGGGCTGGGGAATTGGCATGGTGTCCTCTCTGCTTCATTCTGTTTGTGAGGCAGAGAGCCTGGATTCAAGAGAAAGGGATAGGGACATAGACTCCACTTCTTGAGGGGAGGAGTATCAAAGAATTAGGGGGGCATATTTTAAAACAACCACATCATCTCGAATGTCATCTCCTCCAAGAGGCCGTCCCTGGCTGTGTCTCTTTAAGCAGCCCTGCCCTCCCCACGATCACTGTCTGTCACAATACCTCTTGGATTTTCTTCGTAGCACAATTACCTAGACTTTCTCTGTGAATGTAGTAATTTAATTGCATAATTGTAATGTCACTCCCTGCCAAGTATGTATTTTCCGGGAGAGCAAGAATGTTACGGATGTTGTTCACAGCTACCTCCCCCTCCCCCCACATAGCATATTAAGGGCCTCATAAACATTAGAGTTGGTACACGTAAGTATTTATTGAGTACATGAAATTGTTATCAATGAATTCTTCCAACAGGTCAAAACAGGGATGTATCTCATACCCACCATTCATACTTGTCCCCTAGCTTTCTTTTATAATCTGGTGCTCTTATGAATATGGCCACTCCTAGACCTGGGGATCCAGCTAATTATCACAGACTTAAGCTGTGAAGCTGTAACTCGAAGCTGCCTCGGATCAGCAGGAGTGTGGCTGATTGTAGCCTTATGGAAATGCACCAAATACCCTGTCACACAAATTCCCAGCTCTGACATGAAAAAATTGATTTAGGAAATAGCTAAAGAAGAGATATTCATGAAGGCGTAGTTTTCTGAGGTGCAGAGAAGAAAATGTCTCTGTGTATTTGTTACTGTCCGTGGTTATAGTTACTGGGAAGCAAACAGTAACGGCACGGCTGTAATTCTGAGAAAATGGGCTGAGTGACTTATTGCCTGTTGGTCCAGAGCCTGCAAATCTGTTTTCCAAAGTACAGCCGGGATAAAGCTACGAATAACGTGCAGCTTTTTACCTTCTCCCAGGTCCTTTATCAGGTCCCAGGAGGAGCAAGCTGAGTGGGGAGGGGAATAAGAAGAGCTCACGCACCAGATTCTGTTGTTGCAGGCTGGGGAGCTGCAAGATGGATATTCACCAGACTTCAGTTTTCATCTTAAATTAGTGATGCATCTCCATTAATGAGGGCAGACCTCACCATGATTGTGCATCTCTATTTCTTTTTGGAAGAAAATAAAGTCAATTAAAATCACTGCCTTTCAGAGGAGAAGCAATTCACACAGTCTTTTATTAGTAACACAGTGGTGTTGTTTTCCTTTGTTACCAAGACAGCAATTAACAGGTTTCTAATGGCACAAAGGTGGGTGACAAGTAAAACAGGCTATTAGGAAGGTGGCTGCTTTCAGACCTCTAAATGGAGTGGAAGGCTTGAAGGATTTAAAAATAAAATAAAATATATGCTCTATACTGTTGGACTCTTCACATGAATTTGTCGACCTGCTTCTAGTCACAGGCCTTAAGTTGTTTAGTTGAATGGTATTTTCCTGGTGCATGTCAAGGATTAAAATAACATAAAGCAAACTTTTAAGTCATTTCTGGAAAGTAAAGAGTGGTTTTAGAAAATCTGATAGCTGTAGGATTCCAGGTGGGAGTTTTGGTGGTTATTTTTATATGTGGTATATTTTAATTCCTATTATTTTTATTTTTGATTCTATTTATGTATTATAAATAGTTTTTTTTTCCCTGTCTTGTTTATAAAGTAATAAATTTGGCTTCAGGAGAAAGTGAAAAGAAATACCTTGTTGGAAGCTGGTGACATTTTCCTCAAGAAGTCCCCGTGAGACTAAAGAAAGTGGAATTCAAAGAGGAGTAACATAGCATGTGACCAAGATCAGTGAGAAAAATAGGAAAGGACCACAGGTCTTCTGATAGGGATAGAGTAGGGAGAAAAGTCAGTACGGAAACCTTATATGATCAACACAGAACTCTTCATCTTTCCTTTCATCCTAAAATTGCTTTTCTCTCAACTCCCCCAACACGCTCCTAAAATGTCACCATTCTTCCAGTTTACCAGGCTGGAATATTCTACTTTTGATTTCTTCTATTTCCTTGTATTTTATCTTCTTGTCTTTCCCTAAGATTAGACCTCTAGATGGGCCATTTATTTCTGTCTTGTTTTTCTCCTTTTTTTAAAAAAGAAAAAAAAAAGATTTTATTTATTTATTTGACAGAGAGAGACACGGCAAGAGAGGGAACACAAGCAGGGGGGAGTGGGAGAGGGAGAAGCAGGCTTCCTGCTGAGCAGAGAGCCCTATTCGAGCTCCATTCCAGGACCCTGGGATCATGACCTGAGCCGAAGGCAGACGCTTAAGGACTGAGCCACCCAGGTGCCCGTTTTTCTCATACTCAGTCTTTTCTGTTGTTGTTTTCAGTGTTTGTATTTCCAGCTTGGAGTGAATGTTTGGTTTAGTTATGGATCTACTGAGCTTGTATATAATATCCAGGATGGAATTTTCACCTGATGGGTGAAAATATGCGGTTGGAATTCAGGAAAAATCTCAGGGAGATCCAAATTTGAAACCCACCCATGAAAAGACACAATGGAGGGTTTCAACTGAACTGGATGGAGCTAGAGACAGATTAGGTTCAAGAGCCTGTTCTCGAGGCTACTGGGAGCAGGAGAGAAAGCCGGAGGAGGCATTCTGGGAAAGAACACAGTCAGGGCAGTACCCTGCAAAGCAAAGAAGACCCGCGCTTGAAGGAATTGTCAAATATTGTAAAGACGTTCAAGAAGGATTAAAAGTGGGAGCAGCTGGTTGAGTGTGGCATTTAGGAGGGGACTTTCCAGATTTAATAGAGTCCTAATGAAACCAATTGGAATAGGAGCAAAGAGTGACTTGTAGTGACGAAGTTTAAATGGGGATAAATGTCTTCAAAATGGGTCTGAAAGCTTCTCAAGTCATACTCACCTTTTCTGTTGTCTTGGTTTGGGTTTCCCTGCTCCCCTCTCTAGACAGAGCCCAAGGGAAGGGCTTGAGTGCAGGCAGTTTATTGTGGAAAGTGATCCTAAGGAACAGGAGTGGGGTCTGGGGAAGAGGGAGACAGAAGGTGAGAAGGGGATGGGAGGCTGTGTTACGGAGCCCATCAAGCCGAAGCTCTTTGTACCTCAGGGCTAGAAAGTGAAGTAAATGTTAGGCTAGCTCCCTACTTCTCCTTATGTCTTCCAAATCCCAACGTTTTTGAAGCATTTTCTTCAGTGTTGTTGGAGAAACATCTGAATACCCTCTGCTCACCCTGAGAACCTCATAGACAATCCCCACCCAAATCTAATGATGATTTCAGCTCCCAAATGCTTGCTCACCTGCTCGCCTCTCTTTACTATTCAAAGCTTACAGAGTATCTTTTATTTGACTCATCGGGAAAGGAAGGCTCCCTGCTTCTTGAGGTCAGCCGGTTTATTACTTCCAACCCCCGCTCCCTCATTGGATTTAGGTCTTTGGACACAAAAGCCAGGATGTCTTTCAGACAACATCTATGTGTTTATCATCTAAGACATCTCCCCACCAAAACACAGACACACATGCACACCCGTACCCAAGCCTGTGAAGCCAGGGGATAAATACTCCCCTCTTCTCTCCTCATGAGGGCAGTCAGAGGGACTTCTATACCGCAACTCATGAGGTCTCTAGCCGGATGAAGCCATACAATCAGATAACATGCCCTTGGCCTGGCCTCCCCTCCTTCTCCATCTTACTCTGGGAGTATTGAATGAGAGAAGTGAAGGGGATCATAGAGAAAACCATAAATGAGTATCTCCGAGTAATGGTATTCGACTCTTAATATCTTCAAATGGATACATACTTGAATGGGAGAAAGGAGGACAATAAAATAAGAAAAACCCCCTCAGTTGATATTTTCAAATATCATCCAGCCACAAAAGTTTTATTTTTTCTTCTTGACTTGACTGTAATAAGCTATACGTTCATTAAGACTAGGCACTCTATACTACCCATACTTTATCCCCTTATAATGCCTAATACACTGGGCTTACGGTCATAGCTGCTGTTCTTACACATTGGTTATATCGTTGACTCTGAAACTTTGTTAAATCTGAGAAATATAGAGGTATTTTCATGTTAAAACATCTACTAAAACAGGTGAGTACCTTTATTCTGCTTGGGGAGAGATGCTGCCTCGGTAAGGACTCATTAGGTAGTCGCCAGCCACAAGAACAAAAAGGAACAGCGGATTGCTCTGTAAGGGAAAATTGGCTGCCCTGCCCCTGGGCTTAACCACTGTTCTCTTTAGGACCTCAGAGGTGAGGTGCGAGTAAGTGTCACACATCAGTGTTTGTGCTCTGGGCTTGCTTTTGTTTTCCAGTCCTCTAGAGGGGTTTACCAACTTTAATGGCCCACATTTCTCATCTCAGCCTAATCTCCCTACTTCTCCACCAGAGTAAAACCCTTGATCTTGATTTCCTTCATAGCCTTTGCATGGTAGGTACTCCTCGTATGGTCAGGTGTAGCTGTTTATGCTATAAATCCTTTCCTGCTGACCTTACCAGAAAACTATGATTCATTTAGTGTGTCAGAAATGCCAAATGCGAGGACACACACACACAATTCTCAATGCCTTCTTTTTATTCTCCTAAAGTTAGGATCACTTGTTAATATTCTCAGAAAGTCTTTTTTTTTTTAAGATTTTGTTTATTTATTTAGAGAGTGGGGGGGAGGGGCAGAGGGAGAAGGAGACAGAGAATCCCAAGCAGACTCCATGCTCAGCACAGAGCCCATGCAGGGCTCGATCTCATGACCCTGAGATCATGACCTCAGCGGAAATCAAGAGTTGGACATTTAACTGAGCCACCCAGGGGGCCCTCTCAGAAAGTTTTTCTAATTTAGCCGGGGTTGTTGTCTATCATTTCATAGATTTTTGTGAAATGAACAATTCTCTGTTACATTATAACTGGGGCAGACTGAACACTCTTGGTTATTTCCACTTTGTCTTCATTTCCAGAGATTAATGTCACTGAAGTGGACATTGAGCGATGGTTTAGTCCAACCCTCTGTTCCCATTTGGACAGCAGGTAAAGCACCCACACTTAATGGTTTTCCTTTTTAGTAGCAAGGAAATAGTTCAGGGATTTAGTTAATGCATAGTGTATTAAAAAAAAAATGTTCCCAGTTAACCTCGACTCTGGACATTGAATGAGGATTCTATATGAAGGAGATCTTTCATACCTTATTTTTGACAGAACCTACTAGTAGCCTGCATAAAGGTTCTACAGGCTGTTCTTGGGAATAAGAGAAGGAGGAAGAAAAGGTAGCCCATTCTCCCCCCCACCCCCCCCCATTTGCTGCAAATGCTTGAGAGATTTAAAACTAACTGGACATTTTAATTCCTAAGAAAGGGCACAGATGCTTCTCAATGCATTATCTAGGAGCTTTGTATCAAGTTGTGACATGAATGAACATTTGTTAAACTGTTATTCTCTTGGTTCTGCTATTAACAAACTCCCTGGCTCAAGGACTCAGTTAGATGTCCCTTTTGCCCAATTCTCCCTATGGGCCAGGGGGTCTTATTTATGGCATGACTTCTGGGTATCTTACTGGGAACCAGTTTCTAGTAAGATGATACTCAACCCCACTGAGGTGATAGGAATTGTCTGGGCAAAAATATCCTTCCCCTAAAAATCTCTCATATTTCAAAAGAATATACTCACATAATACATGACATAACAAAGAATATTCCCACATAGTATATGACATAACAGCTTCTGATATAACCATGGAAGGGTCCCCATCACTGTAAGCAAACATTAATAATGTGTCTTTGGGGGATGGTTTTGTGTTTCCCTCTCAGACTCCTAAGAGTAGGCTAGATCATATTGTGGGAGGCATAGCATCGCTGGGGTTCTCCATCCCAGGCACTGAGAGAGACTTTGTCCTGGCTAATGATATCAACAGATTCTAGAATCCCTTGAGGGAAAAACATTTAAAAACCTTAATTATTGTATTCTTTTGTAATTCCTAGAATGTATTTTTCTTTTTATTTTTAAAAGATTTTATTTACTTATTTGACAGGGAGAGACAGAGCGAGAGAAGGAACACAAGCAAGGGGAGTGAGAGAGGGAGAAGCAGGCCTCCTGCGGAGCAGGGAGCCCGATGCAGGGCTCGATCCCAGGACCTGAGCCGAAGGCAGATGCTTAACGACTGAGCCACACAGGCACCCCCCTAGAATGTATTTTTCATGTATATATTCAACAAGTGTCCCTAGGAGTGACAGGGTGAATGCAGAGAAAAAATAATTATCCATGGGAGGGGCTGGCCATACTAATTAGAAACTTCTTATGTTAGTCAAGACTTTGTGGCTGGAAGTGATAGAAACTGAATGCAAGTTAGGAATTCGATCACTCAATTAGGAGATCAAGGGGAGGGACTGGCCTTAGGAACTTCTCGAGAGACCAACAGAGATTCTTGTGCACTGCAGGGAGAGATGCAAAATGGGACAACCACTTTGGAAAACAGCTTTACTGTTTCTTATACAGTTAAATATATCTTTACCATATGAACAAGAAGTGCTGCTCCTAAATATTTACCCAAATTGGATGAAAACCTGTGTATGTAAATATTTTTAGAAGCCTTTTCATAATTGCCCCAAACTGGAAACAAATGTTTCTCAACAGGAGAAAGGTTTATCTATGCAATGGAATACTACTCAGCAATAGAAAGGAACAGACTGCTGATTAAAAGTAGCGTTGGTATTTGTATGGATACTTGCCTGGAAAAATCTCAAATGCATTGTACTAAGCGGAGGAAATAAGACCCCAGATACCACATGGTGTATGATTCCATTTATATGACAGTTTTGCAAAGGGAAAACTGTAGTGACAAATAAAATATCAATGGCTGCCAGGATGTGGGACGAAGGGTGACTGCAGACAGACAGTGGGTGATGAACTATCCCATGTCCTGATGGTGATGGTGGACAGACAACTGCCTACAACTCACAGAACTCTAACAACAAAATTAAACTAGATAAAGTTAAATAATAATACAAAAAAGGACTCCCTCACCTTCTCTCTCTCCTTTCTAGCCCAGGATGTGAATGAGTCTACTAGCTCTCTCTGTCTCTCTTGTGATTCTTACTGGGCTCATTCTCCGAATACATATGGTTTCTTCTGTGTGTGGGTGTATTACACCCAGGCATAGGCTCTTGTCCACTCAGCTTAGTAACTTCAGAGAAGAGGGGACACGTCTCTAAATATGTGCAGATAAAATCCCAGGAAGGGACTCCTTTGGCCCCTTTTGGATCAAGTGAACATCTCTTGGCCAGTCATTTTGACCAGACTGATGGACTGCTGCTTTTGGAAATCCCGTGGCCATGGAGGTGGGGAACAGTGATGAACAGCTCCCCTAGTGTCACATGGAGTGGAGGGTGAGCCTCTCCCCCCAACTGGGAGATGGTCTCACTTGAGAGGGGAGGGAATGCTGGGCAGACCAAAAAAGCAGAAACCACTCTTGTACAGGTTGTCCATTTGCAGGGTGCTGGGAGACCAAGAATTGGGGACTTTAATGCAATCAGTTACCACAAGCTGTTACAAGTCAGGCATCCAAATCTGTCACGTTAGCCACGTAGAGTCACTGGGGACGTTGAGACAGCTAGGTTCCTAATTGCTTAGAATAGTTATGTCCTTGTTTTTGTCCTGTTGCTATTGTTGTACCTGTGAGATAGATAGATAGATAGATAGATAGATGATAGATAGATAGATTTTTTTTTCTTTTTCTGGATCACAAATTCTTCTAAGAATCGAATGAGAGCTTTAGATCAATGCCCTTGAAAAATGTAGGTGGCATGAGGTCGCATCCGCATTCCCCCCATCTGCCCCCCAGTTCATGAATTTCAAGAAAAGATCGTGATTCTCTAACGTTAGCCTGTATTATATTCCCCCAGAGGGCTTATAAAAGATTGCTGTGTCCTGCCCCAGAGTTTCTGATTCACTAGAGCTGGGGAGGGACTGAGAGTCTGCATTTTTATTTATTTATTTATTTTTAAAGATTTTATTTATTTATTTGACAGAGAGAGACACAGCGAGAGAGGGAACACAAGCAGGGGGAGTGGGAGAGGGAGAAGCAGGCTTCCCGCGGAGCAGGGAGCCCGATGCGGGGCTCGATCCCAGGACCCTGGGATCATGACCTGAGCCGAAGGCAGATGCTTAATGACTGAGCCACCCAGGCACCCCAAGAGTCTGCATTTTTAATAAGCTAAGAAGTTTCCAGGTGATGTGGACACTGCTGGTCCAGGGACCAGAAACAGCAAACCAATGCTCTCAACTGTAGACTAGTCGTTCTGTCTCTAGGTTGGCTATATCATACATATCCACTTCTGCAGTTTTTCCAGAGGGAGACTTAGCCACTGAAGAGTCTCAATTTGTGTTTATTATGACTGCTGCACTCTTGATGCCTCTGTTAGGGCACCATTGGGAGGAAAACAGCAATGTTAAATAGCTCCTCATGTATTGATTCATATCTTGCAACCGAACTATTTAAAACATGAACAATGTTCTTCCAGGGGATTGACGGATATTAGACATTGGCCTTTAAAACCACTTAAAAATGTTAACATTTATTGTAAAAAGAGGATGCCTTTTTTTAAAAATTTTTTTTTTTTTTAAAGATTTTATTTATTTATTTGACAGAGAAAGACACAGCGAGAGAGGGAACACAAACGGGGAGTGGGAGAGGGAGAAGCAGACTCCCTGCCAAGCAGGGAGCCCGATGCGGGACTCGATCCCGGGACTCCAGGATCACGACCCGAGCCGAAGGCAGTC
>NC_138378.1:33301166-33343756 GCF_054177405.1 Leptonychotes weddellii
GGCGGGGAGCCTGCTTCTCCCTCTGACCCTCTCCCCTCTCATGTGCTCTCTCTCTCTCTCTCATTCTCTCTCTCTCAAATAAATAAATAAAATCTTAGAAAAAAAATAAATTCCCTAGTTGCATGTTATTGACATAACATTAATAAGTAATAAACAATATTCAAATTTTTTAAAAAATATAATATTTAAATTCAAGAACCATGACTGAATAAATCTTTTGGTTCTATCCATTCAAAACAAACAAACAAAAACCCTTATAAAATAAAAATTAAAAAAGCTAAACCAAAAGTAAAACATTGAAATGACACGTAGGACTTAAAACAGGAGAAGGGAGCATCAGTGGAACAAAGATGCTGACAAGTTTCGGGAAGGTAGAATCATGCCAACAGGTGATTTGAATGACCTCAGGAGAAGTTGGTAGCTGAGTGTGGGGTTCATGCTGTGGCCAGTGAAATCAGAGGATATGGAGAGCAGAACTGAGAGAAGGGACAAAAAGTAGGGGCCTGGCTGATTTCTTTGCTAAATGGCTTATAGAATAATCTCTCCGACCCTCCTTCATCATCCCTTGAGTACAGCTGCAGAGCTCAGTTCCAGGATAAAGCCAGAGAGATACTTTTTAAAGAAACAGAAGTTCTGGGCAGAACATGGCCATCCAGAACAGGAGTTGGCTCTCTCTATTAGGACCCCTCTAATTATGCCATTTGGAGGAGGGGCACATCTTCCTTCATGCTCTCTTAGAGATGATGTCATCTCATAACACACACAGATATTGCAGCAAGTCTTCTCCTTTAGTGTAGAAATTGGTAAGGGCTGAGCACACCCAAGCCAGCTGCTGATGTTATTAATCTGGTCCTCAGACAGTAAATCACTGGATAACCGACATTTTCAGGTATTTGAAGACAATTGGCCATGCAAAGGAGAAATAACAAGATAAACAAAAAGACTACAGACTCAAGGGGATACTTAAGTAACCTAGGGGAAGAGATGCTAATTTAAGCTTAAAATCCTCAGAGGTATTTGAAATGCTATTGTAGACATAGAGAAACACTCTTAAATTGAATCTATAATTGAATAAATTTGTTAGTAAAATATTTAAAGAAGAAGAAAAAAAAGCTCTTCAGGCAATGATACCTTCTCTAGAAACTTCCTCTCAATATAAAAGAGAGAAAGAATACATATTTTATACAAACTCTTCCAAAGAATAGTAAGAGGGGAAACATTCTGCAACTCACTTAATAGGCTAGCGTAACTTTGATAATAAAACCTGGCAGTTATATTCCAAACATAATGAACCAATACCTGACATGGAAATAGATGGAAAAATCCTTTAAAAATTAGCAAACAAAAAATAAATAAATAAAAATTAGCAAATAGTATATATCAATAAATAAAAGGGATCTTGACCAAGTTACGTTTGTTCCAAGAATACAAAGTTGGTTAAACACAAAAAAATCAATGTATTTATCACATTAACAGAATATATGAGAAGAATTGAATAATCAATAGATGCAGAAAAGGCAGTTTATAAAATCTGTTTATTTATCATTTATGATAAAAAAAAAAGTCCTTAGTGAGGTGCCTGGGTGGCTCAGTCAGTTGAGCGTCTGACTCTTGATCTCAGCTCAGGTCTTGATCTCAGGGTGGTGAGTTCAAGCCCCACCCACACTGGGCTCCATGCTGGGGCTGGAGCCTACTTAATTAAAAAAAAAATCCTTAGCAAACCAGGAATGTCAGGAAGCTTTCTTAATCTAAATATGAGTGTCTGGGGAAAAAACCCAGAGGTTGGGATTGAGACAAGAATGTCTGATATTACCATATGTTTTCAATTTTGTACAAGAGGTTCTATCTATTGCAATGAGGCAAAAACAAATAAATATGGTTAATATTGGGAAAGAAGAAATAAACTTACTATTTGGAGACAACACGCCTTTATTTGTTTATGTAGAAAATTTAAAGGAATCTTGAGAAGTAACATTTGGTCAGTGATATAAGGTGATCATTAAAATCATCATGTCATGTACAACAGCAGCAAATATTTACAATTTGCTGAAATTAAAATATATGATACTACTTAACAATAGCATCAGAAATATCAAACACACAGAATAAGTCTAGTAAAAATGTGTTGGACCTCTGCATAGAAAACTGTAATGCATTGTTGCTAGAAAATCAAAATACATAATGATATATACTATTTTCATGAACAGGAAGAATTAATATTATTAAGATGTCAATTTTCCTTAAATATATATATTTAATAAATTTTCAATCAAAATCACAGCTGGTGATTTTGTAGAAATTGGCAAATTAACTCTAAAATTTATATGGAAATGTGAAGGCCCAGGAACAATCAAAACTATCTTTAAAAATATTGAGTTAGAGGACCTGTACTACCAAATCTACCTACACCATCAGTTTAAAGCTACCATAAATTAAAAATGGGTGGCATGGTGCCAGAATTTACTGGTAGAACAATGAAACATACCGGAGTCCAGAAACAGACCCATGTATTAATGGATACTTGATTTATGACAAAGGTATCATGGTAACCCAGAAACAAAAGACTTTTTTCCCTTTAATAAATGTATTGAGTCAATTGGATATCAATAGGAAAAATCTGAATCCTCACCCCTACATTTCACAAAAATCAATTCCAGTGATTATAGATCAAAATGTGAATGGTAAAAGAGCAAAACTTCTGGAAGACCACAAAATAGAGTATCTTCAGGACCTAAGTGTAAGGAACTTAAAGAGACATGTTAGCACTAACCACAGAAGACAAGATTGATGAAATCAATTATTTCTGTTCATTAAACATGTCATTAAAAGAGTATAAAAGGCAAGCCAAAGAATGGGAGAAGATATATGTTATAACCAACTATGGGTTATAGTTTTCCAGAACATGGAAAGAACTCCTACAAATAAATTAACCAATACAATCAACCCAGTGGGAAAATTGGCAAAAAACCTGACCATATATAAAATAAATGGCCAACATCGATATTACAGAGATACTCAAATGAAGCTTGAAAAACAAACTGCTACTATACACCAGACAGAATAGCTACAATTGGATAGACTGACAATACCAAGTGCTGGTGAAGATTTCAAGGAACTAGAACTTTCATACATTGCTGGTAAGAGTGATATTGGTACAAATGCTTTGGCTTGATGATATCTTCTAAAACTTAATATAATCATAAGACCCTAAATGGCATAAAATAGAACACATTAGAAATGTGACTATATGTACACCAACAAAAATGTTTATGATTTATTTTGACAACCAAAGACTAGAAACAAATATGTATAAACATTAAAAAATATATTTTTATATATTCATAAAATGGAATGCTTTTCAGAAATTGAAATGAATAGATCACTTCTATAAGCAACAATGTGAATAAATCTCACAGACCTAATGTTGAGTGAGAGGGGCTAGTCACAAAAGAATATATAGTATTTTATTTCTATTTTATAAACTCAAAGACAGTCAAAACTATTAAGCTATTAGGAATCAGGAAAATGATGCCTTATGGGAAGAAGGTGGTAGTAATTGAAAATGGGACTCAAAGAGGGCTTCTGAGACACAGATATTGTTTTATCTCTTACTTATGTGATCATTTTGAGATAATCCATCAAGCTATAATTTGCCCACTTTTGGATTGCATATTATACCTAATTAAATTTTTTAAGTAAACATAACTGCATTGCATACTAACGATTAAGAATCAGATTGGCTTTAAAATTCTCACATCAGCAACCTTGTATCTTAAAAGATGGTATAATTATGCCTTCAAAATTGTAAGAAGAAAAAAAAACAGGGAGCTAGAATTCTAGGAAATAAAAGATACATTCATTCGTGTAAGGACTCGTTAAACTCACCTCTTAAGCACCATTTTTAAAAGAATCCAAGAGAAATTCAAAGGCCTGAGGAGAAAATAGAAGTAACCCAGGAGAACAATAAAAAGAAGCAAGAAGAAGACAGCTGTGCTTATGGCCTAGAAGCATTTTCTATCATCCAACAAGTAGCATGATAAGGCAAGTTGATGCTTTAAAGAATGTGATAAAATATGAATACTTTCTCTCTGACAACAAGAAAAACAAAGGGAATGCAATAAAATTCTCCAGCAGATTTATAAAAGTTATATAAGAAAATCATGTTATAAATTTGAAACAAACTGAAGTGTGTCATTATATCAAACAAGTGATGGAATGTCATAAAATACATTTGACCTTGATGTTTGAAATATTCTCCTTCAAGTGACTCAGGTTAAGAGACACAGGATTACCTCTTTGTGAGTTCAATCACACCCCCAATTTCTGCATAATTATCACATTTTTAATATTGTTTATTGGTTCATGATTTTCAGAACCAAACTGTGGATGCAGAACTTTAAGTAGAAGTCAGAATATAAATGCTACACAACATTGTCAAAGCAATGCAATGCTTGGCAGATTCTGACAAGTGGTAGAGGTGCGGGCTGTGAAAGCAAGTGGGAAGATGTCAGAACATCAAATACCTCATCTTGTATGGTGAGAAATTGAGAGCTACAGCTTGGAGCTGATGGGTCTAAAATAGAGATCTTAGTATATGATTTAAAATTTTTAAAAATGTTATCAAAAAACATAGAAAGAGGGAGAGAAAGTAGATGGAAAAGCTATAGAGAAAATAAACTAAATATTTCTTATGTCCACAAAGAGCCTGAACAGACACTGCTTAGTGTTGATAAATGTGGACATAAGGGGACATTTTATCTAGTATTACCTCCAAGGCCTGAAAGAAGAACTACACAAAAATGGTCCATGAGGGGCGAGTGTGGAGGGGGGAGGGAATGAGAAAGATTGAAGGAAAGTCTTTCTTTTCATTTTGTACCTCTTTCTTTTCCTTATATTTTCTTTCTACATGCTTGCATTATGCCTATTAAAATAACAACTAACTCAATTAAGATAAAAATAATTGTTAAAGGAATTATCCAGAAGTAGCATAAAAATTTAAATAGTAATACACGTACCAAACTCATGATTGGAAGTCCCATGCTAAAGACCTTATTTTGGTACCACTATGAAATCCTGTGTTTTGCTTTCTGTGGTAGTTTGCAAAATTAGCCACGTACTTTGCGGCTCCTTCCCTCTGTAACTGGATTTTTCCCTCTTCTAGAATCTGGCTGGCCCTGTAACTTGCTTTGGCTAATGTATAGTAGCAAATGTGATATAAAAGGTTTGAAAAGTGCTTGTAAATTGGGGCTTACCCTCTCTTGCTACTCTTGAATCCTGAGATTTCTATATGAAGAAGTCTGGACAGGCTGCTGAATGATGAGAGCAGGTGGTGCCTGAGAACTGACCAACCTCCAGGATGTGGAGTGAGGCTATTCTATTTAATCCAGCTGCCAGCTGACCTGCATGACTCCTAAGTGAACCTGGCCAAAACCAGTTGAACAATCTCAGATTAGATGAACTGTCCAGTAGACCCATGGAACTGTGAGCTAAGCAAGTGGTCATTGTTTTATGTTTTGGGATGTTTGTTATGTAGTGAAAGCTAACTGATACACTTCCTATAAATAGGGGCTTTTTTTTTTTCTTTTAATTTATTTGACACAGAGAGACAGTGAGAGAAGGAATACAAGCGGGGGGGGGGGGCAGGAGAGGGAGAAGCAGGCTTCCCGCCAAGCAGGGAGCCTGATATGGGGCTCGATCCCAGGACCCTGAGATCATGACCTGAGCCGAAGGCAGATGCTTAACCAACTAGCCACCCAGGTGCCCCAATAGGGGCATTTTGACTACCACCATCTCATATAAAGTTTGTGATACTAACAAGATCATAATGCATATGATCCTTGAGATATGACTAGAGAAGCAAATTTAGTATATCTCTTGATTAATTGTGTATATTTAATAAGTAAATCTTTAAGTGGATGATGAGTTTTTTAGTACACAGAATTTATGTGTCTCTCTTTTCATTATTCAATATCTTGTCCTGGGTAAAAATATTATTGCTAAAAATACTCTCTCCCATTTACATTCACATATAGTGGCCCAGGTGATGCTTTATAATGCTTTGTACATCAAACCTGCCTCAAATTACACTAGAACAAAAAAGGACCAGGTATTTGAACTGAGATTAAGGATAGAACTGGAGTTAGATTAGATTTTGTCAACTGTAAAATTCACAGGGGAGCATTATTTAAGACATTCAGTTAACCGGCTAACTGAGACAAAGATTTGCAGAGCAATATTTAAGAAAGTCAATGAAAAATTCCAAGAATTTTCACATTTTCAGAGATAGTGAAAATTAGGTTTTGGAAATAATCCAAAAGCTCCTTTAAAGTTTAGGACTGAGGCATTATCTGTGTTTTTTAAAGGACAATCAAATTAAAGAAAAATCTAATGGAAAAATTTAACAATCTAGATTCACTGTAGTTCAAAATGTCCAGATTAGATTATTTAGAATTTTCACAACTAGTTCAAGGGTCAAAAGTCACATCAAATTTCCAAGACCATTCAGTGGGGGAAAGAATAGTCTTTTCAGTCAGTGGAGCTTAGACAGCTGAATATTCACATGCAAAAGGACAAGTTTAGACCTCTTCCTTATACCATACACTAAAGTTAACTCAAAATGGTTTATAGACCTAAATGTAAGGACTAAAACTATTAAACTCTTAGAAGAAAACATAGGAGTAAATCTTTGTGACTTTGGAGTAGGCAAAGTCTTCTCAGATATGATACCAAAAGAAAAGAGATAAATTAGACTTATCAAAATTAAACATTTTTGTGTTTCAAAGGATACCATCAAGAAAGTGAAAAGACAACCTACAAAAGGGGAGAAAATATTTGCAAATCATATATCTGATAAGGTTGTAGTATCCAGAATATATAAATAATTCTTACAACTCAACAACAAAAAGATACCCCAGTTAGAAAATGGGCCAAGGATGTGAACAGATATTTCTTTAAGATATGAATAGTCAATAAGTACATGGAAAGATGCTCAACATCATTAGCCATCAGGGAAATGCAAGTCAAAACCACAATGACACTTCACATGGTCACATGGTCTCAGGGTCCTGGGATCAAGCCCTGCATTGGGCTCCCTGCTCCGCAGGAAGTCTGCTTCTCCCTCTCCACTCCCCCTGCTTGTATTCCCTCTTTAGCTGTGTCTCTCTGTCAAGTAAATAAATAAAATCTTAAAAAAAAAAAAAAAAAGCTAAGTATATGAAACTCAGATCTGTGAACTCAGGACAAACTTCCTGAATACTAAGAGAAGAAAGTATTTGGTATTCTTTCCTTGGTCAAAAATACTGTTATGCTGTTCTAAGTCTGACTTATGAAATATTCTGTATCTGGCTTGTCTAAGCTATTATTTAGGAGAGGCATCAAGATAAATTTTGAGGGTTTAAAAATATCAGATATAAGTGAAAACAAAATAAAAAAAAATTGTGAAGTTTTTTCTCCCCTAACATATTCATGTGAAAACACATGCTAATATTTCATCTTTGTTTCGTCATTTGGCTTGCCAAAGAAACAGGCAAGGTGTGATATTTTAATCATCTGTGTTGCTTTAATATTCTAGCACATATTTTTTTACTCTGAATTCCACAAAGAGTCATTTCTCAAGCAGATGTTATGAGAAGAAATGAGAAACTTTTATCTTGTTTTGCATAAGCAACTCATAAGATGAATTGATAAATACTTAATAAAAATAGTTCATGGAAAGGGGGTAGGAAGTGGGTGGTAAGGAGAGAGGATTGAAGTCAAATTACTCATTATTTTTAGAGTAGAATAAGATTGATTTAAAAACATAATCAGTTACCAGATTGGGCTCAAATGACTATTATGTATTTAGGTTAATTCCTAATTTATGTTTGTTAATTCTTTTCACCTCCTCCCTTGTAAACTTCTCAAAGCCAAGTAAGAAACAACTAGTTTCTTACCCCAATTATGAGCAAAAGACAAAGAGTTTAATCAACATCGTAAAGGCATTTGAATCCTGCATTAGATGAAGCACCCTTAGTTGGTCTTCAAAGCATTGTCACAGGTAGGGGTGTATTATTATTTCTCATTACAGATGAATGAAGAAATGGAGCCTTCTGCAGATCAAATTATTCAATACATTATTTATGTAAATTAAATGTGTAGTGAGGACTCAAATCCAAGTCATTTGCTGAATCATTTATTTGACAATTGTACAATAGGCCTACATTAGATAGATACACAATGATTGACTGGTGTTTCCATGGACCTGCTTCCAGCTCACTCAAAACACTGGAAATTGGTATATAAACAGATAAAGGTAAGTTTCATGGGGTAACTGAATGTCTCCAATTCAGTGAGGTGTGCAAGTGCCAACTGACACCCTATTCACCACCCCAGAACCTTTGCCTCATGATACAGTAGAACGTTTTCCTCAAACCTTCCTTCTCCTGGATTCTGCTCAGTCCATCTCTACCCTATAGCCAGCCTGTTCTATTTTCTGAAGGAAACACTTTCCTCTTTATGAACCCAAATTTCTGTTACTTCCACTCAGCCCTCCACACAGACTGCAGAATTACAAAGACCACATCCATTCCCTCTTTCTCATGAGTAAATGTTCAAAGATAGCTTTTTTGGGTGCTCCTTAAGATAGCATCTTTTCTATGCTAAATAGGATGTTTTTTCAGCAAGTTTTGAGAAATTGCCCAATAAGTGAGTGTTGTCCATGCATGTCTTGCATTCATTCCTCTTCCTGACGTGAGACCACACTGAGGTAGCTATTCTTGTTCGAGTTTCATTCTGTGTATTTGGGCTGTATTGGCTTTACCACCAGATTCATTTTTCTCAGCCCGTGTGAAGCAGTGAATTCCTTCCCCTTGGCTGTAGGGGTGGATGTGCAACCCAAGTCAGGCCAATACAAATCGATTCTAGGACTTATGTTGCAACTTCTAGGAAAAAAGCTTACTTAACTACTGGTATTGCCAAGCAAAGATGGTGAGATATAATTTCAGAGTTGCTAGGAATTAGCACCTGCAGAGAGATTGCCTGAGAGTGAAGCCCACACGGAGGAAGCCTGTACCAAGAGATGGAGAGACAGAGAGAGATCAAGGACATCACATGAATCGCGAGATCATGACCTACCTAAGCCAGATACTCCTCGACTTTTCATATACATGAGCCAACAAAGTCCTTTTTCTTAGAATGAAATAATTTTATTTGTATTCTGTGAACTGCCTCCAAAATAATCCTTTCTAAAAGCCCAAATTTCCAGATTTGGAACCATCTTTGTCCCTTGGCTAGGGCAATGTGAATGAATGATGCATCCATATAATATCCACATTATTAGGGGTGCCTGAGTGGCTCAGTCTGTTAAGCATCTGCCTTGGGCTCAGGTCATGATCCCAGGGTTCTGGAATCAGAGCCCCGTGTCAGGCTCCCTGCTCAGTGGGGAGTCTGCTTCTCCCTCTCCCTCTGCCCCACCCCCCTGCTCGTGCTCTCTCTTTCTCTCTCAAATAAATAAATAAAATCTTAAAAAATATTTAAAAAATAATATCCACATTATTAAATAATAATATTAAGTGATTAGAAGGTAGGGATTTTTATAAAGAATGAGAATGGATAAGTGTTTTGCAGGAGGTAGCCTTTGAAGACCTTGCTTGCCATGCTAAAGATTTTAGGCTTTATTTTATACACAAAGGATCCCATTAAAATTTTTTGAAAAGGGAGTGACATGATACAGCTTCTGCTTAAATCAAAGCCTCTGGAGGCAGAGGGAGAGCTATTTTGAAGAACAACAGGCTTGAAGTCAAGAGAGAAGTTAGATAATGAAGCAGAGGAGCTGAGAAAAGATGAATTTGGTCTGTAGCACTTTAAAGGAAGAAATAATGGAAATACTGGTAAAAGTTGCAGAATTTCACAACTGATTAGTCATGGGAATAATCAAATAAAAGGTGTAGTTCTGAGCCAGAGTCTTTTTCAACATTTCCTTTTGTTTGTATTACATTATTCTACTCATTGGTACTCTCTAAAACTTCAGCTTATTCATATTTGAGGAAACTACAGAACCTAGTCTCATGTTCTTCACTGAATCACTTTTCAGTCACTATTGCTAAAGTGAGTTTAGATTGCATATTGTAACTATGCTTTAGTTTTTAGTTCTATTTATGAGTAATCTGAATTTTTTTTAAAGATTTATTTATTTATTTGAGAGAGCGAGAATGAGAGAGAGTACATGAGAGGGGGGAGGGTCAGAGGGAGAAGCAGGCTCCTCGCTGAGCAGGGAGCCCGATGCGGGACTCGATCCCAGGACTCCAGGATCATGACCTGAGCCGAAGGCAGTTGCTTAACCAACTGAGCCACCCAGGCGCCCTGAATTTTTTTAAATTGAATTATGCAGTAATTTTCTTTTGGCCTAGTATTATGATGAATTATTTTCTAGAACTATTGCTAAATAAAAAACTGTCCCAAATGAGGGGTCATTCACCAACTACCATTTTATTATGTTGATGGATTTCCTCAGTCAGGAATTCAGACAAAGCATAGCAAGAATGACTTTTCTATGTTTCATGATCTGGGGCCTCAGCTAGGAAGACTAGAGCTGGGATGACTTGAATGTCTGGAGAGTTGTCATTATCTGGGGGCTTCTGGAGCTAAGGCAGGGATGCCTTGAAGCTAGGAAGGGGTGACTTGAAGGCTGGGCTCAGCTTGGATTGTCAGCTTGAGTGCTTACACTTAACCTCTCCAAATGGGTTGGACTGCTTCACAGCATGGCAGCTGGATTCTGAGATGGAGTATCCAAATGGAAGCATTTAGAGATTGAGCATTCCCATCGACACAGGTGGAAGCTGCATGGCCTTTAATGGCCCACCATCAGCAATTAAACAGCATCACTTATGCTTACTCTGTTATTTAAAGCAGTCACAAGGCCACCCAAATTGAGTGGACAGAGACTCTACCTCAATGTGAAGAGTGCAAATGAATGTGTATCCATTTTTAAAAACTGGCACAACATTCATAGATGTTCTTCAAGTACTTGCAAATTAATTGTGCTTTCCAACTGTAGTAAGAAAAATCAGCATCTGTCTACAACCTCTGTTGTACAACTTCTTGCATTGATATGCTCCCTATTTTCATCTGTAGGATTAAAAATGATAAAATAAGTCTATGATTATTGTTATGATTTTATAGATTATCATTTCAGTCAATTCTTTTTAAATGTAATTTGTTATTCATCTTTGCTATTAAATATTCAGGTATAAATATCGACATCTTCACATTCATTCATTCAAAACCTACCACCTGCCAAGCATTTTTGGGGAGCAGTGGTCTGTGAACTGTGACCCATGGGCCAAATTTGGCTTGCTCCCACCTTCTGTATGGCTTGTGACCTAAAAAAGTTTTTTTCCATGTTTAAGTGCTTAAAAAAAAAAAAAGGAAGAATAATACTAGTGATGCTTGAAAATTATATGAAATATAAAATTGTGCCAATAAATATTTACTAGACTGCAGCCATGCTCGTTTATTTATGTATTATCCATGACTATTTTTGTACCTCAGTGACAGAATTGAGTCATTTTAACAGAGACCAGATGGCCCACAAAGCCTAAAGTATTTACTATTTGGCCCATTACAGAAAACATACACCAACACTTCTAGGATATACAGTATTGATAAAACATACAGAAATTCTCACTTCTTGGGGTTTATATTTTAGTAAGGAAATTGGACAATACACATATCATATACAAATAAAATATATAGTATGCCAAGTAGGGCTAAGAAAGAAAAGAAGGCAGGGAAGGGGGATGTGTAACCTCCAGACAGGGGACTGAAATTTTGGTCAACACAGTGTCACTGTGATGGTGAATTTTCCATAAAGACTTGAAGGAGGTGATTTGGGAATGAGCCTTCCAGGCAGATGGAACAGCCAGTGCAAAGGTTTCCTATGTGGCTGAAAGTGAAAGGAAGGGTAAGTTATAGGAGATGAAGTCAGATAAAGATAGGCCAAGAGATTTAGGCTCCTGTAGGTCATAGAAAATAAGCATGCTTTTATTTTTGAGGTCCAGGGTTTTGAGCACAGAAGTGATCTCATCTGAATGATGTTTTAACAGGGTCATTCTGTGAACCAATGTCTTCCCTTTGAATTGTGTTGTATTACTATCATCCCTTTTTGTTTCTTTGTATTTGAGGTGGATTGATTCACATTGTCTATGTCTTTATTTTATTTTTATTATTTTTTTTAGAGAGAGAGTGTGTGTGTTCACAGGCATGCAAGTTGGGGGGTAGAGAGGCAGAGAGAGAGGGAGAGAGAGAATCTTAAGTAGGCCCTATGCCCCCTGTAGAGCCCGATGTGGGGCTTGATCTCATGACCCTGAGATCATGACCTGAGCCAAAATCAAGAGTTGTATGCTTAACCAGCTGAGCCACCCAGCATCCCAACCTATTTCTTTATTTTTAGCATACTAAAAATAAAGGATATACTTGTTGCTCTAAGTATATCCCTTGTAAGCTACATATTATTGATTTTTAAATAAATTTCAGGCATGCTTGAGGTCAATTTAAACTTTACAAGTATTGTTACAATTGTTGCACTTGGTCTAACTTTTCATCATATTTTTTCTTTAAAAATAATTATTTTATTTGTGATTTCTTTTTGAATTTATGTTTACCTGATTAATGGGGAGGAAAAATGTTGGCAGGTAAGGATTTTTTTTTTTTTCTTTTGGAGTTTTAAGTACTCCTGAATTGTCTCTTCCCCTTCATTGAAGGTTATATTATTGTTATCAATTATTTGGTGCTCTTTCCAGAGAGAGTAGAGAGTGTTGTTCCATCCCACATTGTTGTAAGATCAACCAGGTGATGTTCACCAGTACTGCGTAGAAGATCTAAGAGTCTCTGTCATGGGGCTGGACATTCCAGATCAGAAGTTCTGTTTTAGCTTTGATCTCAGAGTGAAGAACCAAGGTTTGACCCACAGTGCTCTTCCTCAGAGCCTCCTAAAAGGAACCAATATTATTGCTTCCTTGATTTTGAAACTCTAGTCTCCAGAAGTGTGTGGTAATAAATTTTTGCTTTTTTAGGACACTGAATTTATATTACTTTGTTATAGCAGCCCTAGGAAACTAATGTACTTAAGTATAATTTAGAATTTTAAGATCAGAGATAGGTAAGTTGGCACTTAAAATTGTATAAACCATTCCCATTTAGGACATTAGATTTGAGAAGTCCCTCATTTTCCCGATCACCTACAAAATCTGGTATTTAAAAGACAAAGATACTGAGGTGCAAAAAGTTGGCTTGGCTTGTTTTAAATCCTGTGTATATGGGATCTTGTTCCATCTTCCCCAACACAGAGCCTTCCACCCAGACAATCCTGAACAGATAGAAAGGTAGTGATAACTATTGCTAAACTATCAATTTTCACTTATAAATTAGACATGATGAAATAGCATCAACTGAAGATTCATAATGAGTTCACGTTTTAATGGAGACTGGCAGGTTACCAAATGTTGAAATAAATATATAAAGAAGCACTGTGGGAGCATATAGAAGTGAGAATAACAAAAGTAATAAGACTAATTAAAATCTGCTCCTATCACATTTCTTCTGAAGTTAAAAACTTCTTTATTATAATGTGTTAAATGGATACGGTTCAGTCATTTCTTTGTACACTGGAAATGACTCCAGAGAAAAACGGAAGTGTGAAAAATAGGAAAAGAATCTGGAAGAAACAAATATGATGAATAAAAACAATCTTCACATAGAATATCCTCTCCTAATTCATAATCTTGGAGAAATCAGACATTTTCATGCATCTAAATCCAATTTCTCACCCATGCAACTATGCTTAGGAAGTTATTGCAGTATGTTCTCCTATAAAGAGGAAATGACGTGGAGACATAAGATCTAAGAAGGAGGGGTCATAACACACATGAATAGTGAATGGAAGCCCCAGAGTGAAGGAAAGACAAGTCCCAGGATGACTGACCTAGAGAACAGATATCTGGGTTGGAGCAAGAAGATCATAGCTCTGGGACAAAGGTCTCCTTGGGGGAAAAATAAATAACAATTATTTACTATTTTAAATATTATTATTGAAAATGATCTATTATGATCATTATGAAACCTATTATGATCATTTATTAAAAGTGATCTAATACGATATGCCATTTAGAGTAAGGACAACTTCTAAGAGGTATATGATAGATCTGATGAAATATTTGGAAAAGTAATGAAGACATATATATAGATAACTATGTATGACTGACAGTAATGCCAATTATTAATTCTAGTAAAAACAAAATGTTGTAAAAGGAAGGACATGTAATTATAATACAATAATTCACTTAGTGAATAACATTCACTTAGATATAATGAAATAAACAGATGTCATTGATTAATTGAAATGTTAAGAGTATGGGGAAAATGGTTTTAAAGTACTTTATTAGTTATCTATTGCTGCATAACAAATTACTCCCAAACTTTGTGGCTTTAAACAGTAAACATTTAGTCTCCTCACACTTCCTGGGGATCAAGAACTTGGAAGTAGCTTAGCTGGATGGCTCTGGCTCAGGGTCTGTCATGACGTCATAGTCCAGATGTTGGCTGGGTCTGCAGTCATCTGAAGACTTGGCTGGGGCAGGAAGGACGGCTTCCAAACTCACTCACACGGCAGCTGGCAGGAAGCCTCAGTTCCTCAACGGACGTTGGAGACGTGCCTCGTTCCTCACAAAATGGCAGCTAGCTTCTCCCCCTGCAAGTGGCCTGAGAGAGAAAAAGAGAGGAGAAACTGTGATGGAAGCCACAGTGCTTTTTTATGACCTGATCTCCAAAGTCAAATACCGTCACTTCTACTTTGTTCCATTTGTCAGAGGCAAGTTACAAATTTTAGCCCACACTCAAGAAGAGGAGGATTAAGCCAAAGAGTATCAGAGAGTCTATGGACATATTTTTAAATCTACATAAGAATTTTGATCAATTATAGATTGTCAAAGGATACATCTGATTAATCAGAAAAGTAGTATAAGCATTTAATTTTAAAATATGAAAGTAAGGGGGTGCCTGGGTGGTTCAGTCGGTTAAGCATACAACTTGTGATTTTGGCTCAGGTCATGATCTCAGGGTTGTGAGATCGAGCCCCACATCGGGCTCTGCGCTGGGCATGGGGTCTGCTTAAGATTCTCTCTCTCCCTCTCCGTCTGCCCCTCCCCCTCATCTTATGCACACACTCTCTCTAAAAAAAAAGTAAGTACTATTAAAAAACAGCTAAAAAAGGCAAAAGTGGTTGTCTTTGGGGAGGAGCAGTGAAGAGGTGAGGAGGAGGGAGGCAGGGGACTATTTTTTGTATTGTTCTTACAGCTCTTTCATAACTATGTTATTAATACATTTTTAAATTAAAGGCAAAGAAATAGAGAGAAAATGGAAAAAAGAAAAACCTTCTCACCATGTATTTAAGCATTATTTACCATCTAAGCCTTCTTTGTAAACAACAGTATTGTCCCAGGCTTTGAGAAATACAGACCTAAAGAAAGAAAGAAAAGTGTTAATGAGATTCTTCTTAACTTATTTTCCTGAAAGGAAGGGAAGGGAATGACAGGAAGTAAAAAGTAAGAGAAGAGAAGGGAAGAGAAGAGGAAAGAAGGTAGTTCTGTTCTCCTTCAAAGTCACATATCTGACAGCACTTAAGTATCCTGTGAAGTATGGGAGAATTAATTAAAAAGAATCATTATGAATCAGTTATCAAGGAGCTTGATTAATATTTATTGAATGAATTAATGATTTTCCAAAGACTTGAACAGATAAATGCTGTCAGTTCTCCAATACATTGAGTTTCCCACAATGATAGTAGGCGAAAGCAATTCTTATATTCCCAGGGAAAGATCTTATCTGTAGGCATTCTCATTTTTATTTCTGTTTTGTGTACAATTGTTTCTTTGTCTCCGTGGCGCCAAATATTGCTTTAGATATATAATTTTTGAAAACGTGTCTATCCAATGTTAGGCTGTTCTCTAGAGCAGGCAGCCATCACTCCTGCTCTACAGTGGGTCCAGGTGGGCTTATCTCTCCTAGCCTTGGGTCCCTGTTCTATTTAATACTCTCCCCTCTCTCAGGCACCTATGGTGACCCAGGTAACCCACCTGGGAACATGTTTTCCTGTTTCTTTTTCCTAAATGGCTGCACCATGGTAAATATGCTAAATGAATTTCCCACACCATGACATAGTGTGTGTGTGTGTGTGTGTGTGTGTGAGAGAGAGAGAGAGAGAGAGAGAAAGAGAGAGAGAGAGAATGTACATTTAGCAGAGTGACAGAAATGACTTACAGTGGTTAAACAAGTAAGGAGTTTTATTTTTTTCATGTAAAAAGTGTTCAGGGAATAGGCTTTATCTGTCTTCTTTTACTTTTCCATTCAGCCATTTTAGGATGTGGTTTTCAAGTTGATCATTATTGCCTCAAGGTTTCAGAATGGCTTCTCCACCTCCAGCACTGCTTCTGCATTCCTACCAGGAAGAAGGGGAAGATTCAAGGCAACATCTGTAAGGCCCCTAAGTCTCTTTACCAGTAAGAAGCTTTCTCAGACATTTCACTTATCTCTCTTGACCAGAACTGTGTTATCTGACCACCCCTCAATGTAAGGAAAGCTCGGAAACTTTTTTTTCTGGTTGTTGCTGTTCGTTTTTAACCTGGACACATTGCTGCTATGGCAAATTGTTGGCAAAAGTGGTGGCAATTACGTCTCTCCTTTTTTTCCATTCATACAATGTGACTTTGAACCTCCTCCCACAAGGAGGTGGAGTCTCTTTCCCTCTCCTTCAGTCTGGGCTTGCCTTAGAAATTGTTTTGGCCAGTGGAACGAAGTGGAAGGAATATTGTGCCAGTTTCTAACCCAGGCGTCAAAGGGATGTGCATGCTTTGTCTTGCTCTCTCCACTATGTGCACAAGCCCTGGCTATCCTGCTGAATGGTGAGATTCATATGTTTCCATTACCTCGGTCACCCCAGCCAATAGCTAGCCAATCCTTAGATCTCAGACATATGAATGAAACTCACCAAGACTAAAAGAACCTTCACCTGAACCAAACCCATATCATTGACTCGTCGAATGATGGTGGTTATTTTTAGCCACTAGATTTTGGGATGGATTATAATGCATCAAACGCTAACTGACACAGTTGTCCTAAATAAAATTAGGGCTATCTTAGTAAGGGAGAAGGTAAGAAAGGCTAATAATTAAGCAGCCAGCTACATCTGTCATAGGGTGGACCAGTATTTCCTAGCTCTATGGTATTCTGGGGGTTCAAAGAAACTGGATGTCTCTTTTAATTTATTTTTCCAAAAATTCAATAAATATGTGCTTTCTTCAGCAGCACATACACAAAAATTCAATAAATAGGGTAATTATTTAACTATTATTTTAAAATAAGGCTGAGAGATTTGGGATGAATATCGAGTGGGCACATACTATGATTAGTGGAGAGCAGATGAGCATGTGGGGGCCGAGTGCCTCCCTCCGTTTCTTGCTCAGGTGAACTCCACCAGCAATCATGGTGGTTTGGGCCATCATCAAGGTTAGTTGTTTTCGTTCTGAGTCATATATTGTTTAGTTCATGTCCAGGTGGGACTGATGGTTAGGTGGGAGGACAAAGAAATGCTGATGTTGAAAACAAATTAAGAGACACGTAAAAATCCCATTAAGATTGTTTTCACCAGATCTGTAGGCTACAATCACATTATTTCTCAAATAGATTGGGAACTTTCCATGGGACTTCAGGAGTCAATGATAAAAAGGGAAAATACAGCAATGATTGTTATTTCTAAGTTGGCATATTATTTATTGAAATAAGGATTAACCATAGTTACACAGTGATTTGCAAAGACATACTTCTAATTATGAGTCAGAAACCTTCTCTCACATTTACTCACTTTGAAACACAACAGGAAAATTATAAAAATAAACCATTTTATGTTTTATGAAACATGTAAGAATCCCCAATAGCTGTTCATAAAAATTAGTATTTTGTGGTACTTACATTGAACACTGTGATATGAAATTATGTTTCAAACTATAGTTTTATATATACTCATTACCAAACAAACTAATCACGACATATCCTTTTTTGTTTTTGTTTTGTTTTTATTTTTTGACATATCTTTGATAATTAAATCATGTCTCTAAATGAGGATACTTAAAAATATAACTTTATATGTGGTATATAATCATTAAATGCTTTAGATTTTATTTTTTTAAGATTTTATTTATTTGAGAGAGAATGAGAGAGAGAGAGCATGAGAGGGGGAAGGGTCAGAGGGAGAAGTCGACTCCCAGCTGAGCAAGGAGCCCGATGCAGGACTCAATCCCAGGACTCCAGGATCATGACCCAAGCCGAAGGCAGTTGCCCAACCAACTGAGCCACCCAGGCGCCCAATCATTAAATACTTTAAACAAAATATATATGTATATACATATGTTTATGTCATAGTTACTTAATTTGTATTTTTCTTAATGTTGCTTCTTTAACACAAATATCTGAGGATAAATAATGGCTCGATGGGCGACAGAGGATATTGTTAATGGGATAGCAGAGATGTAACTAATGAAAAGAATCCTGCTATGGAGATGTGTTGCTTCAGGGCTGTGAGTGTTGGGCCTGACTCTGCACTACTTATCGCATTCATAACTTGTTTCTGCATCAATCCCTTGCCCTTGACAGAGGATGAGGCATTTGCCAAGTTAAACATGGCGGCCTCACTCTCACATGGCTGGTTTCCTCCATCTGGGAATCCTGCTTACTCCCCATGTTTCACAGCAATGTATTTCTTCTTTGTTTCTGAATGATCTTTCCTGAGCAAATCCTTTTCATATTAAGGACTCTTTAGGAGTTGAGGGTGAAATTAATTTGTTAGATATGATTCTTACTAGAATTTATTTGTGAAAAACCAGCATCTGGTAAAAAGGGACCAATGGTGGGGAAGTGCTGAAATTTTCAGAAGTGAAACAGGACAAAAAGTAATGAAGGCCATCTCAGTTTTTTTTCCAGAGGGATGATGAAAGTCTGGAGTATTGATCTACTTTGATGTTCTCAGCCAAAGGTCCATTTAAAATAAATCAATATAAAACAGTGATGCTCTGTGCAGATGCAGAAGAGCCTTCAAATAAGGAACTCCACATGTTTCAGAACTCAGTGGTGTCCTAATTCATGCTGGCTCTGCTCTATGAATGTTCCTATGTGGAGCAGGTATGGTTTCCTTTTCTTAGTGTCAGAGACTAGAGCAGAGAAGAGTCCTGTGGCTTCCCCAGCTTTCTGCAAAGTTGTAAAGAATAATTAATGAAGGGCCAACACTGGAACCTATTTTCAACTCACTTGACATAACTGTGGTTTCTGGATACATAACCGAGATTTTCTAAATAACAGTAAGTGTCCATTCTTCAGGTTCTTACTCTGACCTAGTGTATTTCCTTTTTAAAAAAAAATATTTTATTTATTTATTATTATTATTATTTATTTATTATTTAAAGATTTTATTTACTTATTTGACAGGGAACACAAGCAGGGGGAGTGGGTGAGGGAGAAGCAGGCTTCCCGCGGAGCAGGGAGCTTGATGCGGGGCTCAATCCCAAGACCTGGGATCATGACCTGAGTCGAAGGCAGACGCTTAACGACTGAGCCACCCAGGCACTCCAAGATTTTATTTATTTATTTGAGAGAGAGAGAGAGAGAGCACAAGCAGGGGGAGGGGTAGAGGAAGAGGGAGAAGCAGACTCCCCACTGAGCATGGGGCTCGATCCTAGGACCCTAAGATCATGACCTGAGCTGAAGGCAGACAATTAACCGACTGAGCCACCCAGGCACCTGTGACCTAGTGTACTTCCAAGAGTGAGTACAGGTAACGCTCTTCTCAGGGAAGCCAGACTTTAACATGTAAAAACAATATTGTACAGTTCTTAATTTTTTATACAGTTCTTATTTCAAAATTGGATTTTACATCTGTTGAGGGCTTGGCTATATTTTATTCTTCATTTTGACCCCAAATCTATATTGGGAGCACACATGTTTATCTATATCAGGGGCATACAAAATTTATTCATAGGAATATTAAAGGATTAAATTGGTATGTTCACAGTTAGAGACCAGGGCTTCTGACACATGTGCCTTAGAGGCATCTGGTAAATCTAGAAGAACTCAGATGGTTGGAACAAAGCCTTGACAGGTGTAGGACTGAGGGTGTTTTAGGTGCTGGTCACAACAGAAGCAGACCCTTGGGGTTAGGGTAAAGATTAGTATGTGAGAAAATATGGGGGAGACAAGAAGGAATTGCAGAAGGGATGGTGAGTGTTATAACACAAGTTCTAGGTGAGGTGAGACATCCTCACTGCAATGGAACATTGGGACATTGCTTGATGTAATCCAGGCAACACCCTTATCACAATGCCCAATACACAGCAAGCACTTAGGAAACATTTGTTGAAGGTGTCCTATGAGGCAGGCTTTTTATGCAACTCACGTGCTTTTCAAAACAACTCTACAAGAGAGATGCTACTATTATCATCATATTATAGATGAGGCAACTGAGAATGGAAAGGGTAAGTTTCTTGCCTAAGTAACTTACATAGCCACTAGCCAGAAACCTGTCATTTAACTGCTAGGCTATTCTACCTCTTTATTAATCATTATCATTAGTTAATGCTGATTGGCTGCTATTACTAGCTATTATTATTATTTGTTACTAATAATACTCCATGCTACCAATATTCCACATTATTACTCTATACCATCTCCAAATGCTCACTATTATCATTAATAGTAGAGTCTTAGTATGATTGCACAGTTTTTAAGGGTCTAGGACCTGGGATTCAGGCTGCCAGGGTTCAGATATTTTTTTGTTCCATATCTTGTGAGTTTAAGCCAGTTACTAAAGCTTTCATAACTGGTAATACCACCTAGAAAATGAGTATCACACTTGTAGTTTGATCATGAGGGTATATCATAGACATTCTTTAAAAAGTCTTTCCTGGGGCACCTGGGTGGCTCAGTTGGTTGAGTGTCTGACTTTGGTTCAGGTCAAGATCTCGGGGTCCTGGGGTCGAGCCCCACATTGGGCTCTCTGCTTAGTGGGGAGCCTGCTTCACCCTCTTCCTCTGCCTGCCACTCCCCTGCTTGTGTGAGCTCTCTGTCAAATAAATAAATAAAAATCTTAAAAATAAATAAATAAAAAGTCTTTCCTTTTGGGCATACAGTAGGATTGCACTTCCCCACCCCATCTGAAGGTAGTTATGGCCATATGACATGCATTTCACCAATGAAATGTGAGTGGAAGTGACTAGTATAGTTATAATCCTGTGTGTGTTGCCTACCACATATATCTCATTACCACTCTGTGAAAGAATGACTGTAAAAATTATTAAAATTTTAAGATTGACTTAATTGAAGGTTGGTTTGATTTCAAATCTAAACCTTATTTCTGTGTGCTCACACTTATTAGTTGGTGATGATACAAGTCACATTGGCTATGAATTTGATTTTTTAAAAGAGAGAAGAAGGGGCACGTGGGTGGCTCAGTCGTTAAGTGTCTGCCTTTGTCTCAGGTCATGATCCCAGGGTCCTGGGATCGAGCCCCGCATCGGGCTCCCTGCTCCACGGGAAGCCTGCTTCTGCCTCTCCCACTCCCCCTGCTTGTGTTCCCTCTCTCACTGTGTCTCTCTCTGTCAAATAAATAAATAAAATCTTAAAAAAAAAAAAAAAAGAGAAGAAAAATTGAGGGAATGTTCATCCCTGATACCACAGCCATAATTTTTCTCATTTTGATGATGAATCCATCCAGTGTTTGAATGAGTTCCCATAGGTAGCCATTCATCTGGAACTTTCAGTAGTGTGACTGTGATGTCTACACACAGAACTCTAAACCAACTGAAGGGCCTACCAGCTTGCCTGCATAGAAAATTGAATTCTGGGTGCCTGGGTGGCTCAGTTGGTTAAGCAACTGCCTTCAGCTCAGGTCGTGATCCTGGAGTCCCAGGATCGAGTCCCACATTGGGCTCCCCACTCAGTGGGGAGTCTGCTTCTCCCTCTGACCCTCTCCCCTCTCATGCTCTCTCTCACTCTCTCTCTCTCTCAAATAAATAAGTAAAATCTTTAAAAAAAAAAAGAAAATTGAATTCTGCTCCCTAGAAAATAGCAGGGACAAGCAGAATGTGAGGATCAATGAAGATTAATGGCATATTACTTGACGCAAATTAAAATGGACAGAGGAAATGGAGTCTCTTGGGGTTAATCAGGGGCTTATCAGGGTCCAGACTTTTGTTCTAAAACCCAACTCCAGTACTTTTGCTCTGAGATACAGATGTTGTTTCTGCAGCCCCTGTTGGCTGGCAGTGAGAGGGGCACATTTATGATGGAATTTTGTGGCTTTGAAATTAACAAAAGGGAAAAGAATCTGTCATACCAGTATTTGTCAAGCTGTTGTGATGTTTATCACACATTAGTGACAAGAAAGCCTTTGAATATCTCCAAAAATTCTTGTGGCTAGCATTCACAAATGGTCTCATATGTCTTGTCATTAAATGTGTTTCCTTCTTGGGCACCTGGGTTCCTCAGTCAGTTAAGCATCTGCCTTTGGCTCAAGTCATGATCCTAGGGTCCTGGAACTGAGCCCCACGTTGTGTCAGGCTCCCTGCTCAGTGGAGAATCTACTTTTCCCTCTCCTTCTGCCCCTCCCCCCTCTCGTGCTCTCTCTCAACTAAATAAATAAAAAATCTATAAAAAAATGTGTTTCCTCTTTGATCTTGTTGCTGGGAAGCTCAGAATTAAATTTGTGACACAGTTTAAACATTGTTGCAGACAGAAAACATTTTGGGGTACAGCCCAGCCTTTGCTTTACTTTATTTAATCTCATATACTATCTTTTGTAATTATTTTAAGACTTTTTATGGACCCATGCAGGGAATGAATGAATGCATAACTTAATTCATTGACATTCTTATGGCTAACTACCAATCTTTACAGTTACAGTGATGAGACAAAGACTTACCAGAGGCCCAAATTTTTCAAAAGCCAGAGGATACATAAACCTATAGCTATCGGGGAGATTGTTGAAATACAATCTATTTGGATTGACTGGTGGTCAATTTCAGGGCTGTTTTGAACCAGAAATATGTTAGTTTCTCAAGGAAATAGTAGGAAGTATGGTCAAGCCCTAGAAAGAAAAGAAGAGGCCAGTTGATTTAGGAAAGAAAACCAGGTTGGAATGTAAATGGGAAAATTTCTTGAGCATCAGCGTTGAAAGTGGAAGCCAATGCTTCACTGTGAGGAGAAATGGAGAGTAGTTGTCAATATTAATGAACTCCTTGCATGACTCGGGTGGCCCACAACTGCTGTGGTCCTGGTGCAGCATTACTAACTTGCTTAGCGAATTAATTGGGACAGAAGACAGTCGTTGTGTTTTTGGGTATTGGGTTGTGTTTTGGGCAGACAGAGGTTGTGTTTTAGGTAGTGGGTTGTGTGGCTCATCTCGTGTAAACTGAGGTGAGGCATAAAAACAGGCTGTTACCTGCAGCAGCTATGGTGGTGGAGTTGAGTTCCTGGGGCTGGTGTTCCACTTGCCTATTAGTCTCCTGGTGGCCAATGGTGAATCCATAAAGGGATCCAAAGGCACTTTGGAGAGTGTTCCTTAGAGATAGGAAATAGGCCAGAGGATATGATTGGGGGCCAGTAGCTAGGTAGTTTGTAGACAAGGAAGATATTTTTAATAGACTCAGTGACTATGACTGTAACAAAGAAGGTATGTGTGTGTGTGTGTGTGTGTGTGTGTGTTGGTAGAACTCTACACCATGGTGGAATTGTGACTATTGAAGGTGGGCTGGGCTGTGACAGAAGCTCTGTGATGATATCCATGCATGTTTATGGTTCTGGAGATGGCATAGCAGCTCTTGGTCCAACCACCTATTAAAGTGCTTTACATATATTAACTCACTTTATTTTCTTAGCTCTATGATACAGATGCTATTATTATACCCATTTTACAGAAGAAGAAATTAAGACATTAAACACTTAGATAACTTTCCCACAGTCACACAACTTCTAAGCACAGTAACTGGGATTCAGACCCAGGCAATGAGACTTCAGGCTTAGCCACCACACCACCCTAGCTCTGCTGTTCTGAATCCCTGTTTGGGATGGCATTGGTGCCCCAGACAGCTGTAATCAGGATGAACTCAGGAGCAGCAGAATAGGAGGATATACCACCGGCAGCCATGTGCTCTAATCAGCCCTTCCTCCCCTCTCCATCACCTAACACCATGGCCTATTTTTTGAGCTTAACTCTCAAACATGAATGAATTCCCTTTTCTGAAAAACAAATTCATTGGCGGAGACTTATTGCCTTCACCTTCCAACTAACTTGTCTATGTAGAACTGGGTCTTCTACTTGTACCTCAAAGAACAGATTGGGTCTTGGCCTTTTCTCTTATTTAAGTCAACCCCTTTCCTTGCAGTGATCATCTTGGCAAAAAGCCTTGCATCTTTTGCCATGCTTCTAAAAAAATAGTAAATTCCCTTTCATCCTGCTTCCAGGAAAATGGGTCTTGCTCTGGTCCTAGAAATGTATGATGTAGGGAAGAGCTCAAGTGATCCTCTGCAGGACGAAGTAAGTCTGTCTCTATTAGTTAAAATAAAATTCAACAAAAAAGCTGTACCCACTTCATAGTTAAGCTCACGGAAATTGGACTCATTAGAGCCCCTAAGTACTGACACCACCACCAATTATCTCGTGACGCTTAGAGCCTTGCTTTTGTCACAGATCATGACCAGACAACGGCCTCCTTGGCAGGGGGACAGCCCTCTGTAATAACTGGCCATAAAGACCATTAGTGGTGTCACTCCTGCCTCTGATTTGCAATATGCTCCAATTACCATTGACAAGATATCAGAAGATAATCTACTACAGGCAGGAATATCGAGTGCTTCAGCTCTGCTGTTTGACAAGGGTGGAGGACAGGAGATGTTAATTTTACCCAATAAGATGTTTTTTACTTTAAATTAAACAATCAAGGTACAAGTGTGAGAAGAAAATAAAAAAGAAGAAAATAAGATGGCAGTGCCCCTAATCATTGTTTCCCAGATTCTCTCTCTCTCTCTCAAACCACTCTAGATCTGTCTCTTTCCCTATGTTTACTTTAAATTGTCTTTATCTTCCTTAGGATTCAAGATAGCAATTAACACCTATAACAAAAATTTAAGGGATGCCACTTACCTAGGAATTCTAATAGCAATTAAAACGTTATCAGGAAAAATTTAAATTCTAGCTGAAGAAAAAGAAAAACAATATCATTAAAATCTTCAGTGACATTTTAATGCTGGAAACAAAACTCTTCCCAGATCTCATGGGTAGTGCTTTGTGCATAGAGAGACCTTTAAAATAAATGTCACATAGGACAGGGAGGGCCCACCTGCTTAGAGCAGCCAGGCAGCTTTTTAAGAGGCTCTGGGCCACAGTGCTGGGCTCTCAGAAGGGTGAGGATTTACGTACAGCCCGTGCCTGGAGAACTGTATCAGTCAGAGTTCGGCCAGGAAAACAGATTTACTGTGAGTAATATGAAATGAGGGCTTTATTATGGGAATTAGACCTCACACAACTGTGGTAAGAGCTGGGGAAGTGCAGATCCAGAAGAGGAATCAGAGAATCAGCTGCTAACTAGTTTGACTGGAGCTCTGGGGTAGGTGATGTTAGAACTTGCAGGAACATTCTGTAACCAAGAGCATCAGGCCATCAGAGTGGGATCCCTAAAGGAGGAAGCCAAGGAGAGGTCTATGGGAAGCTCTTTCTTCTGTGTAGGGCTTACTTACCTCCATGGGTCCACAGGCACACATGTGTTGGTAGGACTGGGCTGCAATGAGGAAGAGGAGCAGGACAAGGGGCTGAGGAGATGGGGACAAGTGGGCCTGCCAGACATATCTGCTCAACCCACTGTCACACCTCAGCACTGTGACCTTTGGAGAGTAATGACTTCTGTTTCACTTCCTTCTTCCAAGTCCCATGCAAATTCTTCCTTTGGTTCTCTCTAACTGGGATTAAACCAAGAAGGGATTCTTAGAAACATAGTTCCCAGAGTTAGCCATGTTGACAAATGTAGTCCAGCACTCCGACGATACAAAACCTCCTTTACCTCAAGCCATCTGGCTTTTTGTTATTTCAGTAAACACTTACTGAGTACTCATCACTATTCTAAGCATTAACATTTCGCAAAAAAATGGCTTTTTTTTTTTTACCTTTAAAGGAGCTTATAGTCTAGTTAGCAGAGAAAGATGTGAATGAAAACAAAAATTTAATTGAATTCAGTGTGATACATGCTGATCATAGTATTTCAGACATGAACAAAGTTATTTTAAAATACCAAGGAAGCTATTCTTTCTAAGGGAATCAAAGAAGGCTTTTCTTGGGTATGAAATAGTAGTTAATACAACCTAGCAATTTGGCTCCTATTAGAGAGAAATTAAAACACGTACAAAAAATGATGTATAATAGCATCAAAAATAAAACATTGTTGCTTTCTCACTTGATGGGCGATGGCAGTAACCCTAAGGTGATAAATACGTCCCCAATACACTTTTGTGTGTGAATTCTTTGGAAGTCTGGTTTTGTTAGTTGGAAACCCACCATATTAGGTGAATGTTAGTGGCTGTAACAGATAAATTCCAACATCTCAGCAATTTGAAAAAGGAGAAATTTATTTCTTATTGCTGTAAGTCAATAAAGAATGTTCCCAGTTGGCACACAGCTCTGCTTCCAATGTTTTTTCAGGGACCCCATCCTTCTCATCTTGTGATTCTTCTATTTCCAATGTGGATTCTAAGATGCTGCTGTTCATTGGCATCAAGTCAAGGGAAAATAAAGAAGGCTTGGAGGAACGCATGCGGTGGTGGTGGTGGTGGGGCTTACAGGTCAGACCTGGATGGGACAAGCTTTACTTTCACTCACTTTCCAATGGCTAAGACCATGATACAGCCACACCTAAAGGCAAGAAGGTTGGAAAAGCAGTGTAGCTGTGTGCCCAGGACAAAGAGGAAACAGGTTTGTTGAAATGCTTGCTGAGGTCAACCACATCAGCCAGCCATGCTTCCTTCTCATCTCCTTTCACTTGCCCATTGGAGGTTTGCAACTGACATAGAGAGACACATTTGGCAGACTCTAGAATGCTGTCTCCAGTGACTGACTGATTCTGAACAGGGAGTCCTTCCTGATACTACTGGCCATGATCATGGTAATGCTGACCAGACATACCTTTTTTCTGCATCGTTATGAACAGCCCTTATCTTTATCTGGAATTAGCAGCAGAAATTGAGGAGCAAGAATACACTGATATTTGAACTGCTCTGTATTATAAAATAAACTGTGGCAGGAATTATGAACATCACCCCTCTAAGACCCATGTCTTTTCTTTAGGGACTTGGGATTTAGTGTGTTAGGCCTGGAACTCTAGCAACCAGGGGAAATGAGTAAGCTTAGCCTTCAAAGGAGCCTGTTTCCAGTGATGGAGCAGGCTTGATGATGTCAGAACTGAGAGAAGTCCCCGTCTGAGCAAAGAGCTGCTATTTAGAGAGCAGATCGATGCAACCACATATGTTATCAATATTCCAGCTAATGAGAGTTTTCCACCCAGGGACCACTGGTAGAAGTCATAAAAACAATGGTGCCCTCTTTGTTGACAGACCCTAACCTATTTCATGCTCAGCTCTACTACTCCCTATCTCATAAAGAAATTATCTAAGAGGGTTTATTAAAGCTTTCAGGATCCTCATAAAATAGTCTTCATATGGTAGGAAGAGAATATTGATGGATTGTCCATTATCAGCTGTGCGTAGGATCTTGAAAAAGAGCTGGATGCTTGTTGCATTTTCATGATGGAAGATCAGAGGTGCTTAATTACACCAAAGCACTATTATCCCAACAGCACTTCTGCTATCACCATAAACACTTGAAATCTTTAGGATGAACTGCTCTGACTTGATAGTGGTAATTGAGTGGAAAGGAATATTTAAAACTGGCTCTGCTTGTACATTTGCATTTGTCTTAGGACCTCAAACGCTCCTGCCTAAAACCTTCTGAGGCTGTCCCTCCACACTTGAAATAACATCCTTCCTCAGTCCTGTGTGATCCAGCCTCACTTACCTCCCCAGCCTCACCCCCACCTGCCCCTCACCACATCCCTGCTGCCCCGGTCTTTTCTTTTTTTCTCAAACAAAACCAAGGGTATTCTGCCCTGGTGCAGTCTGTACTTGCTGTTCCTTTAACCTGGCGTCTCTTTCCCAGCAATTCACAAGCCTGACTTTTCTTTATCTCTTAGTCTTCAGCTGAAATGTTGCCTCCTTGAAAAGACCATTCTTCACTATTCAGTATAACGTTAGCCATTCCCCCATGACATCATCTGTCTTATTTCCTCCACAATAGTTTATCATCATAATGCTTGGTTAATTTCTCTCCTTGCTTATTGTTTGTCTCTTCCAAAGGAATGTTAGTCCCATAAGGGCAGAGATCTTTTCCTAACGTGTTCACTGTTATTTCTAGCACCCAAAACAGTGTTGGGTACATAGGATTATGGGGATAAAAAGACCTCTCTTCACTCCCAAATGAGAATAAGGAAAGGCTATTTATTCAGAGTTTGTTATAGCAAGGGAGTCAGGCTCCCCTGCTTGTATTTGGCAGAGACTCAAAGTTGGGTAGAGGAGCGGGAAAGCTTTATCATGGAAAAAAGCAGGAAGGCTTCTGGGATGCCCTCATTCGCATGGGAAGCTGGAGGTGGGCTACGGAGAGGCAGGGCATCCTATGTGATTGGTTAGCTGGCCATATTTGGCTTCCTCTACTTGGTCCCAAGTTGGATGTAGGGGCAAAAATTAGAGAAGCTGTCAGTTATTGATCAGGCCCTCACTGTTTAGGGCCAATTGCTACAGAGGTTATGGTTTGGCTTCCTGAGCTGGTTGATGTGGGTTATGGGTCAGAGTTCTATTTTAATATACGGTCTGGTCATCATCCCTTTGCATATTCTGTCTCTCAGAAGCAACTCAATGAATATTTATTACTTTGGGGTCTTTCTTTGCATCTTCTGCAGCTTTGATTCTGCATCTAGCATTCCTTTTCTTACTCATTCTCATACCTTCCTTTTTTCCCTCTCTTTTATTTTTTTTAAAAGATTTTATTTATTTATTTATTTATTTATTTATTTATTTATTTATTTATTTATTTAGAGCAAGCAGGAGGAGGGGTAGAGGGAGAGGGAGAGAGAGAATCTCAAGCAGACTCTGGGCTGAGCGCAGAGCCTGACACGGGGCTCAATCTCACAACCCTGAGATCACGTCACCACAAGAGCCAAAACCAAGAGTTAGATGCTCAACCACTCAGGGGTCCCTCCCTTTCTTTTCTAGAAAGGCCTCTCCTGTCCCTACAGCCTCATCTCAATGTTAGACTATTTTTGTATCTCAAATGGCTATTCTTTGGTCTCCAGCAACCACCATGCTCACACTTCCTGCCAGGATTGGCCCATTGTTCTCTGAATGGGGAGTGTACCCAGGCACTAGTCTATTTTCAGACCATATATTCCCAGTCCTTCCTGATTGCAAATCCAGAATTTTCTTTTTGACATCTACCCTCTTTTATTGCTTTTCCATTTTATACCATCCTCTCTTGCATGGAACTTTTTTACTTTCTTTCTTTGTTGGGACTACACACTGCTTTGGGTCTTTTCTGTAATGTCCAGACCACACTACTGCATTTAGTCTCTCCTATAATGCAGTCCCTTAACTGCATCTCTTGCTTCCATCTTGGCAGTTATGACTGAGAATCTCTGGATCATGGGTAACTCACAGGGCCCATGTGTTTCCTTTCCTGGTCCTCTCTCCCCATCAAAAATAAAACTGTCTCATAAGGGATAGAAATGGAAGTCGGCATACTTCCCACTAAATTTCTTTTAATTCTTGAGATTCTATGATTGATTCTCCATCAGATGTTAGCCCAGCAAGAGGCCTTTTTGTCACTCATCAAAGACTTCCTGACTCTGAGATCTTCCTTTTCACAGCTGAGTTGAAGCAGACCTGAGTAAAAGAATCTCTACACTGTGAGAAGGTAAAAGCTTTAAAAAAGAAAGAAAAGAAAAGGAGAAAGAGAAAAAAAAAAAAAAAAACCTGTGCAAGGAGACTTAGGGTTCCTCACAGTACTTACTGCCTACCTCCCAGGTTTGAATGGCTTTTTTTTTTTTTTTTTTTTTTTGCTGTGGTTGGCCAAATAGCTAGGCTTCGCTTAGTCATAATTAGCTTGATGAAACTGTATAGATGCTCCCTTTTTCCTCTTTAGATTCTGAGAACTTGGAGGACAGGAATGAAGTCTAACATTGTTTATTTATGGAGCCAAGTCAGGCCTGGCTCACTATGGGCACTTAAATGCTATCGATAAATAATGCACACAATGGAGCTCTGGTTTGGAATTGAATTAAACCTTGAGTTCAAAAACGTTCCCCTCTGGTTATATCTGCTTTGTATGTAGGAAAATGCAACAGTGGAGTTCCATGTAAGTGAAGAGGAAAGGGAAATAAGCCCCAAAGAAACAAAGTTTGTGCATTCTGAGCTATTGAGTCTTTGCCCTAGAAACATAAGTTTTCAGCTTGATACAAGGTTTTTTAGCAGGTGCGACATTTGTCTTCTTCCAGATGATTTGGAAATGCAAGGAAGGCTTCATAGAATGGGCTGATTATTGCATTCTGGCACTGTGTGTACAATTTTCTAGCTGGCAATTCAGATAGAGAGATGTGTTAGATAGACCCCGAAGAAGACACAGTAATCCCCACTGTCAGTGAGTTTATAGTTTATGACATGTCAAGTTCCAAGAACCTTATAAAAAACCCTCCCTCCCCTGCCATGGTCTGCTTTTACTTGCCTTTTACTGCCTTATCCCTCACCACTCCCTAGCTTACCATATATGGTCTAGCAATGTCATCACATATAAAATACTACTTCTTGCCTCCCTGTCTTTGTTTATATTGTCATTTCTACTAGGCCTCTTTCTCTGAGTGACTCCTGCTCAGACTTTAAGATTCAGTTTGGGTACAGCATCCTCCAGGAAGACCTAGACTAAGTCAGGTGCATCTCTTTATGTTTCTGTATCATTCTGTGAATGGGACCCATGTGATCCTTAGCTCATTGTACTGCGTGAAAGAATTTTAATCTGAAATGGAACTGAATGGAAAATCTCATGCCTGTGGCCTCAGGAAAACAGAGCTTTAGGACTGTGGGGCTGATATCTCATAAATGCCTGATTTAAAGAAAACTGATAATATTAGAATTTTCTTAAGTGATAGGCAGTTGGTCAGGCATTACCTCATATTGACCTGGGGAAATTTTTGCTTATGGTTTCCAGAGACATGAGCAAGAAATGACCCGGGCTGGGTTGGTCTCACAAAATAAGCTGAATTGAGCTTCATTTGTATGACTGCAAGGGTTTTATCTGCTTGGGGAATTTTCAAAGTTGGTCTCCGTTTGCTTTTTTTTTTTTTTTTTTTTAATTTTTTTATTGTTATGTTAGTCCCCATACATTACATCATTAGTTTTAGATGTAGTGTTCCATGATTCATTGTTTGTGCATAACACCCAGTGCTCCATGCAGAACGTGCCCTCCTCAATACCCATCACCAGGCTAACCCATCCTCCCACCCCCCTCCCCTCTAGAACCCTCAGTTTGTTTTTCAGAGTCCATCGTCTCTCATGGTTCTTCTCCCGCTCTGATTTCCCCCCCTTCATTCTTCCCCTCCTGCTACCTTCTTCTTTTTTTTTTTTTCTTAACATATATTGCATTATTTGTTTCAGAGGTACAGATCTGAGATTCAACAGTCTTGCACAATTCACAGCGCTTACCAGAGCACATACCCTCCCCAGTGTCCATCACCCAGTCACCCCATCCCTCCCACCCCACCCTCCGTTTGCTTTTGATTTTAACAACTTTTAACTGAACTCCCCCCTTCTTTGCCTTCCCTGCCCAGAAATACTGCCCACCTCAAACCCTCAATGGACTCGCCCCTAGCTTGCTGTGGTTTGCATGTCCCGAATTGCAATTCTCTGCTTTTCCCAAATAAACTCATCTTTTTGACACTTTTGAGCTTGTCTTGGTTTACCTGTTGTTTTAGGTTAACATCCTCTACCATTATTTGTTATGTTTGTCTTCTCTGGCCTGTGAGATACTCAGGGCAAGGACTTTGTGGTTTTCATCCTTTGGCACACAGAACCCGGTACAGCACCTGTAGTCATTGGACCCTTAACAAAAATCTGATGAAGAATGAATTACTCTTTCTGATGGTTGCTTCAATTGGGGTCCACATCCCCGTGAGGTGTTTTACTTTAATATCAGAATTGCTTGGGCTAAAACTATATTCACTGTCAATTTGGTTACTCTTGGGAGTCCTCAGTCACTGGTAGTATTTGAGAAGACAATCAGAATTTTGCTTTTAGACAATGTTGTGGAATATAACATTGACCTAGGTGAGGAAAGACTTGAATTGGGAGAATCAATGAGAGATGATAGGATTTTTAAGTATCATTGTGACCATAGGATTACAAAAATAAGAGAGAGCAGAATAAAAAAGTAGATACATAAAAAATATATAACATATTATATATATAATAAATAATGTAAACATAAGTAGAATATAAAAGGATAAATTATTTTTACCTTCATCATTTGTTTATATGTTCTGCTCACTTTCCTATAGAATGTGTAATGCAGAATCAATTGGATAGGGGATATGGACAAGTAAATAGGCAAATTGGGTCACATTTTGATAAATGTGATACAAAAAATAATACAATAAGGGAGACCAGGATTCTGTAGGAGCACAGAATTTCCCAAATATGTATGGTGTATGTGTGTGTTTTTATGTAGGGATGTCTTGGGGGAGTTAATACAGGATTCTCAGAAACACTGAAGCTAAAACCTATTCATATCCATGGTTCTAGTACAACCAGGAGACATGTTTTTCAAGTGCTTGCCCCATAGTGTTGTCTATGTCAGGTTTTGATACAAATGTAACTTTTACCTGTTCATTGAAAAGGAAGTATCTGTGTGGCTTTTTATTTTTTTGTGCCAATATAAAAAATAACTGTTTCCTTAAAGTATGAATATATTTGACCAGTTTTCTGGTCAATTCTGGCAATTGATAGTTAACTGTTAGTTTTATGAAGATATCTTTTTTTATTAGCATATGCATTACACAACATGTAGGTTTTAATATCATTCTATTGTTACAATGTTCTTCTTATGCCAAATTCTACTTACTAGTATTTTTTCTTGTATTTGTAAGGATTATAGTAAATAGAATAACCATTATATATTGACTACTTATAATATGTCAGGCATAGGGTGCTAAGTGGATTTCACAGAATTTATCTTACTATGAAAAAGGTATCATTATTAACATTTTTAAGATAAAGAATCTGAGGATCAGCAAAGTTAAGCAACTTCTCTGATGTCACACAGCTTTGTAAGTGATGGAGCCAGCATTTACACCTAGAAATGTGTGAACTTAGGGATGGTTCTATGGAATCTCAGATTTGTAAAATTTCTCTGTATTTTCCGCTTCTGGAGGAGGTCACGGACAGGACGTGACTGCTGATTGACCGTAAGCTACGGATCCGGGCAATTGGAGACTCCTCGCCCCCTCCCCTGTCCTTGGACTGCAGGTTCCACCCACCATCCCACGTGGGAGCCATTTTCAAGGACACAGCTTTGAGAGTAAGGAGTTGTTGAGGACATCGGGTCCATACAGGTGACTGAACCCAGGTAAGACCTCGGTATCACTTTTAAGATTCTGGCGGGTGGGTGCAGACATCTATGTGTCCTGCAGCCGCTCAGGACAAGCCCCGCAAGTTAGTTCCCTTGCTTTTTAAACCGGTCACCTACCCATCCGGAGGGTCTGATTCTTTCTTAGGTCTCTCCTTGCCCTCCGTGTACTAGGGACAGTTTGAAAACGAACGTGCGCGCGCTCACACACACGACCTAGCTCTAGAATATATAAATTCTCTATTTCTCTTTTCAAATCCATTAATTGCTCTTTTTAGTTCTGTTATTTCTCTTCTGTTTTATATCATACTTTCATTTTTTAAAAAATTATTTCACTTATTTAACTCGTCCGTTTTTAACATCAACACCATAAAAGGGTTTGACTGAGTGCAAGTTTGCGGTATGCCATATATTTGCATATGAAATAGCCTCAGTTTTGTTATACTCTAAATGTTTACTTGAAATGTTCATTTTCTTTGTGACACAATAATTGTTTAGAAACATACAGAGCATTATTAATTTTCAAATAATTGGATTTTTTGCCTCTTAACAACTCCTAGTTTTATTGGATAATCTTAAGAGGGTGTGGTTTGTACTTTTTCTGTTTTTTGAATGTGTTGAGCATGAATATCTGTTGTTTTTGATTTGTTTATTTAAATATTTGTTGTAGTCTCAGATATGGTCTTGGGTATGGTCAAATTTTTCACTTAATAAAAAAAATTTGATAGGGAAATTTAACTTCTTTATATTTCTGATAAAAAACAAATACTTGGCCCTAATTCTTCTTGTGTTGAACTTTCCCTGTTTTCTTTTGATTGTCCTTTTTTCTATATATAGACTGTATTTTACTTATGCTTACATTCAGTGGTTATTTTTAAAGTGTACTTGTGGATGAATTTAACCTTATCATATTTATTTTCTTCAAAAAGACTGACTCTTTTTCTGCAGGTGGGGAAAGGCATATGATACATGTTTCATTTTTCTCCCCTCCACCCAGCATACAGCCTTTCAAAATTGTTAAAGACTATTACTAAATAATTACCGTTTTGGTCAAAATAAAAAGATTATTGCATTTGTTCTGATGCTCTGTTTTTTGTCCTAGGAGCATCTATAATTCTTTACTTGAATCTGTCTTCTCTATATATCTTCATTTTCCCCCATATTTTTATTTCTATTTGTTTTTCCTCTTCATTCTTTTTAACTTGATCCATTAAAAGTGTTTTGATTTTTTTTGCCATGACCATAATATTCTTTTTTATTGCTTTCCATTTTACTTGTGTGAGTTTTCTATTTCCATTTGTTTTTAAATTATATTTCAGACAGCTTTTCTTAAGTCTGTTTTGATCTTCCTTTTTGTACTTATTTTCCTAGCCTTAGTTTATTGATACTTGCCTTTTTCTGTGAAGAGAAATGAAGATATATATACTCTAAAATTTACTGTAAATTATAGAAATAATTTCCCTTTAACATATAGGATATGGTCCTATTAGGGAAAAAAAAAAAGCTTACATTGGTGCTTTCAGATGAATTGTTCTTGAATGAAAAGTTCAGGTGTTTATTAATTAAAATGAGACTGTGTTTATGGCTTGCCCTCCCTCTCCCATAGAATATAGCCAGGGAATTCTTTTCCCCTTTCCAACTTACTTTTCCCTACCCCCCCCCACAACCAACCTGGCTTACTGAAGGTCCTTGTGTTTCCACCCCGTCTTACAAAGCGTATCCTTACGTAAGGAAACATTTCAGGACTCAACCATCTTTAAGCCTCCAGCTTCCCATGCACTCCCAGTGCATGCTGGGAGTTGTAGTCTCCTAAGGATGCAAATAACCAAGAGGCTGACAGGGCCACAGGTGGAGGGAGGACCCTTTGGGGGGTAGGGGGTGTTTCAAGAAATTATTTCTTAGCTTGTGGGACATGGCTGCCTCTTTTTCTCGGTGGTGCAGCTCTATCCGGGATGTAGTGCAAAGAGTAAGAGAAAATCTACCTTTTTCTTATCTTCTGTCTTCTCAGGGCTTGTTTTGAATTTGTTCTGAAGATTAAGTAAGTATTGTGTAATCTGAGAAGAAAATCCCTAACCCAACCCCCTGTCACTGTAGTTAGTAGAAATTCCTCTCCCACCTGACATCTCATCTTCTCTTAACTTTTGTTTGCATTGTTACTGTCAATTTTTTGTCTTGCCTTTAACTTATCCGTATCCTTGGATATGTTTATGAAGGTAGAGAGAATGTGTGGCAGTTGGTTACTTTGCTACCATTGAACCTAGAAATCATGTGTATATATATTCCAAGGACAAACTTCACAGAGACAAAATTTTAATGAAATGGAAACAGTAGCATTTGGACGGCCCCTCCTTGGTTACATTTCAACTATCACTAGACACTGAGGAAGCCAAACCACTGCTCTTTACCCTCCTGTCAAAGAGCCATTCTTCCACTCTTCTCTTATGCACGAGGTATCATTCTGCTCCTAGTTAACTTATACTCGAGAATGTCTGGAGATTTTGGTACTGTTCTTGGTGGACAGAAATCGTTTCCTGGGTACCACGGGGAGGCAGTGCAGTGTGATGCTAGGGCAGGTAGATTCCAGAGTCAGTGTGGGTTCAGATCCTAGCTTCTTCACACACCGAATGTGTTTCTGCTGTAGTGTTCTGACCATTCTGTGTCTTGTTTCTCCAACTGTAAAATGGGGCCAATAAATAAAGTACCTCCGATGTATGGCTATTGTGATGACTTAATGTATTATAAATAATCAATATCATAAAATACTGACAGGAGTACCTGTCACATTGTAGACATTCAACAAATGTTCCCTGCTCTTATTAAGAGTCCAGACTTTTTCTTGAGTATTTGAGTAATTGTATACAACTTAAAAACTTTAAAACCCAATTCAGTGATTTTTGTTTGGAATACCTTCTCCAGGTATTACTCTTATTTCTTTGCATACTTCCAGCAAAGTTATTGCACAAGGAACTTTAGGTCCTTCTTACCATTTGATATTTGTAGGGTTGCATTACCCTCAAGCTCAAGTGACAGTGAGGAGTTGTTTAACTTTCCCTTCCTCCCCTCCCTGCCATGCCATGGGAGTAATGTTACCGACTATAAAGTTTTCATAAAATTGCTCATTGTCATTCCTGAGACACCCATGGCAAAAATTAACCCAGCATGAGTGTTGCATTGCCAAATACCCTGATGAGATGTAGGCAAAACTTTTACAATAACTCCCTTCCTCTTCAACCGATGCTTGCATTAGGCAAAGAAGAGCCTAGAGTTTGCTGAGGAGTGAGCAGGAGTTGGAAGCTGCTCTGATATTTTAAGAGTTTATTACCCTCTCCTCAGGTTTGTATTTCAAAGCAAGGCCATCCAACCATGTGGCACTATAATATACACAGCTGCTGGAGGCTGACGGGGGTGATGAGGGTGGTGACTCGTTCTAGAGCTCTATGATGCAGGTCAATGAGAATGACTTGCCTGAGGGCCCTGAAAAAGAACGAACTGGAGTTCTGCTCTAGCTGTCATTTGGTGGCAAGCGTGCTGGATGTTGTATTAAATGGACCTGGTATTAGCATTAACCACATCGCTTGGCTTTATTGGGACTGTTCTGGTTTCAGCACTGAAAATTGTACTCTCTGGGAACCCTCTCAGTCCTGAGAAAACCAGTGCAGTTTGTCACTGTACCTGGAATTAAGCTACAGCTTTGCATTTAGAACAAGCTGTGTGACCTTGGCCAGGTCATATGGCCTCCTAAGGCTGGATTCCTCTTTTATAAGGTGAAACGAACAATATGTGCCTAGTAATATCGTAAGAATCAGATTCAGCAGTGGCCGCTAACATGCTTTGTGTCTTGTGAGGTCCTATGCCAGGGTCAGAAAATGCAGTCATTGAAGAAATTGTTTCTTTGAGCCGTAAGGGTCTACCAGAGAATTCCAGAGTGGGGTGGTTATACAAGGCTGAAAGCCTGTGTTCTGAAGACTTCTCCAAAGCAACGGTGCACATGGCCCCAAAACCAATGGTCTGGGTTGGCAGAAAGGTTTGAAGGAGGTTTGGGTGTGGGGGAAAAGTGAGGGGTCACAAAGATCCCTGGCATGGGATGCCAGGGAATTGATATTTGATATTTGCAGTGGCCCTGCTTTATGTTCGCGGTGGCCCTAGGCCTAGGTGCCTACCCAAACCTTCTCATGTGGCCTAGACTAGTCCGGCTTTTCTATCAGAACCTGCTATTCTTTTTTTTTTTTTTTTTAAAGCTTTTATTTATTTATTTGACAGAGAGAGTGAGAGAGCACAAGCAGGGGGAACAGCAGAGGGAGAGGGAGAAGCAGGCTCCCCACCAAGCAGGAAGCCCAATGTGGGGCTCGATCCCAGGACCCTGGGATCATGACCTGAGCCGAAGGCAGACGCTCAACCATCTGAGCCACCCAGGTGCCCCAGAACCTGCTATTCTTATATGTAAAGTAAAAGATCATTTTATGTAGAATCTGTGATTTCTCAACTCCCTTTTGCTTGTAAAGCCACATCATATCACATCAGTGCATTTCAGCACGTTAGCCACTGCGGGAGATGGAAGTGGCCTCCTGACCTCAATCCCTCTTAGGCCTTTTGCAGTTATATTTTGTACCTCATCACCTATTTCTTTCCTTGTGACACTCTCTAATTCTCTCCTTTGTACATTTATTTGCTCTTGTTTCCCTCTTTGCCCCTAGAATATTAAGTTCATGAGGAATGTAGGATTTCCCTGTCTTGACTGCCGTCCACTGCGCCCAGCATGGCAGGTGCCTGGCCAGGGTGTGTGGAATGAATGAGTGTACTAGACATCCCTGGTTATCGTCTGTTGACCACAAGCCACCCCAGCTTGACATATTTTGGGTGAATAAATAAATGATGGGAAAAATTAAATGACTGAAGTATGAATAGAAATCACATGAACTTTATGTTCACAATATTTTAATTTCTTTAAAATCAATATTGTTGATAACAAGGGGAGCAAAAGATGGGAACTATACAGTTCTCAGCTACCTTTAATGCAAGGATGGTGCAGACTTTCTGATATGAGGCCCCAGGGTTGGAGTTCAAGCAAGAGATGGCTTATTGGAGATTTGAGGTACTCTGAAATACTTAGTGAACATCTACTTCAACTGTTACGTAGCATACCCCCAAATTCTTTTTTTTTTTTTTGCATATCGCAGGATGGTAATACAGTCTCAGGTTCAAGATGGTAATTAATTCAGAGTATGAATGTGGTGGAGTCTAGCTCTTCGGTTCCAGGAAATTGCCTGCTATGACTCTCCTTTCTCCTCCTCTATCCCAGTCGGCCATGGGATGTTGGCCGACATTAAAATTGGAGGAGCAACAGGGCAGTCACCAGCAGGGTAAGGCCGGGAAGAGAGGGTGTGTATAACTCTCAGATTAGGCCTGCTCCCTCTTATGATTCACAGCAGATGTTATCTGCTAAACTCCCAACAGCTGATCCTTGATTTAAAGATCATTTGTTTATTATTATACTAAACAGAGCCCATAAATCTCTATTAGAGCCTGATGAGAACCAAGGAAAATATTGTATGCTGAAAGCACCAACAGCTTACATTTTCCTAGCTTCATTCTCCCCCGTAATCTGAACCACTGATAAGAAATATTGACATTTTCAGAGAGAATTATAAGCAGAGCAATAAACAGTCCATGTTTTGTTGTGTGTTAAATGTGTCTTGAGTTATAGTTCCAAGTGGAAATCAGGCTCGACTTTGGTAATCTACCACGCATTGTGGTTTGGTGCCGGCTGAGTCTTGTCCTGAAAGCTGCGTTCTTTCAAGCTTCTTGAGTGTATCCAAATCCACCAGGTTCACATTCTCAGAGAGGACACTGGTTGCACAAAGAACAGAGGTTGCATAATGCCCCTATAAGCCCCATTATGGTTATTTGCACAGCTGTAATCATTATAAATAAATTACTTCATAAATTTCAACAAATGAAATCATGTTATTTTATTTTGTCTGCTCTGTCTCCGAGTCGCCAGTGTGTCACTTATATTGGCTCATTTTTCTGGAAATGAGATTTAAAGAAGAGCCCAATTATAGCATCTGAGAGCACTATTCTCCCCTACCCCAACCTTTGTTTTTTTTTTGTCCCCTGTCAGAGAAAAAAAAAGTAGCTGAAAATAAGAATTAACTAATGGACTGAAATAAGAACAAGTATGTGTTAAGTTCCTGGAGCATATTTCTTTAATTCTGGCAGGTATATTGAGGTATAATTTACATGTAGTAAAATTCACATTTTATAGGAATAGAGTTCTTGGAGTTTTGATAAATATGTTGACTCTTGAATATGAGTTTGAACTGTGCGGGTCCACTTATATGCAGAATTTTTTCACTAAATATATGTATAGTACCATAAATGTATTTTTTCTTCCTTCTGAATTTTTAGTAACACTTTTCTCTAGCTTATTTTGTAAGTGTATAAGAATACAGTATATGATACATAAAACATACAAATTATGTGTTAATCAACAGTTTATGTTATTGGTAAAGCTTCTGGCCAACAGTAGGCTATTAGTAGTTAAATTTTGGGGGAGTCAAAAGTTATATGTGGATTTTCAGCTGTGTGGGGGTCAGCACCTCTTACCTCATATTGTGTAAGGGTCAACAGTAGTCATATGACCACCAATAATCACCATATAGAATATTTCCATCACCTTCACCATAAAGAGTCTTATACTTTGCAGTCAACCCCACTCTTGACTATTGCTGTATTTTCTGGCCTTATATTTTTGCCTTTCCCGGAATGATATATAAATGGAATCATATAGTATTTAACCCTTTGAGTCTGGCTTCTTTTACTGAGCTTAATGTTTTTGAGATTCACTTGTGTTGATGTATCAGTGTTTTATTCCTTCTTACTGCTGAGTGGTATCACTGTTTTGTTTCCATTCTCAAGCGAGGGCCATTGGGTTAATTTCAGTTTTGTATTATGAATAAAGCTGCTTTAAACATTGTTGTACATATCTTTCTGCGGACATATTTTCATTACTCTGGGTAAATACTTGGAAGTGAGATTGCTGGCTCATATGGCAAGTGTATGTTTATGAGAAATGTCAGACTGTTTCCAAAGTGTCTGTTCCATGTTCCATTCCCACCAGCAATGGATGAGAGGTTCAGTTGCCTCTGTATGCTTTTCAGAATTTGAAGTTGTCAGGCTTCTTTTCTTAAAACCACTCTGATTAGAATGAAGTGACATCTGCGGTTTTAATTTACATTTTCCTAATAACTAATAATGCTGAGAACTTTTTGTGTGCTTATTGGTCATTTGTATATCTTCTTTGGAGAAATGTCAATTCAAATACTTTGCCCAGTCCAATTTTTCCTCAAAAATTTAAACATGGAATCACTGTATGATCTAGCAGTTTCATTTTATGTATATATTTAAGAAAATTGAAATCAAAGACTCAAACAGATAATTGTACACCGATGTTTATAGTAACATTATTCACAATAGCCAAAAGGTGGAAACAACCGAAATATCTACTGACGAATGGATAAACAAAATGCAGTATATAAATACAATGGGATATTATTCAACCTTTAAAAGGAATGTAATTCTGATACATGCTACAACATAGATGAACCTTGAAAACATTATGCTAAATGAAATAAGCCAGACACAAGGATGAATATTGTATGATTCCACTTAGATGAAGTACCCAGAAGAGGCTAATTCACAGAGATGGAAAATACAAGAAGTTACTAGAGATGGGGACGAGGAGAGAATGAGAGTTATTGTTTAATGGGTACAGAGTTCCTGTTTGGGATGGTGAAAAATCCTGGAAATGCATAGTGGTAAGGATTGTACAATATTATGAATGTACTGATTGCCACTGAATTGTGCACTTAAAAATGGTTACAATGGTAAATTTCATGTTATGTGTATTTTACTACTATAAAAAAGAAATTCTTTGCCAATTTTATAAATGGGTTGTCTTTTTATTTTTGAGTTGTAGGAGTTCTTTGTATATTCTAGATACTAAATCCTTATCAGATATATGATTTGCAAATATTTGCTACCATTCTGTGAGGGTATCTTTTGATGCACTTTTTTTTTTTTTTTTTTTGATGAAGTTCACTTTACTTTTTCTTTGGTTGCTTGTGCTTTAGGTTTCATATCTACAAAACGATGCCTCATCAAAGGTCATGAAGATTTATACTTATGTTTTCCTCTAAGGAGTTTTAGTTCTTACATTTAGATTTATGATTCATTTTGAGCTGACTTTTGTTTATAGTGTAAAGTAGAAGTCCAAATTCATGTTTTGCATATGGCTATCCAGTTGTCCCAGCACCATTTGTTGGAAAGGCTATTCTTCCCCTATTAAATTTCCTTAGTACCCTGTTTAACTGTAATTGACCATAAGTGTGTGGAGTTACTTTTGGACTCTCAAGTCTATTCTATTGACCTATTTGCATACCTGTATGCCAGTATCACATAATCTTGATTACTGTAGCTTTGTAGTAGGTTTGAAATTGGAAAGAGTGAGTCCTCCAACCTTGTTTTTTTTCTATACGGTTTTGGCTATTCTGGATCCATTGCATTTCTGTATGACTGATCAGCTTGTCAAGTTCTGTTAAAAATGGCAGTTGGAATTTAGATATGGATTGATTGAATCTATATATTAATACAGGGAGTATTGTAATCTTAACATCGGGTCTTCCAATTTCTGAACATGGATATTATTCCCTTTATTTAGGAGTTCTTTTATTTCTTTTGGTGATGATTTATAGTTTTGGTGAACAAATATTATACCTCATACCTCACTGATTAACTTTATTCCTAAGTATTTTAT
>NC_138378.1:33344256-33404415 GCF_054177405.1 Leptonychotes weddellii
AAGAAGAGGATTAAAAAAAAAGAAAAAAAACGAGGAGAATGTGATCAGGCAGAGGAGTAGAAAAAAACCATATACTAGAGATTTAGGGTATATTTTGATCTGTTAGAAGAAACTATCTCAAAATTTTAAAGAGAGAACAACTTATATATATATGCCAAAAATACGGGTAAGTACTCTGAAGGGATAGAATATGACTCTAAAAATGAAAAATAAAAATGTTTCTTTTTAAAAAAAGGGATTGATAAGATGTTGGTTGAATAAGGGAAAAAGAAAAATTCAAAAAAAAAAAAAACGAGTCAAAAAAAAAGTAACTTTGAAAGACTAAAGAATCATTGTAAAAAAAGCCATGAATTCTATGTTCATTATTCCCCTAGCGCTGCAGTTCTGCCATTCTCATTGATTGGTAAACTTGGTCTTGGCTGGCTGTTCTCCCTGATCTTCTGGGGGAGGGGCCTGTTGCCGTGGTTTCCAAAAGTCTTTGCCGGAATCGGAATTGCCCCACCCTTGCCCGGTCCAGGTTAAGTAATCTGCTTGGGTTTGCTCTCCAGAGCTTTTGTTCCCTGCAAGCTTTCCGTACAGCTTTGGAGGCGGAGAGTGAAAATGGTGGCCTCCCATTCTCCGCCTCGGAGGAGCCAAGAACTCGGGGCCCCACTCCTCAGTGAGCCCCCAGAGAATAGCAGTCATTCACTCCTGTCTTCCCGGTCTCCGGCTGCACTCTGTGCTCACCCGGCCTGTGACCGCTTGTTTCTATCTCTGGCACTCGACCCCGGGTGGAGTCTCCAAACCCAGGAGATCCCTGCGGTGCACTCCTGCGCCGCTCCTCCTGGGGGAAGAAGGTGAGTCTCCCCGGATCTGCCGCTTGTTGGGTCCCTGCTGGAGGAGCAGGGCCCCGACTGTGCCACGGATCACAGTTTATGACAACCCCGAGCTGAGAGCCCGCGCCTGGGCTCCGTCTCTGCAGCCGGCTTCCCCGCTGTGATACCTGGGAGCTCTGCCACACTCAGGCACCCCCGGTCTTTTTGTGACCCCGAGGGTCCTGAGACCACACTATCCCATGAGTGTCCCACCCCCGCCCCTTGGCCACTGGAGCAACGTCCCTCAGCGGAGCTGACTTCTAAAAGTTCCGATTTTGTGCTCCGGGGCTCTATCTCTTGGCAGAAGCGGCCGATGGAGGCCCCTCCCCCGCCATCTATATTCCCGAATATCGCCTCGGATTCACTTCTCCACACGTCCTACCTTCCAGAAAGTGGTCGCTTTTCCATTCAGAGAGTTGTTGCTTTTCTTTTCTTTGATCTCCTGTTGAGTTCGTAGGTGTTCAGAATGGTTTGATGCCTATCCAGCTGAATTCCTAAGAGGAGACGAAATCCAGGTCTCCTACTCCTCCGCCATCTTGTTCCGCCCTCTCATCAGTTAATTTTAGAAGATGGGAGGATTACTCTTACCTGGGCAGGGTGCTGTCCAAATGCCTAACCACTCTCACTAAGACTGAGAACTCAGTTGGCTCCTGAAGGAAAGATAGTCCCATGGTCATTTCTTCAGGAAGGATAAGCCTTACAGTCACTATACCTGCCGAGACCCTTTGGCTGCAGTTCTTTTCCATTTCCAAATTCTGAAGAGGAATTCAGTTCCATTCTGTTCTTTCTATCTCCTCACCTCTTCCTTAGATCTTTTTCATTTCTTTCTCCATTCTGTGCTTCACCCATTGTGGTGAGAAACTCTAGCCCTTTCTTTGACTCTGTGGGTGAATGGCCTTCCTTTTCTTCTGTGCCAGCTGTGAGATGAGACATAGCATGGAAGCTTGGTTTTAATCATATTTTTAAGTATGTATTTTTTTGTAAAGTCTTATCAATTTGGAGAAGGGAAAACACCTGGTTCTGGCTTCACCTACATAACTAGGATTTTATTCCTAAGTCAGACTGTCTTAGCAAGGATGACTTATTTCATGATGTTCAGCAAATACGTAAAAATCAAGCAAGCATTGGAGGCTCTCCTCTAGAGATAAGTGGAACTAAGCATAAAATATAGGTACTAATAACTCTGCATCTAACTTGGCCCACATTTATGAAATGATTACTTTTCGTATCTGGTAGGTCAGTTGACTGAGTTTAAACTCTGGTTAACCCAGACATGGATAAATTACATTCATCTTGAATCCAGATGGCAAATGTGCTTATGACTTCTGGTACTTGACTGCAATGCCATTCTCGTAAATTTGTATACAGCTGTTGACTGAATACTGTTGTGTTGCATCTATGGGAGAGATGCAAAAGATCAGAAATGTGAAGAATTTATTTGGAATGTTAGTTCTTTGTATGCCATTACTCATATCTAACCTCAAGACACTATAGCCATGATATATTTGGCCCAGTAATTGTCCCCATCTAAAAAATTAAATCACATCAGTGCATAATTTATATGGATTATTGTTTCACTGTTGGTAAGTTGCATTGCAGAATGCTCTGAATTAAGAGCCAGGTCAAAACATGGTTTATATGGCAGACTCAGCTCAGCTGGGCAGAGCACACACCATTCAATCATTTATTTACATAAGTGAATGTTTATGCCAACAACTCTGCCTGGTGCTAAAAGATAGCAGCAAGGATAGTGCACTTTGAAGAAACAAAGCTTCGGCTTGACTTTGGATCAAAAGCTGTTAGATGAACCATCGCAAACTTGGTAAAAGCAGTTGCTGCCAGACAAACAAACTAAACGGCTTTCTTTTGCACCAGAATTTTTATATATTATATAGAGCTGCTTTGCTCAATATGGTAGCCACTGGCCATATGTAGTATTTTAAATTTAAGTGAATTAAAATTGAATACATTTTATTTTTTATTGTTATTTATCTTTTTATCTGTTTATTTTAAGTAGGCTCCATGCCCAGTGTGGAGCCCAGTGTGGGGTTTCAACTCACAACCCTGAGATCAAGACTTGAGCTGAGATCAAGAGTTGGACATGTAACCACTGAGCCACCCAGGTGTCCCATAAAATTGAATATGTTTTAAATTTCAGTTTCTCAGTCATCCTACCCTCATTTTAAGTATTTAATAGTTCCACTGGACAGCACAAGTGTAGAACGTCTCTGTCATCACAGAAAATTCTGTTGAGCGGCTCTTGTATAAAAGATGGAATGAAAAAAAACCCGGGTGACTTCATTTACAACTTAATGATTAATATCAGGCACAATTTATGAGTTCACACTATTTCCTACAACAGACACATTTATGAGGACAAGAAATTTTCTAAAGCAGGTTTTACAAGCTTTGAAGTTACAAAAAGACAGACTTGGAAGTTAAAGAGTTGTTACCTCATGTGTTCTCATTTTCTTTATGTTGAATGTTAGAAAAAATAGCATAAGCCAACACAAAACTAATAAGAAGTATGATGGCAGGGATTGCTGACTCTTCACCAAAACCCATTCTCCTCTCTTTTTTTTTCTGCAACGGTATAATGGTACTTGGCTGACCATCTACACTGCAGTGCCCACCCTCACATACAGCTTGGTGTGGTGACTTGGTTCTTACCAATGGAAGGGGAAGAGAAGTGACATCCCTTCTGAACAGAGCCTTTTAAGTGGGCTGAGGTGCTTCCTTCATACTCTTATTTATTTTGCTGCAACTTCTGTACTGTAGCTCCCAATATGCAGAAAAGAACACCCCACCCTCAGTAGGGCATGGTGGAAAAACAGGAGAAGCAGCCTGAGTCTTTAAGACTCTGTAGAGTCAAGTGGCCCAATAACCTGAAAGTCCAATTGATATATAAGGAGAAAAAAACTTCCATCTTACTTGACCCACTGCATTTTGAGGTCTGTTTGTCAGAGCAGCGAATATTACCCTAGCATTCATAAAAGTAGTTATTAATTTTAATTTTAATCGGTAATATTTTTTCCAGCCTTAGGTGCCAGAAACAACCACGTTATCATGAAAAAAAAATTTATATTGTATTTCCAAAGAAACTTTCCCTGAAGAAACCCCTCTTTTATCCGTGATGAAATTGCTTCCTATCTTTATAAGGCTCTTGTTTTAGGTTGGATTCCCTAGAAGCAGAGCCTGCGATGGGGATTGTCTTGCATTTATTGCATGAGGACTCTCATGAGAAACATGCAAAGCAGTGAGTGGAGCAAAATGACAAAAGGGAAAGAGCCAAGAAAAGACATGGATTCAGCTGGGTACTAGCTTCAGCTTAATTCGCTGGAGAGCTCTAGAGTATGAACCTCACCACAGAGCTGTTTCTGCCTGAGGTAGGGCACAGGGTTTGGAACCTCCATATTAGTCAGTCTTTCACTGGTGGACCCTTCCTGGCATTTCCAGGAGGATGGTCTCTTATTGAATGAGGGAAACCTTGAGAAGAAGAGGGGAGCTGTGAATTGCCTCCAGCCAACACTCTCGTAGCTGGGGCATGGATGCTCCAGTCTGTAAAGGCATCTTTGCAGCCAGGACTGGTGTTACAACAACTTATCTTTAAATATGTGAGTGTATGATCTATGGTTCCCTATTAGATGAAACTGATGGGAAGATTCTCTTCCCACAGGGAAACCCATATTTTTTTATGACTCTGAATATGGCCCCTAGTTTGACAGAGCAAATTTTTTCATAAGGAGATGGACAGGCAGAAGTTAACTTTTGGCATAAATACAGAAGTTGGGATAGTGGTCTGCACATGAAGGTATGGGGAACCAAGAGAAGGAAGAACTCTCCTCTGGGGTGCCACAGAAGCCCATCCCGGATGTGAGCAGGTCTGTGAGAGCAGTAGGGTGTGGTGCTACAGAACCTGAACTCTAGAGCCAGATGACCTCTGCTTGAATCAAGTTTCTGTCACTAACATGTTGTGTGACACTGAACAAGTAACTTGACCTGTCTTTGCCTCAGTTTCTTCCTCTGTAAAATAGGGATAATGATGGATACTAATCCCTACAGGCTATTGAGTGAATTAATACTCAAGTATGCAAAGGTCTTAGAATCCTGCCCAGAACACAGTGAGTGGCATTGAAGGTAGCTCTGTTAGGGAAGCTAGGTCTTGAAATGAGAAGCTAAGTGTGCCAGAGATTCTTCTGAAAGACTGAGGGATTCTTTAGGCACAGAATAGGAGAAGACAATGGTTAAACAAGCCCTTGGCCTCTGGAAGCAGTTATTCTCAGACTGAATCTCTACTCTACTACTGCATGACCTCTGGCAAATTATTTAAATTGTTTATGTCTAGGTTTCCTCATATTTAAATTTGGAATAATGGTAGCACTTTTCTCAGAGAAGTGTAGTGAAAATTAGATGAAATAATAATTGTAATATTCTTGAACAGTACCTAATACACAATACATCTTAATTAAAAGTTGTTATTCTTATTCTACAAGGAAAGGAAGGGGGACTCTTGCAGAGTTCATTGCTTAGGGTAGGTTCATTGCTTATATACATGGGTTTATGAGATGAGTGTGATATCATAAAATTAAATAGAAACTGAACTGGAAAATCCCATTGTACAAAGTGAAGGTGCTTTGACTTGGTCCAGTGGGCACCATAAACCCATTGAATGCCAAATATGTTTTCTCAAGCTTCTTTCAGAGTAAGGAAGTGGTACTTGTTAGCTATTGGTGCATAACAAGTGATCCCATAATTTAGTGTCTTAAGACAACAACTATTCATTTAACTCAGGATTGTGTAGGTTGGCAATTTGGACTGGGATCAGTTTGGACTGAGATATTCTTCAGGTCTCAGGTAGGTTTCTTTGTAATTCTGTTTGTTTTCTGGTTCGTCAGTTCTGGTTCCAGGGGTTGGCCAGGTGTTGATTTGGGGGACCTTGGTTCCCCTCCACATTGTCTCTCCCTGACAGACCTTGTTCTCATGTCAGAGGCAGGGTGTTCTCATGTTATGTAAAGAGTGCACAATAGCTCTTAAGGCCTAGACTCTCAACTGTGCAATACCACTTCTGATGAATTTTCTTGGCTAAAGTGAATCATAAGGTAGAGCCCAGAGTTGGGAGTAGTTGGGCTTACAAAGTTATAGGGAAATGAGCATGGATACAGAAAGTCATTAATTGGGACTGACAGTGAAAATAATCTAGCAAAAAAAAAAAATCTAGCACATTCTCCAAGGATCACTTCTTTAATTCATGAGCATGGGAAGAGGCAGCAACTATAGCACTGTGATCCTCTTCAAAGTGGTCGGTGTTTGTAAGGTCCTGAGAAGGGATAGCATTAAACAATCTAAAGAAGTGAGTCACCTTGGCCTTGCCATCTCTCCTTTTGTGCCCTAGCCTCTATTCTATACATTTCAAAGGTTGCTAGTTGTTGCCAGGGGATCTGGTTGGGAAGACACCTACATCATGGAGGGTAGAGAGACCTCACAAACATATGATGTAAAAAGAGGTACATGATATTGAGACCAAGAGAATACATTGTTAAAAAGAAAGGGACATTTTAATATATGTTTTCCGCTTTCAAAAAGCAGAACTTTTTGAAAAAAACATTTAGTCCTTTCTACTCCACCTTTATCTCTTTATTCAGAAAGTTAGAGAATTAATAAAATCTCCCAATTTAGGGCGCCTGGGTGGCTCAGATGGTTAAGCGTCTGCCTTCGGCTCAGGTCATGATCCCAACGTCCTGGGATCGAGTCCCGCATCGGGCTCCCTGCTCCTTGGGAGCCTGCTTCTTCCTCTGCCTCTCTCTCTGTCTCTCATGAATAAATAAATAAAATCTTTAAAAAAAAAAATCTCCCAATTTATAGAACTAAAGACATAAAGTAGACAATGTTGACTAAATGTCAGAGAAGTACAAAGTTATAATATTTGAACTGTGTATTAATCCACATATGTTTGATATAATTTATACACATCATTAATTTTCATGTAACCTCTTGAGTAGATATAGGGAATATATATTTTATTGAGGACTGCTACTGTGTGAGAAAAGAATCATTGAAGATCACAGATTAATAAAAAAGATTAATGGCTATGTTGTACTGATATCGATTTGGGGAACCAAAATTAAGTTTTGCACCCAGGTCATCTAAGCCTTGCCTGGGTCCCTTGAGTCACTCACCTAAACTCTTGGAATGACAATTTGCCCTCTTATTACATGGAAGTGTTTCTATCACTAGATTGTTGCTTTTAGCACGTTGCCCAGAGTTTCTTATGCCCCCAGCAAGAAGTCATTCCTCCATCATTAAATCATTAAAAATCATTTAGTTTAATTTTATCTTTAAAGGGAAGGAAAAATACAAAATTTACCAAAAAACAGGTATAATATTTTTTCTTTTGAATATCCAGTTTTCATTTGCGCATTGAACAGAACTGGGCTATGTTTTTGTTTGGGTTGCCCCAGAAACGGGCTCTGAGATAAGGATTTGAATGAAGTAGTTTATCTAGGAAGGGAGCCCAGGAAACATTTGTGGGGAGCCACTGTGGGCACCAGGAGCTTAATGACTTTGGGGAAGCCTGGGACACGGAATAGACCATATGCCTGAAAGATGTCTCACTTGAGACGTGAGGGAGCTGGGGTGTTTATACACCCACTGCCATCAGTCTGTGGCGTAGGGCTGCTCCCAGGAGGTATTATTTGCCTGGCATGTCCAGCCAGCTTGTGTGGCAGAGCAGGCTCCTGCCCCCAAGAAGGTCTTCAGGTAAAGATATACAAGTGATGTGCATGAAGTGATAAGTGCGGAGGGAATATGGATTGTGACTTCAAGTGTCTGTTCCAGATTAAATCCTGGTTTTCAAACCTTTGTTTTTTTAACTAGCTTCTCAAATCCTTTCATGGAATATAAACAGCATATAAAATTGTTTTATAAAAAGCAAACAAACAACGGAGCTGTTTCTGTGGTGGTTAGTGGGTGCTTGGCTCCAGTGTTCTCTCTTTCCCTATGGCTCTGAAAACCAACCCAGAGCCACCTCTGACGAGTGCAAGGGCTCCTCAGAAAATAGTTTGAAAACACATGATTTAGATCTTCAAGGACATTTCCAGTTCTGATTCTTTGGTTGACATCTTTGCACTGAACTGCCTTCTCCTAATACTTTCTCTGCCTCTTCTCCTCCTTAAGGCAAAACCAACACAAGATCTTCCAAATGGATATTGTAGTGATAACAGCCAAAAAAAAAAAAAAAAAGACTCTACAGCGGAAAACAACAAAATGTAAAAACTCAGCTCATTGGATGGCTATTTAAAACCCCCAGAAACTACAGAGAATAGGGTAGCTAGAGTAACACACCCAGACATATCATCCCCTGGGAGTGACTATAAGCTGGAGTAGGAGGGATGGGGGTGTGAAGGGCAGGGGCCTGATGGGCAGGGGGCTCTCCCTGGCACAGATTCGCCATTGAGACTGGAAAGGAACAGCCGTAACAGAAGCTGTGAATCTCCACAACGAACATAGAAGTTTATCTATATTTTTGGCAACTTCCCTTTGGAATCAAAAGTTGGCTTCTTTAGAGGTAACTTAAATGAAAGCATATTAAAAAAAAAAAAATCTTTGATGAAACTCACACTATGGGGAAAAAAAAACAACCCAGAAGACCAAATGGAAAGTGTGGGCGGTAGTTGTGATTATGCTTTTTCAAGCAGTTCCTTAGACACTGCTCTGGGTTTGGGCTCTAATTGTGTTGATGGTCACATTAAGGAACTAAAACTACAAAGGAGCCCATGGGCTATTGTAGTAAAAGTTATTGGTGCCTGCCCGGTGCTCCTCTGTTCAGCCCCTCCACCAGCTGCTGTGAATATTGGAAGCGAATGACTTAGAGCTGTCTCCTGGTCACAGAACTGCCCTTGGCCAACAGCCACTGCCTCTCCAGGAAATGCCTGGGAAACCATGCCTTCCCTACAGCCCCAAACCAATGACTGATTGATGCTGGGGTATAAAATCTTGGCTCCTTGCCGAAATTTAGGACATAACTGCAAGCTTCCCCATGGGATCAGCCTTAAGCCAGCCAGCCAGTCACCAGAGGAGACCATTTGTTTCTTTGCTTAGCTTCTTCTGCTCTGTTTCTTTCATTTCCTTGAAGGTTTCTTCTGAGATCACTCCATCAGGGTATCACTTGAAAGAACTCCAACTGAGGCTTTGCTTCTAGGGAATCTAACCTAAGACATACGCTGGTATTTGGAGGGAAAATGCACAAGGGGATCCACCAAAGTCTGTGAGGGATTGATATCCATCCTCCACCCTCCAACCAGCATGAGTCCCCTTTCATTGGATCTACACATTGGATTTCTACAAGATTTTTGGTGAATGAGAGCTCTTGGATACCAATGTCTAAAAGCTGTTGGACCGGAAGATCTCTAAAGCTGGGTCTAGCTCAACAGTTCTGGAGGAGCTTTTTCTATTCCTCACTGAACAAGAGTGCTGTAGTTTTACTAGGATTTGAGAATGAATGGAGAAAGACCACATATTAAAGAAAACATGGTTGGCTAGAGGAGGCCTCGGGCATCACTAAGAAATTCTTCAGACTGTTTCTCTAGGAGAAGGGATATTATCATCCCTTAGCTTTTCAAAATTGCCACTTCATGGCTGCTTCCCTGAAAAACCCAGATCTGTGATGCCAGAGTAGAAGCTATTGTTGCCCTACCTAGATCCTTTACTGGACTTGGGCATCTGTCTTCCAGTTGTCCTCAGCTAATGAGAGCCACCTCATCTGGAGATGCTGAGGAGTTCATCCCTTAGTCTCCATAATACATCAACTATAGGTCAGGAGGTAGCCATGGCCAGGTGTTTCCAGGTGAGACCACTCTGGTGTAATTTACATTCCAGAGCTCTGCGTAGGGTCACCTGAGACTACATTGTCAACTCCTTTCCCTGCTCCATCCTGCTTCCCTTTCTCCCTTGCTGGATTCTCCTGACAGCACTCCCTCAACAAATCATTTGCAAAACGACTCCTAGGTAAGGCTTTGCTGCTGGAGAATTTGACATATTAATAATTCAGATGGCTCAGGGCCACAGAGAACAAGATTTGGCTGGAGATTAAGCACTAACTGATAAAACTGAGGTCCCTAGAAAACAATTTAGAAGACTTGATTTAGAAAACTTGTGTTTTATTCCCTTTTCAGATTTCCTGAGTATCTCTTCAATGTGGGAAAATAGAGAAAGTAAGGTTTCTGTTTGTTTTCTTATTCAAGAAATTGGAGGGTTTTTGTTTCTTTTTGTTTTGTTTTCCACAGCTCTATCCTCAGTGTTTATAACCGGGGGCTCAAGTACTTGTTGAATGTATTTTAACAGATATTGCAAAATACCTTGTTGATGGACTTTTCTGAGTGCATTTGGAATACAATAAAGATGTAAGAAATGGTAGGCTTAAGGGACAAGATAGAAGATTAACCTAGTTTTAGGTTTATTAACTTTGCTTCTTTTCAACGAAGTGGAATGAGTCTTATTAAATACTAATTATCATCTCCATTCTTTTGCATTCTGATTGTTTTGTTCTTTTAGAGAGTATGCTTCTTACAGAGAAAATAACTTTTTTCAGAATCCTGTATTCAAATACCTATCATATCTGGGCTCTAAGCTATAATTCTTATGGACTGCACTATTACTCAACTCTAAATGCCATTTTAAAAGCCAGTTTTGACATTTATTTAAACCATCTGAGGTCTCCAGACCTCTGGGGAGACGGTGTCTGATGCTAATGACTAATACGAATTTTTGTAGCCTTTGAATGGTTTATGGAGCAGGATGTGATATCAGGATCTTTGAAACATTTAGTGCAGTTAAATCTGGCAACATCTTTGCCGGTATCTTTCTTTATCAAGGACCAAGTACACATATATCTTGATGGATAGAAAGAGTAGTGAGAGGAATTTGGAGAAATTTGGCCCCATTAGCTCCCCTCCCCAGAATAGTAATTTCCTTCCCACCACTTAAGTTATAAGCCTTGGCTGGTAGGGGAGTACAGAGCTGGGACTGGGATGAGGCATCTAACCAAAGTGCAAAATTTTAGTGGGTGCCAAAAAACTCAGTACATAATATTTTAATGCAGTATTTTTTAAAAGAAAGATTTGTTTATTTATTTGAGAGAGACAGAGAGAGAGAGAGAGCACACATGAGTGGGAGAGGGACAGAGAGAGGGAGAGAATCCCTAAGCAGGACCCCCCCCCACACCCCACCCGCCATGACCACCTGAGCTCGGAGCCTGACTCAAGGCTCGATCCCAGGAACCTGAGATCATGACCCAAGCCAAAATCAAGAGTCAGAGGCTTAACTGACTGAGCCAGTTGCCCCAATGCAGTATTTTTTATTGTGGCAAAATTTAGCATCTTAACCATTTTTAAGTCTACAGTTCAGTAGTGTTAAGTTTATTCTCATTGCTCTGAAACAGATCTAAAATTTTTTCATCTTGCAAAATCTGAAGCACTATCCCCACTGAAAAACAATTCCCCTTTTTCCCCTACCCCTGGTCCTTGGTAACCAAAATTCTACTTTCTGTTTTTGTGAATTTGACTACTTTAGATACCTCAGATACGTAGAATCATGCAGCATTTGTACTTTTGTGACTAGGTTATTTCACTTAGCATAATGTTTTCACGGTTCATCCATGTCGTAGAATGTGACAGGATTTCCTTCTTTCTGTAAGGCTGAGGAATATTCCACTGCATGCATATACCACACGTTGTTCTTTATCCATTCGTCCATTGATAGACATCTGGGTTGTTTCTACCTCTTGGCTATTGTGATTAGTGCTGCTATGAACATAAGTGTGCAAATATCTCTGTAAAAGCCTGTTTTCAATTCTTTTGGAATTGAAAACAGAAGTGGGAATTGCTGGATCATATGGTAATTCTAATTTTAATTTTTTGAGGAAACTTCATATTTTTGTTCATAGAGGTTTTATAATTCCACTAATAATGTACAAGAGTTCCAATTTCTCCATATCCTCGCCAACACTTGTTATTTTGTTGTTGTTGTTGTTTTGTGTGTCTGTTTCATTTTGTTTGTTTTTTTTTTGGATAATAGCAATCCTAATGAGAGTGAGGACTATCACATTAAGGTTAGATTTGCATTTCCATTTGTCTGTCATTTTTTGAGAAATGCCTATTTAAGTTCTTTGCCCATTTTATAAATCAGGTTATTTGATTTATTTTCTTGTTGAGTTGTTAGAGTTCTTTTCATATTTTTGTATGTTAATCCCTCATCCAATCTAAGATTTGCAAATATTTCCTGTCATGCCATATGTTGTCTTTTCATCTTGTGTATTTTGATGCACAAAAGTTTTTAAGTTTCATGTAGGCCTATTTATCTATTTTTGCTTTTTTGTTGCCTATTATTTTGGTGTCCTATCCAAGAAATCCATGCCAAGCCTAATGTCATAAAGCTTTTTCCACGTGTTTTCTTCTAGGAGTTTTATAGTTTTAGGTCTTACGTTTAGGTTTTTAATCTGTTTTGAGCTCATTTCCATACATGTTGAAAGATAAGGGTCCAACTTCATCTCATGCAGGCGGACATCTTGTTTTCTGCACACCATTTGAAAAGGCTATCCTTTCTCCCTTGAGTGGTCTCATCAAAGATCATTTGACTATATACGTGAGGGTTTATTTCTGAATTCTTTATTGTATTCCATCAGTCAATGTGTCTTTACATCAGTACCACACTATTTTGATTACTGCAACTTTATATATAATATGTTTTGAAATGAGGAAATGTGAGTTTCCCAACTTTGTCCTTCTTTTTCAAAATTGTTTTGGCTATTTGGTGTCCCTTCAAATTCCATATGAGTTTTAGGATGAATGTTTCAATTTCTGCAAAAAAATGCCATTAAGATTTTGATAAGGATTGCATTGATTCTGTGGATCACTTTGGATAGTATAGATATCTTAACAACGTAATGTTTTGCAGTCTGTGAACACTTTTATTTGTGCCTTTTGTATTTGCTTTCATCAATGTTTTATGGTTTTCAGTGTAATTTTCTTTGGTCAGGTATGTTTTTATGTATTTTATAATAATATCCAAAGCTGTTGTAAATGGAATTGTTTAATTTCCTTTGTAGACTGTTCGTTGTTCATGTATAGAGACACAGCTGATTTTTGTGTATCAATTTTGCCTCCTGCAACTTTGCTGAATTTGATGATTAGTCTTAACAGTTTTCTTTTTTTGTATGTGGAATCCTTAGGGTTTTCTACATAAAAGATCATGCTGTCTGTGAGCAGTTTTACTTCTTCCTATCTGACTTGGCTGACTTTTATTTCTTTTTCTTGTGCAATTGCTCTGGCTAGAACTTCCGATACTGTGTTGAATAGAAGTGGCAAAAGTGGGCTTCCTTAGCTTGTTCTTAATTTAGAGGAAAAGCTTTCCATCTTTCATCATTAAGTATGATACTAGCTGTGGGCTTTTATGCCTGTTCATCTCCCCACCCCAACCCCTGGAAACTCTTTATGTGTTGAGTTTTAAGAATTCCTAACATTTTCTTAACAGTCTTCTTTTATTTCTGTGGCAGTGGTTGTAATGTCCCCTCTTTCATTTCTGACCTTTGTTATTTGAATCTTCTCTTCCTTTTATTTTAATCTAGTTAAGGGCTTGTTCATTTTCTCAATATTTAAAAAAAACCAACTTTTAGTTTCATTGATTTTTTTTTTCTGTTTTTCTATTTCCTATTTCATTACTCTCTGCTCTAATCTTTATTATTGCCTTCCTTTCCCTAGATTTGGGTTAATTTGTTCTTTTTCTAGTTTCTTGAGGTGTAAAGTTATGTTGTTGATTTGTGATCTTTTTTTTCCTTTTTAATATGGGCATTTACTGCTATTAACTTCCTTCTTGACACTACTTTTGCATGGGATATAAGTTTTGCTCTGTTGTGTTTTCATTTTTATTTACCTCAAGATATTTTCTAATTTCTCTTGTGACTTCTTCTTTGACCCATTTGTTTTTTAAGAGTGTTGTTTAATTTCCACATATTTGTGGATTTTCCAGTTTTCCTTGTACAGTTGGTTTCTGGTTTCATTACAATGAGATTTGTATGATTTTAATCTTCTTGAATTTGTTTAGACTTGCTTTTTAGCATACTATATGATCTGTCCTGGATAATGTTCCAAGTGCACTTGAGAAAAATATATATATTCTGCTATTTTGGGGTTGAGTGTTCTGTATGTATCTGTCAAGTACAATGAATATATAGTGTTGTTCACATCCTCTATTTCCTTATTGATCTTCTATCTCATTCTGTTCATTATTGAAGTCTCCTATTATTATTTTGTTGCTGTCTATTTTTCCCTTCAATTTGGCCAAAGTTTGCTTCATATATTTAGGAGCTCTGAAGTTTGATTCATAAATATTTATAATTGTTAATCTTCTTGGGGAATTGACCTTTTATCATTATATAATATTATTTGTCTCTTGTAATAATTTTTGATTTATAGTGTTTTATTAGAAGAGACACTCTTGTTCTGTTTTGGTTACCATTTGCATGTAATATCTTTTCCCAACATGTCTCTTCCAGTCTCTGTGTGTCCTTAAATCAAAAGTGAGTCTCTTGTATACATCCTGTAGTTGGGTCCTGTTTTTTAACCCATTCTGACAACCTATATATTTTGATAAGGAATTATATCCACTTAAACTAGAAGTAATTCCTGCTAGGGAAGGACTTAGTATTGCCATTTTATTAATTCTTTTCTGAATATCTTGTAGTTTTTTGTCTCTTTTCTTCTCTTTCTGCCTTTCTTTATGTTTTCTTGATATTTTGTAGTGATATGTTTTGATTCCTTGACCATTTTATTTTGTATAAATTCTACAGATATTCTTTTGTAGTTATGATTGCAGTTACATAAAATATCTTAGAGTTAGAACATTCTATTTTAAACTGATAAGAGCTTCACTAACATATAAAAATTCTAGTCCTTTACAGCTCTACCCCCCACCTTGTTACTGATAGCATAAATTACATCTTTATGTATGGTATACCTATAACACAGATTTATAGTTTTGAGATGTTTTTGTCATTTAAATTGTATGTGCCAAAATTACAATAGTACAGGGTACTACGTTTGTTCATATATTTATTTTTACTGGAGAACCTTATATTTTAGTATGGTTTTGTATTGCTTCGTAATTGAGTACTCACAGAGATATTCATATATTGCATTAACTTGGTGTCTCTGTGGGAGCAGAAGGGCTTGCAACTTTCTGGTATGCCATCCTGCTGATATCTGACTCACCTTCATCTTTGCTCAGATCTACTCTTAGAAAGATTTCACCTTAGTAAGAATGTAAGTCATTGTTCTCCTCTGCCTGGGGCCTTGCATTTAAACCTTATTTTGTGCAAGAGTGAAAGAATGAACAATATATTTATTTTTAAATGTTAATTCTAGTATAGTTAACATATGTTATATTAGTTTCAGGTGTACAATATAGTGATTCAACAATTCCACACATTACTCAGTGCTCATCATGATAAATGAACTATTAATCCCCATCATCGGTTTCACCGCCCCCCCACTCTGGTAACCATCAGTTTGTTATCTGTAGTTAAGATTCTGTATTTTTGTTTGTCTCTTTTTTCTTTGTTTTGTTAAATTCCACATATGAGTGAAATCATATGGTATTTGTCTTTCTTTGACCTATTTCACTTAGCATTATACTCTCTAGCTCCATTCATGTTGTTGCAAATGGCAAGATTTCATTCTTTTTAATGGCTGAGTAATATTCCCTTGTATATATGTATACACCTCATCTTTATCCATTCATCTATGGATGGACATGTGGGAAAGAATGAACAATATTTTAAACATTAAAATTAATGCAGAAAATCCTTAAAATTTTAAATAAAAACAGCATCAGAATGTTCATTTTATTTTTAAGATGAAATTCTGAGACCACAGACAGGTTACAGGGAATGAATGTTCAATGCAAGGGGGGAAAGTTATGTGGGACTTAGTTGTCCCTATGTGAGTCTTACGGTTAAGCTGCTCACAACTACTTGAAACCAGAACAGATATAATCATCACGTTCAAAACAAGTGTGATGGGGGCTAGGTTGCAAAGGTAGAGAGGGTAGAGAAAAAAGATGCATTTACTGAAATACCCCAGGTACACTTTTTCTCGCTTAGTATGTGCAGACAACCTATGGTCAGGAGATAAGCAAGAATGAAGGCACATCTTAGACAAAAGAGTTAGAGATCCAAGGTATGCAATGTGTTCCTGAATTTAATGGAGAATTTTTTTTTTTTGTCTTTGTGCTTTTTCATTCCAAAGGGAGAATGCAAATTTTGAAACCAAAAGCATCTTTTCTTTAGCAAAAAGCATCTACCATTTTGCAAGACAGTTTGGAGACAGGTGGTAACTAAGGATTTAAAGAGCAAAATTTCAACTCTCTGGAAAAGCTATTGTGTGTTTAAATTGTCCCTAAACGGGGAGATAAGGCTGAATTTTCTGTCTCTAATCCTCCTCCAGCCCTTAGGCCTCTAGGCTTCCTCTCTCTTCAGATGTCTTTGTGTGTACCTGCACGGTATTCATATATTGTTGTTAACTTGGTGTCTCTGTGGGAGAGGAAGGGCCTGTAACTTCCTGGTGTACCATCCTGCTGATGTCTGAATCACCTTCATCTTTGCTCAGATCTGCTCTCAGAAAGATTCTGCCTTCGTAAGAATGTAAGCCATTACGCTTCTCTGCCTGGGGCCTTGCATTTAAACCTTATTTTGCTGTGGGAGTGAAAGGATGAACAGCTTTTTTCTCTGACAGATGGATTTCAGGCCTCTCTGAGGAGGAGGAGGTTTGACTATTGAGCATGAGGACAGGTAGGAGATGTCACACGACCAGCTCTGTTTCTGCAAAAGCTGCCCTTGGGAGCATTGATAAAGCAGAAAGGACTACTTATATGAGTAATATTTGATATTGAGATGATATATCATAAATTGAACGAGGAACCTCTATAGAAAGGAAATGTAGTCATTCTATACTGCTTCTGAGGTTTGTTTTCTAAACAGTCTGGGGAAAACGAGCAGTGGGTGTTTTCCAAGAACCTCCTGGATAGTTCAGTAGGAATGGAGGCTTGCAACACTAACAGTCTCTTAAGTAGAGTAAATCGTTCTCCCTGGAGTAAGACGGATGCCTCAAAAAAATTTTATATTTTTAATATATCCATCCATACCCATTCATTCCTTTATTCAGCACATACTTACAGAGCTTGTAATGTGTTACATATCTGGCATTATTCCAGGCCCTTTGTTTCCAGAAGAAAACAAAACTCTGGAGATACCTATGTCACCTGGGGATATGGAAGGAAGACATGCAGCTTTAGAATGTGTTCTTCAATTTAAATTGTAGAGAATATGAAAAATGTTTGAAAGGAATGAAGCTTAGTATATTAGGTTCTAAAAACTTTTATCCACATGTATCAATTGGAGATTTTGCTTGACTGGCAATTGATTTTCCTAATAATGATGGTTAAGTACCACAAGAACAAAAGTGCCCTCTGAATCATCAAAGAAAATTAGATTCTGTTTAACACAGAACTTGTATTAGATGTATTTCTTAATTATTTGAAAATCTATGCATCTCAATTAATCAGGCAACATGATTAACTAGAGAAGGTTGTTCTTTGGCCTAGTGGGATAATACTGAGTTTACTGTAATATGATTTCTTAAAGTCAGAAAGTCCGTAAAAATGTCTAGGAGGGAGTAAGAGGCAAAAATATTTTAACTATTCATAGATTGATATAAAAGCCAATTGTATGGAAAACTGAGACCAAAAAAAAAAAAAAAAAAAAAAAAGCCCACTGGTCCCTAGTAGTTCAAAGCACTTATGCTATCCAGTACAAGGCTACAAAATTGCAGATAACAAAGACTCAGTGATCTGCTACCAAGCATCACCTCTACCTGAATTTTATTTCTTCTGGTGAATTAACAGAGATAATTCTTCAAAAGACCCTCAGCTTGGAGGAAGAGAGTTTGGAGGAAGAGAACAAACAAATTGACATTGCTGTAGGCTGTCCAGAAATAACCAAATGGAACATCTAGCTCATTGGGTGGCAAGCCAAATGATGTTTGGTTTTTAGTTCAAAGTCCTAAAAATTATAAAACAGAGTCCTAAAAACGTGCTGTGGGAGATGGGCTAGTTAGGGACGTACAAACAGAAGGTATTGGGGTTCAAATGGCCATGGCAATGTGCACATTGCTTTTTTGTCCCATAATTGCAACATATGGCTCATAAGTCTGGGAAATGATACTGTGTGGTGTATCACTGTATAGAGAAAGAATTCCTAATGACTGAGTCACTGGGACAGGTTTCTTTATAATTAGGGTAAAGAGAACACTTGAAATATAACAGTGAGTTTTAGGCCAATGCACTTGGGGTAGAGGAAGTTGATAACCACAGGGAAGAAAACATTAGTGAAAGAAGCCATTTTTAATCAGAACAGTAAAGAGGGCTTTTAGTGCAGAAAGTCTAGAGTGGGAAAAGAAAAATAAAGAGGCAGGGGAGAAAGAGGAACAGCCCACCCTCCCCCACAGTAGAAACATACAATTAAAAAAAAAAAAGGTACACTCTTGGTGTCTGGTCCAGCATGTAAGGAGCTTGGAAGTGATCATTCCATCCTAATAATAGGTAAAAATCTGACCAAGCGGAATATCAGCAACTCTTCTTTGATCTGTCAGAAAATTGAGGTCACACAGCAAACCACTGCCCCCAAAACTGGAGAGACAGATAGGTAGATACAGAGAATCACAACTTACCAGACCATTAACCCATGAGCAAAATCCTCTGCAAGAACCAGGGTTGGGGTAGGAAAACCAAAACTATAATTGATGAATTGCTGGAGGCTAAGTGTGGACAAGTCTGTGAGTTAAAAACTCCGGGGGGGACCCAATCATAGAGGGGTGAGTTTTATCTCCAGGAGCCCTACCAGGTTTCCACAATGAAAATGAAAGAAAAATCCCCTGTGCTTCTGACAAGGGGAGGGGAGAAGTAGCTATTTTGAAATATGCCAGTGCATTCTGTTCTTTTTAACAAGGTCTGCTCTCAGGAGAAACTATTTTTATCAGAGCCCTTATTTGACGGAGGTAGCCTGGATTGTGCAGAGCATAGTGAATGGTGGATGGCTGTCCTGGAGCGTTCCCTGATTAGTGATTTTCATGGTTAATATTTTCCTGCAGCATAGCTTAATATTCCCCTGGCTAATACGTGTGCCAGTTCTAATTGTTTGTAAATGATATTCCGGAGTTTTGTTTTTGGAAAGGCTGTGAAACTAAAGACAAGCTCAAAGGAAAGAGTACATGATCAGTTTGCTTGTCCACATCGAACAAGAGGGAGGTGTGTCCTCCATGTTTCTGCCAACTGTGAGATCCTAGCCTAGTGCTGTTGCATCGAACTTTTAGCAAGGATGGAAATGTTGTGTGTCTGCACTGTCCCATAGGGTAGCTGTTAGCCACGTGTGCTTTTAGCACTTGGAAGTTGGCTAGTGCAGCTAAGAAGCTGAAGTTTAATTTTACGTCATGTTAGTTTAACCATGTGTGGGTAAGGGCTAACCTTTTGGACAGCTCAGGTATGGTCCATACTCTATTGGCCTACACATTCTGGACTTAGACTGGAGAAACAAAGAATTCCTGGAACCTAAACAGTATATTTCAGCAGTGTTTCCACACTTTAACATTTATTGTTTAAAATTAATTATTTATAACACAATTCTTTTGTGGGCATGGCCTATCTCTTGGCTTTCTTGAGACTCTAGGGTGAGGAAAATTTGATTAGTAATTTTATGCTTCAAAAGATAATTTAGCAAAAAAATTTAGCAAACATTAGTAAAAATCATGATTGTTAAATATAGATTCTATTATATTAAGACATCATCCCCTATACAAAATGTCTTGATTTGAAGATTGACCTCAAAGCAAACACGAAGACAAGCATTTGATTGGAGGGGCTTTATTTGGTATGTGAACCCAGAAGCACAGAGGAGAAGCAGAGAAGTGAGAAAGGGAAGGAAGAAAGCCACTAAAGAGTATATTAATTAGTAAGCCATTTCTGTGGGCAACTGGAGCTAATCCTGCTGAGAACTTCTGGGAGAAGGTACAAAGTATACTTTGTAATTGTTCACCAAGAGTTAAGGAAGCAGGAGTATTTATTCACCTACTCTCATTCCTGATTAATTGAGGGTTGTTCCTGTAGAAGGTGGGGAACATCCCAGAGCTTCCAGTTCCTCTAGCTGGAGTTGCTCCTATCCCAGAAAAAAACAAAACAAAACAAAAAAAACTTAGCAATAGGTAGACCTAGAGGCTTGAGTGGGAAGTTCCCTGCATGGTCAAGTCCTGTCCTCCAGAGCTGCACCTGACCTCCAGGGTGGTCTAAGGGAATACCATTAGTGCCCCAAAGTATCTGCTTAAATGTTCAAGAATATCATAAAACTCTTTCTAGGTCCCATTGCAGAGTCTGGTCTGTATTATGCACAAATATTTAACCAGAATTGGAGCAAAACATGAGATGAAAAGCTTTGTTTCCCTAATTATTTCAAGATCTCAATGTCCAGTTAGCCTCATAGGTTCCTATTCTTCTCCCAGCAGGGATGCAGTGTCTTCAGGCTGCCCTGGAATTTCTTCAGTCACCTCAGCTCCCCTGGCCTGCAGTGCATGGTGCCTCTCTTACATCTGTCCTTCCTGAATGGCCCATGCTCAGTCTCCCTTGTGCCATCAAAATGTCTGTTTTCTGGATCTTATTATTATGGGATTCTGATCTTAGATGTGAGAAAAGTCATGATTTTACTAAAGTCATCCTTAGTCAATTAGCCAATTATATGCTTCAAAAAGATGAACTTTAACTCAGACAATCTAAATGTAGAAAGATTTGTAAATGGTAGGATTTCATCCATTGGGACAGGTTAGTAGAGACACTGATGGGGGCCTGAACTAGATATTGTTTCTTTCCTACCCATTACCCATCTCTCTCTCCCTTGTCTTCCATGTTAACAGAATCAAGATTTCTTTAGATAGAAGCAGAGATTAGCAGGATCTCAAGAAAGGCAGGTTCCTACCCCAGCTTCTATAGACAAATCATGATTGGTCTAGACTTGCACTTGTCCAATATGAAGCCACCAATCTTAGAACACTTGAAATGTGACAAGTCCAAATTGAGATGCGCTGCAAGTGTAAAATACACGCTGAATTTCAAATATTTAATTAAAAATGTAAAATAGCTTATTTTATGTTGATTAGGTACTTAAACATTAATACTTTGGATATATTGGAATTGGATTAAATAAAATATATTACTAATATTCATTTCACCTCTTTTTACTTTTTAAATATGGCTTCTAGGCAATTTAAAATTATATATGTGGCTTACTCTGTGATGTTTTTGTAGAAGAGTGTTGATCTAAATGAATTATGATTATCTCTCATGGCCAGTAATTGGTCTAAGGGTGGCGATATGACCCAACTCTATCAATAAGACCTAAAAGTGTGTGGTGTGTAGCTCCTGGGAAAGTGTTTGCTTTCCTAATATAAGAAATAGTCTTGGCTAGCATGTCCTTTGCTCTTTTAATTCTCTTCTCTTCCTTTTTTCTGGAACACAAGTGAGACGCCTGGTAGTCTAGCAGCTCCATTGTGACTGTGAGGCAACAAATAAGCCACCAAGTTTAAGGAATAAATGTAAGTAACTCAGTGTAAAAGATACTAAATTTTGGTTGATATTGTGGATTATCTTAGACTTCTTAGTAAGGTTCTATTTGTTTAGATTCTCCTGGCTTCTTAGTAAGGTTCTATTCTCCTGACATCTTAGTAAGGTTCTATTTGTTTAATTCTGCATTCAAGGTTTTGGTTACATGCAGATAAATGTTCTCTGAAGGGCCGAGAGCCAGTCTGACATTCTCTAGTTATACTCATCATCCTTCAGTTCCCAGCCTGGCTTTGAATGGGGATTTAAGGAAGGCATTTGAAGGAGTTTTAATCTCATAAAGTGGTCTTCATTCACCACTAGAGAGTCAGTTAACTGATTACCTCCACTCAGTATATTACTTTCCTTTTCTAGAAACAGTTGATTCCACATTTGTGTTTATTCAATGTATAAAAAAATACAAGGAAGAGATTAGTCCTGAAACAGTTTGTAGTAGAAACTAACAGTTTACTATCCTGTCCAAATCTATATTCATAGGAGTAGTACATCCATCCACCAGATGCTGCAACAGAAGCTTTTAATAACTTAGCGCTGCCCCCTTCTTCAGAGAACTTCCCTCAGCCTGTGAGAATGACCTCACCCAGAAATGTCTAGGAGATTCTTTTTTTTTTTTTTTAATATTTATTTATTTATTTATTTGACAGAGAAAGAGACAGCGAGAGCAGGAACACAAGCAGGGGGAGTGGGAGAGGGAGAAGCAGGCTTCCTGCCGAGCAGGGAGCCCAATGTGGGACTTGATCCCGGGACCCTGGGATCATGACCTGAGCCGAAGGCAGACGCTTAACGACTGAGCCACCCAGGCGCCCTGTCTAGGAGATTCTATGCCCTCCTCCTGGGGGTGGCCCACAGCTAAAGACTGAAAAGAGGGCCAGATGTTTAGCTTTCTTGCCTCAAGGAGGACCAGCTCTGTGGTACTGTGCATGCTCCAGAACTCCTGTGAGATCATACTGCCGTGGGGCTAGAGTATAGCTAAGACGACATTGTTGCTTAGTTCCTTCCCTTACCGTTTTCTCTTTCCTTCATTCCTTTTCTCTAGCCCTCACTCAAAAAGCCACATGCACAAGAACCCATCTCTCAGGCTCTCCTCCTAGGGAATGTTGACTTAAGACACATTTTAAAGGAAATTAACACTCTGTTCTAGTTTCTCTGTGGAGAAAAGTTACAAGAGTAAGTAATGACATCACATCAGTATTTTTAACAGTTTCTCTGAATAGTTGACAGTTCTTGAAATGAATTGGTAAAACAGGTGTTTTCTCCTGGAGAATTTATAAAGCTAATCCTTATACAGGGAGGAGGCTATACAATGTGTGAAAGTAAGATGTGTGCCAAATCCTATAGACTCTTGAGTTGCACTGAATCTCCCTTCCACTTAAACATTCAGACCACTTGGAAATAGAATACTCAAACCAAATAAATATCTTTGCCCTAAGACTAATTTTACTCCTACCCCAATGAATAGAATTGAGGAGCCATAGATGGAAAAGTGGTTTGGGATTGTCATAAAATTGATGGGAGGCTCAACAGGGGCATGAACTAGTAGGGAAACTTCTCTGTAATATCAGCCAGGTGCCCTGAGGAAATTAATATGTAGATATTGAAATCATAACCAGACCCCTAATACTGAGTCAGACAAGAATTCTGGTGGCAGAGTGACTGGGTAAGAGATTCTAATTAGGAAATGAGAAGAAAGGAAATGAATATGCTCCCCTAAGGATCTGACTGAAGGGTGAAGTTTCCATTCATTTGCATTGGGTATTGTAGTCAAAGTTGGTTTTGTTCCATCAGCCAGGGGAGAACTATGGATAGGAGTTGAGTTTAAATGCGTTTCTGTGTGGCATTACCTGTGTTCTCTCTTCTTTACATTGAGTTCTTGGGACTATAGATATGTGGAGAAAATTGGTTATAAGTATTAAGTTCTTTTGAAAAATAAATTGCATCTATCTGGAATAAGGCAACTTAATGGCTTTGGTCATTAATATTGTCATTATTAATCATTATAATATTATCATTAATATCAAATGAATCTATAGTTATCTTGTGACTAAGAAAGATATATTATACAGAGTATTTTACTGATTTATTTTCACGCACGCATCTTGTGGCCATTTTCATTCATTCAGTGAATATTTAAAAATTTTTTTTTAAGATTTTATTTATTTGACACAGAGAGAACCAGAAAGAGACAGAGAGAGAGAGAGAGACAGAGAGCAAGCACAAGCAAAGGGGGACGGCAGGCAGGGGAGAAGCAGGCTCCCTGCTGAGCAAGGAGCCCGACACGGAGCTCGATCCCAGGACCCTGGGATCATGACCTGAGCCGAAGACAGCCGCTTAACCAACTGAGCCACCCAGGTGCCCTTCATTCAGTGAATATTTTAAAGCTCCTACTGTACCCAAGACTCAGTGCTAGACTTTGGTGAGATCTTATGATCTGATAAGGGAACAAATGTAAAAATAGAACTCAAATCAGGATGCAAAGGGATGTGTGTTAAAAGACAAACATGAAATGCCATGGGGGTTTAGAAGAGAAAAATATTATCTTCAGGAACAGAGACCACTAGAAGAAAAAGTGGCAGATATCTGAAATCATTATCAGCATCATTGTAGATATTATTAAATAATTCTGCATATTAAGTAGGGACAAACAGGACTATGATTTCATGAGTTAACCTCTTTATATACTAAAATCACTTTCCTAGAAATTTTAAGCACTAGAAACTTTTCACAAATACTTTGAGAATCCAAGAGCTTTTATTCTAGAAAACTTCTAAGAATTTTAGAAAATGACTTACTACGTGGAAAGCTCTCTTCAAAAATCTCTGGAGACAAAGTCCAAGGGAAGAGTAATTTTGATGACATCCATCTATTAAAAGAATGCTTTTTCCAGCATCTCTTGAAAATGAAGAATCTCATTTTGAGAAGTTAAGGTTTTCAGGGTCACAGGTTTTCAAAAGTCATCAAAAATGAAAAGAGAAAGAGGAACAAAATGTAAAATCACATCTCATCTTCAGATCTCTGAAACATGGAGGGGTGGGGGTGGGGGAGAGAAAGAGAGAGAGAGAGAGAGAGACCAGATTTGCTAATAGGTACTACTAAAATGCAGATTTACTAATGAGTTTAAAGAAAACCTTGTGCTCATACTGTTTGACTATCTTTTCAAATTGAAAAAGGAAAACTTTCATTAGCTTGAGAGAGAAAACAAGGCAGATATGGGAGAAAAGAGAAAATATAACAAATACCAGAATGTTTACTTTTACTTTATGCTGTTTGAGTTTTGAAATGGATTCCCAATTTCTTTCTTGGTTGTGCATATATGCTAAAACAGGAAAAAGAGTAGAAACTGGTCTTTAGTACTCAATGCCTACATATCATTTATTCATTCATCACCTATTATGCCAGGCACTGTGTGAGGAATCAGGAATACAGAGATAAACCAGATATAGTCTGGAATCTGGTTAGGTTATAGAGAAACAAATATAGCTCTCTCATCAGTGTTAATAAAACTACCACATCATATGTTTTAAATATTCCACTAAGCACCTTACATGCATTTATGAAGAATGTGGAATCTTACCATCTTCATATGTGAATAAACAGGAGCCCACAGAAGTTAAATAACTTGCCTGCAATCCCTCTGGTGAGGCTTGGCACTAAATCATCTTACTATTTGTGTATTTTTAAAAAGCTGTGCTATTTTAAAGGACCTACTGTTTTTTTACAAGAGAAGTGAGAAACTGCCTAGAGTAGGGGGTAAGAAAGAATTTGTCAAGGCTCCCCCGTGTTGGTAATTTTTGATGAGACTTAAAAGGATGAATGGATGGGAGCCATGAGAGCACATACAGAAGCACAGAACATGAGCGAATAACTGCTCAGATGGACCACTGAGTATCCTGGGGAGAGAGACAAGAGACAAGGCTAGAAATGCAAGCAAGATCTTAATGGGCCTGATATGTCTTGTTAGGTGTTTAACAAGACATTGAAGTCATTAGGGAAGGGGTTTCTTAGGACAAGTTCCACAGAGGCAGATCCTGAGGCAAGGATTCAGGTGTAAATGATTTATTAAGGAAACATTCCCAGGAAAAACTGGGTGGATAAAGAAAGACAGAGGAGGGAAAAGAGGCCAAGCAAGGTATTGTAGGAATTAGGAGCAGTAATAGAATACTTTTAGTTGCTTTAATCATGGAAATATTCATAATAAAGATGGCAGCTCACTGAAACCTTGAAGGATTGATCAGGATTTGATAAAAATGGTAGAATGAGGGTGCACCATAGAGATAAGATAAAATAATACCTGAGATAAGATAGAGTCAAAGACAGGATATGAGATAAAACCTAGGAGAATGGCAAGACATAGGTAACAATGTTTTGAAGACCAAATTTTTAGCATCTGCTAATTGGCTTCATTTCAAGGAAAAGTAAGCTTTCTCTTTTTTTTTTTTTTTTTTTTTTTTATGACAGATGGTAGTTTTCCATGGGGAAGTTAGGCTTCTACCCTTACACAGAAACTGGGAGATAGGGGTTCTATTTTTTTTTTTTTTTAATGATTACATTTCAAAGAGATGGTTCCCAGATCCTTAAGAAAGGCATTCTTGGGTTGGAAAACTGTAAAGAGGCTTTTAGGAATATTTACATATCAGAGGGGCAGAAAAAGGATGTAGGATTACAAGTTCTGTAAAGTAAATGCTCTGAGAAAAGTGAGATCAGTGGACTAGAGTCAGGCAAAGCCTGTCCAAGGTTCAGTCAAGCTGAGGGGAACATTAAGGCCTTCTTGGTGAAGACAATCCTTTAGAGTTTTTATGTATTTTATCACTTCCACCTTAATCATGGGAATTAAAACTCAAGTTCAGGAGTTGGCCAACCAGTAACTTTTTATTTAATAATATTTCTGGTGGAATTTTAAGCCTGTAATGAGTTACTACTTTAGACACTAAACAGGGCCCTAGTGACTATTTAAAATGCCTACTTCCTGGCCACAGAGGCCTAAAGAAAAAGTTTTACATGAATTAAGAGATGGGCATTTAACATTTTTAGAGAAAATGGCATTAATCAAAACAGTGAGCTGAAGGGAAGAAGATACGCATCCTAAGTTTCTATAACATATTTTTATGTTTAGCTTTTAATGTATCTCTTCATTTCTTTCTCAGAATAGCATATTTTTTGGAGCATACTTTTATTTGGATCTGGTGGTGCAGATGGTGGAGGGAAATGTGAGTCCCTCGGGGTGCTGTGAAAATGAGAGTGTTGGGGCTGGAGTATAAAATGAAGAGGAAAGACCTATGTGGGAGGTAAAGGAAAAAACAGGAGGAAAAATAATAATGATGATGAGAGCTGAAGAGTGAAAGAGAATGATTCCTTAAAGAATAGAGTGGACATCAAAGTCTGTATCTGTATTTATATCTGTATCTATATAATACATATACATATGTATATATGTATATGTATCTCTATCCAAGCCTCCCTACCACCACTTCTTTTGGAAAACTCAATACCCTCCCCTTCTTTTGGATAACTCTTCTTCCCCTGGTTTCCCATCAAGTGGTTCCAATGGAGAGGGGCAAATATAAGACCTAAATCTCCTGAAGAGTTAGATGTACTACCCAAGATATGAGTGATGGTTAAATGATACAGATAAAGATGGGTGGAACTTGATAGGTTGACCAGCTGTTCTGGTTTGCCCATGACTAGGGGGTTTCCTAGAATTTTCAGTATTAAAACCAGGATGGCCCCAAAGAAAATGAGACAGTTGATCACCTTAGAGATGAGGGTTTTGGTAATTCACAGCCAAAACTATCCTTACTAATAAGACAGGCGACTTTTGTGATCAGCTTCCAAATAAAGATCACCTAATGAGAAATTTAGTAGAGATTTTTGCCTTAAAATGTCACCCTCACACCAATTCATTAAGATATGATTTGGGGTGCTAACTGGAGAATTACAATTTTACAAAATATGAAGGGATGTGTCCAGTAGTCTCTATTAAAACAAAATAAAATTTTGTGGATTTTCTCCTATTTAGAGAAGGCCACGTCACACACTAATTATGCCATGTCCTCACCTCTTGATCTAAACTTTGCAGGTAGGTACATATAAAGAAGTATTTGGAAAGTCTCACAATAAATTATAAAGAAACAACTTAAAGGGGTTAATTGCATATACATTCATTGGTAATGTGTTGTGTACCACCCAATTCTGTATTCAGACACTAACCATCCTCTAAAGCCTAAGTCTTGCTTTGGGTTCTCCAAAAAGCTGAGCCTGAGACAAGGATATCAGTGCAGGTAGATTGTTTGGAAGTGAACCCAGGAAGCACAGGTAGGGGCATAGGGAACATGAAATGGAGGAGAGAAAAGCTAATGAAAATGGAGCTGGATACTCCTGTGGGGAATGGGCTCAACCCCATTAAGATTCTCAGGAAAAATGTAGAAATTGCCCCAGACTTGTTCAACAGATGGATGGGGATTCTGGAATATTTATCCCATGGCTCCTTCCAATTGCTGTTTGAGATTTTGCAGTTTGACAGTCTTTCCTAGCTGAGGTGCTGGAGGTCACTGCCCACCTTCTACACACCGAAGCAGGGAGGGATCAGGTAGGCTGAGGTGATGGAGTACAATGCACCAGAAGCATTGGCTGCAGCATCCTGACATTGCTGCCTGTAAATGTTCCCTCAGTCACCCTAAAGAAATCTACCATAAGCTGAAGAAGACCCTTAAAGATGGCATGGGGTCAATAGGCTTATTTACTGATGATCAATAAAGGCTGAGACAGGTAAAGGAGTGATTCACAACTGCACATGCATTCTTGGTTGAGCAGGATTAGATGCTGAGATTTCTGAAGTCCATTCCAGGACATACCTGTCCACACCCAATGTGTGAGTGAAATGTGAGATCGTTGTAAATATGATTTTGATGAGAATGTGAGAAGGAAGCAAAATTACTGTCCTCTTACGCTTTGAAAATTATTCCTTTTAAAAAATATATCCTTTTCCTTCTCTGCCTTTTTAAAAAAATTCAGCTTTATTGAGATATAATTTGCACATAAAATTATAAAATATTTAAAGTATACATCGTGATGATTTGGTATACATATACAGTGTGAAAAGATCCTCCCTTATCTAGTTAATTAACACATCCATCACCTCACATCTTTATCTTTTTTCATTTTCTCTTCTTATTTTTGGCAAGGGCATTAAATTTCTACTGTCTTAGCAAACTTCAATCACAAACACAGTATCATCAACTACTGTAGTCACCATACCATGTTTTCCATTAGATCCTCAGACCTTATTCATCCTGTAGCAGAAAGTATGTGCCCTTTCACCAACCTCTCCCTGTTTCTCCCATCCCCAACCCCTCCCGGGCAACCACTTTTTTACTGCTTCTATCAGTTTTGACTTTTTATTGACTTAATCTTAACAGAGCATTTCATTGTAGAAAAATAACATGTTATTTGGAGCTAGACATCATATGTTTGGATACTGGACATTGTACTTGTTCGCTAAGAAATTTCAAGCAAAGAAAGTGCTTAAACTCAGTTTCTTCATCTGTGGAATGAGTATCGCATTTTCTACCTCTCAAGGATTCTGCTGTGGTGCACATAAAATCCATTAGGTAAAGAGCTGTGTGAGTCATAGCTACTAATGTCAGCTGTCAATATCATTAAAGGTACTAGTAAAACACTCCCCAAGTGGGACTTTTTTGGAGGATATATGAACCTGTGAGTCTGCATGCTTGTTTTCCCAGGCACATACGTAGCTCAGAAAAAGACCATGGATATGGTGAGATGTGCAATAAAGCTAAAGGGCAACAATTGGAAACCCACAAACATTGATTGCCAATAGAATGATAGGTTGATTGACTGTTCTATTTGTCAGTTGGAATTTAGCCTGTGGAAATTGTGTTAGCAAATGAATGCAGACTAACCCAGGGAAGGGGAACCGTGGTTTTCCATAAAGATGTCAAAAACAGTATTTGGATTAATGTTCGCTGATTCAGAGCGCTCAGTAGAGCCCAGTGGTTTTGCTGTGGGTGTATGTGTATGCTTTTATGGTTGGTTGACTGCACAGCAGACCACAGAGAATAAGGAAGCACTCCTGTGGCTTTGTTCAGAGCTGTATTTCTTGAAACCCCTGAGAGTGGCTTTGATAATCAGCTTTGACATTATGCTTGAAAGGAAATCAGCACTGTTCTTGTTTGGCCCATCATTTTTCTTTTTTCTTTATTCTTTCCAGTTAAAAATGCTCTCTCAAGTCTTACGTAAAAAAAATAATAATAAGTCTTTAACTCAAGGCAGGCAGATTTCAAGAAAGGGGGTGAAAAGACCTCAGTTAAACTCAGTCCCATCAAAATCAGACCTTCCAGGTGGTAACTCAGAAGTCACATTTCAAAACCTTTAGCTTTTGTTCAGCAGTCTGTGGTTACCTCCATTGATCAAAACCCCTTTTCTACATTCTCTGTAGAGGTCATAGGAATGGTTCTCAAACATTAGCATATGTACAAGTCAAGAAGAATATTTTGACAAAAATGCAGGTTTCTGGAAGGTGATGGTGGTATGGAGCATGCATTCTGATTCCCTCCTGGAGATTCAACTGGGGGCTGACCCTGAAGGGTGCCATTTTTTTTCTCTTGGCAAAGTTTACACTTGGCAAAGTTTGCGAAAGTTCAACATCTTTGGAATTTCCCATCTTGACTTGTCATTCTGTCCCTTGTATAATTATTGAATCTACACATAGACCATGTGAGCTTGATCATTTAGAGCTCTTGCTAAGACCTGAAAGACCAGCAGTAAAGACCCCATGCTACTGGTACATCAGTCAGTATGGATGAATCTCACATATAATTAGTTGAGTGAAAGAACAGTCACAAAAGTGCTCATGCTACATGATTCCATTCAGATGAAGCTAAAGAACAGGTGAAATTAATCGATGGTGAAGGAAGGCATAAGAGTGGCTACCTCTGGCTGGGTGACTGTGTAAGCAGAAAGAGTTAGGGGTCCCCAGATAAAGGAAGAAATCATTTCAGCCACCCAGCTATTTTCTGTGATCTTTGCCTTACCCACTCCACTTTCCCCTAGCACGCTTGTGGCAGAACTTCCTAGTAGGTGTCAGAATTACAAAGAAGTGCAAAAACCTTCGTAGTTAAGGATTTTAAGGGAAAAAGAGAATGCAAATACTATCAGTATCTACCAGGCCAGAAAATAGCCTAACGGTATCATTGACGATAAATCAGTGGTAAAACTCCCAGTGCTGTTTCAAAAGTAAGCAAGGCCCTGCATTCACTACCTGAGATAAGGAGCCCAAGATCTATTTAGCTTATCCCAGCTCTCAGCTCCTGGAGCATGTCCATAACCCTTCCCCCTTATCTGACTGTTACCTCTGCATCATTATAATGTTATGATAAAATTCCCCTTTCTGAATACTCATCATAACCCTAAATAAAATAAACACACTCACCCCTGCTCAGGGAGTCCTGGCTTTGGAGGTTATGCCCCATGATCTCCTCATTTGCTACAAATAAAATTTCCTTAGTGTGACAACTCCACCTGGTACAATCTCTAACTTACCAAGGAGTGGACTCACAGTAGTTTGGTTATAATTGTACACTGGGAAGGAGTTTGGGGAGGCTTATGGGGTGTTGGAAATTATATCCTGATCTGGATGATGATCATGTGGGCTGTATATATACACAAGAAATCAAGGTACTATATACTTAAGATTTCCACATTATACATTTTATTGTGTATATGGTATTTTCCAACTGAATTACACACACACACACACACACACACACTCTGAAGGACTCCAGTTAAGTGTAAGGAGTAAACAGCTATGACCTTTTCATGCTACTTTGAAGGCCTTCCCTCTTGAGTTGAATTTACAGATAGGCAGAACAGATTATGACTAACACCTTTTGTTCACCCACATCACCCACAGGCTGACTGATATCTAAAGTTGTACTTTTATTGAAAAGTTTAACTCTTTCTCAAAGGGTCCCACATATCTGGAAAAAGTAATCATGTGTCATTAACATTTGATCATAAAATAAGAGGAGGTTTTAGAATTCACATAGTTTAGTGGTTCTCAAATCTGGCTCTGTATCAGAATCACCTGGAAAGCTTCAAAATATGGACTTGTCAGTTGTATCTTAGACCTACTGAGTCAGAACCTCTGGGAGTAGGGTGCCCAGGGAACAGTGTGTGTATGTGTGTGACATTGTAATTGGAATTAGTCCAAATGATCTCCCATGCAGGAATTTCTCCATGTATTACAATGATAGCAAGCTCCACATTTCCTTGTATATAGATTATGATGTTTCCAGAGATCCTTCCCATGGATCATGTCATCTGAGTCTTAACTCTAAGGGGTAGATAAAAGTGGTATCATTTCTCTTTTGCAGATGAGGAGATAGAAGCTCAGTGAAATTAAGTGACTTCCCCTTATCAGTAAGGGTAGTCAGGTCTTTTGTTCTAGACCTCCTCTTACTCTCTCACTGTGAATAGGAAGTCCTACCCCGCTTCTTCTTGAATATTTTTTTTAAAATAAACTTTTATTTTAGAATAGTTTTGGATTTACAGAAAAATGTGAAATTAGTATAAAGTTCCTATATAGCCCATACCCAGTGGGCTACTCCTACTATTAACATTTTACATTAATATGATATATTTATCATAATTACTGAACCAATATTGCTACATTACTATTAACTAAAGACCATATTTTTTTCAGATTTCCTTAGCTTTTGCCTAATGTCATTTTTCTGTTCCAGGATAACACCTACATGTCTCCTTAGGCTTCTCTTGGTTGTAACAGTTTTACAGATTTTCCTTGTTTTTGATGACCTGACAGTTTTGAGGAGTACTGTTCTGGCATTTTGCAAAATGTCCTTCAATTGGGATTTGTCTGATATTTTTATTACAGTTAGATTGAGGTAATATGCTTTTGGGAGGGAGACCACAGAAGTAAAGTGCTATTCTCACCACATCATATCGAGGGTCGATACTATCAATACGAATTATCACTGTTGATGTTGACCTTGATTATCTGGCTTGAAGTTTCTCCACTGTGAAGTTACTCTTTTTCCCCCATTCCATACTCTGCTCTTTGGAAGAAAGTCACTATTTGCAGCTAACACTTAAGCAGTGGAGAGTTATTCTTCACTTCCTTAAAGACAGAGTAACTACATGAATTATTTTAAATTCTTCTTCACTAGATTATTTTTTGTTCCTGCCCATTTATTTATGTGGTTATTTATTTATATCAGTGTGGGTATTTATTTATTTAAACTCATGGATATTTATTTGATACTTTGGGTTATAATCCCGTGCTACCTTATTTATTGCTCAAATTGTTCCCACTTTGGCCATTGCAAACTCTTTCAGTTGGTTCCTGTGTCTCTTTGACATACCTAGATGTCTGCGTGTATGTGTGTAAGAGAGAACACTTGCTTATTTTCTAGCACTACAAGATGCTTCAAGGCTCATCTTGTTTATTTCCTGACTCAGTCTTAATATCAGCCATTTCTCTAAGAAGCCCTGATTCCTTTTATTGGAGAATAGTATTAGAAATCAAGAGCTGGGTGCTGAATGGATCATTAAATGACTCCTGTGATATTCTAGGTTAGTTCAAACTCTCTGGCTATTTATGATAACAAATCTACTTTTTAAAAAAATCTACAGGATTTCTTAGTATTTAAAATACTAGGAAAATGAAATAAAACATATAAAATACAAATCCACATTTTTTATTTGAGTAAACAAACCTAAAATTGCCTTTCAAAAAATGAGTAAACATTACAGAAAAATTGCTAACAATAGTTTCTAAATGCTCATTCTCAAGTTTTATACTTCCTTATTACAGACTGGTAACATAGTTTGTTGATCAGCACTGGTCTTTGGACAGCACTTTTCGGTAGCTGTCCATTGGTCCATCACTGGTGACTCATTTTTTGGAGCTGGTATTTCTTTCCCCTATAACTTCCAGCCAACAGGTTCAAGTTCTGTTTTCTGGAGCAATAAGGCACAAGAAAGACCCTCTTTCACATTAAACATTCCTGATACTTAAAGACAGTTGTCATGTCTCTCAGAGACCCAACAAATCCTTCTCAGTTTTTTCTATTGATTTTCCTAAAATGGATTTCCATTGTATTCGCCTTATTCTGGGCCTGTTCATCTCAATGGACTCCAGTTCATTTATATTTTCTTAAAACAGCATTACAAGTTGAACACAGAACCTTAAATGTGGAAGTCTGTACCTTCCTTGCAAGAGCTCTCAGCTGCTCTACCCTCCAACCTTCACAGTTTGGAGACTACTTTCTTTCTTGGATTTACTATATCCTTTATCCCCTGTACATGTCAGTCACCTTAAGAAGCCCAGGTCTTCAAGGTAATGCCTTATTTCTGACATGACTCTGTCCATCACCTTTTTTGATCTCATAGCCCACCCTCTCCATCACTTAAAACACTCCCTGGTGCCTCCAAGACTCACAGTCATGAGTAAAATACCCCATAATCTCACCCTCTCCTGGGACCATCCCCTTCACTACTTGTTCTAATTGGAAACCTTATCACCTTGCTTCCCTTGCAACTCAGCTGATGGTTGCTTCCTTTTTTACACTGTTGGTGCCACTGGGTTTGATGATGTGTGGATGTTCTGTTTGCTCCTCATTGCCATTCCAAATCCTCTTCCTAATTCTTCTCTAAACACTATCCCTCAACTTGGCTCTCATGCCATTACTTTATTCCACCTGCTACCCCTTATTTGTTGTAATTATCTGTACACTTATTTGTTCACTGCCCATGTTCCTTGAACATTTTAGCTCTTGGATAATTGTTAGGCTCTCTAGAATGAATTCATTGGTAGCTTAGTTCCCTGTTCTCTCTTGCCATGCTCTTGTCCTGCACCCTCCCCCACTCACTGAGTCTTTATACTCTATAGACATTGTCATTGCCAATAACTGCACCCCCTCTATTCTCTCAGTGCCAAACATGCCACACTGCCACTACCACCTCCTACCCTTCCATCTCACTCCCCCTAGTATACGCCTGCAGTAGTTCCTAGTTCTGAGAACTCCAAACAGTGGATACAATCACCTCCTCTCGGTCTGTCAAAACCACCTGAAATCCTCACTTTTCTCCTTATCCAGCTCAAATCCCATGGCCAGCCATTATGATTACTCTCTTGTCTGTTAACCCAGCACCCTTATTGTACACAGCCTTTGCCACATCTTTCTGCCTACTCTATACCTCTTCACCTGTCATTGAAAGTGGCTGGAGAAAAATATGTAGCCGTGCTGATTGGTCTCACGTTCATTCACAGTTACCAACCTTAATTGTGTCTTGGACTACACAGCACTCCTATTTTCCCCATCCATTCATTCTCCCAGTCTCCTACAAAAAACCATTTTATACCCTCCCACCTGTGCTCTGACCTTCCACACCTCCCTCCTCATCCTGATGCTCACATGATGGCCTTGCTTTCCATTTCATGAAGAAAATGGAAATATTCATAGGAATACTCTTACAACTCCCACTACCACTTGTGCTCCCCTATCTGCATTTTTTGGCTTCCCTCCTGTTAGCAAGCCTGAACTACCCATACCCCTAGCTAAGGGCAATCCCTCCATTTGTGCACTAGATTCCATCCTTTCCTCATCTTCTTAAGGTCATCAATCTAGTAATTCTTCTTTCCCTTTCCTATTTTTTTTTTCCTTTCCTGGAATCTTCACAATAGCATGGAAGCATGCTGTTATTTTTCCTTTCTTAACTATAGTTCTATCTAGCCATTACCTCACTTGTGTCCTTCCCTTTACAGTAGAGCTCAAAGGGTTCTGTCAGTTGTCCAGTCTTCTATTTTCCTCCTTCCATTCTCTCTTGAACTCACTCCAATCAATTGTAACCCCCATTACACCATTAAAACTTCTTCTATCAAGGTCACCAGTGATTTCTGCATTGAAAAATCTTGTCCTGAATTCATCCTCATTCTTTATTTCACTTGAGCTTTCAGCAGCGGATGATAAGCTCTCTTTTATTTGAAATGCCTTCTTTATTAGGCTTTCTGGGTACCATGTTTGCCTGGTTTTCCTACTTGTAGGACCACTTTTTTAGTCCACTGTGCTGGTTCTTCCTCATCTTCCCAGTCTCTAAAATTTGGGATATATTTAAAGAGGTTTAGTCCTTGGAACTTTTTATTCTCACTCTCTTGGTTATTTCAACCAAGCTTATGGATTTAAGTATTTGTTTATTGACGCCTACCAAATTTATATTATCAACCTGGACTTCTTCCCTGAACTACCGATTCTTATATCCACCTTCCTGATTGATATATCCAATTGGTCATTTCATAGGTATTTAAAAATAAATATATCCCAAGCTGAGCTCCCATTATTTGACCTAAAACTTGCTCATGTGCAGTCTTCATTTCAGCAAATGCCCAGGCCCCACTTAGTGGTATTATCTTGACTCCTCTGTTTCCTAAGCTGTGTCTGATAAATAAGAAAATGCTATTGGTCTTCCTTCAAAATAGATCCATAATTTAACCACCTCTTAGCCCTTTCACTGTTACCATCTTGGTTTAAGTCACCATCATTTTTGCCTGGATTATCAACAATATCTCCTAACTAGTCTCCTTGCATGCTTCAATACAGGGGCCACTCTTGCTGATCTGGTGAAATTCCCAGTCAGTTTATGTCCTTCCCCTGTTCAAGCCTTCCTCTGGCTTTTCTCTTGCCTCAGAGTGAGATCCAGTACTCTGAGAGTGACCCACAAGGGCCTAGAAAATCAGCTCTGCGTCACCTCTCTGATTGTATCTCTTACTGCTCTCGGTCTTGCTCACTTTGCTCCAGCCACACTGGGCTCTTCACTGCCAGGCCTCCTCAGCCTTTGCCCCGGATATTCTTTCTCTCTATCCTTCCTGAGATATGCATGGCTTGTTTATTTTGTCCTTTTTATCTTTTCTCAAATACCCCCTCTCAACAAAGACTTCCGTATCCATTTTATCTAAAATTGCAACCCTCTCATTCCCAACATTTATTCCACTTTCTTGCCGTCTTTTTCATCATTTTTCTTCTCTAGCACTTTTGTCTGGTTCATCATTTGTTTTTCCACTAGAATGCAGGTCTTATGGGTAGGGTTTTGTGTGCGGATTGTTCATTGGTATATTGCCACACCTACAACAGCGCATGGCATATAGCAGTAATGCAATAAACATTTATTGAGTGAATGAATGGTTAATTGAATGCAAGGAATGTTGGGCTTTTACTTCCCATAACATGAACACTATATATCACAAATACAACCTAAATGTGGATCAGATTCTCATTGGTTTAAGCAATCACATCCCACTTAATCAACCACAATTCCCAGCTCTTTTTCATATGAACTCCTCCCAAGCCCGGAGTTCCCTATTGTGCATTCATAAAATTATTTTTAAATTCCCACACATGGCCCTTTATAAACTTCATCTTGTTATTTTAAACTCAGCAGTCCAAGTCTGCCAAGAGATAATTCTGGATATTGATTTTGATGTATCTTACATTAACATTCTCTTCTAGCTTTGATAAGCTCTGTTATTTGACTTCATTTATGTTCATTATAATGTTTAATCAGACAGGAGAAATTGAAGAGCCACGGGGTTACCGAAAGAGAAGTTGTAACACACTGCATTTTCCAAAAACCACTGTACCATTACATGTACATGCTCTTCTTATACTGTGATGCTGATGCTCCTCCCATGGAGAGATTGGACCCAAGTTCCCTTCCCTTGAGCCTGGATGGTTCTTGCAATTGCCTCAATCAATCAAGTATGATAGAAGTAACTCTATGTGACTTGTAAAGCTAAACTAGAGATGGTCACACTGCTACTACCTGGTTTTTTATTTCTTGAGACATGAATCATGGGGCCCTGAACTGACATATAAGATGTTCAATTACACTGAGGCCAGCATTCTGGAGAAACCACATAAAAAGACCACATAGAGACAGAGAATGAAATCTGAGAAGCCCCAGATATTCAGGACCCCAGTTACTTAAGTCTTTGCAGCCCTGTCACCAGACACGTGAGTGAAGAAGGTTTGAAGATGACATTAGTCTCAGTCACCATCTGACTACAACCCTAAAAAAGGTTTGAAGACCCCAAATCAGGACTGCCTAGCTGACCAGTCCCAAATTTCTCACCTGTAGGAACTATGAGAGGTAATAAATGACGATTGTGTTTTAAGTCACTAACTTTTAGAGTGATCTGTTACACAGCATGGGTGCCTAACATCAACCACGTTGTTGAGTATATATGGTTAAAATCCTGTTCTGGGGAGCAGTCTGTTCTATTGACTCAGGTCTCGGGTATTACACCTGAGAAGCACTCAAGATCAGGAGAGATGCTAACAACTTCTGTGGGAGGATTTGACTGCTTTATCCTGAGTAGTAAATCTTCAAAACAGAAAACTGTTTGGAATAAACTAGAATGATGGTAAAAGTGAATTGAGACAGAGTGAAGATGACTAGAAAGCAAGCTTTGGAAGGTTGGGGCAAGAATGGAGATGGGTTCTGGTTCACTATTTTACTTATACTGGCCATTCTTTTAATTTATTTGAGGGAAATTTGAAGAAATGATTGCTTTGGCACAGTTTTGAATCTCTGCTAATACAAGCTCCATTTCTTCATTCAATTGCTCCATACCCACCGGTGCCCGTGCTCCTCACTTTAGTTCTGATTTACAAATAAGAAGACCATATTCTAACAACTTTTTTTTCTAATAACTTCTGAGCTGGAGGGAAAAATGTTACTTTCAATATCTTTGCTTCAAATTTACATTCTCTTATTTGAGGGAGAAAAAAACCAAGCCTAAACTCTTTCATTTACTCCACCAGTGTCTGATATATTGTACCCTTTGGATCTCCAACATTTTATATGGGATTTCAATTGATTTCTTTTTGCCTTTTTTTGATTGTAGGCAGCCTGAGTGTATTTAAAGGTATAAACTCTATCTCAAGTTTTTCATTTAAAAAGATATTTCCTCCACCTCTGCGCCTTTACTCCTCTTGCTGTCATAACACCAATATTTTAAAATGATTTTGCTCATATTAATCACTTTCTCAACCTGAACTACAAATCTTATAAGTGTGTACTTTCCAAGAATAGACAATTTATTAATGTCTTCTTTTCCCAACACCTCTCTTTATAATAGTTCTCTAAACCGATTTAATTACAATGTCTGAAATTTTGCCTCTTAGACACTTATTTAAGGAGTGTGGTATGTAGAATAAGCCATGATTGAGTTTAAATTAACTCAAGATTATTTTTTAACAGGCTATAAGGGGTTGACTTCCTCTTATGCTTCCTTTCCCAATGGAATCTGACCATGCAAAAAATGCATACAAAGATCAGTAGCCAAAAGAGAAACAAAGAACAATGTTGTTAATTTATTGCATTCAAGTGTCAGACAGTTTCATTCTATATTCAGATGATAGCTGTGCTGGTTTTAATTCTGGGGCCAAAGTGTGTTGCTACCCAGTTCTGTTCAGAATCTAAATAATGTTGGATATTTTGAGATATATTTGCAATGGAGTGATTCTGATACCTCCTTTCCTGTCAATCACATGGGCAAGGATGTTGCTTACCTCTGGAAAGTAGGCCTCTAGCCTTTCATGGTATGCTTCTAACATGGTGACAGGGAGAGAAGACAAGTAAAATGAGCTTCCTGGTGAAGAATAGGAAGTAAAAGAGAATAAGTGGGACCTTAGACACTGCCTTTTATAGATACAATTCCTATGCTTACAGTACCTGATCCAGTAAATATTTTATACTTTGGTACATCTGATTATCAACTCCTCCTTCCATGAGGGTAATAACTGAGTAGAGAGGGATCAGAAACTCCTTGGTAGGTATCTCCCTAAGTGGAGAAAAGAAGAAGAAATTACCTTGGTTGGGACAACATACCTGCCTGAGGAATAGGGCATACCATCTACCATAGTTGGTTCTGGCTGCTATTATAAAATACTGAGTGGCTTAAACAATGAACATTCATTTCTCACAGCTCTGGAGGCTGGAAGTCTGAGATCAGGGTGCCAGTATGGTTGAGTTCTTGGTGAGTGCCCTCTTCCTGGTTTCCTCACATGGTGGGAGGTCAGAGGGGTGACGGGAGGAGGGTACAAGAGAGAAAGGAAGCTCTATTGTATCTCTTAATATAAGGGCACTAATCCTATCCTGAAGGTTCTACCATCATGACCAAATCACCTTCCAAAGGCCCCACCAACAAATATCATCATCTTATCGGGGATTAGGGTTTCAAGATACAAATTTTAGGGGGATGCAAACATATAGGCCATAACACTATCCTTCATCTGCCCTATCTTCCCCAGACATTTATTTCTTTTTCCAGTTGAGTCTCACAGCTGCATCACTAGTTGAGCTTGATCGTGATTGATAACTTTAGGACAGTTACAACAAGACATGCCAAGACTTAGTGGTTTAAAACCATAACGATTTCTTGTCTCTTCTGAGTCTGTCAGTCAACTGGGTGTTTCCACTGATCTTGGCTGAGCTCACTCATCCATCTATAGTCAGCTGGTGGTTTAGCTAGAGGCTGGCTGGTCTAGGATGGTCTCAAATGGGACAACATGGGTCTCTTCCATATGTCTCTCAAGTCTCTCCAGCAGGCTAGTGTGGGCATGTTCTCATGATGGTTGCACAAAATCAAGGGCAAGAAAGCCTGCTTATGTTACATTTTTTCTTGTTCCATTGGCCAAAGCAAGTCATATAACCAAGTACAGAATCAGAGTGGGAAGGGAATACTCAGTTACAGGACAAGGAGAATTCAGGAATGCTATTAATTGAGGTTATGACTTAAGAGAAGCAGTATATCAGGAGAATCATGCTTATCACCTTCTTGATTCTAATGTCACACCCATAGAACTGTCTGTGATAATGGAGATGTTCTATATCTATGATGTCCCATAAGGTAGCCAACTAGCCATTTGTAGCTATTTAAATTTAATTTAAATGAAATAAAATTAGAAAATGAGTTCTTTATAATAGCTTATTTCTTATCTTAGTAGCTAGCAGTATACTAATCACTGTTCCTAATATTTTACCCTGAATCAGTGAGGTGAGAAATTGTGCTATTGTACTTAGAAGTCCCTATACTAGGTCAAAATGGGCCATTAACTTTGGTATATTGGAGGCATTGCTGTGCCCTACTGGGAAGTGATTTAAATTGATTAGGTCAATCTCAGCCAGTTATTCTTTGAGAGAACTTTCAGCAGCCTACCATAATGGAGGAGGTGATAAGTTTCCTCTCTGCAGACTTGTTAAAAAGTTGCAATGAAGCCAGATCTCAGATCTAGCTATCTCTGCCTCATTTACAGACATTTATTAGCAAGTGAAATTGGGAATATACACACTGTGCTCTGCAGGCTCAATAAAGACTCCATCTCTTATTTTTAGGTGATTTAATAGTACCTTCAATAAATTTGGGATATTGGAATATTCCATAAAATATTCACCCAAGACAAAGGTAGCAGGTTGCAGCTAAGCATACAATGAAGTCCTCTTCATTATCTGCTGAATGCTGAATTGTTTATGAATCAAGCTTAGGGTACCATTCCTAACTGAGAAGAATCTAGGATACCTTGAATTTTATACCCAGTGCATACAAGGGTCTGAATGGCTCTTGCATATTCCTAACCAACCCGAATACGCTGAGCACCATAAATGTCACCAGTATAAACCCATTTCTAAAATCCATTGTGGTGATTAAAAAAAACTACTAGACTCAATAAACAAAATTCACTTCTGACATAAATTATGCTAATTCATAAAAACCTTAGATTTTGTTGTGAGATCAACATTTCTGCAGAACTTGGAGTAATTACCCTGGAAGTATGGTCTTTGATGGAGTGCTAACAAGTCACGCTGGAGGATTTGGGGCAACTGAATATCCAGTGGTCTAGATTAAAATGAGCGTGCACACATATATTTTCTATTTTTCCTGAAGTATCATGAAATAAACTCGAGACCACATGGTTTAAGGTGAAAACTTGTACTCTTATATTGAGTTCTCAACTCAGATTATGACAAAATTTATTTTTTTCAAAAGGCTGGTTTGTTTTTGTCTTGTTTAAAGTTTCACTAGCAATTTCTAGTTTTAAAACATCTGTGCTAGAAAATGTGGCAAATGTAATTTTGGTTAATTACAAGTTTCAAAGTTTTGTGGATGTTGTTTAATACATGATTAGTTTTTATAAGGATTTCAAGGAAACTTGGAAAAGAGGTGATTTTTTGTTTCTAGATTATGCATTTCAGTACTCCCCTACAAATTTTATTATATATTATTTAAATTCTTTATGCATTTATTTACCTCTTGTGTTCTTCATCTATCAAAACTTTAAAAATCTTGTTTAAAATCTTCTCCATTGGTTGTAATTCTGTCCATTTCATCTTAAAGTTTTTAATTTATGCATTTGGTGAGCCGTTATTTTATGCATACCATTTTATGACTGCTAAATTTACATTGCAAATGTATATTTGAACAATAAAACATGACACTTTAATTTGAATCATCTTTCATTCGGCGGGATGTAAACTCTTGATAATTTATTATTAATATTATTCAGAAAGAGTACAGGATTGATATAATTTCTGAAGACTTGCATGCTTAAGACCTTATTTTTCTTCCTTCTCACGAATAATGGCTTGACTGTATAAAATTACTGGTTCACAAGCCTTGTCTGTTCTAGTCTTTCCTCCATTTTTTGCTGGCACTTATTTTCTTTATTTTGAGGTAGCTTGTGTTTCTTACCTTGTTTCGTTGGATTTTTTTGTTTTTGTTTTTGTATTCTACTCATTCAAAAATGCCTCTAGCAGGTGCCTAGTTGTGGGTTTCTTTCTTACTGTTTTTTGTCTGTTTTTGTTGGAACAGGTGAGCTTTTTTAACCATCACACTTGGGTACTTTCTTGAACTTTTTCTTTTAAACTTGGTCTTTACTGCATTTGGTTCTGATGTTCCTTTGTTTTATATCAGCATATATGCCTATAACTCTTAAACTAGATTTTTATTCCCTAGCTCCTTATATATAATTTCCTACCACATTGTTTTCATCTTTTTCTTTTTTTTAATTTTTTAATTTTTAATTTTTTTTTTAAGATTTTATTTATTTGTGAGAGAGAGAATGAGAGACAGAGAGCATGAGAGGGAGGAGGGTCAGAGGGAGAAGCAGACTCCCCACTGAGCAGGGAGCCCGATGTGGGACTCGATCCCGGGACTCCAGGATCATGACCTGAGCCGAAGGCAGTCGCTTAACCAACTGAGCCACCCAGGCGCCCTTCATCTTTTTCTTTTAAATTCTGAGAAAAATCTCTCAATTCTGTCCTTCCCAGCTCTGCGATTTTCAGTGATGTTGGATCTGCTTTCTTACCTCTGGTGAGGATTTTAACTCGATTTTCCAGTGTTGGTGTACTTAAAATCCTTCCCTATCTCCTCACTCACCTTGTCTCAACTTACTGCTTTGTACCTTACTCTGAGGTTCTATATTCATCTCCGTCTTTTATGGTTGTTATTATGGCTTTCTGTTTCTATTTTATGTAGACTAAGGCACAGCTTCTGTGTCAACAGAGATTCAGTCATTCATTCAACAGTTATTTGCCGAATACCTTTTTCATGCTCAGTAGCACCTTTATTAGTCACAGACATTAAACAAAATAATTATACAAATAATTATATTCTGACAAAATCACAGGATGCCCTGAGAGTATATAATAGGGGTGTACTTTAATCTGGGGGGTAAAGCAAGGACTCCTTGAGAAGGTAAAACCTGAATAAAGAGTAGCAGTGATCTAGTTAAAAGAGAGAAGAGAGAGTGGGTGAGAACCTTCTAGGTAAAGTGCCCAGCTTGGGCATAGGAGGTCAAAAATTCTGTTTCTTTCCATGGTGCTCTTCCTCTGAGTTTTTAGGATAAAATCCTCTTTCTGGTCTTTATTGCATTTGGTTCTGATGTTCCTTTGTTTTATATCAGCAGATATGCCTATAACTCTTAAGATCTGCAGAATTTCTTAAAGATCATGTGTTGGCATATTTCTGTTTATTCTTGATTGAGGGAAATTTTTTTCTGGACCTTGGTCAGGGCACAGAGCCTGAAGATAGGCCTAAGTTTAGCATTCTGTCCGCTTTGGGGGTTATGGAAACCCTTTCTCATGGCAAAGTTGAATCATGAGCTAATGCTAATGTGTGTATCTCTAAGTCAAGCTGTCCTGTCTAGCATGACTTTTCTGGACTAGATGATGTCTCCTGCTCAAACTGCATGATGTGGCTGTCTCACTAAAATGGGCTGCAAGCTTTGTTTGGGAGTTAGATGCCAAGGCTCCATGAGTCAGGGTCAGCCTGGTGGGAAGCATTTTCCTCCTCTTCTTTCCCAGCAAGTAGAGCTGCTCCGTGTCATGTAGCAAGGCAGCAACAACCCAATATCAGATGACTTTATAGACAGAGGACATTCCTTCCAAATTCTGGAGCAAGGTCACTCAGCACTCTTCATTTTGGGGTCATCTGATCATTTTGTTTTGTTTTGGTTATTTTATCTTCTGTGTATTTATATGTGTTTCGTGGTATGTAAGAAGTTGTGACAGATGTTATTTTAAATGAAGTCTTTGGATATAATTTTAGTCTGCCAATTTCTTGGAACTAGTTGATTTTAAAACCAGAGATTCTTTTGGTGAATTAAAACATTTTAGCAGAAAGAAAAAGCATGTATAAAGTCTAGATCAGCATTTTCATTAACTAGTACTTTTATCATCTGGTATGGACCTGTGGGGACTTGGGGTCATATAGAGAGATGGGAAAGAGAGAACACTGATCTGTGAAGAATCCTAGCCCTGACGTTAAATGTGACCTTCCTGGAGTCACATTCCCTCTCTGCAAAAGGAGGTACTCAGAAAGGCAGTGTTTTCTAAGTTGTTCTGCAATGTTCTAGGGCCTTGCCACTCAAAACGTGCTCCTGCACTAGCTGCATTATATCGCCTGAGAGCTTGTGAGAAATTAGAATCTCAGGCCCCAATCCAAAGGCCCCAATGCAAAGATATTGAATCTGGATTTTAATGAGACCCCAGGTTATTCCTGTACTTGTGAAAGTTTGAGGAGCTCTGATCCAGGGGGTGTCTGTGGTGCCATAGGGCTCCTCTAGGGATGTGGGGGAAGGAAAGAGAAGAGTGTTAGGAGAGAGGTTTCCTTCACTCTGCTCCCCTTAACCTGCCTCAAACAGGGAAACTCTGCTTTATTCCCTTTAAAGGAAATTAATTACCACTGCCCAGGTATTTTCTTTTGGGAAAGATAGATCCTTCTGCAAATAAGAAAATTGTTTGACTAGACGATCATCAACATTCTTTCAACTTAAAAGTTTCACACCTACACTTTCTTTCAAAGACAAGAGAAAGGCAAATTTATTATAGCTTTGGAGGAAAACAATTAATACAATATCAAGCATACAAACTTGATTTCTTGGAGCCCACGTGGGATTAGCTTGAGATCAGGCTGTCAGAAATCCAGGAGAGGAAACCTTGCTTTCTGCAGGAGGCAAGACATTGATCCTGTCATACCTCTAAGGCCCAGAGGACAGCCTCCTGCCTGGACACCTACAGAACACCGGGAAGGAGCAGGACAGTTCCTCCAGTATTCCCAGCCTCCAAGCCAAGTTTTTGGAAATGTCAGTTTTTGGCATAAGGCATAGAATTGTCAAATGGCAAATTATTTCTTCAATGGCAAGATGTGTTTGTACTCCTTTAGCAAAATGTATTGTTAGTTCTTATCTGGCCAAAAAAAAAAAATCAAGTATTCATTTATCTCCTTCCCTTCCTCTCGGCTATGCCACAATAATGCTGCATTACAATCACCCCAAACTCAGTGTCTTTAAAGCATTAATCTTTTTTTGTTTTAATTCTCACAAACCTGTGGGCACTGGGAGACTGGCTGGTTTGAGTTGGCCTGCTCATTTTCTGAGGTGTACTGGCAGGTTGACTGGGCCTGGCTGGTCCGAGGGGGGCCTCTGCTGAAATGAGTCAGGTCTCCTCCCCAAATCTGATGCCAGCCTGTGTGTGCCTGTTATCACAGGAAATTGCAGAGAAGCAGGGAAGAAGTAGAAATGGGCAAGTGTTCTTCATGCCTCTGCTTTCCTCCCATTTGCTAACTTCCCGTTGGCCTATACAAGTCACATGGCCAAGCCCAGCGAGAGAGAATGGGAGGGGCTAGAAAGCTACAGGATAAAGGGTGTGGATGCACAGATGTCATTAATTAAATTTAATTTAAATCAATTAAATGAAATATGAAGCTACCACACATGATCTTAAACAGGAATCGGCAGGAATTTAATTGTAAGAAGTACAGTTCTCACACAAGGAGCCTTAGAACAAGGATATGTTAGAAAGATGGATCTCAATGAACTATAGCAAAAAATGATAAGCACTAGTACAAAGTGGCTAGATTGATGACTTTTCAATATTCCCATTACATTATGATAATATAGGGAGAAGCATAAGGCATTCATTTTATTTTTTCCTATTTCTGGTTTGGGAGATACTATGTCCTTTCTCTTTTATGAATTCACCAAGTAAAAGCTAAATATATTATTGCCCAAATGATTTATGGCTAATTCAGCTTTACTAGGTCCCAGGGTGGCATTTACATGTGACCAATTATCTCTGCCAAGTCCTTCTTCCATGGTCTACTTAGGACCTCCTGTTGTGGTCTGCCTTTAAAATGCTTTCATGTAAGCATTTGAGAAAGTCATGTGGCTGACAGTTACTGCAAGATACTTTTGTCTCCCGACTCTTTGACAATCAGAAATAATCTGCATGTCCTACCTGCCCCTTTGTCCCAGAGAAAGCTTTGCTGGAGATGTCCAGACCTGAGAGAGGAGAATCAGTCTGAAATCTGTGAGCCACCCTAAGTATGTCAGTAATAACCCAAATTAATTTGAGTCTTGTTTTCCCTCCTCTTGGAGCTGGGAGCATATTGGGTGGGAAGGTTAATACAGTGCAGTCTTATCTCCTCTGGGCAATTCTGCCGACTTGGAATAGTTTTGCATTTCCTCCCTGGGAAGGAAATGTGCTCTGCCATAGTGATAAGGAGAATGGCAAAGAGGTCAATCCAGAGAGATTAAGATGCCTACCAATTGCTCCCTGTGCTGCACAGGGTTATTATGAATCTAGGAAGTGAGGGGCTCAGTTAATTTTAGTTCTGAATAACTCAGTCTCCATGGGGTTCTTTTAGGAGATGCAAACAACTCAACAGAACCTTGTTAAAAAGACTTCATTCTGTGCATCCAGGGAGAGAGCCCACATGTGATTTTTACACAGGAGACAACTTAGTGTCAATTCAGCCAAAAAGAAAATCAGACTTCCGTACTTTTCAAGAATCTATTGTAGGGGAGGAAAAACATTTCCCTAACCCTCTTAGGATCCCTGGCTAGGTCTGAAAATTAAATTGACAAAGACTGATTAGCAGAAGAAAAGCACACAAACTTATTTAATATAAATTTTATGTGGTAAGGGAGGCTTCAGAAGGAAATGAAGAGCCAAAGAAACAGTAAAACCAGGACATTTTTATGTTAGGTTTGATGAAGAGCAGACAGTCATGTAAGAAATAGCATAGCAAACTGGAGGAGGTTTAGCAAGGCTGGTTTGTTCAGATTCTTCTCTGCATGTCTTTGTCTTAGGAGATAAGGATGTTCCTTTCTTCCGGGTGTAGGTAGGGCACCTCTTACATGAGGGTTTTATGACCAGTTTCAGGACAGAACTTGGGGAAAGGTCAGAGTGACCTTCCTGCTTCTATTTTCTTAAACTCCTTCAGCTAAAAATATTCAGTATGCCAAGGTGCCATATTTTGGGGTAGCATGTCCTGAACCCCATCACTATCAAGCTCACCTCCCATGCCTTTGCTAAATTAGAATAATTTTGCTCCCTGAGTTGGTAAAAAAAGAACAAGAATTGGTAACAACTCCCTCCTAACCATTAATTCAATGCTGTTATTTTTTTCTTTTCTTTCTTTTTTTTTTTTTTTTTACTGGTGGCAAAGCAGAAATTCCCACAGGCCTTGAATGCTAATGAGGTGCCAAGAAGTGCTGACAGGAACTATGCATAGTGAGAAGAGTTCATATCTAACTTCTGGGCAGACTTTCCTTAAAAAATACCTTACCATTCCATAAGAAATAAGGAAGAGGAAATCCTTGGACAGAACCCGATTATTGGTCTCTGTTTCTTGCTCTCCTATGTCCCTCCATTTCCTGACCTCTTTTCTGTTTCTCTCTGTAGCTCAGATTGCTGTCTACCCTCCTATTTAAAAATCTGTCTTCCTCAGCTGCCGTGACCAAACTCTACCTTAGTCAAGAAAATCTTTAAGATATTCTGCAGGCACCAACTGTAGGCCTCCAAAAGAATGAAATGTAATATGAATAAGAGAATGAGTGAATGAATGAACGGATGGACGAGTGAATGAATCAGTGGATGAATGCATGAACGAAGTGGGCTCCACTCTCTGTAGCCAAATCCAACAGAATAAAAGGAATAAAGAAACTTCTATTTATTCTCAGTATGATGACATTCCAAGGTCAACTTACGTTCAGACTTCTCACAAAATTATGGGAACCATGATCATGTCATTCAATGGGCCGGTAAGCTTTCAGATGATAGGCATCCCAGGAAAGCTCAAAACTGCATTTCCTCCACAACCTCCCTCCCCCCTCCAGACTGGGGAACAGAATTAATTCTGGAGCCGTGCTGTCCACTAGAAAAATAATGGGGGCTGCGTATGTGATTTTATGTTTTCTCATAGCCACTTTTTAACAAAAGGAAGAATAAACAGTATTTTATGGGTTGAATTGTGTCTTCTCCAAAAAAGGATGTTGGAGTCCTAACCCCAGTACCTCAGAATGTGACCTGATTTGGAGATAGGGTATTTAAAGAGGGTATCAAGTTAAAATGAGGTCATTAGAGTTGGTACTAATCCAATATGACAGTTATCCTTATAAAAATTACAAATTTGGACACAGGCATAGAAGGAAGATGATGTGAAGGGACCTCAGTGAGAAGTCAGCCATCTGTAAGCCAAGGAAGAAGGCCTGGACAGACTTTTCTTCCTTCACAGCCCCTTGAAGGAACCAATCTAGCCAACACTTTGATCTTGGACTTCTAGCCTCCAGGACTGTGAACAGTGAATCTCTGTTGTTTAAGCCCCTCAGTTAGTGGTACATTACTACCAGCAGCTCTAACAAACTTACATTCAGTGAAATGATTTTTAAAAATTACATTTTTTATTCAACCCCAAATATCAAAAACATTCTTTCTAATTCAGTGTGTATTTGACACAGCACCTCTCAGTCTGGACTCACCATATTTCAAGTGTTTAGTAACCATGCGTGGCTTGTGGGTCCCATAGTAGAGAGCATGGATCTAATATGAGCTGAGTCCTAAGGGGAAAGATCCTGTTCCCCACTTCCCCAAGCTGAGCGCACACAGACAGACCACTCCAGGGAACTATACGGTTGGGAGACAGGTGGAATTTGGGGACTTTAACTTCATGTCTGAAGATGGTAATTAAATAAAAAAAAAAAAAAAGGTCTTCCATTTTGTTCCATTATTGTGGTTCTGCTTATAAAGAGCGTATGTATTTTAAATCCTGGCAATTCGGTGCATTTCCTACTCGGGCAAATTGGCCAATTCAACGTTATTACTTTAATCATACAAATGCAGACTTTAGAAGTGATTTACCATAGAAACTGAGAAAAAAACCCACCTCTCTCCAACTAAAAATGTAACAGTCTCTCTATAAATATGCACAACCATATGACAAACAATTTCTGGGGCACAGTGCTACATTTTATTTCCTTTAAAGAAGTCAATATGGTGGATCTTGAGCACCATTTGCAAGTGTGAATTCTCCATTTGCATGCCTACTTTGGGCCTGCTGGGCAGGGTCTTCATCCTTGGGTCAGTCCATCATCTGTCACTTTTCAATTTGTTTAATGATGCTAGAGGAAAGGAGTGAATGGAGAAGCCATTTCTGATATTTGTCATCTGCTTTCTTTCTAGATCTTAAAAACAAACACTGACAAATTAATATGGTTGGTTATGTCAAATACATTCTCCAAGAAAAAGAAACACTTGATGGGATGTGATATTATGATTTATAATAAGAAATATATGGTCTTTGTTCCCATTTCTGGCACAGAGCTCCTAAAACCCTTGGAATTTCCTAAATGAGGAGAGCAATAAATGTGTCTTTTGTCGTGTTAATAAGGTGACTTTTGGAAAGCACCTAAAGATAGGTGCTGGTTGTCAGTGGAGCCAACCATATGATTAGAGGGTTGGAACTTTCAGTGCCATCCCCTGACTTTTAGGAAAGGGAGAGAGGCTGGAGGTTGAATCCATCACCAGTGGTCAACGATTTAATCATCTTTTCTATGTAATGAAGCCTGTATAAAAATCCAAAAGGAGGGGGTTTGGAGAGCTTCCAGGTTGGGGAACCAGAACACTGCCATGTGCCACTGAGCCAGGCCCCAAACTCCACAAGGACAGAAGTTCCTTTGTTCAGGACCTTGCCCTTTGTATCTCTTCTTCTAGGTAGTGATTCCTGTCCTTTCATATCCTTTGCAGTAAACTGGTAATCTTGTGAGTAAACAAGTTTCCTGAATTCTGTGAGCTGCACTAGCATGTTGATCAAACCCAAGAAGGGGTTCATGGGAACCTCTGCCTTATAGCCAGTTGGTCAGAAGTCCATCAGAAATCCAGGTAACACCCTGGACTTGCAATTGGTATCTGAAATTAGAGGAGGTGACAGTCTTCTGGGACTGAGCCCTTAACCTGTGGGATCTGATGCTATCTCTGGGTAGTCAAATTGAGTTGAATGGGAGGACACGCAGCTGGTAGAGATTTGCTTGGTGGTGTGGGGACCCCTCTACCCCCTGCCCACATACACACACATCGGACTTGGTATCAGAATCAATATGGGACAACTGGCAAAACTGCTATTGAACAGCTGTGTTCTCCAGTTGTAGTAGTCTAGTGGAGGAAAGACAGTTGAGTCCCACGTAATTCTGAGAGGAATGTGAGCATTATAAGACTGTTGAGGAAGGACTGAGACAAGCACTGCTAGGGCCCCTGAAGGGCTGGCTATTTGCATCAGTCCCCATCCATGCTTCTGTTTTCTTCTTACTCTGTGTCCTCTCTCTGACATGGAATCTTCACCTGAAGATTCCTAAACCCTTCTCTGTCCTGGACCAGACTTTGACATTCTAGAACCCTCTATCCAGTTGCATACTGGACATCCTCACTCCAGGTCTCTCCAACAGACTGAACTCCAGATGATAAACAGCTTCAGCTTTCCCTCTCAAGCTTTTCCTCCTTCCTGCTTTCCTTTCATAGTAACAGGGTCCATTTACTGCTGGGAAGCCAGGGATCATGAGGGACTCCCTCCTCTTCCTCATGGCCCACCTCAGTCAGCTGCTGTGTCCTGTGCGTGCTGTTGCCTAAATTCCACTTGAATCTGCTTCTCTCCAGTCATCAGCTCCACACCCCACCTCCACCCAGGCCACCATCATTTCTCACCAGGATCATGCAACAGCTTCCTCATAGGCCTTCTGCCCTGATTCTTACCCCTTCCAGTTTGTTCTCCAAGCTTCAGAGGGATTTTCCAAAGGAGCAGGTGTGATTAGGTGTCTTCCTGTTTCCATCCTTCGTCAGTGCCTGACATCAAAGGGTAAACCCTGTAGTGCTTCATGTTGTGGCCTCTGTCTAATTCTCTGGCAGCCCTGTCACTTGCCTCTCCCTGTCCAGTTCTATATCAGTGGTTCTTAAGCATCAGCATCAGCATCCCTGAGGAACTTGTTAGAAATGCAGATTCTAGGGCCCACCCAAGCCCTACTGAATCAGAAGCTCTGGCCCAGCATCCTGTGTCATAAGGAGGCTTGCTTCCAGGGGATTCTGATTGAGCTAAAGTTTAAGAACTGCGATCAGTATTAAGAACCACTGGAACAGATGCTTACTTGTGTCAAAGAGAGAACAAGTCAGGACTTAGTAAGGGGAGGCTTTACTCTAAAGGATTATCGCAAGGTGGGGGGAGAAGGGCTGCTGCGATGGGGAGGAGGTTCTGTCCATAAGATCTGCCAGCATCTTTAGGGTTAAGCAAAAAGGACTTTTCTTTTATAGAGAAGAGTGAACTCAGCTCTAGGAAGGGCTGGATGTGGGAAGTGGGAGGAAGGGCAGGGGCATGGCAGGACAATAGAACTGAGGGTGTTTTACCTTGAAGACATCGATTCTCAGGACGGGAAATTTGGAGGGTCTGTGTCTGGCTTTGTCTAGATAAACGAGGTCATCTTGCGTTTTCTCTAAGTTTTATGGAGGAGGTGCTTCTTTGCCGTAGGCCATTCTGGAAGACAAAAGTGTGTTTGTGCGCGTGAGGGGGCGGGGGCGGGGGGATTGCTTCCTGTTTTCCAGGAGCTCATTCCAGCTGTGTCCACTCTGAATGTAGCCCTTTACCCTTGTTCTTCCCACCACCTGGAGCCCACCTGCCTGGTTCTCTGCACCCACTCTCGCCCTACCCTTCCACATTCTGCGGGTCCTGGCGTCATCTTAACTGAACCTCCTCTCCTGTGCTGGACTCCACATCATCTGCACTCCCTATCTCCAGTCCTAACTCAGTGCCTGGCACCTGGCTGGAGTCAATGTGTACCGAACAAATGAAGGAAAGTAGAGAAGTTTCTTGGAAGATATGTTAATTTAAGAAGCTCTCTTAGTGCTTGATAATAATCCCTCAAGACCTTTTTTTTTTTTCCTTCTCTGCATTTAGAAGTCAGTCAGAAGTGTCACATTCCCTCTTGAAAGCTCTTTGAAACTGCTCCTAAAATGGCTGCCATTTTATCGACCTCACTGGAGCTCTCTTTTTCCAAGCTCAGCTGCTTAGTGGTGGGTTGTTTTTTTTTTGTTGTTGTTGTTTTTTAACATTTCTGTTGTGCTCTTCAGGGCAGGATAGAGGTGTTACAGCATTCTAATGTTCTACCAGGCTGCAGATAAGAATTTAACAGCCCATGGGAGGGCCAATTAGAGTCAATTATAATGTAATTGAACCAACTTGTATTCCTTGTCTGTATAGAACTTCTTTTTGGGAAGAAGATTATGCTTCCCTTCACATCATGATTGGGGCAAATCTCAGCTGCACAGATTCACAGGAAATGGTTCTGACCCTAGATCCTGGAATAGAGTTTCATGGAGGCTAAAATGTCCTGGAAGATCAAAGCCAGAGAAGCTCAGCTCAGTTCCGTTATTTTGAAAAGGCAAGGGAAATGCTGACTTCCCTAATTTCTTCCTTTTTCTTTCTTTTTTAAGATAAGAGTGCTGCTAAATTCTTACAAAGAATTAGGGCATAGATGAAGTCACAGTCAGTGACTGTGGGAAGTTAGGACACTCAACCTGTTGAAAAAGGCAGAAAGGAGAAAGAGGTGAGGGTGACATTCTCTCCAGTGTCTCCATTGCTGGGTGTTGGAAGTGGTGCCCCCATGGGTGGATTGACGCTGTCCCTTCCCCACCAACCTTCCCCTGGAAACTGGCCTTTGGACGATTGGAGAGGGGAGCCACTGGTTAGATGATTTCTTCTTTCTCACTCCACCCAGCCACCATCACATCCCAGCTTTGGGATGTAACTGATAATGGATTCTCGAAGGCTCTGGTCCATGATTGGTTATATAGTTTCCCTAGTGGCAGTGACCTCCTATCTGCTCTCCCTCCTTCCCTTCTTGACTCTTTCTGCTTCTTGCTCCTCTCCCCTGGTGTTATATATCCTAATAAAATGATGTAGCACACACCCTCAGCCTTACCCTCAGCTTTCTGATGAACCTGGGATAATATGGATTACATTTGTGAAAATGGGAAAAGAAAGCAGGTTTTGACTGATTTGCATATTTTCCCATTCCCCATTCTCTAGAAAACAGCTTAGTGGTCTGAGAGCCCAGTCCATGACAGAGGGCTTCCAAAGTGATAGAAGGAAAGTTACGTGCTGGTCCCAGATATAAAGCTGTTTGAATACTCACCAGTTCCCTTGACTAGTGACAAGTCTGCGGCTTCCATTGTTTTCCAGAATGTAAGAGGAAGTAGCTTATGTGACAGACTCAGTCTCCCTTTTAAGGGCTTAGATTAATTCAAACTCACCTGATTAATTAAGGCCCATCCTGGAAAACTTCTTTTTACTCAGAATCAATTGGCTTGCAACTTTAATTACACCTGCAGAGTCAGTTCAGCTTTGCAATATTCTATTGGCTAGAGGAAAGGTATGGATTCCACCCACACTCAAGGGGAGGGAATTATTCAAAGACAGGGATACTAGAAGGTGGTGGTCATTAGGGATGATCCTAGGGTCTGTCCCTCACACTGAGGCAATACAAGGTAGAGGCACAACATCAAGATTAGGTCACAGAAAGACACTGGTAAAAATGATGTCTCAGTGGGCCAAGCGCCTGGCCTTTTTTCTATTTCCTGGCTTCTAAAAGTCCCATGATTTTTGCATGGGAGGGAGAGACTCAGTAATGATGATTATTAATAAAAATTACTCAAAATTTGGGTATAAAGTGAAAGGTGGGTAGCTTGCTTTTTCAGTGTCAGGCTCATCCAGGGATTAGGCAAATGCATGTTCTTTCACAGTTTGCTACTGATTAGAGGTCCCAGACTCAGTGAAGCTATATGCTATCATGCAGATATTTTTCAGTAGAAATGTAAATTACTTCCAATCAGTGGAACAGATCATCTCAAAGGTTATGGTTTATCACCCTGTTGGACATTAACCATCTTTGTAGGCAGCCTGTCCTAACCTGCCTTTATTAACTTGGCTATGAATACCTATCTTTTCAAATGTGCTTTGGGCTGGTTTTAACACCTTACTATTTCTCTCGGTAATTAATGAGTTGAATAAATCTTTGACGTGTTCATTTTATATTTGCCTAAGCATTATTATGTCATTTTTTTGAAAATTATACTTTAACAATGGGATGGAATTTTTCATCAGCCAGGCAGGAGAGTAGAGTTTATTTAATTGTGACAAATAAAGAAAAGTGAATTTTTTAACCCAATATTGTGGGGTATGGTTCAAAGCTTCAGCAGTCCTCTCAGATTCTAAGAAGAAATAAATTTCCTTGCTATGCTCTTTTGGGGGAAGGAAGGAAGGAAATAAAACCCATAGCCAACCCAACTTCTGTGTACTTATAAATGCCTGATCTGTGGTCCACAGTTTGAGAGTATAGTATATAACTACCAGATATGGTAATGATGGTAGCAGGGAGTCAAAGATCCATTGTGAGGGCAAAGCACACAAGTCAGAGCCCCCATCACAAATGTTTTGCTGAGAAGTGTCTCAGATTGGGTACTCAGATATGATTGAATTCCAACAAAATCCTCCAGTATTGCTCAAGTGTGATTTAATCTGGTTCTTGATAGATACAGTGTAATTCAATTAAATATAATCTGGTAAATTATTTTATTTATAAATATATATGCCCTTTATTATGCATAGTTGATATTTTATCCATTATATATAAATGCATAGACACATATAGGTAGGGGTGTGTGTGTGTATACGTATACATATGCGTATGTTATGGTAATTTTGACTTCATGCTATCTGCATCTTCCACATTTACTTTAGAACATAATGCTTGAATGAGACATGACACCACTGCACCTGGTACCAAGCCTGGTGTTAGACGGCTGCTTCACAAATGCTTGGTCTGGGTGGCATAAGATGTTTCACATGCAAGTTATGTAAAGAAGTGTTGTTTCAGGCTGAGCCCTGCTTAGCTTCTTAGTAAACACTGTGGTGCCCCACCCAGGAAATTTTCTGCATAACTCAGGGCTCAGCTACTATACAGGTGTTGATCAATAAGAGCACAGAGCTGCCCCCAGGCTTCCTGTCAAGAGAATCAGCTCAAATAACAGGAGCTGCTTTGCCCAGGAATGCTTGGAGATTTTGCCCCTTCCCCCAATGTGGGGGCAGCCCAGAGGCAATGACTGGCTGATATCAGGGCACAAAGCTGGTTCCCCTTGCCTCAGTGGGGGACGGGTAACTCTATGGTGCTGTTTATGCTCCTGACTCCTAGAACGGTCAGGCTGAGGCCAGATGCCAGCTGATATCACACCCTTTCTCCGCTCCTTCCCTGACCGTATCCTGTATCCCTTTCTAGTCTTGTGAGCTCACCCCCAATAAGTTACCTGCACAAGAATCCCCATCTTGGGCTCTGCATTCAAGGAACACAACCTAAAACTTGCTGAGCCTGTTTTCCTACTCTGAGTCATTGCTGAATGTTGCCTCTGTACCAAAGACACATGCAGCCTCTCAAATACACTCCCTAGGAGCGATGCTTCTGTTACTCACTGAGGAGGGGAAATGATGCATTCCACATAACTGAATTTCTACCACTTTAAGCCCTGAAACTATTTAATCAATAGAGGTTTGTGGAAAATAATTTTGTGACATCAGTAAAATGGGGAATTCCCTGGACTTCAATTCAGATGACCTCATTTTTCAGCCAGACTCCACATCTAACTCGCTGTGTAGATGCAGCAAGGTTATTCATGGGAGGTACATTTTCATTACCAGTAAAATGGGGATCATCTAACTGCCCTGATCACTTTGCAGATTACCAGGAGGAACCAATGGGTAATGAATGTGAAAACATTTTAGAAACTGTCAAATGAGTTTATTATTCCATAGTCTCTTGTATGCAAGAGAAAATTGCAATCGACTTAAGCTCATTTCTCTAGGAAGTTCACAGCATGAGGCTGTAGTTAGATTTAGGAGCTCAGTCATCACTGCAGTTTTGTCTTTCCTCTAATTTCTTGGCAATTCTTACTTCTTTTTAGCTTTGTTCTAAGAAAGGCTCTCTGCATGTGGAAGAAAGTTGGCTTCAGTTAACATACCTCCATTCCTACTACCTATCCAGGCCTTAAGGCATCCTGAAGAGCTTATGATCCAGGGGAAAAGAGGACAGTTTTCTGTATAACTCTGGAAAAAATCATGGGGAAAACTAAAGGAGCAGGCTTGGGCACATGCCCATCCCTGAACCAATTGCTGTGGCCAATGGAAAGAAATACACTATTTGGACAGAAATGGGTTTTATGACTTTTTTTTTTTTTTTGAGGCTCATGGAGTTCAGCTCCACCAGAACCATATGGAACAAATAGGAATGCTGTGGAATGTGGAAGTGATAATTTTCTCAAAAGACAGATAGCAGATTGACAACCATATGTACACTAGAGTATTGTGTAAGTTAGAAGGTATAATAACTATCAAGCAGAATATATTAAACTTTTATTGATATCGCAAGACCATTGATAACTAATCAGTCCTTCTGGTTCATTATTGTTATAATTCATATAGTGAGTAGGGTTGTTACTATCTATACCAAATTGCCCCAGACTCTTAAAATATTGTTGAATACTTACATCTGTATTTTTATGTAGTTTTCCTATTTTCTTCTTGCCTGTTATAGAAGTTTTAATACACTTATTTCAAGTGCCTCTTCCATACAATCTACTATGGGCCAACAATTCAGAAAACCATGTTAAAATAGAACTTTGTCTAAAATAAGAGCATGTACGTTTTGAGAGAGACTCTCCTCTAAGAAAAGTCCCTGGACATTGTGACTTCTTATTTTATTGCTTAGAAGCCTCTTGTTCTTAGCTGCTCTGAATTGAGATTTCTGGTCTTAAGGACCAAATAGCCCTTTCTACCTCAAAATATAGTAAATGTTAAGGAATCTAGATTGGGTATCTAAAGTTTAGGGGTTCTATTCCACTGATATGGGATCAGGTGAATTAGGACAAGTGCTGAATTCAGAATGAGAAGACTTTGATTAGATTTCTGGGTCTTCCACTTACTGGTTAATCAGGTTAATTTGGTACTTATTATTAAAGCACTTTCTAAATGCAAGGCACAGGGATAGATGTTACAGATATAATAGGGGTTCTAGCAAATAACTTTTCAGTTACCTGTTGCTAGGTAATCATTCACCCCAGAACTCAGTAGCTAAAAGCTGTGGCATTTTATATCCTTGTGATTCTGCAATCTGGGCTGGGCTTGATGGTTCTTCTGCTGGTCTCACTTAGAGTGTTTCAGTTGTTTAGAAGTTACCCCGGGGCTGGGGCTGCAGGTTCTGGAGGACTTCACTCACAAATCTGGTTAATGCTCTTCTTCATGGTCTCTTTCACATAGTCTCATCTTAGAGTAGCCTAGCTCAGGCTTTATTACCGCATGACAACTGGTTCAGAGAATGAGTATACCATAAAGCAGGATGAATATCTATTTACATCATGCTTGCTAATGTCTCATTGGCCATGGCTAGTCACATGGCCAAATCCATACTCAGTGCTAGAGGAGAATACACAACAGCAAAAACACCAGGAGGTGAGTTTCATCGAGTGCTACCAAATTGTCTACCATTGGTGGTTCTAACTCAGAGTGGAATCACTAGAACTCCAAATAGCCTCACTTTAACAAAAATTTCACTGACAAATATTGGGCATTAACAGTTAAGATTTCTATTGAGGAAAGTGTTCCACTGCTAAGAGTATATATATTTTAAAGTCATTGGACTATATAATCTCTTGCAAGTTGAACATTTTATGATTTTATGACTCCAGGAGTTCGTGGGCCACTTAGTTGATCTGTCCTTGGATGATAGCACATATTCTTATCTACTCCACTGGATACCTGCCGAGATGGATACAATAATGTCTCCACATCGCTTAGAGGTCTTCAACAGACACACTGAATGCATCCACTGAATTTCAGTTCCCTTTCTGCATCACATCCTGCATAGGAAATACCTCCTCCATTTAGAACACTAATATCCATAATTATGAGCACTTATGAATTTAAAGGCAGGTGTTAACATTAAATAAATATGTAGTGTGAACATAAATTCATTTGAAATGTGCTATCCTGTGTATGTGACTGTGGTATTACTGTTCCCCTGTCAATAGCACATGCTTTTTATTTTATTTCTAAAATTTCAGGTAGTTAGCATATAAGAACTACGATGGGTATTAATTATTGAACCCTTATCATGTTCCAGGCACCATGTTAGCGCTTTTCATCTCATCCCTCTAATCTTTACAGAATCCTTACAAAATTGATATTATTATTACTCCCATTGACTGGACAAAGAAGGATACTGAGGCTTGGTAAATGATCCAAGTCCATGCGGCTGAGTTAGTGACAGAGCTGGGGTATGAACCCAGAACCTTCAGGCCATAAAACCAGTTTTACAGTCCTCCCATACCTCACCCCTTCCTCTTGCGATCAATAACCTAATCTAAGATGCAGGGTTTTAGTACAGAGAAAACAATACGCTTGTTTGGACAGAGCTAGACTCTGTAGCCATAGCCTACTACATGGGTTCTCAACCTTTTGAAATCAACCAGGGAGCTTTTAACAAAATGTTAACGCCTGGGTCTCACCCTCTTTATTCCTGATTGAAATTGGCTTTGGTGAAACCCAGGCACTGGGCTTTTTGAAAGCTTCCCAAGTAGTTTTAACTATGCAGCCAAGATGGAGCATCACTAACTCAGAGGGACTACCTATATGTCTGTGCCTCCAGGAGCCACTTGCAGGACCTTGACTGTTCCATGGCATTGCAGATAATACTTCTGTATGGAATGCTCTTACTTCCTTAGTCCTTAAAAACTCCTAATCATGCTTCAAAATCCAAGCCCAGTGAACAAAAGGAAGTAACCAAGGAAAAGAAAAGTGATGCAAATATTCAGACCACCATTATACAAATATCTGGGCTCGTGATCATGAACTGCCTCTCAGGTGTTCCTGGGACACCCCCTCCACACCCTGACAGCTGACACCTGAATTCTTCCTTCTTAATTCTTAGCCTCTACTGTCTGCCCCAGCCTTTCTGGGGTCTCTCAATTTTAGAGGAGATGTTCCCATCACACCAGTTTCTGGGGATCCACTGGCAGGTGATTGGGGAAAAGGGGATGATACTGGTGTTTCAGCCTCACTCTCTTTTCTGATGGTCTGATCAGAGATGAGTTCAGTGAGAATGTGTGGTGGGCCACAGTGCTGATGGCAGTGGTGAGGTTCATGTGTGGCTCCTCTCCTGGGAGGGTGCAGTTTGTTTATTTATTAGGATAAGGGCAATTTACTGTCATCCTATATTCTAAAAACTATTTGGATTTTAGGGGAAATGAAGAAGACCCAGAAAAAAGTTGACAAATGGAAAACCACTGTGGGGAAAAATAACATATATATAATCAAACACCAAAACTCAAATGAATTTAAATTCTACCAAGTTCTATCTTGTTTATTAAAACCTATTAGGACTTTTTTTTAAGAATTAAAATAATTAGGGCAGAGCAAGATGGCGGAGGAGTAGGAGACCTGGATTTCGTCTCCTCTCAGGAATTCAGCTGGAGAGGGATCAAACCATTCTGAACACCTACAAACTCAACAGGAGATTGAAGAAAAGAAGAGCAAAAACTCTCTCATCAGAAAAGGGACCACTTTCTGGAAGGTAGGACGTGCGGAGAAGTGAATCCGAGGCGATACTCGGGAGGATAGACGGCGGGGGAGGGGCCTCCGTCGGCC
>NC_138378.1:33404915-33431410 GCF_054177405.1 Leptonychotes weddellii
CCCTTGAAGACAGTTACTGTAAGTATCCCCATTTTACAGATCAGAAAACCGAGACATGGAAACATTAGTTGATTTCATTTACTGAAGGATATTCAGCTAATAAGTTGGGGGAGGGGGATCCCAAGGAGTCTAGCTCTGAGCTCTAGGCTCTTAGCTTGCACACTTGACCATCTTCTGGCATAGTTGTGAAAGGCAAAGACATTATAGTTGTTATCAACAGGTGATTTGTGATTTTTTGTACGTATTACACTCAAGAATCATATGACCAAGAGAGATCATTTGCTAAGATTTCAAAAAGACCATCTAGATGGGGCACCTGGTTGGCTCAGTTGTTAAGCGTCTGCCTTCAGCTCAGGTCATGATCCTGGGGTCCTGGGATTGAGCCCCACATCAGGCTCCCTGCTCTGCGGGGAAGCCTTCTTCTCCCTCTCCTACTCCCCCTGCTTGTGTTCCCTCTCTCGCTGTGTCTCTCTCTGTCAAATAAATAAATAAAATCTTAAAAAAAAAAAGACCATCTAGAGAAAGTATCTTTCTTAAATGTACACATGCAACACGGAAATCTGTAGATGAAGGTGAAGTATCCATGGTGTACACCAAAATGTTGACAGAGGTCACTTGGGGTGGTGGGATTAGGGATGACTGTTGTTTCCTTTTTTGTGCTGTTTTGAATTTTTAAAAATACTTGTGACATTTAATATTACCTATTTCTTTTTGTCTTTTTGGTGGGGGGGAGGGTAGAGGGAGAGAAAGAGAGAATCTTAAGCAGGCTTCCACGCTCAGAACAGAGTCCAATGCAGGGCTTGATCTCACAACCCTGAGATCATGACCTGAGCCCAAATCAAGAGTCAGACGCTTCACTGAGCCACCCAGGCACCCCAATATTACATGTTTTATATTCTGTATTGCTATTTATATAATATAATAATGCCTATTTTATATAATATATACAGTATGTATTGCTTTTCTTATCAGAGAGTACAGAGGTAGCTTACAAGGGTTTTGGTCTAGTATAAACCTCCCTATAAACCCCTTACCATGTCCTAATCCTAGAAAAGTCAGAAACCAAGCTTAGACAGTGATGGAAGGAGGAGCTGGGCAGGAAAAGAAATTTCTGAATATCTCCCATCATTTTTACATGGTAGGCCTTAGCAAGGGCCTTTGACAGATACAAGGATTAAACATGTTAATTCTGATTTAAAGTAATGGGAAATTTCGATGATATAATTGTGACCAGCTAAGTCATAGGGCCTGCTAAGTTTTTTATCCAGTGGCAAAGGAAGAACTACTACAGAACAGACGGGTGTGTGGGGGGAGCAGTGAGGAGGTGGGAACTATGTGATGAATTTAAGATATTTGGCATTTCCATTAGGTTTAATGAATGCAACCCACGTTTTGTATTTTTTTTTTAAGAGCCTGCAAAAAGGTTTTGGCTTCTTTTCTACAATTTCTGGATATGGGACTGATATTTGATCTGATTTTGGCACTATGTTGAGATAGGCCTTGATGAGACTCAGAGTTACTTAGTTATATATGAAAAAATGTGATAGGAAGGTAGAAAAATGGCCCAGCTTTGTTACCACCAAGAAAGGCTCTTCATAAAGAGGGTAAGATTTGAACTTGGCCTTGAAAGATGAACACACAGGTAGTATATCAGACTAGTTAGATGCAAGAACTTAAAAAAGTTAGAAAAGCCTAGACTTAAATGCAATGTTTACTACTTATTAGCTGAGGGACCCCGGGATGATCTTTCCAACCTAAGTTGAAGTTGCAACATAGGGATTTTTTTTTTTTTTTTTTTTTAAGAAAGAGTGAGAGGGGAGGGGCAGAGGGAGAGGAAGAGAGAGAATCTTAAGCAGGTTCCACGCCCATTGCAGAGCCTGATGGGCTCCATCTGACTTCCCTGAGATCATGACCTGAACTGAAATCAAGAGTCGGTCACTTAACCGACTGAGCCACCCAGGGGCCCCGGGAGTATTATTTTTTAATCACACATTCCATTGTACATTTTATAAATAGTAGTTTGATTGCATCTAAGGATATAACATATATTGTTATTGATTATAGATTTACAATGATAATATAGGTGTCTGTCTCAGAATTTATGTGTATTAAGACATACAACTCAAACTATCTATTAGAAAGTGTTCAAAAAGTGGCAGGAGCTGCTACCACCACTAGACACTCAGGCCAGACCTGAGCAGGCAGAAGGAAGAGCAAATGCAGATGTGTTTATAACACGCTGATCATGCCACAGAGAATGAGACAGCCTCACTGAGATGGTCTGGTAAATGGAAATGGAAACCAATTAACAGAAATGGGAATATCAGAGCTGAGAGCAAAATTTTGGCATCTCAATCTGGGTCTGCACAGCCTCCTCCTTGGTTTCATTTGCATCCCTTCATCTCTGGAATGATGCCCCGACGGCACATTATACAGCTTTCCAGCGCAGGTCAGAGCCGGCACGGGGAAATGGAACAGCCCTGCTAGCAAGTAATGATGGTCCCCACACAGCCTTTTACGTGGGAATTAATCTTTTATTAAGAGAGAAAATTTTGCCCTGATGCTTCGGGGGCTTTTTGCTCCTGGTTACAAGAGCCGCGGGAAGGACTAGCTCTTCTCCAGGACCTCCATCAAGAGCAATCTGAGACTCTCTGGGGGCTACTATGGTTTTTTGTGTTTTGTTTTGTTTTGTTTTTCTTTTCTGATCTTGTGTGAATGAGGAATTTGAGCACAAAATACACTGTTGGCTGCTTACTAAATCCCCTCTTTCTATGCAGACTGCTGGGAGAAACTCAAGTTTGGGTGATGCTGTAAAACAGACAAGCAAGCCTGGAAAGGAATTTGGGAGTTGAGGTATGCTCATGTTTCTTTGAGAAATTGGAGCTGTGTATGGAGCTCAGAAGAGAAGGGGCATTTAGCCTTCAGTGGAGATGCTGGGGAAGGAGATGCATTGATCGGTGTGTCCAGCATGTGTGAGTTGAGGGCCTGTTGTGTGCAAAGTGCTGTCTGGGGCCTGGATTCTGCCCTGGAAACACTCATAATCTGAGAGCGGTGAGAAGGCTCCCACATAAGAACCTCAGACAGAGACAGGATGTTTCTTGGGCTGAGGCAAAGTGCTGAGTGAGAGGCAAGGGCAGGTAGGAGGTGATGTCTGGAGTGCGATGACGAGTCATGCTGGACACACACAGGCTGTCTGAAAGGCTGGGTGCAGACATGGCGTTGAGAGAGGCATGAGGAGGGTGGTCCAGGATGAAGGGGCAGGCCGGGCTAGTGGGAGGTGGCAAGACATAGTCCAGTGGCTGCTGAATACCTCTTTCTAAGGGGTGGAGAGCTTATAAATGGGAGCAAGGCTTCTGGCACTCCTGAGGATGCTAACTATAAAACTGGGTGGAATTAAAAGTTAGCTCTAGTGCTTTTTTGGAAATGAAACCCCGCACACATGTAAAGTCAGGGCTGGGTATTGGTTGAGAGCACTAGGTTAGGAGATGAATAGACTGTCATTTCTTAGCTGGCTGACCCTGGGCATGTTTCTCCAACACTTTGTATAAAAAGGCTAATAAATGGCTTTCTTGCAGGAGGAGAGAATTCAGTGAGATAGCCCTTGTAAATACATTGCACGTTATCTGGGCACATGGTAAATATGCAACAGTTTGGACTATTGTATTATTATTACCTGGCCAGCTCCTCTGGCATCCTTAAGGCAAAGTACCAAAATCATAAAAATGTACCTTAATATATAAGCATTAAAAATTTTGCTCCTTCCCTAGTTTGCAATCCTGGTTTCCAATTCATAAACCATACATATGAATTTTTGGAGAGATTTGGAAGCTGGGAAAAGAGAGGCATGGAGGCTTTGTTAGAATTTGGAAGAAAAGAGTCCTGCAGGCCAAATAGACTCATTCTGTTGGGTTCTGAGGCCGAAAACACTACACAAATTAGATGGTTTAGAAGGAATGGATTTTGAGCACAACAGAAGGTAGAACTTCTCAATATCAAGGCTATTTTTAAAAAGGAAGAAGGGGAATTGGGGATAGAAGGAGGGAAAAAAGGATAAAGAGGGGTGATGGAAAGAAGGAAGGAAAAGAAGATGGAAAGAAGGGAGATGGAAGAGGAAAGAGAAGGGAGGGAAAGAGGAAAGAAATTGGGGTAGGAGGTAGGGAGGGAGAAGAGGGAGGGAGGGACAGAGGAAGGAAGGAGGGAAAGAAGGAAGAGGCAAGGAAGGGGTGGCGGGAGCAAGGAAGGGAGGGAGGAGGGAAGGAAGGAAGGGAAGGAGGAAAGGAGGAAAGAGGGAAGGGAGGAAGGGAGGAAGGAAGGGAGGAAAGGAGGAAGGGGCAAGGGAGGGAAGAAGGAGGGGAGGAAGGAAGGAAGGAAGGAAGGAGAAACGGCAATCATGGCTTTGCAGGACAGTGAGAGTGGGACAAGTGACCCTATCTTCCATTTCTCCCAGAAGTATCCAAGCCTAGAATAAACACCCATCAGATATTCCTGCATAGATGGGCACTTGGATTAAACGGCCTTTAAAGTTTTCTCCCTAGGCCATCTTTTTATGAAACTTTGGATTTTGAATAATGTGGCTGCTAGAGAATTCAAATATGTAAAATGGACCCTTTGTTGTTTTTGTTTCCTTGCAGCTATTCCTTCAAATCCCAGAGGGCCAAACTAAAATGTTTTCCAAAGTTGTTAAATGTATAATATTTAAGGCATCACAGCTACATGTCCAAGACTGACAGATATACTGTTTCTTTCTCTCAAATTCTTCTAAACACATGACATTTCTGATCTGATCCCTCTGGAGTCCAGCCCTCGCTGAACATTCACATATAGTATCTTTATCAAAAATAGCAACCAAATGGAATTTTTCACTTAGTGCAACTTAGTGCTGCAACATTAGCCACGGACACTTATTTTCTTAGTAGAATAAAAAAATGCCCCTTGTCCTTGGGAATCTAGACCTTTCTAGTGTGTGTGACCAATGTCATGCCTCGTTTCTACACAGTTTGATTTTTTCCCATTTAAAAGAGCAGCTTTAATTCCCACTTACGTTTAGGTCTTGCATGTCCTATTAATTTGGCTGTAGAAATTTATTATTATTACACTTGGAACACTTGTTACATTACTGCCGTTGATTGAACTTGCATTTGCCAACTTACTCCAGAATTCAAGGACAACACGTACTCTTGATCCTCTCAGATGGCTTTATTCAGAGAAGCACAGCTTAGATCTCTGTCTGGACGGGGAGGTTGAGTACCTGGCATATTCAGATTCTGCTCTTGACCATGCAGATTTGGGAATACTTATGAGCACTGACATTTATTGTCATTTTACAGATCTAGGATAGTATTTTATTTCTTCCTGGAGTCTGTGGCTAAGGTGTATGTAAACCACCACCTCCCTGGCTTTGTAGTGGCTCTGTATCGTGAATAGAAAAGCTTTCCATAGGCATGGTCTATTCTGTTATCACCCAGCACATTTTCTCGCAAGTATTTTTTTTTCTTTAAAAATATTGTATAGTGGGAAATAATAAATGTTGTATAACTTTATTTAGAGATACTTTTTCATGTAGCATGAAAGCCAAGACACACCACAGAAGAGCTTTCTGCACAAAAGGAAGGCGTGCCTGAGTTTGTTCTAAGTTATGAAAATTGATGAGGTGAAGAATTTCCACTAGATTTTTATTTCAGGGAAATACAAGGTGGCTAATTTCAAACAAATAAAAAAGAATGTAGTTGCTTTATGGACCTTGCAAATGGGCAGATGACCTTTAATATGTGGAATGACTTTGCCATGATAGTTTAAAGGCAGGACCAAAAGCATTGCTGGACCTTTCTGGAAGAACTTGTTGGATGAATGGCAGGATTTTGAGGAGGTGACAAATCAGCCAGGTAGTTCCATAAAACAAGGGTTGGGGTTTCGTCAGAGCAGAATGTTTATTGGAGAGGGCTGCAGACATCCCCAAGTTGGGTCTCCTTACTTTCAAAGAAAAAGAAATGAAGTCCCAGAGAGGGTAAAACTTGTGAAGCTCATTGGCAGAGCATGTACTAAAACCTTGGCCTTCTGAACTTTGGCTTAGTGACCTCCCACCAGATAGAGGACAAAATCTCTCAGATATGTCCAGGACCCCACCGATTCAACCTGAGTCTGGGGTGGCCTTCCTGAACCTTGAGAGAGGGCAACTTGGCACCACATGTGAGGGCTGATATTCCCTGTGGGGGAAATGCTTCCTCTTGACTTAACTCAGACTGGAGGACCACACTGGATGAATTCTGAGGTGCTCTCTTTCTGACCCAGATGCTACAAGGGCTGGGTATACAGTTGGTGCTAAATGCATAGTTGTTGGATGGCTGCATGCTTGCTGATTGTGGTACACGCTTCTGTTGTAACGATTGTAATAAATCAGTGCTTTTATTGTATACTATGCCCATATTAATCTTCATAACACCTCATTCTCTGCAAGGTCAAGCTGAAACTCCCTTCCTTCTACTTGGCATAGCATCATATTCCTTAGCCTTTCATCTATCTTGGTTGGAGCAATCTCTCAAGCCCTGTATTCAAACCTTACTTCTTCTTTTTTTTTTTTTTTAAAGATTTTATTTATTTATTTGACACAGAGAGACACAGCAAGGGAGGGAACACAAGCAGGGGGAGTGGGAGAGGGAGAAGCAGGCTTCCCACAGAGCAGGGAGCCCGATGTGGGGCTCGATCCCAGGGTCCTGGGATCATGACCTGAGCTGAAGGCAGACGCTTAACGACTGAGCCACCCAGGCGCCCCTTCAAACCTTACTTCTTGTATGAAAGCTTTGATTAGTTTAAACTTAGTTCTTTTTTTCTTTGAAGTCACATTATGTATAGCCTATATTCATGGTAGCCAGGGTGTACTGTGGAGTTCACACCTCCAGTGGTAATCCTCATAAGACAAGGGGTGGGAATCGGTGGCACGGTTCTGGGTGCATTCCTCAAAAAGTCACCAGTGGGACTGAACCCCATTTGCCCAAAGTGGTGATATACTATACAAGGGCTTTCTACTACATACAGTTCACAATCTATTTGGGAGTGAACCTTTTCTTCTTTCCCTCTCTCACTTTTCCTAACCCTCTTTTGTGCTTCTTGGAGTTACTTCCCATTACTACCTGCACCCAAGTCCTTGTTTCAGAGTTTGCATTTAAAGGAACCCAAAGTAAGACACCATATATTGAAATACTTAAAAAAAAAAAATACAGTGCTCAACTTAGAACTATGCACATCACACATGCTAAAATTATACAGATTAAATAAATATGGATGAATGGAAAATATGCCCTATATCAAGATCTATTTTCTGTCTCCTCTGAGGCTGTCAGATTGTACTGAGTTTTGTATTCATGCGTAATAATAATATGGATGCTTCAAAGTCACTGTTCATTCCCAATATGATTCCTTTGTAGCCCTGTTGGTGTCTCTCCTAGATCTCCTCATCAAAGGAGCAGTAGGCTGTCACAGGGGCCCCTTCTCTGGAGAATTGCCCTTGGCCAATGAGGTCATGTCTATCATCCAAAGGCAGTCAGTGACTGGCTGACATGGGGACAACACAGGCTGTTTCCATGCCTTAGAGAGGGCTCTGTGGTGAAATTCATACTCCAGAGTTCCTTGTGGGATCAGGTTGAAGTTAGATACCATGTCAGCTCACACCACATTGTTCATCTGCTTTCCCTGCCCATCTTCCCTTACTCCCCTTCACCACAGAACCCTCCCTCAATACATACCATGTATCTGAATCCTCATTTCAGGCTCTGGTTTCCATTAATCTTCCTTATCTTCCAGGGATTTTTCTTCCGAGACCCCTGGACAACCTAATACTGAATTTCTCATATAATGTGACAATTCATATATTCAGTAAGTTTTGGAAATTTCAGCTCTGCAGCAAGGTAGGACTGCCCATTATCATCATTTTCACCTCTCCCTATTAAATATGTAAGAATGGTGTTTGGCAACTCTTTCAAGAAGTAACCTTCTTTGGTGTAGACCCTGTTCAGTACATGGAATGACTTGACCATGGAATTTCTCTAGAATTCATAAATAAACTTTCTTGGGGGAAAAAACCATGACTTTTCTCTGCCATAGGAATTTTATTGCAACATTGTATAGAATGATATTTAATATAGCTCAGCTTATAACTTACAAGAGGCCACTTTGAAGTTAAAATATTTTAGCTGCCCTGTTGCTTTTGCAATTGAAAGGAGCAGAGTAGCTAGAAAGATCAAAAACAATCTTTTAAATTCCCCAAGGCCTTGTTTAATGGAGTGTATACAATCAAATTTCAACAATCCATGGTTAGATTATCTATGGCAGTACTTCTCAGACTTTAATGTGCACATGAATCACCAGGAGATCTTGTTTAAATGTATATTCTGGTTCAGTAGGTCTAGTGTGATGTCTTAAATTCTATATATGTGAAAATCTCTCATAAGATGGTCATGCTAATTGTCCATAGACTGCACTTTAAGCAACAATGTCTTATATATTTTTTCACTCCTGTAGCTCCCTCCTTCCCCCGCCCAGTGACCATATAGATAATATAATCTGGAGATAAGACTGAAAGTCTGACACTAAAGCCATTCATGACTATGCCCCCTAAGCAAAATTGTCCTCCTGGCCTCTGATGATATGCTCTGACTCTAAGGACATATAATGATGTTGCACATGATCAGAAACATGAAAGATGTTGACTTTGGTAAACCTTTTTTTTTAGGTGGGTTTAGGTTGTGGCTAGATTTCTCCTGAATACACCTTCTTAAGTAGCTTTCAGAAAGGGATATCACCTTCAATGGTAACACAAGGAAAATAAACACAGTCAATACTGGTATCATAGGCAGTCTGGTTAATAACACAAAGTACTGATTGCACTCTGGCTGGCTTGTTCTTTGGGGCTCCCACTCCACAGTGGAAATTCTATTCTTAGCTCCTGTAATAGTTCACCAAATTCCAGGCCCTATCTTGAACATGAAATATCTAAATCAAACCTTATTTCATTATACTTCTTGAATTCTAAATCTAGGCCTGAAGCAATTTATTTCTCTGAAATAGCTAGTCCATGTTTCCAAGGTATAGCTGACATTCCGAGAAATATACATTTTCAGAAAATATCCTCCTGTTTGTGTTTAATATAACATAGGCCATATTGATACCTTTACAAAATTCTCAGGAAAATGAATATGTATAATGCTCATAAAGTTAGAATATCACATACATAACATATTATTTCTTCATGGGAGGTGTTGAACAATAAAACAAGATGAAATTTTAAGACTTTCTAATTTCCCCTCAGACCAATATTTTATATTTTATATATTTTTACTCTAAAATAATTAATGTTGATGTCAACAAAAATGGCAAGATCTCTGAAAATTCTCTCTTCCATAAAATCTACAAAAAATTGGTAATAAGTATCAGAATCAGCATTTTCATAACTTTAGAAGTTAAGAAAAGACTTGCAGTTATATGGGAAGTTTTTATTCAATAACAATGGTTGGATCTCAGTAAAAATAGTAAGCCTTATTCTTAGAGTATTTCAGCTTGCCCTGTTGCCATCTTCCCACCCTTAAGCTCTGTGGTAGCTGGTTGCCTTGAAAAGCTAGAGCCCATGCTCATAGTTAAAGACATCAGCCTGACAGCAACTGGAAGAGAAACAGGGTTGAAGCTCCTTTAAACTTCATTTCCATAGACTATCATTATTTGACCTGTCTAGTGGTTCCCTAGAAGACCCCGCTTGCAAGACAGTCTTTATTTGCCTTGACTTGGACCTCATATAATGCAAAAAAACCCTTTTGCCTGGCAGTGTTTGTCAAAAACAATTAGAGATAAACTGCCTACTTTTGTGTCTGTCTGAAGCAGTAGATAACAGTTGGAGAAAACCATAGGCTAACTAAAAACCTTTAAAGGAAAAGCTGGGAAAAGAGATATCCATAGGGGTTTTGAAAAGCTCACACACACAATTACAAGGATCTAAAAGTTTATGTGCATGGGTAGGGATGTGTGTATGTTCAGGAAAGACCTGAGAATGCCTTAAGTCCTCACCTGTGGCCTCCCTTGAGGCTCATTGTAAGCAGGAAGTGAAGAATAAGGTAGAATCATCAAATACCTGGCTGAGTACTGAAGATGTTCCCCAGTAGACACACAGAGCATCTCAACAGAGCCTGGTAGACTTACTGGTTCATTTAAGGAAATCGGTCTAGTCATTAACTGACCATGATGTTGACTAGGCAGAGACTTCAGTCACTACAAATGAAAAAGAATAGAGACTTAACAGAGTTAATTCAAGGAAGCCATTAAACCAACAAACAATTACCACAGCCATCACCACTACCACCACTATGGCAACCACATACACACAGACACAAAACAAAACCCAGTAGTAATAGCAAAACATTGGAAGGGATGAAAATCTGATTTTCAGAGTTGCCATGTTATTTTAAAAGTTCAATTTCTAATAAATTATGAGACATGCAAGAAAAAAAACCCCAGGAAATTATGGTGCCTAAACAAGAGAAAGAGCCGTCAATAGAGATTATCTCTGAGGAAGCTCATGTATTGGACTCACTAGACAAAGACTTGAAATCAGTTATTTTAACTATAGTAAAAGAACATGCAGTCTATTGGAGTGCATAAGAATGATTCCTGAAATTAAAATTTACTAGAAGAATACAATAGCAGATTTGAGGTGGCAGAAAAGCCAGCACAATGGAACATAAATTAATTGAGGTTATATACACTGAGGAACAGAAAGAAAAAATAAGAAAAATGAGCAGAGACTTAGGGGCACATCAACATACTCATATGAGAGAGAGCAAACAGGGAAGACTATTAAATATATAATGGCCCCAGTTTCCCCAAATTTGATGAAAAATATTAATCTGAATATAGAAGAAATTCAACAAACTTCAAGTAGAATAAACTCATAGATATTCACACCTAGATACACTATAATTAAACTGTTGAAAGACAAAAACAAAGAGAAAGTCTTGAAAGCAGCAAGAGAAAATAAATTCATTACATATAAGGGATCATCAATAAGATTAACTATTGACTTCTCATCAGAAACCATGGAGGCCAGATGGCAGTGAGATGAGATATATATAAAGTGTTGAAAGACTTTCCAATGAATTTAGTCAAGAATTCTGTAACATAACTATTCTTCAAAAAGAAGGTGGAAAAGAGATGTTACCAGATAAATAAAAACAGAGAACTCATCATTAGCAGACCAGCAAAAAATACTACAGAAAATCTTTTAGGCTGAAATTAAAAAATACTAAACAGTAAATCAAATCCACATTAAAAATAATAAGTACCAGTAAAGGTGACTAAATCAATAAATATATAAGACAGTATAAATGCATTTTGGTTTACAGCTCTTTTTTTTCTCCTATCTGATTTAAAGGCTATCTGCATACATCAACAACCATAAATCTGTGTTGATGAGCACATGGTGCCTAAAGATGTAATTTATATGGAAGTAATGACACAGAAGATCAAGTGGAGAATCCAGCGATATAGGAGCAAAGTTTTGGCATACTATTAAAATTAAATTTGTGGGAAAGCAAATAGATTGTTATAAATTAAGATGTTAATTATAATCCCCAGGGCAACCAGTCTGAAAGTAACTCCCAAAAGTATAGTAAAAGAAAGGAAAATGAAATTAAAATGATAAAGTAGAAAATATCAGTTTAACACAAAGAAGCAGTAATGGGTGAGTAGAACAAAAAGATATATGATACATAGAAAACAAATAGCAAAATGCAGCAAATATAAACCTTGCCCTGTAATTACAATAAGTGAAAATGGATAAACACTCAAATTAAAAGGCAGAATGGACAAAAAAATTGATCCAGGTATATTCTGTCTAAAAGAAATACACTTTAGATTCAAAGGCACAAATAGATTGGAAATAAAAGGATATAAAAAGATATTCCATGCAAAGAGTAAGCAAAAGATACCTGGATTGCCTCTAGTATTGGACAAAATAGACTTTAGGACAGAAACAGTTACTAGGGACAAATAAGGATATTTTATAATAATACAAACTCTTGCAAAATATAGAAGAGAAGGAAACACTTCCCAATGCTGGAAAAGACATTATAAAAAAACAGTTATAGACCAATACCCTTTATGAATACGGATTCAAAAATCCTCAAAAAAATACTAGCAAACTGAATGCAACAACATATAAAAAGAATTATACACCATGACTAAATAAGATTTATTCCAACAATGCAAGATTCCTTCAACATTTGAAAATCAATCAATATAATGCAACACATTAATAGAATAAAGGACACAAACCACATGGTCATATTAATAACAGAGAAAAATCATTTGGTACAATCCAACAGATTTTCATGATAAAAATATTCAGTATAAAATATCAGACACTCTGATACAGGGTATCTATAAAATCCCCACAGATAACATTATAATTAATGATAAATGTTTGAAACTTTCCCCCCTAAGATCAGGAACATTACAAGGGCATGTATTCTTGTCATTTCTACTTAGCATAATACTGAAGTTTCAAGCCTGTGCAATTAGGCAAGAAAAAGAAATACAAGGCATACAGAATGGATAGGATGAAGTAAAACTTCATTTATAGATGACATGATCTTTTTTATAGAAAATACCAAGAGATCCACAAAAATCCATTAGTTCTAATAAACAAGGTTAGCAAAATTCCAGGATACAAGATCAATATACAAAGATCAATTGTACTTATATACACCAGCAAAGATCTGGAAATGAAATTATGAAAAGAATTCCATGTATAATAGCACCATTAAGAAATAAATACTCAGGAATAAACTTAACCAAAGAAGTGTAAAACTCATACACTGAAAACTTAAAAGCATCATTGAAAGAAATGAAAGAATACTTATATAAATGTAAAGATGACTAATGTTCATGGATAGAAAGATTTCACATGTCAAGATGGCAATATTTCCCAAGCTGATCCTAAAAGTCATATGGGAATTGAAGGGACACAGAATGGCTAAAACTCTCTTGATAAAGAACAAAGCTGGAGAACTCACACTTTCTAATTCAAAATTTAATACAAAATACAATAATCAAGATGCATGCTAGTGGCATAAAGACAGACATGTAGGAAGTGGAATAGGATTATGAGTCCATAAATAACCCATTTTACATATATTTATGGTCAACTGATTTTTGTTAAAGGTGCCAAGGCAATTCAAAAATTGATGTTTTCAAAAAGTGGTGCTGGTGCAACTGGACCCCTACTTCATACCATAGGCCCAACTTAAGTCAAAATGGGTCAGAGACCTTAAATAATAACTAAGATTTCAAAACTGTTAAAGGACAATATAAGTGCAAATCTTTATGACCTTGGATTAGGCAATAGTTTCTTAGATATAACACTTTCAAAACACAAACAACCAAAGAAAAGGTGGATGAATTAGACTACATTAAAACAAGCAAACAAACAAAAAATCATCTGTGCTTCACGGAACATCGTCAATAATGTGACAAGATATCCCACAGAATGAGAGAAAATATTAGGAAATAATTAATCTGTTAAGGGTCTAACATCCAGAATATATCAAGAACTCAGCAGAACAACAGTAAAAAGCCCAATATGGGCAAAAGATTTGAGTGGGCATTTCTCCAAAGAAGATATGCAGACGGCCACTAAGATTTTCAACATCATTACTTACTAGGGAAATGCAAATGAAGACTACAATGAAATACCATTTCACAGCAAAAAATGTCTATAATAAAAAACGCAGACAAGAACAAGTGTTGGCAAGGATGTGGAGAAATTAGAGCCATCACTCATTGCTGCTGGGAATCTAAAGTGGTGTAACTGCTGTGGAAAACAGTTTGGCAGTTCCTCAAAATGGTACACGTAGAGTTACCATATGGCCCGGCAATTCCATTCTTGGGTACTTGCAGAAGAGAATTGATGGCATCAAATCACACAAATACTGGTAAACGAATATTCATAGCAGTTTTACTCATAATAGCCAAAAAGCAGATGCAACCTAAATATCCATCAACAAATTAATGGATAAACAATGGTAGTATATCTACACAATGGCATGTTATTCAACTATATAAAAGAAATAAAGAACTGATACATGCTGTAAAGTGGATGAACTTTGAAAACATGATAAGTGAAAGGAACCAGACACAAAAGGCCATATATTGAATGACTCCATTTATATGAAATGTCCAGAATGGGGAAATCCATAGAAGACAGAAAATGAATTGGTGGTGAACAGGAGCTATGGGAAGGAAAAGAGGACAGTGACTGTTACTGGGTATAGGGTTTCTTTGTGGGGAGATGAAAATGTTTTGGAAATGAGATGATGGTTGCACAACCCTGTGAATATGCTTGAAACCACTGAGTTGTATTTAAAAGGGACATAATTTTTTTTATGTGAGTCATGTTTCAATTTTTAAAAAAATCAATGTGAGCTCACAGAAAAGGAGAAACTTTACTACAAATATAAAGAATATTGCAAACCCTGATATAATTGATTTTGGAGTTGTTTTTTACCTGTTCTGTTAATCTGATACCAACTATTGGCATGAATATTTGAAGCTGACGGCAAAAAAACATTCACATATTAGTGAGGCTGCATTATTCAAAAACAAGATGAATAAATAATTTGCATGCCCAAAGCTAAGAATTCATGAGGAAGAAATGAAACCCAGGAAGTAAATACATACAAATAGGAATAATATCATTTTGAATGAGTTCAGCAGTGTTGCTTGTGTTAAGAAAAAGTTCGAAGTAACAGTGAGAGAAAAGAAAGAGAACAACATTATAGGAAATTTGGATTTTAATTTGAGAAAAATCATATGGTCATTCCCATTATTTCTTAATACTGTGTGTAAATTCTGTCTCCCTAGCAGTAGCCTTTCCAGATGATCATGACTGTATCATCCATCAGGGCTTCTCAAACTATAACATACATTTGAATTACCTGGGGCCTTGTTAAATGTAGATGCTAGTTCAGTAGGTCTCCGGTAGAACTTGAGATTCTGCCTTTCTGTAGAACTCATTGCTCCAGCAACCCTCAATTAGTTTCCTGTAGTTAAGAGTCTCTCATGGTTTTTCTCCCTCTCTGATTTCTCCCCATTCAGTTTTCCCTCCTTTCCCCTATGATCCCCTGCTCTATTTCTTATATTCCACATATAAGTGAAACCATATGATTATTGTTTTTCTCTGATTAACTTATCTCACTCAACATAATACCCTCCAGTTCCATCCATGTTAATGTAAATGGTAAGGTTTCATCCTTTTTGATGGCTGAGTAATATTCCATTGTATATATACACCACATCATCCTTACCCATTCATCCATTGATGGACATCTGGGCTCCCTCCACAATTTGGCTATTGTGAACATTGCTGCTATAAACATTGGGGTGCAGGTGCCCCTTTGGATCACTACATTTTTATCCTTGGGGTAAATGCCTAGTAGTGTAATTGCTGGGACATAGGGTAGCTCTATTTTTAACTTCTTGAAGAACCCTATACTGTTTTGTAGAGGGGCTGTACCAGCTTGTATTTCCACTGACAGTGTAAAAGTGTTCTCCTTTCTCCTAATACTTGCCAATGTTTGTTGTTTTCTGACTTGTTAATTTTATCCATTCTGGCTGGTATGAAGTGGTATCTCATTGTGGTTTTGATTTGTATTTCCCTATGCCATGTGATGTAGAACATTTTTTCATCTGTTGGTCATTTGTGTCTTCTTTGGAGAAATGACTGTTCATATCTTCTGCCCATTTCTTGGCTGGAGGTTTTGGTTTTTTTTGGGTGTTGAGTTTGATAAGCTTTTTATATATCTTGGATACTAGCCCTTTATCTGATATGTCATTTGCAAATATCTTCTCCCATTCTGTCAGTTGTCTTTTAGTTTTGTTGACTGTTTCCTTTGCTGTGCAAAAACTTTTTATCTTAATGAAGTCCCAGTAGTTCGTTTTTGCTATTGTTTCCCTTGCCTTTGAAGACATGTCTAGCAAGAAGTTGCTGCATCCTACGTCAAAGAGGTTGCTGCCTGTGTTTTCCTCAAGGATTTTTATGGATTCCTGTCTCACATTTAGGTCTTTCATCCATTTTGAGTTTATATTTGTGTATGGTGCAAGAAAGTGGTTCAGTTTCATTCTTCTGCATGTGGCTGTCTAATTTTGCCAACACCATTTGTTGAAGAGACTTTTTTTTCCATTGGATATTCTTTCCCGATTTGTCAAAGATTAGTTGACCATAGAATTGAGGGGCCATTTCTGCATACTCTATGCTGTTCTATTGATCTATATGTCTGTTTTTGTGCCAGTACCATACTGTCTTGATGAGTACAGCTTTGTAATAATGCTTGAAGTCCAGAATTGGGATGCCACTAGCTTTGGTTTTCTTTTTCAACATTATTCTGACTATTCAGGGTCTTTTCTGGTTCCATACAAATTTTAGGATTGTTTGTTCCAGCTCTGTGAAAAGTGTTGATAGTATTTTGATAGGGATTACATTGAACGTGTAGATTGCTTTGGGTAGCACAGACATTTTAACCTATTTGTTCTTCCAACCCATGAGGATGGAATGTTTTTCCATTTCTTTGTGTCTTCCTTAATTTCTTTCATAAGTGTTCTATGGTTTTCAGAGTACAGATCCTTTACCTCTTTGGTTAGGTTTATTCCTAAGTATCTTATGGTTTTTGGTGCAATTGTAAATGGGATTGATTCCTTGATTTCTCTTTCTTCTGCCTCATTGTTAGTATATTGAAATCCAACTGACTTCTGTGCATTGATTTTACATCCTGCGACATTGCTGAATTTCTGTACAAGTTCTAGGAATTTTTGGGTGGAGTCTTTTGGGTTTTCAACATAGAGTATCATGTCATCTGTGAAGAGTGAAATATAATGTTCTAATTTTATAGGCAAAGAGCCCCAAAAGTTCCGAGAAAAACATAACTCCCTTAAGTCACAAGCTAGTGAAAAAAGGGTAGAATTCAAAAGATGGTCCGTGAGCCTCTGAAATACACACTGGATCAGTCATGCTCTTCCTTTATTTTCTACTTTCAGTCTGTTTAGGCACCATTTTGTTAGATTCTGTTTCAGGCTACTAAATGACATATTTTCCCCTCAAATATCAGAAGGTTTTGATATTTAGAAGTTTCACAGCTAGATTTTCAATACTAAGGGTAGATGAAAATATATTACTTGGGGTATGACAAATCCCTGTGCAGGTGTTCAGGAAAGATGTTGCTAGTATGCTATGTGTCTTGTGTTTTAGCCCAAAGGGAAAAGGTGTCCTTTCCATATCTAAGCCAGAGCCTGCAGACATGACTATGAGGACACAGATTTACTTTCTCTCCACTGAGTGAAGAATGTCACCACTATTGCTCAGGCTCATCACAGCTGTGTTCTCCTGAGACCATAGACTCCTTCCACATCTCATTGTAGAGCACTGAACAAGGTGAGTTGACCATCTCTCAATCTAGTCAGTCCAGAAAGTTCATGGTACTGGGAGATTTTTTTTTTAAGTTGGATAAATAGCATAGATTTATCTCCAAATTTGAAATCTTGCTCAGAATTTCTTCTCTATAGTAAAAGAATGGTAAATGTTTTGACTTTAGGTCCATAACCTTTAGCTCTCTCAATATCATTTATTAGGATCTAACAAAATGGTGCCTAAACAGACTGAAAATTCTCATCTGCTTTCTAAAAATACCCAAGAGAGCTTTTTTCTACAGGGGGAATACATTCGTTGCAATACTCTGTTGGCCTACAACTGCTTTCCCAAAGGGTGGGGACAGTTCTCAAAGTACTTCAGAAATGTTAATTCATTTATTTCTCAAACATCCTCCTCCTTTGAGAGCTCTGGACTAGGATGGAACTGCAGAGTCCATGAGTCAGATTCTACCTAGTGCAGAGCCTGGGGGATGGAGAGAGTGTGGTGAATTGAGCTTATTCCCTCAACATTAATGAACCCATGGTTTATATTGTCTCCAAAATAGGAGCATATATTCAAAGTCATCAAGACCACCTAACCCCATCTGAGCTGCCAGAATGGCAAAAACTGTATGAATGACCCCAGACTAGACCAAGAGAAGACCATTCACTTGAGCCCAGCCCAAAATTCTTATCCACTGAATTATGAGTGAACAAAATGGTTGTTGTCTTAAATCACTGGGTTTGTGGTGGTTTGTTATACAAAAATAGATTAGTGATACATTTTTTTTTTTTAGTTATACAATTTTTAAAGCAACAATCAATGGGTATTTAATAAGGGAAGCCTTTGACATTTCAAAAATATTTGAAAGGCAATTTAGCCCTAGTCCAGAGCTCTCAAAGTTTTGTTATGAATTCTTTTTTGCATGTAGGTCCACTGTTGTCAGATATGTGTTCTAAATTTTTTCTGCTGTACTTTTGCTTATGTAGACCGTGAGCATGGGATGCCTTTTCTGGTCCTCTTAGCCTGTCCATAGCAAGCTGCTGTTCAAAATCAACCTCCTTCACAATGTTTGCCTTGATCAGCCTTATTTTTTCATCCACTAAACCCATACAATCATGAATAGAATCTCCCTATTTCATGCTCTATCAATCAATTCGAAAGTCTTAACCTCCAGTCTAGACTAAGCTTCTTGCAGGAGAGAAAATGCCTGCACCTAGTATGATATTTTTCACATAGTTCCAGATGTGTGAGGATCCACCCCAAAATGTAGGTGTCCCAATGATCTACTATCTACTGTTGTTCAAGTTAATATATGGCAGGAGGGAAAGAGCAAGGAAACAATGAAACATCCTAAGTCCCTTGGTCTTTTCTTTTGGCTATGCCTCTGTGTTCACTACTTTTTATGACCATTAGCTTTATAGTTTCCAAATAGATTTTATTAGTGGTGGAGAAATACCAAGGGAGTATTATCCTTAGAATCATTGTGAAGTATTCTTGCTGTGCTGAATGTAGTTGTAGGAGTTATGGCAGAGTTCGAAAAGGAGATGGCAGGTGTGCTACCCCAGTATAATGAAGTGAGTAAGGGAAGAAGACCTTCAATACATTTGTGGTACTGAATTCTACTGAATTAGCCTCATCTCCACTTTCTTGTTTTTCTTTCTTCTTCTTTATTACAACACACTTGAGGAGGAGATTGAAACTCCGGTTCTCATTATAGTCAATAAGATCAACCCTACATAGAAGGATTTCTTTTCAATTTAGTGATACTATCCTTTGAACTTCAAGAAGGTCATATTTCAGGGATATTACATTTCTGGTGGATGAGCCTTTATTGTCAGTGATAATTTTAACCCCCCACCCCGGTGGAGAATCACTGGCAGCTAGCACTGGGACTCAACAGGGTCTCTAAGAAGATCTAAGTAACACAAGCATAAAAATGCAAGTGAAATATCAGTCTACACTTTCCTCCATGGAATATGATGCAAAATCCAGAAATATTCACAAAGCTGACCTAGCAGAGAATCTGAAAACAAAGAATTTCTTTGGACAATTAATCCAGAGGTTGAAATGGATGCCTCTTGGAATAAGAACTAAAGGATCTTCTTTCACACTTTCTTCATTTCAAGTTTAAGGGTTCAAAGGTGGTAACTGGCTTAGAGTCTAGCCTTTATTATCAAACAGTTTGAATCAAGATGTCATTAACTAGCTGTGTGATTATGAATAGCTTACTTAACTTTTTTAGTATTTACTTTATAATTTATTCTTTATCTGTAAACTTATTCTATACATACTGTAAACTATAGATTGTTTACACTTTCCTGATAAATAATAGTCATGCAAAAATGTTAATTTTTATTATGCAGTGTTGCTAGCTTGCTTTGGTCTTACACTTGTTAAGAAAATCCTTTTGTATTAGCGTCTTCAGTCAGGATTCTAGAAGCTGACCCTTAGACAAAGATTCACTTAGAAGTGATTTATTATGGAATTGCTCCCAGAAAAGACTGGTGAAGGAGTGAAGGAAGCTTAACAGGGAGCACAAAGAAGCTAAATGAAGATGGAGAAATTTCACGTGAATTTCCAGCTCAGCCTGACCCCAAGGAGAGCTCCATAGTTTGTCCTACCTCATGATGAAGGCACTGGGATTTCACAGTTCAGCACCAAGCAGTCATCAGTAAAGGTTCATTCTAGCATATATAGACTCTCAGCTCTTCTGGATATAGTGTGGAGGCAAAATGGCTTGAGTAGCTTAAGAATATTATTCCAATAAGAGGCCCATGTGTGCCTCTTTATTAGAAGCAAACTACACAGAATGAGGATGAAGAATGATGGAAAAGTGCTGAATAGTTTCAGGAAAGAATATAGATTTATGCACATGATATATAACCTTTTTACCATGTACTAGGTGTGTTTTAGAGACTTAATGAGAGATGACAAGGCTCTACTTTCAAACGAAAATATGACACTAGTCAATGTGAAATGTTTCCAACTCAGCTTCGCTTCCATGTGAATACACCCACATGGATGAATACGTTTTGAATTGTCTGACTTTTTCTGTTTAGATTTTCAGAACAGCACTAAAAAACACATGACAGAATCACTTTCATTTCTAACTCTTCACTTTAATTCTAATTGACTTAGGAATAGAACCACCCAGAAGAAGACACTTGGGTACCAAATGATCCAGAGTGTAGGCATGTAGCTTAGAGCTTCTGTAACTCCTCAGGGAGTCAGAGCTAAAGAGCCAAGCACATGTCCTCTTTTAAGGCTCTGCTCTGGCTAAGTATGTGATGCCTGAGCAACTTGCTCAATTTCTTCAGTAATAATGACAATCATTATTAGAAACATCCCACCACATGTCACGTTCTTACTTTGCACTAGGCACTTTGCTAAGTATTTTTGCACATGTAGAATTTAGAATTCAAGTAGCCCAACAATGTAGATATGATTTCCATTTTATGAATGAGGAGGTGAGCCTTACTGATTGGTACTGAAATATGGAAGCTCAGCTCCTTTGCTCTGAAGTAGCACAAACTCTGGGGTACAATTTATACTCCAGAGCTCCCCTTGGGATCAGCTTAAGTTGGGAATTTACCTGAGCATTCTCCCTCCTCATTTGGCTTCTTCCTTCTCAAACAGCTTCCCTCATTTCTTCATCAGTCTTTTCTGAAAGCAATTCCTTAAAAAATCACTTACATTGGGATGCCTCAGTAGCTCAGTTAGTTGGGCATCCAACTCTTGATTTCAGCTCAGGTCATGATCTCAGGGTTGTGGGATTGAGCCCCGTGTCAGGCCCCCTGCTGAGTGCAGAGTCTACTTGATATTCTCTCCCTCTCCCTCTGCCTCCCTCCCCCCCCATACTCTGCTCATGATCTCTCTCTCTCTCTCTCAAATAAATAAATAAATCTTTTAAAAAATCGCTTGCACATGAATTCTCATCTCAGGTGTACCTTGCCTAAGACACCAGTCAGAGAGGATGTTATTACCAATTATAAGACAAGAAAAGGTCAATGAAACAACTTGTTTAACCTTGCCACAAGGTTGGTGAGGATGACAATACACATTTGAACTCAGATTTGGCTCCTTTTCAAAGTTATGTTCTAAACACCATCTTTTAGTTTCTCAGTAAACTGAGGAGGTCATTCCAACTAAAGTATAACTTAACAGATAACTTTACAGTATCATGACTCTGATAATGTGTGACCCCACCCCCACCCCCTTCAACTTAAGAAGAACTAGCTCTTCTCAGATATCCAAGATATTGAGGCTCTCTGAATATCTCTTATAAGAATATGTAGAATCTGGGGATAGTGACAAGAGGGAGCAAACCTCCCTCCCGTATTAGTTCATTTCTGTAGTCTGAAAAGATTTGTTTTTCTTATTTTTTATCTCTCCATTTAGGGAAATGCTTTAGACATTCTGTCACAATGTAGGGAAGGGGGGAATATGGATTAAAGGAAAGGATGAAAGGAGAATAATTGGGTCCTATTTGGGAAATGCAGACTCTTGAAAAAAAATGCCCTTTGTTCTCTGGATTCTGGGCTTTGTGTGTTTGTAGTACACAGCTTTGCTGGCCAGTCCTTTCACTCATTCCACCCATCCAACCTACTCTGCAAAATGTTTCCAGCTGTATAACTCACATCCAATTTAAAACCAATACTAACTGTGGCACTAAAGCATTTTCTCCCCCTCTCAAACCCTACTTTAATGCCTGCTTTCCAAGCTGTTACACAGCAACCTTATTACTTTACAAAAAGGATCTGAGTTCTCCTCATTAGTGGACTGATCACACATGTTACTTGTACAGAAGTTATTCCTATAAGTTTTAATCACTAGACAAATATTGGTACATTATTATTTATCTTTAACTCATTTATGAGTTACATATAATATATGCACAAGATATATAATACATGTACTTATCTTAGCCAGAGTTACCTGGAAACAGAGCCTGAGACAAGGATTAAGTGTTGAAGCTTTATTTGGGAGATGCAGACCCAGGGCATTAAGGGTGAAGACAAAAGAAAGTGAGGCAGGGAAGGGAAGGGTGGAAAACAAGGTAAAGGGGATACTTTACTAGTCACTGCTTCATGATGATCTGTGAATAGATACAGTATGTTGCCTGGCAGGTATATTTGCTCAGCCCCACACAATGTCTCTGGACAGGAGTTATAAAGATTCTGCTCATGCAACAGTCCATGAGAAATTAAGAAGAGGACATGTGGACAGTAAGCCCATCAGGGGATAGCTTGTCCTCTAGGTAGCTTGAGTCTGCAGCATGTGTAGATCTTTGAGGTTCAGGATTTTACATCTCCTTTCTAGAGTTAACAAAAATTCAATTTCAAAGATCTGATTGGATTTATTGAATGATTCACGAATTGGCAGCATCCCATCTAGCAAATAGAAAGGAGTTCCAAAGAGCTAAAGAAAGGGAAAGGTTTTCAAAGGCAGAGAGAGTAGAAAATGGTAATTATTAGTGAAGAATGCTTTGATTTTAGCAAGGTTGCCCTCCTACAGGGAATGGAAGGGGTCTATCAGTGGATTACCTTTTAGTGTTGACAAAGAAATTCCAGGATGGCTGGTTAAAGATCACATTTATGGGACTAGCTGAAGCTGCAGTCAGGTTAAGTATTAAGTCTTGGTGGGGTTTAGCATAAGTGACCCCATTTTGGGCCTGCTGTCTCTATCTCCTTTTTAGCACTAGGAAAACAGATATCCTTAATTTGCGTTATCTGTTCTTTGAAAAGTGTGACCATAAATGGGTTAGACTGATGTTTATGTGGTTTATGGAGTCAGTCTCATGCACTCATTTAAAGCCACACCACATAGACTGCCTGCTGCCAGGGTGAGGGACCTGATATCTATATTCATCAAGGGCCTCTGCCATATTTATCCAGCTGGTTTTGAAAACAAAGGAAACTACATGCAAGGGTGAGGTCAGCCATCAAGCCTGGGCCTCCTGAGGCGCCAGGCTTTAGATATCTGTCCAGTCAGTGTGGCGGGGAGACGCGGGCCTCATTCCCATTAGTGTTAACGGAGCCAGTCGTACGAATCCACCACATATCAATGTGTATTCTCTCATGTTTTGATATCTTAATGCATGAAATTACATCTCTAGGGAAAGGCTTGCCTCCTCTTAAGTGCTCCCAGTTCCCATTAATGATAATGGAAAAGACACACATACACACACCCACTGTTGCTCAGAAAAGTAGGCAAAATATGGAAGATGATTAGGTTTCAGGAGTGTTACAGGAGACTTGAAGAAGCTGTGGGGAGGGTCTAACGTGATCCTTCTTTGTGGGCTTATTTAAACAGTTTTATTACAAGGCAGTTTTCTCAGAACTGTTAACAGATAATTGGCTACAGTCTTCTCTCCAGGAGGAAGATGCTGATGTCTATACAAGTTTGGGAATACCCTCTGGGATGTGGGGTATATTTTTGAAAAAAGGGAGTGGAGAGGGTACTGGAGGAGCCACAGGTATTCCCACAAGAATGCCAGGGTGGGTAAGCAGGAGGACAGTGTGGGGGCTTCTTCCTTTTCTCAGGTGCAGGAAGAACTGACCCAGGGGCTAAAGGCTGCTCTGTGCTGGAGAAATGCAGTGTGAGAGAGGAAGTGCCCACCACTCCCTTGCCTGCACTTCCTTTCGGATGATGCTCTTCTGTGTTTTAGGAAAAGCAACATAAGCAATTCTGGCCACACTCTGCCCTTTTCTCTTTGTGGAGAGGACACTGATACAGGTTCTTCAACAGTCTGGGGTTACTAAAGAGGTATAATTGTACAACTTAGAGATAAGTCTATGTGATCAGATTACAAACTAATATGAAAATCGGCCATTGCTGTTTAGCTGCTGTTTCTCATGTTGAACTAGAATGTGTCCTTTTGGTGACTTTCCATAGTTTAAGGAAATGGCTTGTTTGGAATCAGCCACACATGTAAGCGGCATGGTATTGTCACTTGCTGGTGGGATGAGAAAGGTGCTGGGAGAGGCACTTAAGTAATTTCGGACTAGAGACCCCACTGTCTGAGATTCTATCACATTCATTCTTTCTGTATAAGCTCTTACTTTTTTAAAAAATGTAGAGCAAAACAGTGCTGGAAGAGATCATATGTTCTGCAGTTAACACCCATGAGGGAATAATTTCATCAGAGACCACTCAGACGTGATTCTTAGGGGAGGGTGCTTCAAGCAGAAGAAGAAAGTGAATGAAAGAGAAGAAGCAGAGGGGAACATGGGGTGGGACCGGGATGAACCTGCATCCTCACAAAGACTTTGAGAGGACAGAAAGGGCAAATGCGTTGTTGAGCTGGGTGCACACTATAGAAGACATTCCTTCATAGCTGGTGTTTCTTATCCTTCTTTAGATTGAGCATTACAGAACTACTCTGAGACCCAGATGAAAGCTATGGACCCTGTTGTCAGAAATGTGCACATATGCATGAATACACCCAAGCTCACACACATTTTCATGGAATTTTGAATGTACATAGATCCCCTGACATCCATCCATGGGCCCCACGTTCAGGGAAACAGCCAAACTAGAAAAGTTCAAGGTCAGAGCTCCAGTATGATGAGGACAGTAGATGATGGACAACAATGGTCTGGGGTCTCTCATTTCTAACAATCCCGTATAGAAGGTGACTTTTTGGTAACAATGAAACTAAACAGACCTACTGAGACTGGTAGAAATACTCACATATTCTGATACAAATTGCAGTGCTACTAATTGTGTGGGTAAGGATGAGTTTTAAATCAACAAACCTAAGTAGTCACATAGAATGATTTTGGGAAGAATCCCAACACTTTTTCTACCCGTCTTATGCACAAACTCACATTACACTCACTCAACCAGTCTTCTTCCACAAGTGTTATATCAGAATCACTTAAACAGGGAAGAATCAATAGGTCTTTAACAACATTCCATTATTGATATACCAACTACTCTTCTATGCTTACCTGCCTCTCAATTGCTCCGGTTTCCTAAAAGAAAAGTACCATGTTGAAATAGTACCCACTGCCTCCATATCAGTCTTCCAACCTTTTTTACCAGCAAATGATGGACCTCAAAATTGTAACTTTAGGAGCAAAAATAGGAGATGACTCTACTTTTTTTTTTACTGCTTTGAGATAACAAAAATACAATGATTAAATCCTTCGTTTCTTGGCCCCTCAGAAATAAGCAAAATCTCTGCCATGTGAGACTAAAGTGGTTATTTTTAATGGTTTGTTAACTCTTACATATTAGGAGGAAGTTCTTCAAAAGTGAGCAAATGCTGGTTCCTCAATCAAATATATGCATTCTTGAGTTTGCAAGGCACAGATGACTGTAACCTCAGTTACTACAGCAAGAACTTGTCTGATTTCAGCTCCATGTTTCTTAAAAAAAAAAAAAGTAATTCCCTAGTAAAATGGGTAGATCAGAGAGAATAGCATCTCTTTATAACTGCTTTATCTTTTTTTTTTAATTTTGCAACTCATTATTTAATTCTAGATCAAGGCAAGTCCGAAATTATTAGTATATTTGTTCTAAAGCCAGATGAATCGTATTCTGGAAAATCAGAGCAGAGTTGCTAGTGGCATCCACAGGTCCACTTTATTTTTTTTTAATTTTTTTATTTTTAAATTAATTAATTTATTTTTATTCTTATGTTAATCCCCTACATTACATCATTAGTTTCAGATGTAGTGTTCCATGATTCGTTGTTTGTGCATAACACCCAGTGCTCCATGCAGAATGTGCCCTCCTCAATACCCACCACCAGGCTAACCCATCCTCCCACCCCCTTCCCCTCTAGAACCCTCAGTTTGTTTTTCAGAGTCCATCATCTCTCATGGTTCATCTACCCCTCCCGAATTCCCCCGCTTCATTCTTCCCCTCCTGCGACCTTCTTCTTCTTCTTCTTCTTTTTTTTTTTTCTTAACATATATTGCATTATTTGTTTCAGAGGTACAGATCTGAGATTCAACAGTCTTGCACAATTCACAGCGCTTACCAGAGCACATACCCTCCCCACTGTCTATCACCAAGTCACCCCATCCCTCCCACCCCACCCCCCACT
>NC_138378.1:33431910-33468182 GCF_054177405.1 Leptonychotes weddellii
TGTAAATCTGTGGCATAAGTCATAGTCTCTGAGTCTTTCCTATTTTGGGGTTCCTCCTCTTAGTCATTCTGTTGAGGGGTGGTTGAGGGAATGTATAGAGTCCAAATTATTGACCAGAACCCAAGGAAGATGCACCTGTTTTTTTGGGATCTTAGGGTTGCTGGCCTCTTGTTTTCCCAGCCTCTCTTCTGGGGGAGGGGCCTGCCACACTGTTACGCAGGCAACCCTGTTTGGGCAGAGTTGCCCTGCCCCCGTGGTGGGGGATGGGCTCAGTAAAACCGGTTTTTTGGGGCTTTTGTTCTCTGGCGGCTTTCCCTGGTGCCTTTCCACGTCTCTTCTGAGAGTCACTGCTGAAGAGACCATTTCCAGCCCTCTGCCTCAGAGCAGGGAGATCACAGTCTGTTCTTCAGTGAGCTCTTCAGGCCATACTATCTCTGTTTCTGTTTGTGCTGCTATAAACTGCTGTGTCCTGGGTTGTGTGCCCCTCCGCAGAGCTCCCAGTCCTTGCCTCCAGGTCAGGGCACGTCTCTACTCTTTGTGCTTCTAAAACCACCAGCCACCCCCAGTTTGCATGTGCGACCTCGCCACTCCGGGTTTCCATCAGGGGAGCTGCCCTAAAGTCCTTTCCCTGCCGCTACCAGTCTGCGAGTCTGTACCCGGTCCCCAGTGCAGGAGGCTGTCACTCACCAGTGGTGTAGGATTCCAATGGCTGCCTCCCTCCCCCTGCCATTTATCCTCTGATATTAGCTCTCGGAATCATGGCTCCCTGCTTCGTACCTAGAACCTAACCGCCTGCGATATTCTGTTTGTAGAGATCCAGATCTATCTTCTTACATCTCAGGCTGATTTCGTGGGTGTTCAGAGTGGTCTGGTAGATATCCAGCTCAATTCCAGGGACCATTTGGAATAAGGTCCACTACTCCGCTGCCATCTTTTCTCCCACCATTCAAATTTATATTTCTAACATGTTCTCAGGAAATGCTGATGTTGCTAGTGTAAACATGAGATTTTTAGGACAATTTATGTATATATTCTTTTAAAAATTACTGTGTAATTTATCATTTTTTAAAAAAGCACTCTGTAAGTGATCACATATCACTTGTTTTAATTCGAAGTCATGTTCTCATGGTCTGTCCATGTGAAACATATCTATATATAGTTTATTCAGGTGCTCTAGAACAATTCTATGTCCCTTTCTCTATTGTTGGTTATTCCTGTTTTTCCCAATTTTTGCTATATAAACAAGGCCACACTGAGCACTTTACTACATGTCTACTAATGTAAATATACTGTAAAGCAAAATGGTTAAATATTAGTGCTGTGCAATTTCACATTTTCTAGATACTGTCCAATGGATCTTCAAGGCAGTGTGGTTCTAGTTTATAGAGGTTCCCAATTTTTGCTATCCTTACTAACCCTCAGTTATGTCACACTTTTGTCTTTTGCACAATTGATTAAAATTCCTGATGGTTCATTAATGCTTTAATTTGCATTTCCTAACTTTTCAATGAGGTGGAACATCTTTTCATGTTTATTGGTTTTTTAGATTTCTACTTCTCTAAATTACATTTTCAAATATTTTGCCTCTTTTTGTTTTGCATGTAATCATTTTATTACTGATTTTAAATGAGTTTCTCTTGTATCCTCTTTACTCATTCTTAGAGATGCACATACTATGAATATTTTATCCTCCTAAAATACCGGTAAGAAAGTCTAGTTTTTAAACATGGCAAAAAGGTAGAATATATGAGAATATACATGAATGGCTAATAGAGTGTGAAAAGGTGTTCATTGTCACTCATTATCAGGAAAATTCAAATTAAAACACAGTGAGCTATCACTATAAACCTATGGAGATCCCTAAAATTAAAAAGACCATCAATAGCAAGTGTTGGAACAGATTAAGAATCACAGAAATTCTAATGGATTGCTAATCAGAATGCAACTTGGTAGAAGTACTTTGGAAAAATCATTTGACAGGTTTTTTTTTTTTAATTGATGTATAATTGACATAGCATATATTAGTTTCAGGTATACAATGTAATGCTTCAGTATATGCATATTTTGGAAAATAATGAACACAGTAAGTTCAGTTAACATCCATCACCATACATAGTTACAGATTTTTTTTTTCTCATGATGAGAACTTTCCAGATACACACTCTCCTAGGTACTTTCGAATATGCATACAGTATTATTAACTATAGTATTTGGCAGTTTTTTAATAAAGTTAAACATGCACCTATTTTATGACCCAGCAATCCCATGCCTAGATATGTGCCCAAGAAAAATGAGGGCATGTGTCTACCTAAGCCATGTATGCAAATGTTCATGACAGTGTGACTAATACTAGATTCAAACTGGAAACAACCCAAATGTCCATCAGTGGAAGATGGATAAATAAATTTTGGTTTATTCATGTAATAAAATACACTAAATAATAAAAAGAATGATTTACTGACAGATGTTTTTATGAATCTGAAAAACATTATGCTGAATAAGAGAAGCCAGGCACAAAGGAACACATTATACAATTCCTTTTATTAAAAGTTCAAGAATCATCAGAATGGTGGCTGCATTGGTAGGTATATGGTGGGTATGATTAAGAAGGGGCCCGAGGGAACTTTCAGGGCTGCTAAAATAAGGAAATATCTTGACCTGCTGGTGGTTCTGAGTCTGCATACGTAGGTAAAATTTCTATACACTGAGAAACTGGGTATTTTGCTATATGTGAAATATTCCTTGCTAAAACAAATTGTAAAGAATAAAATGTCTAAAACTCTCATTTTGTTGGAATGTCAAGAAGAGAATTTCTTTGGGAGGGGGAAATGAGTGGTAACTTGCTTTCTTATAATAGAGAAATATGTGTTTGATAATGACTGCTGGCATTTTGAAGATAATCACTATAGGAATTAGAAAGTACACTGCAATGTCCAAAGAAATGAGGATTACGAGTTGAGAAAGCAAAATTAAAAAAAATACAAAAAAGGGCGCCTGGGTGGCTCAGTTGGTTAAGCGACTGCCTTCGGCTCAGGTCATGATCCTGGAGTCCCTGGATCGAGTCCCGCATCGGGTTCCCTGCTCGGCGGGGAGTCTGCTTCTCCCTCTCACCCTCCCAACCCTCCCCCCTCTCATGTGCTCTCTCTCTCAGTCTCTTTCTCTCAAATAAATAAAATCTTTAAAAAAAAAAAAAAAAAATACAAAATGTAAAGAAAGGTGAACAGAATAAAATGAATGCTTAATTGTTACCTTAAGTGAGAACAAGTTGAATTCTCCTATGAAAAACAGAGATGATTAAATTCATTTACAAAATGTAGTCTTATATTATTCACAGGCTATAAAAATGGGAAAGAGACAGTGTGCCAAATGTAAAATGTACGATTTATGACAAAAACACTGGTCTTACACTTATATTTACTAAACAACAAAGAAAAGTACATATATATGTACACATATATATGTGTATATATAATATTGTTCTATGTAAGTTTTTGCCTTTCAATTTTTATGTATTTTCATATATTTAAAAAATAGATATACACAATTTTTAAATACATGAAATGTATAAAAATGGAAAAGCAGTCATTTACATTGAATGAAGTTATAAGCTTATTTTATGGTCTTTTTTCATAAAATTTCTGACAATGTTTAATAGTTTGATTTATGGTAAATGAAGTGAAAATAATTATTTTTAGGCTGAGATTATTTTGCATAAAAATTACATTGTTACTTGGGTGCCTCAGTTGTTAAACGTCTGCCTTCGGCTCAGGTCATGGTCCCAGGGTCCTGGGATCGAGCCCCACATCGGGCTTCCTGCTTGGCCGGGAGCCTGTTTCTCCCGCTCCCCCTGCTTGTGTTCCCTCTCTTGCTGTCTTTCTCTCTGTCAAATAAATAAGTAAAATTAAAAAAAAATTACATTGTTACTTGATAGGAATGGCTATAGGATTATTTTGCAAAAATTCTAAAGGTAAGCCATGATAACAAATAATTATCATCACAGAATGACATGGAGGACAAATTGTCTGGCTTTCTCTCATAGGCATCTGAAAAAGAATGAGAGATATTCCCTCCCTGCATACTGGTCACTGCAGCCAACACAGGCATCACACCAAACATGAGAGACTTGGGCTCTAGTAGCAGCTAGGAAGCCTTGTTGTCCTACTGTCTGAGTTTCTCTGGCTCCAGGGGAGAATTATCAGTTGTCTTTGAAAGTTTGACTTTTGTGTGTTCTAGAGCTAGATTGTCTTAGAGGACGAGAGACTTTAGGGCTAAGGAAGGTGAAGGTTGGGACTGGTATCATGGTGGGAACTTTGCATTCCACTGCCATACAATGCTCTGTGAGGTGGCACACCCTCTCAGACTGCCAAGGACATGCTGCACCATTATCAGGAAGCTTCAAGTTCTGGGAGCAAAATCTAGGAGTCCACTTTGGTCAAGGCTGTGTGCAGATGAGCTTGGTCACAGCTCTTCTCCTTCTCAGTATCTGTGCCCAGACTGTAATAGAGATCAGCACTAAGGGCAATAGAATGTAGCCAAAGAAACATAGGAAAAATGGCAAATCTCCCTGGGCATGGCTTGGAGTCAGGTTAAATTTAACTTAGAAAAGTTTTAAAAATATGATGGTTCCTTCCCTGCAATGTTTGGGAGTAAATTCATACTGCCCATATTATAGTTTTATTATTTTTTATTTACAAGTGACTTTTGTGAGCATTTTTTTGCATATGTTTGTTTTAATATACTGTTTTCAGCATGATTAGCATCAGCTCAAGAATCCACCTGGTGCTAATAGAACATGATTTGTAGCTTCATCTTGAGCATTCTTGATCTTGCCATTTGCATCATCAAATTTTCATTTCAAATAGTGTGGTTTTAATCAGCAATCCATTTCTCACTTAAATAACCATTGTTTGACCGCAATAGAAAAAAGTATTAAAAATAAAATAGATAAGAACCACATTAAATATATAACAAACATAAAATTTTGCATAATGTATTTCTACACTGATGGAGCATATTATACATTCTCTTGTTACTGCACAGCCAACTGGGATTTCACAATAGGAAGGTATGCAAAACCGATTTGCCTGGGTCTTACCTGTATTTAATAGAGCACAGTGTCCTTGTTCTGTAGGTTTGAACTTACTTATACATTTTTAAGTAGATTGATGTGCACGGGTCTGAAGTCACAAAAGGTCAGTGCAGAACAGCAACCTTTCATTTCCACAACACATTTACACCAAGTTCAAATACATGGGGAGCCTCTGCAAATTCAGGATACACTTTAATTAAACTGAGACAGCAGGAGGGCTTTTATTTAGAGGATTGCACAAAAATGAGTTGCCCACAAGGGTAAATTAAAACATTGGTAATCTCAGTATATTCAGCCTATATTTTAATAGAATAAATGGTTTTTAAAAACCATTTTATGAGGAGTTCAAAATATTCAAAATGGAAAATTTGAAGTAGGAAATTGCAAAGCCCAGAAATATCTCTATAGAATTCTGAGATGTTTAGAGAAGTAAGTTGACACTTCTAATTCTTTGAACCTTTGAATCCATATTTTCATTGAGTAGTGGTTTATTCATATTATTATTCAGGGTCTCACCAAATAGGTTGGCCTACTCCAAACTCAAGCGACATGTAAAGTAGAAGTCATGTAACAACACACACAGTAGAAGTTCATGTAATTCTCATCCTCTGCAGTTGAATGTATTGACAAGAACATTTCAGGAGATGTAGTACACAGGTGGAATTGGGTGAATCCTTACGGGTTCTCTTAGACAAACACATTTTGTGAGCAATCACAATGAGAGGGTAGGACTTCTTCATTTAGTAGGTTTAAGTGATTATTTTCCTCATAGAAAATTACCTTTGGTGCTTCTCTGAACTATAAAAAATATTTAATATTGTTTGTATATTCGGAGTATAATCACTTGTTTCATATCGATGTTGTTTGGCAGTGTGCTTGAAGGCAAAATTCCTGAAGAAAAGATGGAAAGTATTTCAGGAGAACATAATTTATTTTTTAAAAAAACAGCTTTATTGAGGTATGATTGACATACAGTAAATTGCACATATTGAAATTCATTAAGTTTTGACATATGTATAAATCCATGAAACCAGCACCAGCATCAAGATAATGAACACATTCATCACTTCCAAGAGTTTTGCCATGTCTCTTGGTAATTCCTCCTTCCTGCTCTTCCTTTTTGGATATGGATTTTGTATTCTGAAGTCTTTGTAAACTTATTAGTTTTAGTAGTTATTTTTAAAAAGATTTCATCAGATTTTCTAAATGCAATTTTAGATAGAAATGATGAGAGTACATATCCTTGCCTTTTTTCAGATCTAAGGGAAAAAAGCATTTAGTCTTTAAATATTTATGACATTAGCTGTAGGTTTTGGATAAATGCCCTTTATTAGGTTAAGGGCATTCCCTCTAGTCCTACTACATTGGGAATTTCCATCAGGAATGGATGTTGGGTTTTGTCAAATGTTTTCTTCTACATCTATGAAGATGAGCATATGGCTTTTCTTACTTAGTTTTCTAATATAGTGACATACATTGATTTTCTGATGTTAAATGAACCTTGCATTCCTGAGATAAACCTTACTTGGTCAAGATGTGTTATCCTTTTGGTATATTTACATCATCCTTATCTTTGTCTCTCTGTATATACCATTTCTTTTTTTTCTGGCTGCCTTTAACATTTTCTCTTTATCAGTGATTTTGAGTAATTTGATTATCCTATACCGTGATGTCATTTGCCCCTTATTTATTGGGATTGGGTTCTTTGAGCTATTCAGATCTGCCAGTTCTCATCAAATTTGGGGAATTTTCAGGTGTTACCACTTGAACAGTTTTTTTTCTCTCTCCCCCTTTCTGCTCCCTCTGAGCACTTCCCTCACACATATATGAGGCCCTTTGAGGATGTTGCACAGCTTACTGATGATGTTCTGCTTTACTGTCATTGTTCTCTTTTTATCTCTGTTTCATTTTGCATCATCTCTTGCTATGTGTCCACGTTTACTATTTTTTTCCTGCATATCTAATCTGCTGTTAATCCCATTCTGTGTAATTTTCTTCTCACACATTGTAGCTTTCATCTCTAGATGTTTTTTCACACATACGTACTGATCAGTACTCAGCTAAAAACTCAAGTGGAACCTTCTGTGTATTTCTTGGGTCCTCTCTATATTCAGTTCTCCCTTCTCTGGTCCTCTGTTCAGTGAACTTTATTTACATTGTTCTCCCAAGACTCTCATCACTGTCCTCTCAACTCAGAGAGTCTACTGGTCTCATCCTGCATTCTCTCTCCATACACCACGGACTGGAAACTCTCCAGGCAGTTAGCTGGGACAATCATAGAACTAACCTTGTTTGTTTCCTATCTCTTGGGGATTACTGTCCTTTATTGACTGATACTCAGTTTCTTGAAATATGTTTTATAGATAGTGTCTGTTTCCTGGTTGTTTTAGGTGGCAGCACAAATCTGGTCCCTTTTACTCCATCTTGACCAGAAATGGAGTCCAAATCATTTAGTTTTAATTTCCTTTCAGACAGGCCAGTTTTTGTCTGTCCAGGTAATTAGCCACACTAATTCTTTTGGTTAAATTCTAAATCTTTAATAGAGTGGTTAAATTTCAGCACTTTGAGTAAAATTTCAAATGCTTCTCCCAACACAAACTACTGCCCTTTTAAAGTGATGTGTGGGGGATTCTGCACATGATTTATTACCACCCACATTATAGGTGCAGCTTGCTTAAAAATAAATTGGATATATGAGGATATTGATATTTGAAGAGTTACTTTAAAATTTCCTCATTTTTCATAAAGATTTGCCATTAAATTCCTGCCTTCCAACTGTAGTTTCCTTGCTTTTAAAAAATTTACATTCAGTTTTTGTTACAAATACTTCATTTTAAGAAGATATAAAATTTAATTTGCACAAATTTCTCAGTAACATATCTGTTAAGAAGCTGCAGTAGTTCAAGGGCAAAATTGGGAAGCTCTTGGCAGAAAACATGAAATCACTGGGCTGATGATATGTGCTGGATTGTGAACTGGAGTTCTCCAACATGTCTTCCAACCATGAGAAGTCTTTCCAAGGAAAATGACCCTGGCAACCATAGAGAGTGATCCTTGTTTGCACACCTGGTAAGCTGGTGGGTTTTTTTGCAGAAGAGGTTAGTTCATCCAATGTTTCATTGCACAGAACATTTGGAGGTGAGACAAATAAGAGAAAACTATGTCTGATCAATTTATCTAGTCCTTTTAGAAAATAAAAGGGAAAGAAAGTATTTGGTAATCTGGGTTCCTTGGAACTTTAAAAATCTGTAAAAGAATGATGTTACCTTTCAGGTCAGACTGATGGAGAGGGGCACAAGGGAGCCTTCTGGAGAGCTAGAAATATTCTAGATTTTGTTCTGGGGAGTGGTTATAAAGGTGCATGCATACAAATTAATTGAGATTTAAGATTCATGAACGTTACCATATTCATGTCATTGCTAAAAAAAATATTTTTTAAAAGGGCGGTGAATCTAAGATTATAGGGTGTGTTGATCCTGGAAAAGTATTTGAATATTCACAAGGCACCTATCATATTTTATATTTTTTAAAAGGCTGTCATTTAGAAAGATAATGTCAAACAGGTATTATGTCTATAATTAGTGAGGATACTAAAATCAAGCAAAGTCAGTGGTGCTGGGTGGCTCAGTCGTTAAGCATCTGCCTTCGGCTCAGGTCATGATCCCAGGGTTCTGGGATTGAGCCCCACGTCGGGGGCTCCCTGCTCCATGGGAAGCCTGCTTCTCCTTATCCCATTCCCCCTGCTTGTGTTACCTCTCTCGCTGTGTCTCTCTCTGTCAAATAAATAAATGAAATCTTAAAAAATAAATAAAATCAAGCAAAGTTCTTGAAAAGTTGAAATAAAATGGTTTTAGTAACAAATGGGAGAATTAACTGTTTGTGTATTAAATGGTAAAATTCTTCTATCTTTAAGTAGTACCAGTAAGTATATAACAGCTAAGTAATGAGTACATACATTCTGTTAAGGAATCATTAAGTAGGACTTGGGATTCAGGAAGGTCTTGCTTAATGTTTGAGGTTGACATCATATGGGACAGTTAGGTTTTCCAACTAAATATCCCTTATTGCCATGATCAGAGAGGGTATATAGCTAGTATACAGGTGGTATATACCACCTGTTTGTGTCCCCCCAAAATTCATAAGTTGAATTCTAACCCCCAAAGGTAATGCTATTAAGAGGTGATTAGGTCATGAGAGCAGAGCCTTCTTGAATGGTGTTAATGCTCTTATAAAAGGAGATCCAGAAAGGTCCTTTATCCCTTCCATCATGTGAAGACACAGCAAGAGTTGCCAAATATGAACTATGAAGAAAGCCCTTACTAGAATACAACCATGCAGGTACCTGATCTCAGACTTCCAGCCTCCATAAATAAATGTGAGAAATAAATGTTTGTTGTTTATAAACTACTCAGTCTGTGGTATTTTGTTATAGCAGCTAAATAGACTGAGATATCATTTATTTTTATAAACTAAATTTTATAGTAACACTTCCACATTCCATTTATTTAGTATTGTCTTTGGCTACGTTCACAGTACAAGAGCCATGTTGAGTGAATGATCAGGCAAAGACCACATGGCCTGCAAAGCTTAAAATAGTACCTATCTGGTCCTTTGTTGAAAAAATTTGCTAATCCCTGGTCTATAAAAAGCATCACCCATAATTACCACCCTCTATAACTCTTATTTTGTGTACACAGTAAAATGCAATGTATTATGCTCATACCATGACGTAGGCACCTGTATGGGAGAAAGCAGGCTCACAAATATCCCAGTATTTATTTCTCATAGAAGTTCTGTGATATAAATGTGTTTTCTTTCTTAGTCAGTTGAGCAAATGCATATTAAGGAAGGTAAATAAGCAGTAACTTTCCTAAGCCCTCACATCTAAGAAGTGGCTAAATCCATACTTGAACTTATATCTGACTTGCCCCAACCCCTTTCCCGTACAACACGGAATTTCCAATTCAGATTTGCAAAATATAAAACTTTAGACCAACAGTGGGGGTGAGTATGGAAATGCTATGTGCTAATACCAGGTTATGTGCAATAAAGTGGCAACAGATAAGACTGTGAAACCAAGACTTGAGGAAATAAACCAAAGATAAGCTACTTTCTGAGTCTCTTGTCAGAGACACTGGAGTTGGGTTTCTCATGAAGGGAACTGATGTTTCTTAATCAGTTATCTTGGTAATCAATCACCCATGTAAAGCCTTCCCCTCACTTTTTCCACTGTGTATAAGATCTGTAAGAAGTAAGATCAAACTCTCTTTTAGTCATAGATTCATGAGGAGATTAATCTACGCATGGGCCTTTGTTTTTGTTTTGTGTAATTTTCTTCTTTTCTACATGCAAGCAGATCATTTTGTTTTGCATAACATTCATATCTCTGATCTTCTCTGCCTCTGAATTAAAGGTTGGGACAGCTTGAGCGAAGTTGGGGAGCATGGAATCATGGAAAGAATGGGATGAGAGGTGAATGTCATTTAAAACAATACTAATCCCTGGCTCTTGGAGGGATAGAAGGGCAGACAGAATTCTAGAAATGTCCCAGGTCTTCTATCCTCTCACAGAAATTGGCTTTTCGTTTCTCTGCAGGTGCCAGGTACAGTATGCATCAACAAAATCCTGGTGGCCCAGCACATGGTTCTTACTCATGGTTGAGGCTAAGGAACACTGATCATTGCCTATACAGAATCTTATTGTTTTCTAAATAAAGGAACAATGCCCAAGTTTTTGCTATTTGGAAGCACTCTGATGAGCTGGGCTCTGGCCACACCAATTCAGGGCCCACTGAAATAATCTCAGTTCACAAAGAAGAGCCCAGTCCCTTATCCAGGGTGTGTTGGGTTCTGCTCCTGAAACAGAAGGGGTTAATCTTGGAAAGAATAACAATTTGGAGAGGTAGATTGTACTTATTTCTGAGGACTGCTGTAACAAATTACTATAACCTTGGTGGCTTAAAACAACAGAAATGTATTCTCACAGTTCTGGAAGCCAAAAGTATGAGATCAAGGTGTTGGCAGGGCCATCACCCTCCAGAGGTTCTAGGGGGAGATTCATTCCTTGCCTCTTCCAGCTTCTGGTGGTATTGGCATGCCTTGGTTTGAGGCCACATCACTCCAATCTCTGCCTCTGTGGTCACATTGCCTCCTCTTTTATGTGTCTCCTTCTCTGTATATCTGTCTCAAAACTTCTTCTGCCTTTCTCTTATAAGGATACAGGTGATTACGTTTAGGGTCCATCCAGATAATGCCGGATGGGTTCCTACTCAAGATCTGTAAGATAATTACACCTTCTGCCACATAATCTTAGGTTCTGGGGAGTTAAGATGTAGATATATCTTTTTTGGGAACACCATTCAGCCCATTACACAGAATTTAAGGAAGAGTATATGAGAATCTTCCTTGCTCTGATAATCAATCGCAGTCTTTGTTTATCTCTGACTCCAGGACCTAGAGAAGCCTCAAATGGACCTGGTGAGTGTAGGCAATAATAAGCTGGTGGCTACCCAAGTTGAGGTTTTATATGGAGCGGGTCTTGCATTGTTGTTGCCAATTAGTCTGTGGTCATGCTTCTCTTCCGTTACCTTTAAACTTCAGGGACACTTTGTTAATAGTTACAAGCTGGCCTCTAGTGTATTCTGAGGAATCAGGATGGGGCTTGTGCCCACATGTGGGATAAAGAGATATAGTGATGGCTCTGTCTCAGACTTCCAGGGGTAATCTCACCCAGCAGAGGTGGCTGATATTAGAATATGGGGTTATCCTATGAGGAGTCCTGGGAAAAGGGAAAGCCACTAGATGGCTAAATGAGAAAGACAGAGTACAGAAACATGAAGGCTTTGAGTGCCCATGGGCAGTGTCAGGGAAAACTCCACAAAGCAGCTAGGAGGCATTTTGAGGTGGCAGTAGAGTGTAGTCACTTTCCTGCAACATCCCAGCAGACCGGTAGGCTCAGCCCATGATAATCTTCTTGGCTTTACTCATAGGCCATTGAGTTATTATTTATAAAGTAAGCATAAGAAATATTGATATTTGGGGATGGAATGATGATTTCCAATACAAGGGCAATTTTACCTCTGGTTCACTTTGACTAAGATATGTTGAATACATCAAGGTATCCATACTATTACTAGAGAATGGAAGCTTATGATTTGAAGTAATGTAGCTTAATTTTTGTTTATCTATGTGATTTATGTGTCACTGGATCAACTATACACCTTCTATTTCCTTGTAGAAAAAAAATATATAATTTCACAATTGAGAGCCATAGTCTTGGGGAGTATGGGCACATCATGCTGGCTGTTAATCCAGACCTACTGCAAGGCTGTCAAATGCAAACAGTGAATGGTGACGCTACAGGGAAATTGAAACAGAAGGAAGCCAAACTCCTTTTGTAAAATTTAAGGAAGATGAAAAAGCAATTTAAATACAGAATTGACCCTGGTGAATAATTTGGCAAGATGTATTGGCTTCTTCTAGGTGTGGAGTTTATAGGCAGATTCAATGCAACAGGCAAGAAATGGACACACAGTGGATGTGAAGCACAAGACAATGGGGCCGTTTGTTCAAATATTGCCATGATGTGATTTTTCAGGTTTTTATGTCATACTGGAAAAAATAATGGTGCAAGTTGGCAGTAGGATATATCAGTATTTTCCATCTCCAAAATGTCACCAGCAGTTAGGAAATGGCAATTTCAGTCACAAATCTCATGGACACTATTTATATTTAAATAGAGGGAAATTTGAAAATACATTGCATATTGTAAATCTCTATTGCTGAGTTAACTCAGGAGTATGAGAATCCTAAAACTGGTACTTATTTTAAAAGGTGTCCAAATCAACATGTGCAATAGTATGTAAATGGCGAGGGAATGCCACTGATATTTGGAGGGGGTGGTAATGGGGAAGTGTATTGCATTATCTGGATGTTGAGAATTATACTTCCATAGCCACCCCTGGTAAGGTTTATGTAAGCATCCCTTACCAACCTAGGTGACAATAATTCAGAACAACAAGGAAAAGGTTGTACAAAGAGTTTTAACATTTACTAATCAACTGTTGTGTGCCACGCACGTGCTAAGAACTGTCAGGTGTGATATTTAATTTATTTCTCTCAATATCAATGTTATGCTTAATTACTGCATATTTTATAGATTAAGATATAAGGAGAAGAGAGATGAAAAACTTGAACAAGTTCAAACAGCCAGTAAACACATAATCAGGACTTAAATTTGAGTCTTTCTGAGTATTGATCTTTCAATATCCTGATACCTCCGAAACGAGTAGAACACTTACTAGTTGAGTAAGTGAGTAAAATTTTAATTTAAGATGGATGCTTCCTTATAAATATTCTTAAAATCCTCTCATATGAACTCCTTAAGGTGATAAACCTGTAAGGACTTCCTTACACTCAGCTGGCTATTAGTTTATTACTTTGGTGTCATTGTTAAGCATTTAAATCACTGGTTCCCATGGTTTTTAATTGTGTAACCCTATTAGTAAAAATTTTGTTATTATGTACATATATTTATATATTATACTATACTATAGTATACTTATAATACTATAAATATATGACCTGCTACAATAAGGTAGATTGTATTATAAAGCTAAAACAAAATAGAAATGTAAAAACAGGAAAAAATGGTGTAAATATTTTAAACCATTATTGTAATCTTTTCTATGCTGTTTTGTTATGTATTGTTGTTATATCATTATATGTTATTTGTTTTGTTTATGAATAGTGCACACATACAATATTCTTAGTAATCATTAGATTGAATTATTTTTATTTATTTTATCATTATTTTTGAAACTCTTGGCTTAAAACTTATAATAGCACAATTTTAAAGTTTTAGCCTCAATTCAGTATATAATTTTATTTATATAAGTACATTTTTGAATACTTTTAAAACTTGAAGTATAATTAACATACAATATTATATTACTTTCAGGTATACAGCATATTGATTTGATAATTCTATACATTACTCAATGCTCGTCACATAAGTAGTCACCATCTGTCACCATACAATGTAATTTATTGACTATATTCCTTATGCTGTACTTTTCATCTCTGTGACTTATTTATAACTGAAAGTTGGTACCTATTAATCCTCTTTATCTATTTCACCCATCTCCCTACCCATCTCCCCACTGGCAACCACCACTTTGTTCTTTGTATTTAAGAGTCTGTTTTTTTGATTATTTGTTTCATTATTCATTTTTTTGTTTTTTAGATTCCACATGTAAGTGAAATCAAAAGATTTTGGTCTTTCTGTGTCTGACTTATTTCACTTAGCATAATACCCTCTAGGTCTATCCATGTTGTTGCAAATGGCAAGATCACACTCTTTTTTATGGCTGAGTAATATTCCATTATATATATACACACACCACATCTTCTTCATCCATTTATCTCTCGATGGACACTTGAGTTTGTTCCATATTTTGGCTATTGTAAATAACACTGCAATAAACATAGGGGCACATATATCTTTCTGATTAGTGTTTTCATTTTCTGTGGGTAAATACTCAGTAGTGGAATTACTAGATCATATGGTATTTTTATTTTTAACTTTTTGAAGAACTTTCATACTATTTTCCACAGTGGTTGCACCAATTTACGTTTTTGAATACTCTTTGAAGTATACCATACATTAAGGAACATGAACAAGCTGTATATGTATAATTTGATGAATTATTACAAAGTGGATATAGCCAGGCCAAAAAAGTAGAACAACCCTATATCTCATAAGTTACTTTTCTGATCCCTATAGTAACTATGCCTTTAGTCTCTCCTAAAGGGATATCTTCTAATAGTGTTTTCAACCTTTACATAAAGGGATAATGTAGCATGTTCTCTGTCATGAGTGGTTTCTTTTATTCAACTTTATGTTTGATTCATCCAGGTTGTTGCAAGTAATAATAGTTCATTCATTTTCACTGATGAGCAGTGCTTATTTGTGTGGGTATAACTGAAATTATTGATTCATTTTAATATTGATAGGCATTTGGCTTGCTTCAAATTTGTGGGTATTACAAACACTGGTACTATAATCACTTTTTTACATATTCTTTGTTGCACATATAGCTACATTTCTTTTTTTTTTTTTTTTTAAGATTTTTTAATTTATTTGACAGAGAGAGAGAGAGAGCACAAATAGGCAGAGTGGCTGGCAGAGGGAGAGGGAGAAGCAAGTTCCCCACTGAGCAGGGACCCGACATGGGACTTGATCCCAGGACAACCCTGGGATCATGACCTGAGTCGAAGGCAGATGCTTAACCGACTGAGCCACCCAGGCTCCCATATCTACATTTCTTTTGAGTTCTAGGACTATGATTGTTAAGTGATATGGTCAATAAATGTTTAGTTTTATGAGAAACTGCCAAAAAGTTTTGCAAAGTGGTTGTACCCTTTTACATTTCCACCAGTAATGTGTGAGAGATGCTCTATATATGTACAACTCTTGAGATGGTCATTCTGGATAATTTTAGGCAATCTGGTGGGTATGTAATAATAGGTATCTCAATATGGTTTTGATTTGCATTTCCACAATGACTAACACAGTTTTGCACCTTTTATATATGTTTAATGACCCTTTGGATAGTCTCTTTATTTTTTTCTTTTTTGGATAGTCTCTTTTTGAGAAACAGCCATGTAGGAACTTTCCCCATTTTTCCTTTGGATTATTTGTCATTTTTAAAAATATATTGATTTGTAAGAATATTTATATTCTCTAAATACAAGTCCTTTGTGGATACAAGTTATTTATTTTACAAATATCTTTATCCATTCTCTGGCTTGCCTCTTTATTCCCATAATTGTGTGTTTTGATGAACAGAAGTTTCTAATTTTAATTAATTTTAATTTTACCCATCTATTTCTTGGTGGTTAGTGATAATCAAGTCTTATTTATTTGTCTCTTTCTGGTTACTGCTTTTTGCTTAAGTAATTTTTTCCTACTCCAGTCACATGAAGGTATTTTCTTATATATGAGAAGGTTTTTGTTAACCATTTATGTTTTGTTCTACCATCACGCTCAGCCTGGAATTGATTTTCTATAGATGATAATATGTGAAAGTTTGCATTTCTCTATATGGATATATATTTGACCCAGAACCACTAATTGAAAAAGCAGCCTTTAGCTATCACTCTATAGTATCACTTCTGTTATAAATCAGCTGTCATGCTTGGGGCTGTTTTTGGACTCTATATTGTGTTCCATTGATCTATTTATCTATCCTTCAGACAGTCCTACACTGATTTATTTACTGAGGTTTTATCTTGATAAAGGGTAGTCTAAGTCATCGTACTTAGGACTTTGATCTTCCAGATTGTTAGCTTTTCTTGTCCCTATTCACTTGCCTGTATTCACATATAAATTTTAGTATCAGCTTGTTAATTTCCACTAAAAATGTGGCAGTTTTTAAAGGGATTTCATTGGACCTATACATTAATTTGAGGATTACTAACATCTTAAATATGTTGAGCCTTTCAATATAGGAAAATAGTAAATCTATTTTTAAAGGATTTCGTTGGTTTCTTTAGATTTTTTTCTCTGTAGAGGTTTCAAAATTCCTCATTAGATTTTTAATAGATATTTGATTTTTATCATGCTATTATAAATGGTATCCTTTTTCCTGATTAGATTTCAGCATTTATTAGCACTCAGGTAAAAACACCAGTGCTTTTGAATAGCAACAACAAAAAAGTATATCCTACTTGAATAAAACCTTAAATATATCAAAGAGTGTGAACAGTGTTCACAGAATCAAATCTTATGATCTTCTCCAATATAGAGAGGCTAATCTAGCAGGAATTATGATGCAGGATCTTCAATGTCTAAGTGAAAGATATCAGTTTTAAAAAGGACATTTTCTAATGATTTCTTGATAGAATATAGGATTGAGATGATTCTCTAATTGATCTTGTGTCCAGTGCCCTCATTATTTTTATTTATCAATATGAATATTTTTTTACTTTTGGATTTTCTACATGAACAATTATTTCATCTGCATATAATGAAAAATTTATTCTTCCATTTTTTAATAAGATATTTATTTATTTATTTATTTATTTATTTGACAGAGAGACAGAGAGAGAACACAGCAGGCAGAGTGGCAGGCAGAGGGAGAGGGAGAAGCAAGCTCTTGCCGAGCAGGGAGCCCGATGCAGGGCTCGATCCCAGGACCCTGGGATCATGACCCAAGCCAAAGGCAGCCACTTAACTGACTGAGCCACCCAGGTGCCCCTTTATTCTTCCATTTTCTATTTTTTCACCTTTTATTTTATAATCTTCCTTTACTGCACTAGCTGTGTCTCCAGTACAATAATGATTGGAAATATGATAGCAGGTATCTTTGTCTTCTTCCCAAGATCATAGGAAAAGCTTATTTACATGCCCTTTATCTAAGAAAGTTACTGTCTATGAGTTTTTATTGTGAGTATTGAGTTTTATCCAATGCTTTATCCTTTATTCTCTCCATGTGGTGAATGATACTGAATGAGATGTGAATGTGTACCATCCATGCTGTCTTGGACAATCTCCACTTTGTCATGATGTATTATTATTCCTGTAATTATATTTTGCTGGGTTTTGGTTGTTACTATTTTGTTTAGGTTTGCATCAGTGTTCACAAGGGAAATTAGCTTATAACTTTTCTTTCCTATAATGTCCTTAATAGGTTTTGGTATGAAGGTTATCCAGGTTGTTTTAAAAGAGGCCAGGTGATGTTCCTCTCTTTCTATTATCTAGAGTAATTTGTATATTGGGCTTACTTTTTCCTAAAACATTTGGTAGAAATTGTGGTAAAGTAATTTGGAGTCTGAAGTTTTTTGTTGTTTGTTTGTGGAAAGGTTCTTAATTACATATTTACATTTTAAATAACTATCAGATTCATTGAATTTTCTATTTTTTCTTGTTGATACAGATTTAGTAAGATTTATTTTTTCTGATTGTATCTAAATTTTCAAAGATTTTTACCACAAAGATTTTCATAATATTCTTCTATTATTATTATTATTTTTTTACTTATAGTGTTGTCCCAGTCTTCCCTCTATATATTGGTGCTTTAGGCCTCTTTTTTAGTTTCTTTATCTGTCTTGCCAGGGGTTTATTAATTTCATGTTCTTTTTTTTTAAAAAAAGCAAATTTTGGCTTGGTTAATCCCTTCTATATTATATTTACTTCTGATTTCATTAATTTCTTCTTTAATCTTTTTACTTCCTTTTCTTTTTCAGGTTTAATTTGCTATTCTTTTTAAAAAATATTTTATTTTTATTGAAGTCTAATTAACATACAGTGTTGTATTCATTTCAGGTATACAATATAATTATTCAACAATTTTTTACATTACTCAGTGCTCATCAAGATAAGTGTACTCTTAATTCCTTTATTTCACTCATCCCCCCACTCAACTCCCCTTTGGCAACCACCACTTTGTTCTCTATTTTAGAGTCTGGTTTTTTTTTTTGTTTGTCTCCTTTTTTCTTTGTTTATTCATTTGTTTTGTTTCTTAAATTCCACATATGAGGACAATCATATGGTATTTGTCTTTCTCTGGCTCATTTCATATTTCTTATTCTTTCTTATTCATATTCTTATTCTTTCTTATTTCTGTAGATCTACCCATGTTGTTGTAAATGGTAAGATTTCTTTCTTTTCTATGGCTGAGTAATATTCCATTGTGTACTGTATGCCAATGTTCTTTGTCCATTAATCTATCATTGGACACTTGGGTTGCTGCCATATCTTAGCTATTGTAAGTAATGCTGCAATAAACATAGGGGTTCATAAACCTTTTTGAATTTTCTTTACCCAGTAGTGGAATTAGTGGGTAATATGGTAATTCTATTTTTAATTTTTTGAGGAACCTCTACACTGTTTTCCATAGTGGCTGTACCAGTTACATCCCCACTGAATTCCTTTTTAACTTCTTGATAATTGATATTCAGTTTTTCTTCTCTTCTGTGTATATATGGCTGTAAATTTCCCTCTTATCATAGTTTGAGCTATGTTCCACAAGTTTTGATTTGTCTTATTTTTATCATCATTCATTTCAAAATACTTTGTTTTTCATTTGCCTCTTGACTTAGGAGTCCAGTATTTAATATCCACACATCAATTTCAACAGCAGACTATATGAAGCAAAAGAAGGATCAGTTTATCCAAAGACAAAGCACTGGAACTCAGTCAGAGCTGCACAAAGAAATGAGAATTTAAAAAAGCGAGGATAGTTTAAGGGACTTAGAGGACAACAAACAGACTAACTTTGCGTCAGGGAACTCACAGAAGAAGAGAAAGAGAGAAAGAGCAGAAAACTTATTTGAAGAAATAATGGCTGAAAACTTCCCTAACCTGGGGAAGGAAACAGGCATCCAGATCAGCCTAGAGAGTTCCAAATAAGAGGAACCCAAAGAGACCCACAACAAGACACATTATAATTAAAACATCAAAGCTTAAAGACAAGAAGAGAATAGTAAAAGCAAGAGAAAAACAGTTGGTTGTATTCAAAGGAATTGCCATAAGACTAGCAGCAGATTTTTCAGCAGAAACTTTGCAGGTCAGAAGGGTATAGTACAATATATTCAAAGCATTGAAAGAAACCTCCAACCAAGAATATTCTACTCCACACCATTATCATGCAAATTGAAGGAGAGAGAGTTTTCCTGATAAAAGCTAAAGGATTTCATCATCACTAAACTGTCTTACAAGAAATGTTAAAGGGACATCTTTAAACTGGAAAGAAAGGGTGCTAATTAGTAATGAGAACATATAAGAAAGAGTAAATCTCACTGGAAAGGTAAATATAGGTAGTAAAAGTAGTGGATTAATTGCTTAGAAAGCTAGTATGAAGGCTAACATTTATAAATTATGAGATATTGCAGAAAAATCCAAAATCCTATTTTTCTTGAAACATCAGAAATCCTGATAGCAGTAGACCAACATTCCTACATAGAAACAATGACTGTGCTATTTAATACAGCTGATTTTCCCATTTTTAGATCTGGCCTACGATCTGCACATTGCCACCTGGCCCAATTCTTTTGGAAACCTGACCTGAATGTTTTTGAGTTTGAGATCCTTGAAAAAACTTGACAGTAAACTCTCATTGCTCTGAGAGCAAGTACTTTATCTGAATTGTGGTTAAATCACAGCATGCTGCAGAATATTTAGACTATATTTGGTGACCAAATTGATGTCAGTGAAATAGTTAAGTTAAAGCTTTAAAAAATTATCAGTATACATACCAGACTTGATTGTTCATAATAAAGCTGATTTATTTTAATTAATGCCTGAAATCCTAGATGCCCCAGTACTTCAATTTATCCAATAATTTCTTCTTAAATCAAACTTGAAAAAAATAATTATAGGTGCTAACAAGTAGCAAAACTGACTGTGAATAAAATTGCTTTCTTTTGTTTGGTGGAGGAAGGTAATTAGCAGGAAATGGCCAACAGATGAGATGTAGGAAGAGGAAGCTGGGAGCAGGAAGAATCTCACAGGGAAGCGAAGACACTGGGATCACTAAGAATCGATTTCATTACAAATCTCAGCAATTGCTGGGAAGAGTTTCCTGGGATAAGCAGTTAAAGCAGGTCATGCATATAAAAAAGAAATGCTTTGTTTAGTAAAATTGGAAGAATTGAAAACCGTACAGATTTTTATGGGTCAGTACCTTGCTAATTAGTGAACACCTTACAATTTAATATAAGGCTTTTTAAAGCCCTTGAGCTTGTTATTTAATTCAGAAGTGATTGAAAACTGCTGGGACTCTTCACAGGCTGTCAGCACAATTGCCTCAGCCCCACACTTAGCCAGGCGGAAATAAACAAGACGTTTGTGTCCAAAAGTTTGACTTTTCACTCTCTGTATTGGATGAACCTGAGAGCAAATGCTCCTTTAGAAGAGTCTGACCTCAGAAGACTCTGGAACATCTGGAGTCTGGGAAGGACTAACAGGATTTGTATGTACCGATAGGAAAGGGCCACTCAGCACCTGGTGATAACACTGCATTCAATCAAGGGAAATTAAATTCTAACAGGATTAAAGGAGTCAGCAGTTAATACATAGGAGCAAGATTTCCCCCAAGCCGACATGCACATTGAAAGCCTATCTTCTGTGGGAGAAACTGCTAAGAACATGACACAATGCATTAAGGAAGGAGGCAGCTTAAAATATGTGCAGAAATTCTAGCTTTTCATTCTGGTATGGTGATAGAGATTAGGTCTGTATTTCCTAAGATTTATTGCCCTGTTTTCTAGTAGTGAATGCAAAAACATGCATTAATATAATACTGTGGACTCCACCCAAATAAACTAAAATTATATATCAAGTTTTTAGTGTGACTATCACATGTGCACACACACACACAGAAACTGAAACAATAAAGGGAATGTCCTAAAATAGAAGAAAATCATGAATACTGTTCATTATCCCAAACCAAGGCTCTTTAGTACTTTGTTGTTGGGCCTCGGAAATCTAGTTGTTCCTACTTGATGTATTTGTGCTTCCCAATTTGCAAGTTTTCTAAAATTCAAAGATGTCCACGGCTTATGCAAATCAAGGATCAACACTTCCCTTACAGCAGTTACAAGGGACTTGTAACCCTGAGAAGAAATATACCATTCCTTTATAGGCATTGTCACTTTATCATCTTGCTTCCGGCCATAATTCAATGTTAGACAAAGCACCCTGCTTCTTCGTGGTTGCTTCTTTCTCCTTGTAAAAATTGATTCAAGGCAATTTGATGCCCCAGCTATTCAAAAAGCAAGCAAAGATTGGTGAGGGGCCCAGGCTAAAGGACAAGCTTGTCCTTCAGAGAGGTCATGCCTCAGCTGAAACTCGCCTTTCCCGGGGGACAATGGTTCCCTGTCAGTCCTCTCTGAAACAGGCTTGTTGTTTTGCTCTTATCCTTCATTTCTGAGTCAGGGAGAGAAATTAGTTTCTGTGGTAGGTTGATTTCATTAATAACCGCCCCCCCCCCACACACACACACACTTCACCCTTACAAGTATCTTCACCCTCTGCCTTATAATGCCTTCCTAGTCTGACTCCAAACTCAGTTAGATTGCAGGACATTTTAAAAGGCCAATGGGTTATTAATAAGGGTGATGCAAGAAGAGGCTTAAAGTGTGCTTTCATGTTGGGGTTGCTTTCCTTGCTCTCTGTCATGTCTGTGTGAAGGCAAGGCAAGCCTGATGGAGGATGAAAGACACGTAGAGTAGAGCCAAGTCAACCCAGCTGAGCCCATCCGAAATCAGCTAATAGTCAGTGACTTCCACTTATGTGATGCACCCAACCAAGACCAGAAGACTTCTTTTACAACCTATAAGCATGAAGTCTTTGTTTCGCTGTGGATAATCCTTACTTTCCCCCATTGGCCCAGACCTTGAGAACCATAACTATGGTTTGAATAATCTTCCTAATAGAGAATACTCCCCTGGTGAGGGTGGAGAGCAGGGGGAACATCTCTCAAAGTCCTCTTTAGTTATACCTGGGCAATTTCCTTGCTACATTACTAAATGCAAAAAAAAAAAAAGAGAGAGAAAAAAGTGATTAAGTGATTAAGTACTCACCCTGCTTAGATTAGTCTCCATTGGGATGTATTGTTAAATGTGTTGTCAGATTTGATAAAGCCATTTTTGTTTCTCTTTGGAGGATTTTTCTTCATAAGAATTAAGATGATACAAGAAATGCAGTGTATATTTAGGGCTGTGTCCACACAAATTGCTCTAAAAGAATCGGGTTGGAGATAAAATTAACTTCTTTTAAAGCTGCTGATTGATCTTTATGGTAATAATCAATTGTGTGGTGGAATCCAGTCTGTTATTTTTATAAGATAGCACCCTCTATGTCTTTACTTGTATTATATAAAATAAGAGCTCTAGTTGGAAGGTTGAATTTTATTGATAATTTCCAACCCTTGCAATATAGTCAGATTGTATTAAAAAAGTATCCATCTGCATGCTTTATTTATAAGAGATACACCCAACATACAAAGGCATGGAAAATTTGAATGTAAAAGTATGGGGGAAATACACAAGGCAACTATGAAGCAAAACAAGTCTGGTATAATTATATTAAAATAAATTAAAAAAAAGACTTTAAGACAAAAAATAAAATTAGGGGTAGAAAGGGTCTTTATAATGATCAAAATGTTTTTAAACAAAAAATATAAACTCCTAACCTTGTATGCACCTAATAAAATAGCCCCCACAAAAATACATCCCTAATAATTTGAAGACTTAAATTTAAAAGTCAAACAAAAATGTTTAGAACAATATATAACTTTGGAAAAGGAAGCCTTTCTTAAATATGTCAAAAATGTTAAACATAAAAAAACCAGATGAGTACATTTGACCAAATTCAAATTAAGAACTGGTTCTCAGAGATACTATAAGGAAAATGAAAAGACTCCTGGCAAACTGGAAGGAGATATTTGCAACGGGTATCAAATCTAGTCCATCAATCAAAGGACAGGACAATGAATTGTGATACAGTTGACCCTTCAACAAAATGGGGATTAGGGACACTGACCTCTGTGCTGTAAAATATCTGCGCATAATGTTTGACTCCCCCAAAACTTAACTACTGATAGCCTGTCGACTGAAAGCCTTAATGGTAACATAAACAGTTAACACGTATTTTGTATATTATATGTATTACATACTGCATTCTTACAATAAAGTAGCTAGAGAAAGGAAAATGTTAATATGAAAATCCTAAGGAAGAGAAGATATATTTACAGTACCATGTGGTGCATAAATAAGTGGCTCCATGCGGTACTAACCTGTGTGGTTCAAGTCAACCTATTTTTGCACAATAGAATATTAATTAGACTGTAGTGAAAAATAATGAAGTCCAGCTCTTATGACAAGTGAATGAATTTAAGAATGAGAATACTGAATTTAAAAAACCAGTACCACAAAAACTAGATACAATACAATGCCCTTTTAATAAAATCTAAACTAAACACATATTGTTGAGAACTATACACACAAGAGACAAAGTAGTCATGAAAGTAGCAGAAAATGATAAAAACAAAAATTTAGAATAATAGTGACTTCAGGGGCCGAGGAGAGACAGTGGTATAGGGTAGAGAAAGAGGAAACAAGAGAATGTATCAAAATTAATAATAATGGGAAAGTTCCAGGGGCTGTTAGGGCTATGCCACATGTTTGATACATAGGTTACATATATTCTTTTGCATGCATCAAACATTACATATAAAAAATAAAATGAATCCAGTCGTCAGTTCTTTGCAAACTATCAGAAATGAATTAAATTAAATTCAAACAATAAAAAAGACTAAATGTCTCCAGAACTTTACATTTAAAAAGAAAATCAGGGGCCCCTGGGTGGCTCAGTCAGTTAAGCATCTGCCTTCGGCTCAGATTATGATCCTAGGGTCCTGGGATCAAGCCCCGCATTGGGCTCCCTGCACAGTGGGGAGTCTGCTTCTCCTTCTACCCCTCCTCTCTGCTTGTGCTTTCTTTCTCTCATACTCACTCTCTCGCTCAAATAAATAAAATCTTAAAAGGAATGAAAGAAAATAAGTCTAGGGCAGGGGGAAAAAAAAGAAAATCTGTCCATTAAGAAATGAATTCAGGGGTGCCTGGGTGGCTCAGTCAGTTAGGTGTCCTACTCTTGGTTTCCTCTCAGGTCATTATCTCATAGATGGTGGGATCGAGTCCCACATTGGGCTCCACACTGAACAGGGGAGGGAGTCTGATTGGGATTCTCTCTTTCACTCTCCCTGTGCCCTTGCTAACCCCCCACCCCACACTCTCTCTCTCTCTAATAAATAAATAAATCTTAAAAAAAAAAAAGAAAAATGAATTCAGTTAACAGTTTTGTGTGCAAGCTTTATCTAAAAAGAAAAACATTAGAAAGATAGAGTGAGAGTGAGAGAGAGACAGCCAGAGACAGAAAGGAGAGAATATAGAGCACTTAACAAACACTAAAATTTTGGTATGGTAAATAATGCTTTTTGGCATTATTTTTATCCCACCTGCTTTTCTAAAATGATAAGGGAGAGACTCTAGTTGGATTAGAAGCATTCTTGGCATTTGCTATTCTGAATGTATTTTCCATCTTGAAGTTACTGTGCGTGAAGCCAGGAGCAATTACTTTTCAAGTGGATACACTGTCACCACCTTTCAAGGTGTCATTGTCCTGCATTTCATCAGAACTACTTGAGCCAGCCAGAGGTTCGCATGCCAGGCATTACAAAATAAATAGAGAATTGGAATTCTTTCCATCTAGAAATCAAGGAAATGCAAAATTGAGTTCTGACTAAAGAGGCACTCTCCCTCTTTATGAGAAAACCATGTCTTCCAACTTTTTGGGTATGGTGCAAAGACTCATTTTAATGAGGGGCTTTTACTTCTTATTATTCTTAGAAGTTAGTGGAAGTTAGAATACCTTCTTTTCAAAAATGTTTTCTACTTTTCCAACTAAGGTTCTTTCTCTATAGAAACAACAGATTAACCGTTTTTGAAGAACTTATTTTCTTTCCAGCAATCCTGATGAATAGCCCATTGTTGGAAGCTTGATTTAACAGGTCTTATAGCAGATTGGTTGTGCCTAGGAGAACAACCAGTAGGGACTGATGGCTTGTCAGCCAGGTGTTTTGCAGGAATGTGGGTGCCGGAGTGCTGACATGCAAAATTGCTTTGATTCATTTGCCCCAAGAAAATTCAAATGATTTTAGGGTAATTTACTTATTTACAAACACTATATCCTTTTTACCCACCTTCATCTTGACCCAAGTAAGTTTTGGCTTCAAGGGTATTTTTTTTATTGTATATATTTAAAGTGTACAACTTGATGATTTGATATACATATACATTGTGAAATAACCATCACAGTTCAGCTAGTTAATATATCTGTCACTTCACATAGTTATAGTTGGGTTTTGGTTTGGGTTTGTTTTTTTGGAATAAACTGTCTCAGCAAATTTCAAGTACACAGTACAGTGTTGTTATCTATAGTCACCAGGCTATACATTAGATCTTCAGAACTCATTGATTTTGCAAAACAGACTTTACCAACATCTTTCCATTTTCCCCTTCCTCCAGTCCCTGGTAATCACCATCCTACTTTCTGCTTCTGTGGGTCTGACTGTTTTAGATTCCACATGTGAGTGAGGGCATATAGCATTTTCTTTCTGTGTCTGGCTTATTTCAATTAGTGTGATGTCTTCCAGGTCTGTCTGTGTCATCACAAATGGCACAATGACCTTCTTGTTCAATATTCCATTGTATGTATATACCATGTTTTCTGTCTTTGTTCATCCATCAATGGACATTAAGTTGTTTCCATATCTTGGCTATTATGAAAAATGCTTCAATGAACATAGGACTGCAGGTATCTCTTTGAGATCCTGATTTCAATTTTTTAGATATATACTCAGAAGTGGGGTTATTGGGTCATATGGCAGTTCTAATTTTAATGTTTTGAGGAAACTTCACACTGTTTTCCATAATGGCTATACCAATTTACATTTCCACTAACACTCTAGCAGGATTCCCTTTTTTCCACATCCTGGCCAGCATTTATCTTTTGTGTTTTATTTTTAAATAATAGATATCCCAACAGGTGTGAGGTAGTATTTCATTGTGGATTTGATTTGCATTTCTCTGATGGTTAGTAATGTTGAACCCTTTCTCATATACCTTTTGGCCATTTATGTATCTTCTTCAGAAAAATGTCCATTCAGGTCTTTTGCCCATTTTAATATCAGTTGTTGTTGTTGTTGTTGTTATTGTTATTATTATTATTATTGCTATTGAGTTATCTGAGCTCTTTATATAGTTTGGAAATTGACCCCCATCCGATATATGATTTGCAAGTATTTTCTCCCATTCCATAGGTTGCCTAGTATTTTACTGACTGTTTCCTTTGTTGTGCAAAAGATTTTTAGTTTGATATAGTCCCAGTGTTTATATTTGCTTTTGTTGCCTGTTATTTTGGTATCATATCTAAAAATTCATTGCCAACACCAATGTCAAGGTACTTTTTCAAAGGTATTTTTGGATGTATGACACTAAAAAGGATCTTCATTTTCCCTGAGAATGCCAAACTCCCTCCCAGTGACTCAAATTGAAAATTGGCTTCAGTGTATCAGTCATTTCCCATAAGTGTTTAGTAGCTTCAAGAATTATGGTTCCATATCCTTTGGGGGTTTATCTGGGGTGCAGTGTTCACAATTGAATACATAAAGGAGATGATTCTTGAACCACACATATACACTGTAGTGAAAGTTAAGAATTCACAACTGGCCTACTTTACACAGACACACATAACCCCCGCACACACCATTTAATCTATTTAAAATCTGTTCCTAGCCTCTAAATTTCTCAGACCTTAGGGAAATAAAACCAAGGTCATAGCTATATAATTGCAAAGATCCAACTGTGTCTTATTAACCCAGTCACTTCATGAGCTAATTCAGGGGCCATGTGTCCACAAAACCACAGTGTGTTTAAGATTTATAATTAAATTTAAAAAAATGAAAGCTCCTCTTGCCTGTCTTGTGTAAGGATCCATGAAGTCTATGGCTATCATACAGAATCTAATGGACAGACTGCCTTTTTATATCCAGGCTTTTCTTTTTATTGTGATACCACTTTGTGGTAAAGGATGTGGCATTGCTTTCTAAAAAGTCATTCCAGCTTAACATTCAAGAGATTAAAAAACAATGCTGAGAGTACATTTGAAGAAGTTCCCTGAATTTCTCTGGGTTCCTAGAAAAATCAATCTAAAAAGATAGACATTTTCTATCTACAAATATCTGTGATTTAAAAATGCCCACCAGGGAACACTGTCTATGTCAGTAAAGGGATGAGAGAATGTACTTGTCCAGGCTTTCTGAGAAACAAATGCCAAGCAATGATTAAACACAAAGGTTTTTTTTTTTTTAGGGAAAATACCTTTAAGGAAAAATGAGGATGGAGCTGGGAAAAGCTGGGTAAGCTGTCAGACCACAAAGCATATCTGACCTGGTGGGAAGGTGATAGTGTGATGAAAGTGGGATGAAAGCTTCCTAGCCCATTCTGCCATTTTAAGTTCCGCCAAGGCCAGTGGGGCATCCCTGAACCAAAAGCCAGCCACTGGAAAAGTCCTGTAACTCCCAGAAATGGACCTGCCTTAGCATAGTTCATGGCCTCATATGTCATTGGCCTCAATGTCAACTCAGAGCTCAGTGACTGGACCCCTGGGATTTCAACCTTGTGCCATAAATTTCTTCACATGCTCTAAACAAGACACAATAACTTAGATGATATTATAGAAGATGATTTCTTTATTAGTCAACTTGTTACTATAGAATGCTGCATAATAAACAACCCCCAGATCTGTGTATTTTTTGTTGAAAGATAGACATCAAGTATGTATTGGGTAGTAAGGAACTGAGGTAAGTAGGCATTTAGTGTAAGGTTTCATGTTAATCTGACTAAGAGTTGGGCTATGTGTAATGTTTGCTCTAGCTATAAGTACTAAAGATTTTAAATTCCTCTAGTGTCCTTGTGTTTTGTCACCCCTGTTGACATTGGGTTTCTCTGAGTATTCTCTTCAGAGAGAGACTATGTCCTGCTATTTAAGCTGTAAACCAATGTGTTACTCTTGAGCCGTGTTGATGTGGTAGTAAAGTGTGGCAAAGAGGAAGTGTTTTATAATACTATTATTAAATCTCAGTCTTTTAGTGGGTCTGTGACTTTAGGCTGTGACCCTTGCAAGGGTTTCTCCAGTCAATAGCTTCTCCCCTCCCCTGCTCCATACTCCCTTACCTGGCTTCAACATTACCAGCTGATTTTCATGAAACTTTGTCCCGTTGACTATGTTTTTCCTCTTTTATTTATTTTTTATTTTTTAAAGATTTTATTTATTTATTTGTCAGAGAGACAGAGAATGAGCAGGGGGAAGGAGCAAAGGGAGAACGAGAGAGAAGCAGACTTCCCACTGAGCAAGGAGCCTGATGTGGGGCTCCATCCCATCCCAGGACCCAGAGATCACGACCTGAGCTGAAGGCAGATGCTTAACTGACTGAGCCACCCAGGCGCCCTTATTTTTCCTTTTAGGTGAGACAGGAAAACTAGCAGGGACTGGTGTGGGAGGAATACCCTTCTCCCAGATGGGATAATGCTCTGGCAAAGTCTTTTACTCTGGAACATAGGCCCTCATTTTGGAAAACATTCTGGGCATATCTCAAAATGATTATTTTCCCCCTTTCTGCTAGAGCCAGGAGGGGCTCTGTCTTAGCTCTTCACTGTGAGGACCCAGTGGGGCTCCTGGAGGTAAAGTCCACAGAAGTATGGGGGCCACCAAACACTGTAGCCTCCCTAGTTTCTCACTGCCATGCTTGTCTACACTTAGTCTCCAGGATTTCATGAAAATTAACATTTAACAGCTGTAATCAGTATATGACTCCAGTGGCTTTACGCCAGGTAAGCAGATCTCAGCTGTGACTCTCTGGGCTTGTCTGTTTCTGCAGCCTGCAAGGGGGAGGTTTATCCTGCAACCTCAGTTTTCTGAAGGAAAAAGTCATTAATATTCAGTTTCTCCAGGTTTTTCATGTAAGAATGACAATTTCCAATTGTTTAATATGTGTTCTTTAAGCCATAGTATTTACAACAGAATAGTGAGATCAATATTTTTATACTGTTTATTTGGAAACAATTATAGATTCATGAGGATTTCTAAAAATGTACAGGGAGGTCACATGTGCCCTCCAGCCATTTCTCCTAGTGGTAACATCTTGTATAACTATAGTACAATATGAAATCCAGGAAGTTGGCATTGTTATAATGCACAAAACCTAATCAGATGTTACCAGTTTTCCATGCATATGTGTGTGTGTGTGTGTGTACAGTTCCATGCAACCAGATTAAGTTTTAGGAAAAAAGAAGACAATATCTAACGGAACCATAGAACATGTTAAAGTAGAAAATTGACATAGATACAGTACTATTAAAATCTAGTACAGACCTTATGTGAGATTCACCAGTTTTTTAATGCAATCTTTTGACTATAGTTCTATGAAATTTTGTTACATGTTTTGAGTAACCATCATAAAGTTAGGATGTAAAGCTGTTCATCACTACAACTAAACTCCCTCTTGTTACTGCTTGCCAATCACTGATCTATTCTCCATCACTCTAACTTTGTTACTTTGAGAGTGTTGCATATATATATATGTATATAAGATTATTTAATGAAGTGTAACTTTTTATATATAATCACATAGCATATTGCTCTTTGAGATTAGTTTTTTTAAAAAACATAGTATAATATCTTTGCGATCCATCCAGAGGTTGTTGCATACATTAATAGTGCATTCCTTTTTATTGCTGAGAAGTATTCCACTCTGTGGCTGTATTACTGTTTGTCCATTCAAGTGTTAAAGGACATTTGGGTTATCTCCAATTTTTAGTGATTACAAATAAAGCTGCCATGAACATCAGGTACAGGTTTTGTGTGAACATACACCTTCATGATTCTAGAATAAATACCCAGGAATGTGATTGATGGGTCAAATGATAAATGTTTACAATGTTACATTGATAATGTTATATAACATTACAATGTTACATTACAATGATAAATGTTTACCAATGTTTCTTAAACTGTTTTCCAGAGCAGTGGTACCATTTTATATTTCCACTAGCAATGTGTGAGAGATCCAGTTCTTTCCCATCTTGCTAGCACTTGTAATTAACACTATTTTTAAATTTTAGTCATTCTTTTTAAAAAATATTTTATTTATTTATTTGAGAGAGAGAGATAGAGGAGGGGGGGCAGGAGCAGAGGGAAAGGGAGAGAAGTAGACTACCCGCTGAGTGAGGAGCCCTGCACACTGAGATCATGTCCTGAGCCAAAACTAAGAGTCAGACACTTAACCGAATGAGTCACCCACATGCCCCTAAATTTTAGTCATTCTAATCGGTGTGTAGTAGTAGCTTATCACAGCCTTAATTAGCATTTCACTATGGCCTGTGATGTTGAACATCTTTTCATGTGCATATTTTTCTTCCCTATATTCTCTTTGGTGAAAAGTCCAAGCTTTTGCCCATTTTCTAATTGGATTGTTTACTTTCTTACTGTTGAGCTTACAACATTCTTAATATATTTTGGATCCAAATCCTTTGTCAGATATGTGGTTTGCAAATTCTTTCTCTCAGTCTATGGCTTGTCTTTTTATCATTTTAATGGGGTATTTTGCAAAGCAAAATTTTAAAATTTTAATAAAGTTTAACTTATTAATTTTTAATAGATCATGCTTTTGGTAACATGTCTAAGAACCCAGCACTTAATATTTTTAATAGATTAAAAATTCTCTAAGAATTTCTTCTCTATCACTTAATATTTTTAAATAGATTAAAAAGATAGTAATAAGCAAATTATAAAACAGGAGGTTATAATGAAAGGTATTTTTGAAAGGTGAATGAAACATATAATACTAGCATATACCTGTATAATATATAAATATATATGATTATAATGCTCATATTTGTATATATCTATGTAGCCACAAAATAAAGTTACCAAATTATGATTAAAGGAAAATATTAAATTGTAGAGGACATTTAGATAATTATGAGAGTATTTGCATGACTTCATGCTAAAAATTTTGAAAGCTTGGTTGAAATGGATAATTGTCTAAGAAAATTTAAATTACCAAATTTATTATTTAAATAATATGATCATCATGGAGAAAATGCAATAAATAGATAAACATCTACCTACACAAAAGGAAAACAATATGTGTATTCATCATTAATACTTTCAAACAGAGGAAAAAACCCATAAATATCTGCATTTTACGCAATTTTATTTTATTTGTTTATTTATTTATTTATTTATTTATTTATTTATTTATTTAGGAGGGGGAGGAAGAGAATCTTAAGCAGGCTCCACCCCCAGCGCAGAGGTGTGGATCTGGATCTCAGAACCCTGAGATCATGACCTGAGATGAAATCAAGAGTGGGATGCTTAACTGACTGAACCACCCAGGCACCCTTGCGTTTTATGCAATTTTAGAATACACGGAAGAAAAAGCTTTCCACTGAACTAAATAAATGTGGTTATTACTGAAACCAAACTATGACAAAGTAGCACAAGGAAGTAATAAAAGACCAATTTAATTACATTCAGTAAAAGTATGAAATATTATCAATTACAGTGATCAAGTAAGGGTAATGCTAAAAATGCAGAAAGTCTAAATTCCAGAAATCTACTGAGTTACTATAATAATAAGTCAATGAAAAAGACAAGAAAGTTACAGTTATCTCAGCACATTAAAAAAAAGGCATATACTACAATTCAAATTATATCTAAGGCACATAATAGTTTTAAAAATGTAGTAAAAGAATAATATTTATTAAAATGTAATTTCCATATATTTATATGTGTATATATATAGATAGATTTATATAGGTATTTATATCACACAGTAATAGCCAACATCATGATTAATTCCGAAAAACTAAGCACTTTCCCATTTAAACCAGGAACAAAAGAAGGACAATTGCAATCATCACTATTCTTTATAATTGTTCTGAAAATATAAGGGATATAAATACTAGAAGTAGGAAGGAAATAATTATTATTATTTACAAATTATGTGATTATACATTCAAGAAACCTTAAGAAAAGCAACAATGATTAGAATTAGTGGGAGAATTCAGTAATGTGGCCAATTACAAAATAAATAATCAAGTAGAGTTTTCTTATATAATAATAACTCTTTAGAAGTTGTAATACAGAAAATGATTGCATTCACAATAATATTATAAACATTATTTCACAAATATAAAATAATAAAGAACAAATATCACAATAAATGGACAGGTACTGTATAAAAATTAAAATTCTGTAAAAGGTTTAGAAGATTAGAATAAATGGAGAACTATATCTTATGTGTAAGGAGATATAACATTGGAAATAAGTCAATTTTCCTAAAATTAACCAATACATTTAATTCAATTTACAGAGAAAATCCAAGTACAATTTTGTTTTTCTTTCTTTTTAAGAAATGACAAAAGTTATCCTAATATTTATCTGAAAAAGTAAACGTGCAAAAGTGGTTAGAAGAAACTGGCAATGGAAGAAGCATGCAGAATTTAATTTACGAAATACTAAAATACGTTGAATGAGATCACAAAAGATGACAGGGTAGAAAGCTTCAGGAATCTGTCTATCCATCAAAACAACTATTGAACTGTCAAGAATTGCTGGAATCAACCATTTTGGAATTCTAGATTCCGTTCAAACACTAACAGTGTCTGAGGGTGTGCTTGATGGAGAAAGAGGCATGATGTAATAAGCACTGGGTGTTATATGAAACTGATAAATTATTGAACATTACATATGAAACGAAACTAATGATGTACTATAAGTTGGCTAATTGAGTTTAAATTAAAAAAAAAAAAGAAAGAGGCTGGTAAATTTCAGTGTTTTGCATAGCAGTTAACTTACCTGCATCTCCTAGGCCCATGGCAAGCAGCCATGGAATCACCCCCTTATGTTCTTGGTACTGCTTGCTGGTGCTAGGATGGGGAATAAGGACCTTGTTTTCCAAAAATTGAGGTTGTGTGTTTTGATCTGCCTGGTGGATCACTAGTGTCATCTAAAGTACATGAGTCCTTAGGTCTTTTTATTCCTTATGACTAAATCTTATTTGCTCCTAATTGTTAAGGGTCTTGGGAATAGAGGATCATGGACAAGCTAAGGCTGCTCCAACTTGAAGGCACTTGCAACAGCTATGCCCTTTGACTAGAATGCTCTTCCCTCCAGGCTAATTTCTGCTAGGTTAAATTTCTTACTTCTTTCAAGCCTTTTCTCAAATTTTACCTGTTCAATGAAGCCTACACTTTCCCATTTAATTCTGCCCCTCATATTCACTCTGGTACTTACTGCCTCTCCATCAAGCTCTACTGTGGGACTTACCACTTTCTCATATGCTGTCTAGATTATGTACTTTATTGTTGATTGTTTCTCCCACACTAAAATGTAAACTCCTTAAAGACAGGTTCCTTGTTCATTTTGTTACATGTAGTAGGTGCCAGTGTATGTTGCCCTGACAGCCCCTCCCCCCACAACACACACACACACACACACACATTTCAGGACTAAAAGCACTCATTCCCCTAGATCCTGGGAATGATGGAGTCTGACAGCTCAAGAGATTATTTCTTTTGAAATTGTCTTCTGCTGAAGAGCTCCATCTTGCCCAATGTCATGCACTTTCCCAAGGACCAACCCCTGTCTTCTGGATGCCAAAGTACAGAGCTTCAAAATCCTTGCCTGAATTTGGGACAGCTCTGAAGGACATCCAATGTCCACAGCTCTATGGAAGATGGGCTCCATGGATCAGTTTTCCTCTTCCCATAATTCAGTGACTTACACAGATGTCAACCCCAAGAACACGTCCCTAAAATGTTCTTCTGCAGTAATCTCCATCTCAGAATCTATTTCCCAGGGAACCCAACCTGCAACATTCACTGATGAACCCCAAGTTCTAGAAAAGTGTCTGACAGAAATTTCTTTAAAAATGTTGGATGCATGAATAAATATAAATACACTGACAACTTCTTCTTACAAAAGCTAAATGTTGACAGTCAACACACCCACACATACCTTCCTACATGTTAGATAGGAATTTCATGGTGCAGCATTTTTTTTTTTTCATTTACCCACTCGACAATATTTATTAAGCATCTATTGTAATGTCAGCTGAGGATACAAAAATGAATTAAAGAGACAAAATCCATTCTTCATGAATCTTAGAGTCTCATGGTAGAGTCAGAAAATATAAAAACAAAAATGTATAGTATAATGTAGGTTAGTGATGAGAGCCATGAGGACAAATAAAGCAAGATAAGGGGGCAGAGAGTGATATGGTGGGGGTTAGAGTGACATTTGAATTGGGTAGTCAGGTAGGCCTCTCTAATGAGGGGGGATTAGCTAAAACCAAAATGAAAGAACATCACTTAAGAATGAACCATATAGATGCCTGGGTTAAGAGTGTTTCATGAAGAGAGACAGCATGTGCCAAGGCCCTAGAGCAGAAATGTGCTTAGTGTTTTGGGAGAAAGGCAAATAGGCTGGGACAGAGTGAATAAAGTGGAGAGTGGCCAAGATAGTGGCATGCATTTAGAGCAAAGTCAGTTGCTTGACCATGCATGGCTTGTTGAAAATTTGGGATTTTAAGTGTAGCAGGATGACTTTGAAGGATTTTGAACAGGGAGGTGGCATGACCTCCTCCCTGTTTTCAAAAGAACTTGTATTTTTAAAGGAATCTCATGCCCTAACTGCTTCTGGCATTTTTAGACATGCACTAATATCCTGTCAAGTTGCTCTATGGCACATAGTAGTTTTTTAATGGATGCTCACAGGACAATGCCTCTTGGTGTTTGCAATTTGGTACCTTTGGATGACCTGGAGCCCTTAGGTATACTTAATTCTGAACCACATTTGGATTCAACCAACAAATTTCAAGAGCCCACCATGTGCCTGGAACAGACCTTATTTGATCCTCACATTCTTGAGCAGTAGACATCATTACTCCTTTTGCATTACTCCTCTTTCATGGTCTGGGATAGGATAGGAAGTATAAATAAAAATGACCTCTCATTGTGCATAGTGCTAGACAATATAGACACACCATTTGAATTGACCCCCAAACAACTCTGTAAGTAGATAATATGATCTCCGTTTTCTAAATGAAGACATTGAGACATAACTGCTTGTGCTCAACCTGTGGTCTGTCAGCTGGCATCATCAGCACCACTGGAGAGCTTGTTAAAAATGAAGAATCTGAAGTTTCAATCTATGAAATGGAGAAGATAATAGCTTCCTCAAGTATTTAGTGCCCTTCCACTTCTCATTGTTTGTATCACTGTTTGGACAAGCAACTCAAACTCTTTTTGCAAATGTAGATTGTGATTTAGTATGTTTGCTAACATTCTATTGCCAAAGCAGGTCATGTGGCCAAACTTAACCTCAGCAGATCCGGATGCATTCTCTGTCCATGAAGGGAAACAGAGAGAATGCTGAATTCATTGCTGAACAACAAACCAAATTGTCACAGAATTAGTAAGGAATTTGGCAATTTTATTCAACCAACCACTTTTCTTAAATTATGACAAAGATTTTTCAATTGCCTTCTGGGGTA
>NC_138378.1:33468282-33481203 GCF_054177405.1 Leptonychotes weddellii
ACATGTATCATATGACCTCACTGATATGAGGAATTCTTAATCTCAGGAAACAAACTGAGGGTTGCTGGAGTGGGGGGTGGGGTGGGAGGGATGGGGTGACTGGGTGATAGACACTGGGGAGGGTATATGCTCTGGTAAGCGCTGTGAATTGTGCAAGACTGTTGAATCTCAGATCTGTACCTCTGAAACAAATAATGCAATATATGTTAAAAAAAAAAAGAAGAAGATAGCAGGAGGGGAAGAATGAAGGGGGGGAAATTGGAGGGGTAGACGAACCATGAGAGACGATGGACTCTGAAAAACAAACTGAGGGTTCTGGGCGGGGGAGGATGGGTTGGCGTGGTGATGGGTATTAAGGAGGGCACGTTCTGCATGGAGCACTGGGTGTTATGCACAAACAATGAATCATGGAACACTACATCTAAAACTAATGATGTAATGTATGGGGATTAACATAACAATAAAAAAATAAAAAAAAATGGTACCTCGGACAGCTGTCTGGATGAACTCCCATTAATCTAGCGCTGTCCCTGTTCTAAGGAAAGATGAAAGCCTCCTGGTCAATAGATTCGTGATTCTGCATTAAATCAGTTGAACTCCTGGCCATCTTTTATTTCAATGAAGTGTGCTAATTTTGGAAAAATTTATTGAACTGTAAGCTTAGTCAAGAAACAGAATATTACCAGCATGGTGGAAACTGCCTTCATACTCCCTTCTAGTTACTGTGCTCCCAAGGGTAGCCACTATCCTGACTTAACATATATTAGTTTTGCCCATTTCTGTTCTTTAGATAAATGGAGTCATGTAGCATGTACTCTTGCATCTTGCCTCATTCACTTAACACTATGGTTGTGAGATGCATCCATATTTTTACATAAAGTTGTAGATTGTTACTCTTTATTGCTGTGCAGTGTTTACTTATCTACTCTACTGTTTATTAACAATTTGGAAGCATCTTTTTTTTAGATATTAGGAATAAAGCTGCTCTGTGACTTTTGTTGAACCTGTTATATATTTCTTTTGGGTATACACCTCTGAGTGGGATTGCTGGGTCACAGGATTTGTATATACTCATATTGAGTAGACACTTGCAGCTTCTATTTTGAGAGTTTGGAGGGTGCTGTCGATTTAGTCGAGGGTGCATATGGCTACATTTCATTTATAACCTTGTGAATTTCCACCTTAAACATAGTAAAACTATTTCTCTCTGGGCCTAAACTGTTCTTTGGTTGTAAATTAGGCAGTTTTGAAAGCTGCAGTAACTTCTTTAACTTCCTGGGGCTGTGTCCAGTGTATTCCTCATAGATTAGTAAGAGATGGAGGTTCTTGCCACCAATGCTGTGTGCATAGGGAAAATGTCCTAGTGTACCATCACCCGGTACTCTCCTAAGAGTGGATGATAGATCTGGAAAATGATGATTATCCCTTTAGAGTCCAAATGGCAGAGTCTTTTATCATTTCAAGTCCTACAGAGAGGGACAGGCCTTGTTCAAGGGTTATTCTAATGAGCTAAGTGCTCTGCCTTCCTGATGTTTGCATGCCTGCCTCTCTGTGGAGGGAGGCAGAGTCTTGGGATTTGAGGGAGGTCAGAGCCCTATGGGGAAACAGAAAGACAGAGAGAGACCTAGGAAAAGAGAAAGAGCTACTTATAAGCTACACCTCAGCATTTCATATGATTCCAAGATAAGGTACCTGCCCACCATGAGAATAAGAGTTTTTTGCTCAGTGTCTGTCAGTTAGAACCGATAAATTTATCCAAGAGACTTTTGAGAGAAAAAAATGTTGAGTTGGAGGTCTCCCTCCAAAGGGCATACTTATCAGATGGAAGTGGCTAATGGGAGGGGAGTTAAAAGACAAATGCACAGAGAAAAGCTTCTTTCCAGCCCCTTCCTTAATGCCAGATTGAATTTTCGTGCTCTTTCCTGGCTATCTTTGTCCTCTGATGAGTACAAAAGCCATCAGGAAAGTTTCTTTCACACAGTTACCACTCTGGTGGAGAAGCACATGGAAAAGATGCAAGAAAAAAAATATGTAAATAAGGTACAAATTATGAATCAAAGTGATTCAGAAGAATATGAGAGAGTGAATATTTTTGACTTTACTAATTATATCAACAGGGAGGTGGCTAATTTGGCATTGCAATACCCCAATGGCATAGTTAGATCTTAAAATATATGCTTAAAAATATGTGCTTAAATAAAAATTTAGTGATGCTTTATATTTATTTTCTCATCCTAATGAAAATGGACCTCCTAAGAACAGTAGGCAGGGCCTCAGAAAGAACCAGATATACACTCAGATGGGGAATTTGAGGAGACTTAAAGGAATATGTTTACACAATTGCTGGCAGGATTAAGGGGAACCAGCATAGAATTTTGAAGCCCCTGGAGCTATAGCAATCTTGAGGGGCTCTTTATCACACCTGGGGTGGAATGGGCTAGGAGAGAAAAGAGGAACCAGTACCCAGGAGCTGTGTCTAGAGGAGAATCTCAGCCAGCTAGCATTAGCCTGACAGGAGGGAGCCAAACCCACTTTCCCACCTCCCTCCCATCTCCTGTTGGTGTCTCTTCACTGGATGAATCCAACTGGAAGCCCAGCTGTAAGGAGCCTATTCATTGGTCCATGGAGCTAAGTTCCCCTTGCCCTCAGGTAGAAAAGGGCCAGGGGGGCAAGGAGGAACTATTCAGCATATGGATAATTAGGTTTCTCAAGAACCAAAACAAAGCTTGTTGTTTAGATAATAGTCTTTTTTTATAAAATGCACACCTATGGTACTGTTATTTAATGTTCATTAAACACTTCTAGCTTATTAAGCATTCATTAATTAGGGTCTAATTCTGCAAAAGCGTCTTTTCCCAGCCATGAAAATCAGCAGTTTTTTTTTTTTTTTTTCTCAGCTGCCTTTATCTGGCTGAAAGAAAAAAGCTTTTTTTAAACAAATGTTACAAGGTTATGTAAAAACTCTGAAAAAAATATCAGTAATCAGCTTCAAAAGTTGAGCACAAAATTTCCTGGAGCATCTATAATTATATTAGGATTTTATAGAGAAAACACTATCTTCTAGCTGTAAGTCTATATTTAGAGGCTAAAATACCTGGTTATATCCTGTTCAGCCCTGGCTATTGATTTAGGAATTCATAGAACTATTTATTCTTCTGCTCAATGGAAAAGATTGCTTACCATAGCAACCCCTGCATTAGCATTCAGCTTCCTGGTTGCAAAGCACCTTCCTAGGAGGACGTGCATCAATGTGCAAAGTGAGCCCAATTTTTTAAATATAATTTTAAGGGGGGGAGGCTGTTATATTAAAACTCACAACAAAGAAGACAACCCAAGCTAGAGACTAGCAATTGTCTCAGGCTTGTTTGCAATTATTTAATCTGCATATTTTCCTTGAATCCAGGCATTCTATTCCTCTAGCACCTTCTATAAGCCAAGAAGGGTGGAGAATAATAAAATATTATGCACAGCCCACACCCAGCATCAGAAGCTTGCTGCTGTCTATGAGGAGTTTCAACTTCACCCCACTGTTCTTAGATTTATCTTTTTTTTCTTCTGCTGGAAAAAGGCAAATTCTTGGTTCTGCCACTCAAAATCTCAAAGAAAATATTTAGTCTAATTTTCTAGTGTGTTTCCCTAATGTCAATCAGGCGTCTGAAACACTAGTGATTGTTTTCACCTCATACTGTGAAGTGAGGTAGCATTTTAATTAGGAAAAAAAAATTGACTTGTGCTCATAAGTGATAGTCACACCTCTGTCAGTGAGCTCCAAATGGATCGAGGCCAAGATGGCAGGATTTGTATACTAAGGGTCAGGACCTTCAAACCTTTGTTTGGAGTTTCACAGGTTAAAAGGGGCTAGCTCACAGTTGCATTATAACACTGCTCATGGTTAAAGATAATACCGAAATATAACCCTGGAATGATTAGTGACTTTGACATTCTATTTCAGCTTTAGGACAATTTTTACCTGATTGCAGACAATGGCTGAACAGGAAAAAAAAAAAAAAATACGGGGGCTCAGGTAACTCAGAGGACTGGCAGATAAATAATAGGGGTCAAGAGAGGTGAACAAGGTGTTCTATCTAAGGAAGTGCGTTGCAGGAAGAGGGGCTGGAGAATGGGATTGTGTTTTGGGTACAGGTAGAAGCTCTTCCTTCTGTATGCTTTGTGTCCGAGGCCTGTCTTGAGCCCCATGAAGCAGGCTAGCGGCTTGAATGACAACAGCATTTCTGATTGAAGCAGGAGCAAATATGTTGGGCTTCCTGCATATATTTTTATCCTGGACACTTCCTCGGAGATGTCATGGGCTTTGCTTTCAAGTTAAACTCCCTTTCTGCAGACTTGAGGAAAAATGAGATTCTGGGTCCTTGGCAGACCTATCACTGCATTAATTTTCATGAAGCCTTGATTTAGCAATAGGGGGTTCTTTCCTTTTGAGCTGACCTCAGCATTGATAGGTACTGTCTGTGAGAGGATAAGGAATATTCATCCAAATGGACAAAGTGGGGTGGAGAGTTGGCTCAGAAATGGATTTGACTAGGTCTTCTACAGGTATCACAGTTTTGTGGAATCAGTTGATAAATCAGGCAGTTAATGAGAGATTGGAATATTAGCATTGCCTGAAATATTATTTTCAGCTGTTATCAGTGTCATGACATTCTTAGTTACCAGCTTCTTTTTTTTTAGAAAGAGAGAACACAAGCGTTGGGGGTGTGGCAGAGGGAGGGTGAGAGAATTTTAAGCAGGTCCACCCTCAGCACAGAGCCCAATGCAGAGTTCGATCTCATAACCCTGAGATCATGACCTGAGCCAAAATCAAGAGTCAGATGTTTAACCACTGAGTCACCCAGGTGCTCCACTTACCATCTTCTTTAGACCAATGGTGCTTAAAATTTAGAACAACAGTAGTGCTTGGAGATTTAGTAATCCTGATGATTTGGAAGCTCCACCAGCAGTGACTCAGTCCTGGGTGGGACCTGAGGATCTGCATTTCTAACAAGCTCCTGGGTGATGCCACTGTGCTGGCTGGAGGGCCACACTATGTGTAGCACTGGGTCAGTTACCTAACTGGTTGTTGGGCCCAGGAGTCTGTGTTTTAATAAGTCTCCAGGTGGTACAGATGCTCACCAAAGTCTGAGAAGAATTGCTTTAAATCACATGGTCTCAAACTTAGCTAAACACTGGACCTACTTGATGAATCCCTTAAAGGAGGCCAATGTCTGGTCTCACCCAGCTGGTTCTGTTGAAATTGGACTGGGTAATAGCCTGACATGGGGATTACTTGCAGCTCCCCAGATGATTCTAATGTGCAGACAAGGTTGAAAACCATTTCTTAAACCATCCCCTCACTTCTAGGTTGCAAGACTAGACTGTCTGCAATTTGTTCTTTTCAGTGTGCTGCTATGGAAGGGAAAAGATGGATAAAAATTCTAGCATCTGAAAGGGAGAAAGTTTTGCTAGCTTTGTGTGACGTCAATCCCAGCTTACCTTACATGCTGTAGGGAGTGAGTAATGAAGGGCTTGATTCAAACGTACTAGCAGTGAGTCAGCCGGAAGAGGTAGAAATTTGGGCAGAAGAGCAAATTCTATAAATCTGTAGAAGTGAAACCCATTTAGTTACCTCCAAAGGGCCAAATGTGCTATTTAAAATGCTCCAATAGAGCATTCGATTTCACAGCTGTCTGTAACTTTGAGGCCAAATTATCCTTCCCTAAAGTTAGGAAGCAGAAGTAGGAGCACTACTCAAAGCCACATGTACTACTGAGATATTAATTAAACCCCAAAGACTTCAAGCACCCCTGTCCAGTCCTCTTAAATGCTTTATTCTTTGCCAACTGATGCAAACAGATTTTTCTTGACCTTCCTCACATTTGACCCAAATCTCTAAGGCTGGGTATTATTAACAAAGGGATGTCAACATTTTAAATTCCAGAGAATAGATTCTTCCAAAGCAAACCTGTATCCTTTTGTTACTACCCCAGGATCTTGAGATTTAGTTCTGCTTTTATTAAACAGTCTCTTCTAGGAATGTGTTAAACAGAAAATATGCAAGATTCCTTCCATTTGGGAAATCCAGCTTGAAATTTAGGCAGCAAATGTGGGTATTATGCCAAATTTGAGCACTGAATGGAGCATCGGAGACACAGGATCTTCATCCTGGTTTTTATCATATGACCTTGAGAATGTCTTTGAACTCTTCTAAGCCTCAGTTTCTTAACTGTCAAATGGCAGTGACTCCTCATGTTCCCCTTTGACTTTAATCATGTAAAAGGGTCTTAGGAAATCGGAATCTGGCAAACTCTATGTGATCAGAGTCAACTGCAAATCTGTTGTGTTAGTTTTCAGACTTTCAGCTGAAAAACTAAGGAGATTGTTGCCTGTTTTCAATGACACAGCTTCAGCTTCAGTGCCATCTCCTCTCTCCCTGCTTTTCTGCTGTGTACTAGCTGTTGTTTTTCATGGATATGATTTAAGAGACTGGAGAAAGCAAACCATATTCTTCAACTCATTCCTCTTAGGGTAATAGAAGATAAACAATTTTTCCTATGATCTGCTTCCAAATCACTCTCACCAGCTGTGAATCTCCTGTTCACTGAAAGTTATCAGTTGAACTTTTCCCTTCTGTTGGTTTGTACTTAGCCATCCTTCTGAAAGGAAGTTTCACTTACTTTGTTGGTTCCAGGAAAATGCAGCTATGTCAAGGCCTCATTCTGCTTCTTCCTAATTGAATCAGCGGAGGTGTGTGGATGAGCTTCTCTGATTTGCTGGTAAACTGACAACTCTCAAAAACCCTGGTCTAGTCCTCCTGAGTAATCTTTGCCAACTAATACAAATGCATCCCTCTTGACTTTATAACCATTGTACATTGTATATTAACATAAAAATAAAAGGATGTCAAAACTTAAATCATGGTGAAGCATAGATCAAGCCAAACCTAGCACTGGCAATGATGGACATTAATAGCAACTGAACTAGTATTAAGTGGTTGTGTGGGAATAGTTGCCCATTTTGTCTAAAAATGTATCAAAAGGCAGAAAGGAAAGCAGGGGAAAGGCATACTTCTGGAATTCAAGAGCCCTGGGCTTGAGGTTTGATCATTAGTGAACCAGCTATGAGAACTTGAAACCATTTCTTAGTTGCTCCAGATGTTAAACAGGTCTAAATCAGTGCATCTTGAACTTTAATGTGCATTGGAATCCCCTGGGATGTTGGTAAACTACAGACTGATTCAGTAGGTTTAGGATCCTGCACTTTGAATATCTCCGAGGTGATGTCAATGCTGTGAATCTGAGACCACACTCTAGCAAGTGGTCAGTTGATTCTCCGCAAGTTATCTGCTAGCTCTGAAGGTAAATAAATAGGTAAGTAAATAAATAACTCTTAAGCCATTTTGAAGAATTCTATCAAGTATAATGCTGAAGTCCATATTCCACAAATCATTATATGAATCTGTCGTAGCACCTGAGCAGATTCTCTATATTTCACACCCTCACTGCAGGAAAAATGTCAATCACAGAAGTAAGCGTTTTTGCAGTAATGGTCCTCCTGTTTTTCCCAAAATATTATTCTCTGCCTATTGGATACCTTCTGCTCTCCCTCCAAAATAACCCAGAATAAATTTATAGTGAGTACTGATTTTGTATATCAGCCCAAGAATTATGCTTAAAAAGGTTTTTTTTTGAAATTTATGAAACACAAGCAATGGGTTATGTCGATGTTTTAGTTGCCAAACCAGTTATTTTCTTTTCGCTGCTTGTATTGTAGTGTGAGTTTCTAATTTTTATCCTGAGACTGAATCTATATTCCAGCTAGTGACACAGAATATTAACAAATATTTGCATGCTCCTAATTAGAAATGCTCCATTGACATTCTAACGTGAGTTATGTGGACAAATCAAGAAACCTTTGTAGTGTGTCTGATGTGTGTGGCTTGGTTTGCACACCCCAAGACGTGCTCATGAAATTAACAAATTTGATGGGGAGACTATAAGCTTGGATATGAATAGGGCTTTCTACTGTTTTTTTTTTTCTTTTTTTTTTTTTTCCAAACTAGGTACTTTAACAAGGTTTCAGTGTGTTCAGGCTTTCTGTCAGAAATGTAGTCACTTGTGACAGGATGCAACCTACTGGCAGTAGCAGCAAAAACAAACTGCTGGTTCTCCTGAGGAAGTCATTTCTGGACTTCATTACCAAGACTAATATCAGCAGCAAAGTCAAAGATGTGGCTCCTTTGTAGTATGTGCACTCACTTTGATGAAATGGGAGGAGGTGAACTGTGGACAGCTTAGCTTCTGTTTTGTATCAGGGAACAAAAAAGTTTGGGAGAAAGTTTCATTTGCAATGAACATCAATGCCTTACTGTTAGGTGTTGGAAAAAAATCTCTCTTAGAATAGAAACTGACTGAAGATAAAAAAAAAAAAAACCCAAAAAACTTTACCTCAATGGGGGAAAATATAAAAAAAATTAGTGTCTTTATTGTCTTGAAATGTTATATCATAATAATCCATAATACTCTAAAATTGGAGCTCACATGAATTTTTATATGGTGCCAAATTAATGACAAAAGCCATGTATTTGGAATCAGAACACACTGAGATGAAATCCCTTAAAGTGTCTCGGCTTCAGTTTTCTTTTCTATACAATGCACTGTTAATTTAGATATGCACCAAGGTCCCTACTAGCCCTATAATTCCTTGATCAATTTTCCAATGATATTTTGTTTTTCTCATGTTTATTTACAAATCCAAATTATGCTCACTGCTCTTTTTACTCATTTTTTTTTACATTTAACTTTTTTCACAACTTGGCCATTTCTCTTAAAAAAGCCCAAAGTTTCCTATCTGATGTTTGGACTTTAAAACCCTAATAAAGCTCCAGTGGTCCAGGAGACAGAAGAGGGACTTAAGGAAAGTGGACAGATAGGCTAAGGCAGTGTTCATCTGCTCTTTCTATCTTGTATTTTGGTGGGTTTGTCTTGTCAAGGAGCTGTGAACTTTGGAGAGGAGCTTCAAATTGACCACAGGTAATTGTTTTCTAGGAGCCACTTTTAAGTGGTTATCCATTGGCTCAGGGAATCACTAGATGGGAAAATGATGTCCAATGGTGTGCTGGGCTGGCTTGGCTTCTACAGCCTTATAAGATCAATTGTGGGGCACCTGGGTGGCTCAGTTGGTTAAGCGACTGCTTTCGGCTCAGGTCATGATCCTGGAGTCCCGGGATCGAGTCCCACATCGGGCTCCCTGCTCAGCAGGGGGTCTGCTTCTCCCTCTGCCCTCTTCCCTCTCATGCTCTCTGTCTCTCATTCTCTCTCTCTCAAATAAATAAATAAAATCTTTAAAAAAAGATCAATTGTGTGCATCTCTGCCCAGCTCTTGGCTACAATGAGAATATTTATACCACAGAAATCAGCAAATGCTACAAATGGAACACAATTTGTTACAGCCAGTTTTTAAACATTTATGAGCATTACAACTGGATGTCACACATACACATATACACATAAAAACACACATATCAACACCACTTACATTCAGAATTTGTGAATGTCTTTGTCAAAGAAAGAATTGGACTAGAACTTCCCTCTCCCAAATGCCCTTCTTTTATGATTTTTCCCCAATTCACAGTGTCCATGCAGCTGATCTTTTAAAAACATGTACAGTGTATCATTACTTCATAGTCTGTTAAAGGACTACATATTCATAATACATTCAAATGGATTATGAATGGAAGGGAGAAAAAAATCATCCATGTTTGTATAATCCAAATTATTACAATTAATAGTATTAGTAGTAGTTTATTACTATTAGTATAATTTTTTCTATGTACAGTCCTGTGAAAAGGAGACAATTTCCTTAATCATTACTCTATGATTTAGGTTTCTTCTCAATTCTCCACTATGATAAATAATACCGTGATGAACAACTCGATAATGACTTAGATGGTAGAGAAAGACTGGGATGGAAATATGGAGTGTTGTGTTTTTGGACCCTGCACCCCCTGAATTGTTGGCAAGATGGAGGAGAAGATGGCATGATCAGTTTAATCTTGGCCAAGGAAAATTCAGCTGTCGAGCAGTTTGGAGAACCTGGAGATTTATGGAAGTCCTATAAAATGCTAACTGAATGGCATGTGTGGGTGTGTTGAGATTTGATGCCAGGTGGTTTTGAGAAGAGCTTGCCAGGGCTTAAATCAACCCTATCATCAGGATCAGAGCAGATGCCAGCTATTTTTTCTCATGCCCCAATTCTGGACCTGACTGAGGACACCTATTAGGAATATTTGTCACCTGATGCATATTGAGGCAAGCAACACATCACGGAGAGTTCAGTAACAGGAAAGGCAGAACCTTTAATTGTTGGGTGAGCCTGAAAACTTCTGTGTACCATTGCTTGCCAAATCTACCTCCAGCTTGCTGGGCGGGCATGTTCGTGAACCTACCAACTGAGAGGCCTATCAAGCCAACTAATCTGGTACACTGTGTTCTCTGATAGCTGTGCTTTGAATATATTTGTGTATATCTCCACCTGCTCTGTTCACTCAAGTGGAGCCTCTGTCATTGAATGCATCTGGTTTTGAATTTATTGAATTCTTCATTTAATTCGATGCAGCAGACATTTAGTGTACAATAGGCCACTGCAAGGCAGGATGCAATGGTTACATCTCCATGTTTTCAGGCTGACAGTATAATAGAAGAGATAAGATACATTAAAATACCCAAGATATAAGCCCCTTATAACAACATAAAGGGTTGTCACATGGGTTACCACTAAGATGGGGGGGGCAGGAAAAAGAGGATAAATCTGAGGGAAGAGATGTGGGAACAGTGACTTTAGGGGGGTAGTGGCATGACTAATTTTTCAGCTGGTGAAGAATTCTAGGGAGAGGGAGTTTTGTGGATAAACAAGCTAATAATAATTGCTCATAATTATATAGTGCTTTTTGATAAAGGGCTTTCATGTGTTTTATTACATTAATTAAGGTAGAAGTAGAAAACACCCTGAATTGGCTGAGCGTAGGTTCGAGGGACAGTGGTGGAAGTGTTTCTGTGATGGTCAGTTGTTACTAGAACACAGAGGATGTCTTAATCTGGATTCCTCCAAGAACCAATCCTAAAATGAAGATTTTAGGTAGTTTATTTGGGAAATAATCCCAGGAGTCAGGACGAAGGGAGAGGCAGGTGAGGCAGGGAAGGGAGGGAAGCCAATAACAGGGCCAGGACAGAATGAAGTGGGAGAAGCACTTACCTCAGATACAGAATTTAAAAAGTGCCAAACACTTAGTAATTAAAAGTGAACAATATTTTAATGAAAAAAATTAAAACATCAAAATTAACACATAAAAACACCTTGATAAAAATTATCAAAATTTAAACTTTTTAAAAAAGATTTATTTATTTGAGAGAGAGAGAGAGAGCGGGGAGGGGCAGAGGGAGAGGGAGAGAGAGAATCTCCAGCAGACTCCCCACTGAGCAGCGATACCTTAACAGGGCTCGATCTCATGACCCTGAGATCATGACCTGAGCCAAGGTCAAGAGTCAGAGGCTTAACTGACTGAGCCACCCAGGCACTCCAGAAAAAATTACCAAAATTTTAAATAAATAAAAATCTGACAATGCTGTGTTGAACCATATTGGAGCCTGGGGTAAAAGGAAAAAATATGTAAAAATACATTTTTATGTATTTTTAAAATAGTGAATTTTTTTCAAAACATTAACTGAAAAGTATATTGAAAAACTGAAAAGTAGATGTATTAAAATTCACACCACTATTTTAAATTTAAATATTTTGTTTACATCACAAATTTTATTATGATTTTACTGTTTTTATAGAAATAAACTCATCAATAATATTTTCATGAAAACCATTAACCATTTAAAAATACATTTAAAAATTGTAGATAGGAGCATACACATTTCTTTTGCCCCAGGCTCTAGTATAGCTCCACACGACACTGGTTACCACTGTGGGTCATGATCCCCCTGCAGGTCCTCTGATAATTGCTCTACTGAGGAGTTAGAAAGCTGAGGTATTTGTCCACCATCTGCTGGTCCTCATTGGCTAGGGGCTCTTTCTGTGGGTGCTAGTTCTCTGGCACACTCAGCATGCTCCTGGGGTAGATCAAGACCCATGGGAAAGACACTATCACCATCAGCTATGGTGGGCTTTGATGTGCAATCAAGGACCATAGGCTCTTATAGTGTAAGCCCTTTGATAGTACTAAAGGCTTTTGAGAAGATGTGGAATGATTATCAGAGCTCTAGTATAGAAATATGTGTTTTTTTAATTAAAAAAAATTTTCAGAGATAGAGGGGGAGGGGAAGAAGGAGAGGGAGAGAGAGTCTTTTTTTTTTTAATTTTATTATGTTATGTTAATCACCATACATTACATCATTAGTTTTTGATGTAGTGTTCCATGATTCATTGTTTGCGTATAACACCCAGGGCTCCATTCAATATGTACCCTCTTTAATACCCGTCACCAGGCTAACCCATCCCCCCACCCGCCTCCCCTCTAGAACCTTCAGTTTGTTTCTCAGAGTCCATAGTCTCTCATGGTTCGTCTCCCCCTCCGATTTATCCCCCTTCATTTTACCCTTCCTCCTATTTTCTTCTTCTCCTTTTTTTTTTTAACATATATCGTATTATTTGTTTCAGAGGTACAGGACTGTGATTCAATAGTCTTACACAATTCACCATAGCACATACCCTCCCCAATGTCTATCACTCAGCCACCCCATCCCTCCCACCCCCTACCACTCCAGCAACCCTCAGTTTGTTTCCTGAGATTAAGAATACCTCATATCAGTGAGGTCATATGATACATGCCTTTCTCTGATTGACTTATTTTACTCAGCATAACACCCTCCAGTTCCATCCACGTCTCGTTGCAAATGGCAAGATCTCATTCCTTTTGATGGC
>NC_138378.1:33481703-33490911 GCF_054177405.1 Leptonychotes weddellii
CATATCGATGGGTCTTGTTTTTTTATCCAATCTGATAGCCTGTGTGTTTTGATTGGGGCATTTAGCCCATTTACAGTCAGGGTAACTACTGAAAGATATGAATTTAGTGCCATTGCATTGCCTGTAAGGTGACTGTTACTGTATATTATCTGTGTTCCTTTCTGGTCTATGTTATTTTTAGGCTCTGTCTTTGCTTAGAAGACCTCTTTCAATATTTCTTGTAGGGCTCGTTTCGTGTTTGCAAATTCCTTTAGTTTTTGTTTGTCCTGGAAGCTTTTTATCTCTCCTTCTATTTTCAATGACAGCCTAGCTGGATATAGTATTCTTGGTTGCATATTTTTCTCATTTAGTGCTCTGAATTTATCATGCCAGTCCTTTCTGGCCTGCCAGGTCTCTGTGGATAGGTCTGTTGCCAATCTAATATTTCTACTGTTGTAGGTTACCGATCTCTTGTCCTGAGCTGCTTTCAGGATTTTCTGTTTGTCTGTGAGACTCGTAAGTTTTACTATTAGATGTCAGGGTGTTGACCTATTTTTATTGATTTTGAGAGGGGTTTTCTGTGTCTCCTGGATTTTGATGCCTGTTTCCTTCCCCAAATTAGGGAATTTCTCTGCTATAATTTGCTCCAATATACTTTCTGCCCCTCAAGAGAGAGAGTCTTAAGCAGGCTCCTTACCCAGTGCCCAGCATGGAGCCTGATGCAGGGTTCAATCTCACAACCCTGAGATCATGATCTGAGCTGAAATCCCTGGTCACAAAATTACGTTTCTTTCTCACTCTCATCCCTTCTTTCTGAGACAAGAGAGGAAGAGGGAATTGGATATAAAAACAGGTAAATTCTGAAGTAAAGAAAGAAGCTAGGGAGGACAATGGTTAGAAGACTTATCTTTGGTCATGAAGTAGGAATTCAGGTTTCTCACTGAAAAATAAACTGTTAAGAATGGAAAATATTTAGGTCAAACACATGGAATGAAATGGAGAAAAATAAAATGACTACAGAACAATCTAGAGAACCTGTGAAGGCAGAGTGACTCACATTTTTGGTTCTAATAGATAGAATTGAGTTTATTGTGGCACGCAGCTTCTAGGATGACCCACAGTGTTCCACACTTCCTGGTATTTACACTGGCATATTCTCCATGCTTTGAGTGTGGGCTGGGCTCACATATTGACTCACATCTAGCAAATGGAGTACAAAACAAATGATGGGATGTCACTTCTGAGATTAGGTTATAGAAAGACTGTGACTTCTATGTGGAATATAAAATGGAAATTTCTCAGCCATAAAAAAGAATAAAATGTTGCCATTTGCAACATGAATAGATCTAGAGGGTATAATGCTAAGTGAAATAAGTCAGTTAGAGAAAGAGAAATGCATGATTTCACTCATATGTGGAATTTAAGAAATGATTGAGCAAAGAGAAAAAGAGACAAACAAAAAGCAGACTCTTAAATATAGAGAACAAACTGGTGTTTGCCAGAGGGGAGGTGGGTGGGGGGATGGGTGCCGTAGGTGAAGGGGAATTAGAGTACACTTATCATGATCAGCGCTGAGTAACTTACAGAATTGTTGAATCACTGACACCTGGAACTAATATAAGACTGTATGTTAATTATACTAGAATTAAAAAAAAAAAAAGACTGTGGCTTCTGTCTTGGGTGCTTACTCTCTCTTTCATCATTTGCCCTGGGAGGAAGCCAGGTGCCATGTTATAAGGAGGTCCTGTGGAGACGCACACAGGTGGTGGAGGCGTCCTCTTAGATGAGATGCAGCCCCAACTGATGGTCTGACTGCACCGTCACAAGAGACTTTGAACCGCAGTCACTTAGCTAAGATACACCCAGATTCCTGACCCACAGAAAAGGTGAGATAATATTCGTTGTTTTAAGCTGCTAGGTTTTGAGCTAATGGCTACTCTGTATTAGATAATTAATATGCACCAGTAATTAGTGGGCTGAAATAGAGGTACCTTACAAAAATGTTTTCCTAGGATAAAGGGTAAGGGAATGGGGATAGAGAGGACAATTTCTCCAATGTTATTCAGAAACGTAGTGCTTTTTCCTGAATGACTCACCACCTCTTTCATGGTGAAGGACATTTCTGTAGTTAGAGGGCATTGGTCCTCACTGACATTGTGAAGGACAAGTATGCTGTGGTCATATTTTGTGCCCCATCTAGGTAAAGCCCCCATAACTGACTGACTGTAAAAATCTCAGAAGTCCTGAGGCTTCTTGTCCAGTCAAGGCATATCAGCAGGCTCTGCTGCTGGTGGGGACCGCTTCCAGCCTGGTGGGGACTGCTTCCAGCCTGGTGGGGACCGCTTCCAGCCTGGTGGGCCTCCTAGCCAGAGTGTTGTTTCCAGATACCCATTTTTCCAACTCATTCGTGACTGTAAAGTAGAGCTCTTTTGGAAATTACACATTGGGATTAAGAGGGAAGGTGCATTTAAAGTCAGTTTATGACTCACCTCTTGTAGGGATGGTCTTCAGTGGGGCTGAATCCCACAAGTGTGTGGACTTTTACTCTCTGGGATTCTCAAAAGCTATAAAGTGTGCATTGCATAAACCAGATAAACATGCAGGAAATTGTAGGGAAGGCAAAGTTTTACCTTTAATCTCTTCAGTCTGTTTCCAGCTGGGCCTGGATATTAAACTGAACTAGATAGATTAATAAGAGAAAAGCATACGCTTTAATTTAATATGAGTTTTACATAACAGGAAGGCTTTTCTAAGGAATGGAGAACCAAAGAAATGGAGAGAACTTTAGGCTTTTGTACAGCTGATCAGAGACAGAATAATGGAAAATTAACTCAACTATGTGGGGAAACTAAAGGAAGATAAGAATGATTTTAACAAGGTCTGTTTGAACTTGATCTCAACTTCTCATTCTTGATAAGAATGTACTTTCCTTTTGGTATGGGGAAGGTATCTTTCACATGGGAATGTCAACTTCCACCCTTAAGAAAAAGAAGGAAGGGCAAGAGGATTTTTCTAGTGTAAGCTGTTCTTCAAGTGCCTTTAATTCAAGATAGTCAATATGGCAGAGTGGCATATTTTGGGTGGCATGTTCTGAACTCCTTTGAAATGTTGCATATAGAGAGGCACCCGGGTGGCTCAGTCAGTTAAGTATCTGCCTGGCCCAGGTCATGATCCCAGTGTGCTAGGATCGAGCCCCGTGTCAGGCTCCTTGCTCAGGGGGGAGTCTGCTTCTCCCTCTCCTTCTCCCTCTCCCCTGTTCTTGTTCTCCTATTCTCTCTCTATCTCTTTCTCCCTCTCAAATAAATAAATAAAATCTTTTTTTTTTTTAAAGATTTTATTTATTTATTTAAGACAGAGAATGAGAGAGAGCACATGAGAGGGGTTAGGGTCAGAGGGAGAAGCAGACTCCCTGCTGAGCAGGGAGCCCGATGCGGGACTCGATCCAGGGACTCCAGGATCATGACCTGAGCCGAAGGCAGTCGCTTAACCAACTGAGCCACCCAGGCGCCCTAAATAAATAAAATCTTAAAAAAATGTTGCATATATTGATAAATAATACATGTGTTGTAGGGTTTGATTTACTACTGTCCTGGCCTGGGGTACATATCTATACTGACAGTCATACAAAAGCCATAACCCTCTCCCATCTCCACACCTGGGCTTACCTTTCATTTAGGGTCTTGTAGGTGTCTTGGAATTCTGAAAAGGGCATTTCCCACAACAAGTAAGTTGAATATTGACTTAGCAAAGTTTCAGGAGACCATTTGCAAATCTAGCTGCTATTGAGGACAGGTCTTCAGTGGATGATAGCTAGAAGAACAACAAACATATTTTCCCATCAGAGGAAACACACAGTACTTACTGCAATGTATTGGGCTGTTTGGGGAATTTGACTTGTATCCCACACAGACCCCAGGGAGGCCACTCAAGAGAGGCTGGGCCATCACTGGATTCTATCTCGATCCTTGACCATGTGAGTTCACCATGCTCTGTCTGAATTTCACTCTCGCTAACTTTCCTTAAGCTCGGAGAAATCCCTACTATTTATGGAAGAGGAAAGACTTTCTCCTAAAGCTCTGACCTCTGCTCTAGGTTTATGAAAATAAATTGGATCTTTAAAATTTTTTTTACCATTTTTTAATTCAAGTATAATTAACATTATATAGTGTTATATAGTGTTATATTAGTGTACAAGTACAATATAATGATTCAGCAATTCTATACATTACTCAGTGTTCATCATAAGTGTACTCTTAATCCCCTTCACCTGTTTCACCCCTCCCCCCACCCACCTCTACTCTGACAACCACCAGTTTGTTCTCCATATTTAAGAGTTTGTTTTTTGTCTCTTTTTTTCTTTGTTCATTTGTTTTGTTTCTTAAATTCCACATATGGGTGAAATCATATGGTATCTGTCTTTCTCTGAATGACTTATTTAAATCTTTTTTTTTTTTTTTTTAACTTCTACATTTCTGCTGTATCATCCCTTCCCTGGGGCCACAAATGCACCGTGATTAGCTGACAGGACCGAGGAGACAACAAGCCATAGAAAGAATCAGAAAAAAAAAAAAAGGAACAACATGGCTTAATTCTTCAAATGTATTATCTCCCCCCATGTGCATAAATAAGTTTATGGAATCCAGAAGCTGTTCATGATGTAACCATTTCTATAAACAGTAATTTATAAGTAATTCATGTAGTTTTGGGTCCTTCAACTGATAAAGTCCTGCAGCTTAGCAGTCCCTGGATAGTCATAGAAGTCAAAATATCACCATTTCTGCACCCCTAATTTCCAGGGTGCCCCTTGGTTTTGCTCAGGCTATAATAACAATAATTGCTGCTATCTGTTGAACACAGATGCTGTGATAGACCCTGTGCTAAGAACTGCATGTTTTATTTTTTTATCCATAATCAATATACCCACCTGTGCAAGGTATTATTTTTCCTGTCTTACAAATCAAGAAATTAAAGCTCACAGAAGTTAAGCGACTTGTTCAAGCTATCCCAGCCAGAAAGTGGAGGAGATGATATATAGACTCAAGTCTGTTTGGTTCCAGAGACCTTGGTCTTTCTACTCTCTACCACTGGATTACCTTGTAGAACCTGAGGCAAGAACTTGTGTACAGGTAGTTTGTGAGGTGATCTCAGAGACAAGGACAGAGGGACAAGGGGGAGTTAAAAAAAAAGGAGGAAAAAGCCAGGGGAAGTGATTTTGTTGAGGTCACTGCTATGGGCTCCTTGGATTTGTTCCTTTTCAGGGCTTCCTCAACTACTTTTAGATGTCTCTCAGAATTTTCCACCAAAGAACAAACCTCAGAACATACTTATCCATCAGCCCTCATGCCCCTGTGTTTGAGGGTCATCCCTGAGGCACTATGAGCCCTGTACTTCTAAGAATGCATTCATGCCTGAGGAGTAGACTGTTACTTGATTTTGGAACATCAGAGAAACCTCAAAATAGAAAGGGAAAGACTCAGAAGGCAACTGAGATGAGACTCGGTGGGTATGAGGTAAGTCAAAGCTTGTAAGAATCTGCCTGCTGTAGCCACAGCTGAGATCAGAGGTGAGGCTGAGAGGGTGTGAGCTGGGTCACTTAGCACGTCTGATAGAACCATACTCTTAGATTTAACCACACATCTCCAGATTTAGCCCTTCCAGACCACATGGACATGTGATCCTTCTGACATACTGGCTTTGGAAAGGTGGCAAAACTTGAACATGCCCAGTCACACCCAAGTGACAAATCATTCCACCAAATTACATTTAAGGAGGAGGGGGAAGCATTGTGAAGTGCACGGACAAAAAGGGTTTTCTTCCTCATTGAAACAGCAGATGGGTCAGGGATACCTGAGTTTGTTGTTGCTGTAGTTTTCATTTTCCAACTGACAATAGGAGGCTGGAAGAATTTGGCTAAAACATTCTCCTTTTCAAGATATATAATATAAAAAGCAACTTTTGATGACCAGTAGGGCACTGTTATGAGACAGGATGAAAAAGGGCACAGCTTTGAGGTAAGAACTGTGAAGGGGCTGAGATTTTAGCCACTTGCAAGCTAATGAGCCTGCTGCACTTTTATGGATGCTGGCAGAATACAGAATACAGGACTTTATTACTGAGGACATAGCAAGCAGCATGAGCACTAGCACATTTTTTTCAGTTCTCTTGACCCTCAAGTCCAACAGGGGCTACACAGATGCCGAAATAGATGTCTGTACACGCAGTAGGTTTGCATTACAAGAGAAAAACCTTAAGCGTAAAGAACCTGAATTGCATATTGGACAAGTATGCCCTCCCTTTGCTCACTGGAGGCATTATCTTATTTACCCTTGATAGTAAGGATGCCTGCCCTTTCCTCCAGAAGGAGATACTACTGCTATCTTCCAAGGGTGTAAGCAAACTGGTCCTCCACTTCAGAGGAAGACACTATCGTTGTCTTCCAAGGCTGCTCAGTGTACAAACATCTTGGAAAATATTATCTGAAACAAAGAGCGTTTGGTGCCTCACTCATGTGGAAATGCAAGAGACCCATGCATAATTTTCTTTCAGTACTTTGTCTTTCATCAAGTAGCAACAGGGATGACCTTTGGTTGAGCCATACATAAATGTTTTACTGTCTTAGCGAGGCATATAACTTTGACACATGGGACGTATTTCTTGACCTTAGACAGGACAGAGGAAAAGATCATGCCTAAAGTACCTGGATAAGGAGCAACTTTGAATGGAGAGAAAGAGGTGGGAGAATAGAGAGAAAGAGGAAGAGAGAGAGACAAGAGACAGGGAGAGAGACTTAGAAAAATAGAAAGTATATAACAGATTCAGAAAAGCATATGGAGATATGGAAAGCATTGAGTGGGTAGATGGATGAATGGAGAAATAAAGACAAATACAGGGATGGATGTATAAATGGGTGATAGGTAAATAATTATATGAATAGAGAGATTGAAAGAGTGAAGGAAAGAAAAGAAATGAAATACAGAGAAACAAGGAGTAAGTGAAGGGCAGATAGAAACTCATGGGACTGAGACCAAGTCAGAGAAAGACACAGAGCTAGAAAGAAAACAGAGAGACTAAGACAGAGGGGTACATGAACATACAGAGAATGACAGAGAAAAAACATGGTTGGATGGACAGAATGAGAGAGGGAAGAGGAGTGAGAGAAATGGGTAGACGGATGGATAGATACATGAATGGAAGATAAATAAAAAGAAGAGGTAATATGACTTTGGGCTCTGTATTCAGATCTACTGTTTTGGTTCTGCCATTATTTAACTGCATGGCTTTGGGCAAGTTACTTTCTTCACCTGTCAAGTGGGAATAATATTAATAATAGTACTGACCTCATAGGGTTGTTTTTAGGTCTGAATTGAAATAATCCTCATAAATGCTTAGTAAGCTGGCAGTCCCGTGGTAACGCTGTTACACAGAAAGATGATGTGTTACGTCAGTTGAGATGCCCATCCCTATGAATCTAATAGGGTTCAACATTTTCAGCACTCATCTTACATTTTTTTTTCCCACTGGAGCCATAACTGAGACTGGCAGATGTGTCAAACCTTGATAAAGCCAGCACTGGCATCCAACATTAAAATAGCAATTTTATGCAAACGGGATCTTCTCATTATGTTATCCTTCTGCAATCCATAATTATTGCTTCTGAATGAATCTGAGGTTGTCTTCATCTCCATGAAATGAGGTCACACTACTTATACAGTAAATTAAAGGCAAATTGAGCAGATGATATGTATAAAATAAGAAACATGCAGTTTTTAGAGCCATTGACACAGTGCTGAGTTGATTTTCCATACAAACCAAGTATTTATATAATTTGGTTCAGCATCCCAACATTCAGATGGATGCCCACACTCTTTACAGACTTGTTACTCTTTTACTCTTTACAGAGTTAGCATTTATGGTGAGGAATTACTTCTTGAGTCCTTTGATTTCAGTTTTATATCCAAGCACATAATGTTTTATAGTACATTCTTGCTAAAGAGAAAAAAAAATATTCTTGCCTAAGTTATTTTGGTATGTCACATTATGGTGAAGCATTTCCAAATAAAGTGGCATAAAAAGCACAACTTAAAATGTTTGGCTACATCAGAATGCATTACAGACTCTTTATCTGGCCTGTTTCTTTAATTGTTCTTCATGTGCCCAGGCATTTACATTTCAAAGGGTAGTTATTATAATTTCTAGCACACACTTAATTCAATTAGTTCCTTACTTTTAATGAGGGTAGGATGAATAAAAATTATCCAGATGTAGGAAAAACTGTGTATTTTTTTCCAAATGCTTTTTTGCCTCTTTATTCTCTTACTCTTGGTCAATCTTACGAGTAAACAATTACACAGATTGTGTAATTTGAAGAACAGCATGATAATACATGTGAAAAATGCTTCAAAATACTTTCTTGTTGCTTTTCTCTTAAATATCCCTCTAGTCAGAAATTCCACCATTAGATAGTCTTTCATTTGGCTTAAATATCCTTCCCTTAAAGGTTCTCTTTTATTTCTTTCCAGTTTTATTGAGAAGTAATTGACATACATCATTGTAAAGTTTAAGGCACATGAAATGATGGTTTGATTTACATATATTGTGAAATGATTATCACAGTAGGTTCAGCTAACATTCATCATCTCATATACATACAATATAAAGAAAAGAAAAAACATTCTCCCTGTGATAACTCTTAGGATTTATTCTCCTACATAGCAGTGCTAACTATAGTTATCATGTTGTACATTACATTTCTAGTACTTATTTATCTTAAAACTTGAAATTGGTATGTGGGATCTCTTTTAAAATGTAAAAGTTTCTGAATAGGAAAGTTTAGGTTATATTTTAGGTAAGTTCATTTTATTTGGATATTTTCCCTTTTAAGCATTCAGATTCATCAAACACTTTTGAACTTAACTTTAGTGGTGATTTGGATGGAGTGACACGGTAGAGATGGGAGACCTGACACTCATTTATTCATTCATTCACCAATTGTTTATTGGGCTTTTACTATATATCAGACACTGTACACTGTACTATGCACTGGGTATATCAAATAGACTTTGTCTTCATGAAACATACAACTTATTGAGTGAGGTTATTGGTGTTTAAATGATCACAAAATTTATAACTGAAGATTGTAATGGCCTCAGTGAAGGAGAGAGAGTTGCAAGGAATTCCAATGGCCTGAAATGATTCCGTAGGAAGTGAAGTTTACCAGAAATCAACTTTT
>NC_138378.1:33491011-33499470 GCF_054177405.1 Leptonychotes weddellii
TATTTGAGAGAGAATGAGAGACAGAGAGCATGAGAGGGAGGAGGGTCAGAGGGAGAAGCAGACTCCCCACCGAGCAGGGAGCCTGATGCGGACTCGATCCCGGGACTCCAGGATCATGACCTGAGCCGAAGGCAGTCACTTAACCAACTGAGCCACCCAGGCGCCCCATAAATAAAATCTTTTAAAAAATAGAAAAATAAAATGTTAGGTACTCTTGAATGAGAAGCAGGCACTTTTGCAAAGAAGTGATAGAGAGCAGCTTAATGGGCCAGAGAGGTAAACATGGAGAATGATGTTTGTTTAGAAACTAGGCTTCAAGTTATGCTTTTGTCTGGCCCAGATAATTGCTTCTGGGTCATGCATGGTGTCTTCCTGCTTCCCCTGCCAGATGTCATACCCATGCAGTGCTTGCTAATATAGCGATATGGGCCTATGGCTTGCCCCTTCCTGGACATTAAGCTCTTTGAGCTCAAAAATCTGAGCTCAATACATCCTCAATAAATGCCAGGTATATGAATGAATGACAACAATAACCTCTGAGAGGGATATTATTAGTCCTACTTGTCAAAAAAGAAACACGGTCAGAGAGCTTAAATGATTTATCTAATGTCACACATCCAATATGTGGCTATTTCCAGATCTCAACCCAAGTTCCTTTAGAGCAAAAACTTAATGTTAGAAAACTTACTACCTCATAAAACCAGGATATAAGGATAGTATCCCCATGCCACTTGAAATTATTTGAAATGACTCTCATTTGTATATAGTCTTGCAGAGATAAGGCATAAGTTAGGTTATGCTATAGGATATAGCTGCTAAGGAGAAGAAAGTCAAGCAAGGAAAGGGGTTCAGAAGAATAGTGGTGGTGATAGTGGTTGACATTTCTAGAAAAAAGGCCAGGAAGGAAGACCTTACAAAGCAAGATGGCAACTGAGTACATTTCCTAAAGGAAGTAAGAGAGACATCTATGAAGATAGCTGAAGAAAACCAGAGGAAGAAAGCAACTACAAAAGCTAATGGTACCTGGGAATGGACTGGTGTGTGTATGTGTGAGGGGACACAAGATAAGAGGCCATCACAATATTATAGGTGATAGACAATAGTGGCTAGCCAAGGGTCTTGTAGTGGATGTAATGATAAGTCACTGAATTGATTAGATTTTTAAAATATTTTGATGCCTAGTCAATTAAGTTTGCTGGTAGTTCAGATGTGCAGTATGACAGAGTGGTGGTAAGGATGATGGCAAGGATTTTTGCCCATTGGCTGGAGAAAAGGAATTTCCATTTTCTGAGATGGGAAGGGCAGTGAAGGTCCTGTAAGAAAAGAAGATTGAGGTTTAGTCTGGGCCTGTTATGTTTAAGGTATCTGTTAGTCATTCAGGTAAAGAGGCCATCAGATAGTGAGATGATTAGAGGAGAGGTTCAGGCTGTAGAGATGAATTTTGGAGCCTCTTTTACGTGCTCATGTGTATATCTGAAGCTATTCAAGGCCATGAGACAGGTTGAGATCACCAAAGGAATGAGTTATGATAAAATAGTGACAAAAGCCAAGGCCTGAACCCTGGGGCACTTGCAATTTTCAGTGCCATGAAGATGGTGAGGAACCATCAATAGAGTCTTAGAATAAGTTGTTAGAGTACAGGAGAAAAACAATGGGAGTGTGATATCATGGACATTAAGAGAAGAAATGTTTTCAAGGAGGAGGGAGTTTTCAACTTTGTCCAAAACTACTGACATAACTAAGGTAAGGACAGATAACTGTTAGGTTGAGCAGCATGCAGACCACTGAAGATCTTGTGAGAACAGATTAATTGGAATGAGGGGGCAAAAGCTTGGTTGACATGGGTTTAACAGAGAATAGGACAGGAGAAATTGGTGATGGTGAGTATAGATCATTCTTTTAAGGAGTTCTGTGAGCGGAGAAAGTAAAAGGTTTTGTTTGTTTGCTGGAAGCAGAAATGATTAAGGGAAAATCATTTTCTTTATAAATCGGAGAAATATCATCATGAGACTTATAAGAACAAGAAAAAATAACAATACAGAAAAGAGGGAAACACTGATGAATTGATTGCCTTGAGTATTGAAAAAGAAAGGGTTAGTGCAGAAAGGGGGAGTGTGCTTTGTCTAGGAGCATGGACCTTTTACACACCATCTAGAGGAAAGGCAGAGTAACTGGGGAAAGAGGGAGGTAGGAAGGAGATGTGCTTGTAGGAGCCGGGTGCTTCTATTCTCTCAGTGAGGAGGGAAGCATTTGTTCATTGTCTATAGTCAGTTCTGTATCTTCCAACCCAGGTAGCCCAAATCAAACACTGTCTTAAAGCCATACTGGTGCTGTAATGCCAAATACAAAACGTATTGGAAATACTCAACCCAGGGAACAGAGGATGGGCCCCCATAAATGTAAACAAAGACATTCATGATGTTTTTACAACTTGGAACAGCTGGTATTGGGAAAAATTAAATTCCTGGTCTTTCTGCAGAAGCTCTTTCACATCCGAGTTGCCTAGTGCATCTCATTCCTCTGCTGCTAGAATCTGTAGCTCTAAGAAGATTTATTTGCTTAAGGAAACTTGGCTGGACCTCTAAGGGATGAATATGGGTTGTTTTCTGAAACAAGATTGTTGACAGTCCCCTTCCTGACAGTTGCTAGAACCTAATCCGCTGTTGAAAGTCTTCTGAAGATGTCCATCAGCTGCTTTCTTTGCAGCTGTGTATGGCCTTCATGTGTTCTAAATATGAACCTCGTGTCCCATCTCTGCAAGTAGTTCAGATGTTACCTTTTTGAGAAGGCCTTTTCCTTATGTCAATTAACTAAGACTCAATAATTAAGTGATATTTTGGAGCACTTATCTTCCCTTCTGTATGATCATATTACTGAGAGCAGAGACTGTCTTATTCTTTGAGGCATCCCATTGAAGGCCCACCTTATACAGAACAGGCACTTAATAAATTAATGAATAGATAACTTTTTTTTTTACTTCCCCTCAGGCATAATTAAAATTCAGTTAAGAAAGGACTGCATGAGCAACGTGTTAAAGGTTAACAGCAAGTCTGTTTAGAACAATAGCAAATGTTAACTAATTATTAAAAGACATCTTTTAATTTAAAAGTCTAGTTTTTAATTATTTTCATGACAGTTTATGTTTAATTTTACCTGCTTTACCCCTGGCTGTAGATGACAGATTTCTATTTTAATTATGCAGCCAGTGATTACTACAAATGTGTTGAGACCCATTATTATTTTTTTTCTTCTCTTAGCTCTCTTGGAATTGGAAGTGAGCAGCCGTTGGGTATTATCAAGTTCTTCTGGAAATGGCAGTGATACATGGTCAAATAATTAATGCCTGCCAAATGACTGAGACTCACATGCCTCTCCACAGTCTTGGTGTATAGGGAATACTAAATATAAGATAAAGTCTCAGGGCAGATAGACGTGAGTGTGATCACCCAGGCTTTGAATATCTTTATACGCTGCCTGTGCCCATCTGGCAAAAGCTAATTCACACTCTGTAGTAGCTGGTTTTTGTGGCTCAACAAAGTACCCCTTTGCTTAGTGGCTTAAACAACCATTTTGTTAGTGCATGATTCTGCAGGTTGGCGATTTGGGCTGGGCTCTGCTCAGTGGTTCTTCTGGCCTTGGCTAGGACAACTTATTTGTCTGTGATCAGCATCCAGGTTGGTTAGGGTTGGGTATTTCAAAATGACCTCCACTGGGATAGCCCATTTTTACTCCACATGTATCTTATCCTAACCAGGGCAGGGCTCCAGGAAAGAGTGGAAGCGTACATACCCTTTCAAGGCCAAGACTCAAAACTGACATGCTGTCACTTCTGTCATTCTGTTGACCAAAATAAGTCTCAAAACCGATGATATTCAGAGAGTGGGGAAATGGATTCCACATCTGGATGGGAAGAGATGGAAAATCATATCTGGGCAAAGGGCCCGGATACAGGGAGGTTATTTTTGAAATCTACCATACCAGCTAAAATATAATTTATTTTAAAATATACGTGAGCAAAATAAGCCCATTAGTTGAGTCTCCTGGTGTTGAGAACCCAAAAGTGGTGGAGATTCTGTACTGGAGTCAGAAGTGGGGCCCAGTTGTGCTATGTAGTCAATGTACTGCTTCTTGAAGATGGGTGATGGGCTCTGGTTTTGGAAATGAGAGCTCTTTCTGCTGAAGTTTGTTACCAGTTTGAAAACAAAAGCAAGGCTCTAGCAGGGAAAACCAACGTGGTCAATGAATGCCTCAAAAAACTCTGAGTGGATCTAGGTATGTCTTCATACACCAGCACTTCTTTTTCCACCTGAACATGTGATACCCCAAATCATTATTGCCTTGTCTTTAGCTAACTTGAACCTGGTCCTAACTATAGTGCTGGCTGATAGCTAAGGTGTTAAGAAAAATGTTAAAGGTATTTTCATTTTTGGAGGGATCTCTTGATGTTCCAAAGACTTAAAAGGCCAAATGCATAAAGCTCTGATGGTGGAAGGACAGGCAGAAGTGCTCATGCTTTTCAACAGAGTACTCCAGCAAGTTCCTGGATGGCTCTTCTGCTCCTTTTAACCTGAGCATTAAGCTTGTCAACCCTAAATTTGTATGCATAGAGCACTGTCTAAGGCACTCCCCAGTTATATTAAATAGAGGGTAAAATAGGATATGATGGCAGTGTGGTGTCCATCACTGATGGTGCCTCAGTAGCATCCTGTTTAGATGTGGTGAACTTGGCTATGTTTCTTTCTGCCTGACCTTCCTTGATTCCTGCCATTTTTACAAGCTATATTCTCCCTACTTCCCACCAATTTCTGGAGCTACTTGCTAATAAAAATCCCTCCTGGTAATAATCCCCTTTGCTAATAAATCCCTCTTCTGCTAAATTAACCAGAGTCATTTTTAAAATTGTCATATAGTTAACACACACTGTCACATTATTTCAGGTGTGTAACATAGTGATTTGTTGACTCTGTATGTTATGCTGTGCTCACCACAAGTGTACCTACTGTAGAACACTATTACAATACCATTGACTATATTCCCTATGCTGGACCTTTTAGCTCCATGACTTACTCATTCCATAACTGGAAGCCTGTATCTCCCACTCCCCTTCACCCATTTTGCCTATGTCCTGCCCCCCCAACCAGAATCATTTTGAATACATTTTTAATGGCTTGCAACTATGGATTGATTTTAAAATGTTTTCCTTTAATTCTCCTTAGGTTTTCTTAATTCCCAGTCAAAATATTTATTTTAGGGGGGCCAAATTGGTAATTAAAGCCACACTGACATGGGTTCATAATGTTTTTTTTAATTCAGGTAAATGCAAAGCAGTGGTGCCCTACCCAGATCACCTTTAGGAGGCTGATGCACCTATCCCCAGATGCTGTGTGTATCGATTGCTACAAACTCACAGCTTCCTTCTTTAACCCTCATGCTCCAACTGAAAAATCACCCTCAGCACTCAGGGCCACTAATGCCTTTCTCTTCTCCCAACCCCCAGGGGACACCTTAAAGCCAATGATGAACTGATATGGAGGTAGAAAGACCAACTCCCATGTCTCCAGGAGGCACGGCTCAATAGTGTTTCAGAAGCCCCCGTGGATCAGGCCATATCCTTGCTCAGCAACATCCCCTGCCCTCTTAGAATTCCCTGATTCCTGTCCTCCCAGGAGCCCTTCCTCCATGAACCACATGCATCTGAATCCCTGGCTCAGGCTCTGCATCTAGGAAGGCCAGGGCAAGGCTGCAGATTGGGGTCTGGGAGACAAGTATATTAGTCATGGAGTCTAATTGCGGTAGCAATTAACCTCAAATGTTAGTGGCTTAAAATGTTAGCAAATTATTTCTCGCTCACTTTAGTCTGATGTGGTTTGTTTGGTTTGCTTTGTTCATCAGGCGTTCAGAGAGCCGGGCTCCTTCCTTCTTGTGGCTTCTCCCTTCTCTAAGTCCTTACCATCTGCTGTACTGGAGGTTGATGGGGGCAGACAGTGAGGCTTGCACCAAGGCTAGTTTCTGGAAGTGGTAACCTCACTTCCACCCATATTCCATAAGCAAACATGTGTGTAAGGGAGACTGACAAATATGGTGTAGCTCTGTGCCCAGGCAAGAGAGGAGAACATGGAGAAGGCCTCTGGACCTAAAACTAGGAGAGATGGTGTGGGAAAGCCGAGCTAGGAAGCTATAATACTTGAAAACACCGCTTGGCTATAGCTCAGGTACCCATATTGACCAAAGAAGCCTCTCTGTGGGGGGAGGGGGGTGGTAAAAGGATGTAGTTTTAATAATTACACCAGGATCCCAGGGGTAAAATGGGGCTACTTCAAGCAGACACGGATGTAGAGACATCTCAGCTGTAGATGACTCACAAGCAATCAAGAAATGGCTGATTCAATTTAAATGTTTTAAATTTTTCCTTCCTGGGCCCCAAGCCACAAAGCTGGGGAAAAGGGAAAGAGAATCATTTGTAACCTTCACAGGTAGTAACTGAGCTGCATCCCTCCCCAGCACCTCAGAATATTCAGGCTCTCAAGTGTCCAAGTTCTCACCCCCATCCAAGGCTCTTTCCTGCTTTCTCTTCTCTAGTCATTCCCCCACAGTAGTGGGAAGCCAACATTAATTCTTCTATGTGGCCTTTACCAGTTCCCTCTAGCTGAAAGAACTAGTAGCTGAAAGAACTAGGAATGTACAGTAGGTCTCAGGCTCTTCTGGTATAAACATTCTCTGATGCTGAAAGACTAAGATGCTCAGTTAGAACAAGAGAGAATCCAGTCATGCCTTTAGGAATTGGTGTGGTATTTTGATTTATAATAAAAAAATGCATATTTGGGCTTTGTCTCCTTTTCTGACACAGAGCTCCTAAAACCCTTGTTTTTCCTGTAAGAAGAGCAAGATGTCTCTTATTATGCTAAGGAAGTGATTTTTAGACCCCACCTAAGGATGGCCGCTGGTTGCCAGTGGAACCAACATTGTGATTAGAAGGTTGGAACTTTCAGTCCTAGCCCCTCAACCTCCAGGGAGGGAAGAGGTGCTGGAGGTTGGATCAATTGCCAATGGTTAATGATTTACTCAAACATGCCTATATAATAAAGCCTCCATAAAAACTCAAAAAAGGACTGAGTTCAGAGAGCTTCTGGGGTTGATGAACAGATGGAAATTTGGGAAGAGTGTCTGCTTGGAGAGGGTAGGGAAGCTCTGTGCCCTTGCCCTAAAACTTGCCCTATGCATCTCTTCCATCTGGCTGTTCCTGGGTTGTATCCTTTTATAATAAACCAATAATAATCTATAGTAATCTATAATAATCTAGTAGGTAAAACATTTCTCTGAGTTGAGTTTTGTTAACCACTCTAACAAATTAATCAAACCGAAAGAGGGATTTGGAACCTTCCATCTGTAGCTGGTTGGTCAAAATCTCAGGTAACGATCTGGACTTGCCACTGTCATCTGAAATGGGGTGTGGGGGGGGAGTCTTATAGGACTGATCCTGTGGAATTCGATGCTATCTCTAAGTAGATAGTATCACAATTTAGTTGAATTGTAGGACACCCATCTGGTGTCCAAGAATTGCTTGTTGGTGGGAAAACCCCTCCCCACACATTGGAGATTGGTGATCACAACCCATTTAGCTGGGGATATGGGAGTGGGAAGGAGCTCAGGGTCAACCAGGCACTGACTGCTTCTAGCCTGGCTCTCATGAGGACCCTGCCTAACAATATGAGGAGGAGGAAGGTGGGGAGAAGGGCCTTGAGGCCTCCATAATTTCCATTAGCATGCTCCTATTTATTGATCTGTATGGTGGATATTATGATGTGCCACCCAGGTCCCCTCTTGAGGGCAATACCCCGACCCCCAGCTGTCAGAAATTTCATCTGTTGGCTGCTCACAACGGGGGCACTCCCTAGAAATTAACCGTGGTCTCAGGGGCCTGCCATGCTTAAGGATAGGCAGCAGAGGCAGTGACTGACTAACGACACAAAGGCCTGGCTCCTTTGCCTCTATCAGGACGACCGAGGTCATCCCAGCTCCAGAGCTTCCCATAGGGTCATCAAGGCTTCCGTTGTAATGGCATTGAGGGCCAGATTTTCTCCCTGTCCTGTCTCACCTTTCCCACATCCATAGAGGTATCTCCTGAGAAAGCATGCCCTGGAAAACCCTTTGAATACAGCTCTGAGTCAGAGGCTGTTTCCAGAGGATGCGTGAAGACAGTCTGAGACATAAAATCTAAATAAACTGTTTGTGCTGGGAAAATGGTTTTTCAAGGCAAATGCTAAAGCCCCCATCGCTGGCTCCCAACTGCTGCTCCCCAGTCTCTTCCTATATAGACCTCCCCCCACATAAAAATGAGGAGAGATCTAGAAGGAGAACCAGCAGGGGCTGTGAGCAGCCCCCCATGGCTCTTATCTGCTGCTACTCTGCTCTTATATTCCCTCCCCCTCTGCCTTCTGTTAATGCTAACTCAAGGTCTT
>NC_138378.1:33499970-33516053 GCF_054177405.1 Leptonychotes weddellii
AACTCAAGGTCTTAAAATAGATTTTTTTCTTCTTTGCTAAGGCCTATAACACACTTCATCATTTTCTTCTCTTACGAGTTTTGATTTTCTCTGCCTAATGGGTTTTCTTATGTTTAAAGAAAAAGTCAGAATTGTGTGTGTGTGTGTGTTATATCTCATGTCTTTTTGGCATTTGGAACTCAGAGTACCAGGTAGACAGAATCTGTAATATGGTCAGGTCAGGTCATAAGGCTCTCCACCTTATGAATTATCTAGGTACTTCTGAGGCCCAGGTATCCCTGGCTATGACCTTGAATCTCTGAATCCATAAGCATCTTCTCTCAAATACTGCATTATTCTTTAAGGTTCTAGAGACCTGGGGCCCTGGCCATAGACGGATGGCCTATATTCTACCCACAGATTGCTAGGTGCACAAAATCCACAGGCACTTTTTCCTTGGGGATATTCTTCCAACCACACCATTTCATTGGGGTAGAACTTGAGAGAGTGATTCCCGTTACTAGAAAAGAAAGTGCTGACTCGCAGCACATGATGAGCCAAAGCCCGACAGTGTGGAGGTACAAGACCCACACTCACACACCATTTTAAGTCCTTCACAATCTGTTGCACAGCTGCCAATTTTATGGTTTCAATCCTTTTGTTAAGAGTCTATTTCTGGAATCATACACTTAACATCTTCATTCAAGGTGCAGTTCATGTTACACCTGAGTGGTGTTCCTGAACAAATGCACATGCATTGACTTCTCATGTGACCCTGGATCCCTGAAGCTTGGTTGCCCAACCCCCCCCCCCCGTCCCAGAACACCCAGGAAATTAGGTTCCGAACCTCCATGCCCATGGATTCTGTGCATTTGTCACACTGGCATGACCCCTGTATCTCTCATCTTGTGGCTGGTTATAAGCAGGTTGGTTTGGCCCTTCCTTGTTTGGGTGGAGCATACTATTCTTTCTCCAGCTCTGAGGAGAAATCCAGTCACAATAAGTGCATTGAAGGTGTAGACTCACAGTTCCATGGGGAAAGAAGGCTGACTCACTATCTTCTTGGTTTCATTCTTGTTCCACTCTTTCTCTTAGAGTTTCTTATGGTTCTGTGTCCCTTCCAAAACCTCTGCCCCCAAAGATGACCCTAGGGGCATGGTCTCAGCTCTTTGCTATCACTGCTGCCTTAAGAAAATAACCTTGCTTTCTTCCTACTCCCTCAGAATCCTACGAGGCTTTATCTTTATGTCTGGTCACTGTCTTCAATTAACCATGGCTTCTAAAGCTCTGTCTTCAAGTTCTCCTGCCCCCTGAACACAGTGTCTCTATCAAGCATAAAGAGTTTTAAAACAATAATGAGCACAGGTGAACTTCCAATTTCAAGGAATTTCCACCAAAGAGTGAGCCCCAATAGGACAAGTTATCTTTCTTATTTATGCTTATACCTTCACCACCTAGCAGAGTTCCTAGCACAAGGTGGCCATTCACTAAGTTGATTGAATTAAAAATACTATAGGGAATTATTTCATAAAGCAAAGTATCTTCCTTAATGGGAATAATAAGCTCTACTCCAAATGTGATTATAAATATGTTTTTGTATTTGGGGATTTTCTTAACTATGAGCAAATGAAATGGACCTCATTCTTTTTTATATGGAGGTTGGTTGTGAATATCTCTCTCAAAAAAAGGGGATTTTCTTGGGAAGCAACAGTAGGTCAGGGGCAAAAAAATCTTCTCTCATGTCATAGACAAAATTGTAGGAGGTACACTCTGAGCTCTAGGCAGCAAGCCAACATTCTCGCGCCTCCTGATGCTTGAAAACTATGGTCTGATTTTTATTTTTATTTTGTTTCCAGTGCCAATGCTCCTGGGTCAGTATGTTAATTTTAAAACTAGTTGCATATATTTGCATGTTGTACATATTCTTGACTCCATAGAGGCAGAATTAAAATTAAATAGGGTTTTCTACCCTTCTACTAGTCTAGTATGGATTTAAAATTCTACAAAAAAAATCCATTTTCCTTCATTTTTCTCACTCTTTGAAACTGCAGAAAAGATAATGGGGTTTAGCAATTATCAGCTTAATCTAGTAAAAGAAGCTTTGACTTTCTTGACATGAATTATTTAATCTACAGTGACAAGGTAATTTTCATTGGTTCTTGACCTGTAGTCTACAGACTCAAATTGGGTAGTTAGGAGGAGGGTTCATGAACTTGTAAAGAAAAAAAAAAAGTAAAACATTTTTATTTCACCGAAATGTAGCATTCTCTTCAATTATGTATATAGGCAGCCAATTGCAATAGTATCAACAGTATCTGGTTCTTTGCTTCAATAAAAATCACAATTATTTTAAATAACAACAGAATTGTTCCACATATCTTACAATGTCATTTATTCTATCACTACTTTTAAATTTTATTATTCGACTTTTCACTAGTTCTTGTTTTTTAATATGCCAATAAATAAGCACAAATATTACTATACCACAAATTTATGTTTTTTAATATTTAATAAGTTTCAATATAATTCAGTTTTTACTTTGTACCCTTGTGCATTTCACCTTATGCATGGAAAAATATTATCCTGAAGACGGGTCCATCAACTTATCAGACTGCCAACAGGATCCAAGAGACAGAAAAGGCTAAGGGCGTGAAATTTACCTATTTGTCAATACCCCACCTTCTTTTTGTGTTTATATATCTTGATTAGCCACAATCCAAGGCTTCTTATCTGCCTCTCCTCAACACGACCCTCCTGGGGACATTGGTTATTTGCTGAACATTCCCTTTCTCCAATATACTTGTCAGCACACTATTTCTGAAGAGGAGAGAGCTCGTTCAGGCATGTCTTGATGCTCTGAAAAAAGTCATTATGTTTTGGGATGAGGGTGATATTTTAAAAATATATATAACCTAACTCTGATCACTCTGTTGGCTTTTTAAAAAGGCAGCTCTCCAATTAGGCCCCTATCAATCCCAAATCTTTAGGACAGATTCTAAATATAGAATCACCTTTTCACTTCCATTAGAAAGATGGAAGCCACTTCAAATAATATGTCATCTACTGATAGAACATAAATTGGAATCATTCTGAATTTACTGTGTTTACTCCATGCTGGGGCCAAGCTGAGGCCAGGGCACACTGCAGTTTGGAGGGAGCCTTGTCTTGCTTGGAGTGGGTATCTAACAAATAGGAGGATTCCATACGCTGGCTTGGCTCCTTAGTGGAGGTTAATGGGATTGTACTCTTAATTTTTCAGTCTGAAGTCCGTTGCATTACTGCAGCGATGACAGTCAGATTTTAGTTTGCATAGGATTTGTTGAGAGGGAAAACACGGAAACACTTCTCAGACATGCCCAGTTTGGTGTGATGGGTGGTTTCCCTTGCCGTGAGAATAGAGATGCTATCACCTGGCTCAAGCACACCAGCTGTCAGCTCGATTTCCGGTTCTCCTGCAGCTCTGCCTGTGTCATCTGAAACTGACTGCCTGGGTGGCTGAGTCATCACAGTGCGGAAGAGCCAAATCCAGTAAAAATCAGCCTCTGGCCCTCCAGTATTTGCCCAGCATATTTTGGGAGGCAGTCCAGAGCCAAATGTGGGCCTTAGGCACAACCATTAAGTAAGCAACATCTGGGACTATAAACCCAACTTCTACTTTTTAAAGTTTCCCGAACCCTTTAGCTTCCCCCTTCTTCAAGGGTTCTGTGCCTCCAGGCTGTGGTTACCCTCCCTAGTAGGCGATATACTTGTTCATGGGATAATGGTAGCAATGGGCCCTTCTTCAGGGGATGGCTGTCAACTGGAAGAAGCAAGTATTTAAAGGGATGCAATTCTTAAAGCGGACTGCCAATGGTAAATGGCTGAAACCTGGAAGCCCTCCTTGCTTGTCTTTCCTTCAGTTGACTTTGAGTTAATCAGAAGGAAGATTATTTTTGGTGGGCCTGGCCTAATCAGTTGAGTTCTCAAAAGAGGGTTTAAGAAATAGAAGAGGTACCTAGAAGGAAGCAAACTTCTATGTTGTGGAGAGAACCACACATGGTGGGGGTGGGGGGTGGGCAGTGTGCAGCCTCGAGGAACTGAAAGTTCCAGACTTATAAGTGGCAAGGAGCTAAATTGTGCCAATAATCTGAATGAGTTTAGAAGAGAGGCTGAACTCCAGATCAGAAACCCAGCTCAGCCAACAGTTTGATTTCAGTCTTGTGAGACCCTGAGAAGGGGATCTAGCTAAACTGTGCCTTGACTCCTGACCCACAGAAACGGGGCAACAATAAATTGTAGTGTTTGAGGCTCTAAGTTGGCAGTAATTTTTTTTTTTTTGCACAGAAATAGAAAACTAATACATCAGGACTCCAGAGATTCCTAACTTTTGTGTGTCACTGATCCCATGGGAGGTCTGGTGAAGCCTATAGACTTCTGCTTGGAATTAATTTTTAAGTGCTTACAATAAAATACATAGGCTTATAAAAGAAACCACTTTTATTGAAATAGGGTAATAAAAATGTTAAAAACATATCTAGGTTAGAATAACATATGCATTTATTTGTTAACACATTACATAATAAGACCTAGTGGTAGATCTAAGAACTACTGTAATATTAAAGAACAATTAGTGCAAGCCATATTTTAAGATATGTGCAAAAACAGTAATTATCTGCCATTTCTATGGGTGTCAGGGGGTCAATGCTAGTTGGTTGGTTACTTTCATTCACAGTTTAAGAAAATACTAAATTTCAGATAGAGGTTAGTTAAGGATTTTTTTCCTCCAATCCCAGTGTATGGACCACTGCATTCTATCTGGGTTAAGATACCTAGATGAGGGGGCACCTGGGTGGCTCAGTTGGTTGAGCGGCTACCTTCGGCTCAGGTCATGATCCCAGGGTCCTGGGATCGAGCCCCGCATCGGGGTCCCTGCTCGGCGGGGAGCCTCCTTCTCGCTGTCCCTCTGCCTGCCTCTCTGCCTACTTGTGCTCTCTCTCTATCTCTCTGTCAAATAAATAAATAAAATCTTTAAAAAAAAAAAAAAAAGATCCCTAGATGAGAAAGTTCTTGGGCGTCTTCTGACTTCCATATTCTCTGAGCTGGCTTCACTTTCCTGCACGTTCCTCAGCACTCCCCAGAGAGTTCTATCACCCACGTCGGACCCTTTGATCACTCCCTCAGAAGTGCTACTCTCTTGTTTATTCCTAGCTCATGTTTTTTTTTTTTTTCTTTAATTACATGGATCACTTGATTTGTGTGATTCTTGTCTTCTTGATGATGCAGAATTAACTTTAACAGAACACAGACGCAGCAAGATAAACTCTGGGTGTGTCTGTCTGGGTTTCTGAAGGTTGGTGTTACAAATGCCCTCCTGGGTCAGGGTGCGGGGGAGGCAAACTCATAAGTCAAATGGCAAAGCCAGGGTTCCAGGCTGGGCCCCTCCTTTAGTTTACAGCTAGCTGCCCATCCCAGCTCCCTTCTCTTTTCTGTAGACCTGGCATGGGCCAGAATGTCTCCTTATGAAAACTCGCTTTCCACCCACTGTTCTTTGCACTGTCAGAGTTATAAATGGATGTTCTCTCCTCTTGGCTGTGCTGTAAATCAATGTAATGTGTGCTTCCCAATTATTTCTTTACTTCTTTCTTTACTCTTTACTTTTCCAAAAAACTACAAGCGTGTATGGCTTTTAAAATTTAAAGATACTTAAAAGATTATGATACATTCCTTCCCTCCCTTGTCCCAACTCCTGTTTTTGTTTTCTTTTCTTCTGTTGGTTACTTCCTTAGCTTTACATAACATATCTATTATTTCTTGATTTATTAACTTTACATGAAGTCTGTTGACTCACTGTCATGAAAGATGAGGGTTTAATTCACTTTCCTCCCCATTTCCCATGGATGGTAGTTTTATTGTTTGAGCTCTATTGCTTGCCTTTATCATACCTCTGTTTATTTCAACTTTAGCACCACATTTGCCTACTCTTCCTTCTTTTCTATGTTTTATTTTCTTTCATATATATATTTGCCTTCAGATTGTCAAGCTTAGCATTATTTACTTTCTCTTAAGCCAAAGTCGTCTTCTATAACTTTCTCTATAGGTTAATTTTAAAAGCAGGAAATTAGCTAAGAGCTTTAATCTAATTTGACTACCAAAATATTGTTGTTTGCAAGGCCAAGTGGTGGCTAGGACCATGGGTCTAATAAAATGATCTCTTAGACCACTTGAAGAAGGAAGTGTCAATTGTGAAGGTCAAACAATTCATATTGTTTATACCATCAAGTGATTAAACTCATGTCTAATTTTTCTTGATTTTTGATTTTTTGATTTCTTATTTTATTATGTTACGTTAATCACCATACATCATTAGTTTTTGATGTAACATTCCATGATTCATTGTTTACATATATGCAAACAAACTCATGTCTAATTTTTAACACTTTGATGAACATGATATGCAGAGGATTTTTTGTTTGTTTTATGTCTCTTTTTCAGTTACTTCTATTTTTGTTTTTTTGTTTTATTTATTTATTTATTTGTCAGAGAGAGAGAGAAAGAGCACAAGCAGGCAGAATAGTAGGTAGAGGCAGAGGGAGAAGCAGTCTCTCCGCTGAGCAGGGAGCCCGACCCGGGGCTCTATCCCAGGACCCTGGGATCATGACCTGAGCCGAAGGCAGCCGCTTAACCAACTGAGCCACCCAGGCACCCTGATGTTTTTTTGATCTTCCTGACAAAAGAATAACATGACTTCAGTCCCTAATTTAGTGGACCCTCTCTGTGGATGGAACTCTAGCATAAGCTTATTTCAAATCAGTGTACTCTAAATAAAGACAGAATTGAACCAGACTGATTTGAGAGAGGAAGGACAACATTGCAGGTATAAATCCTACCTAAGATATATTATTTACAAGCTCTAGAAATAAGGAGTCTGATGGGCTGATTCCTTCAGAAGCACATCTAAGCTTTTCCATCCAGGTATTTTGGGTGGAGATCTATCTCTAGTAATAGAGGTAGAGCACGGGACTCTGACCTAGCCTATCAGCATAATGCCACTTTCCTGCAGGAAGCAGGTATAGGTGGTGGTTTTGGCCCTACTGCAAATGTTTCATAATATTTTAAAATAAATTATTTGGTCATCAAATATCAATAGTGTTTAGTCTATAGAATCTAATAACTCAGGGTCCTCCATTTAACTCAGTGCTACAGTGCTTCATGCTTCAGATGATTCCCAAGTTTCTTCAGAATTCCTTTTGTTAAGAAAACTTCTAGAAACTGAATCCACATCCTCAGTTCATAAGTGAGTTAATGGGTTTATTTCCTAAACCCAATTCGTTTCTGTTGCTGAGGTAAAGACTTGCTCTTTAGATCTGAACACCACTGTCTATTTTGTAAATGGTCCCCACGCTGAAGTGAAACAGAACTGTTAATGTATTTTTGATGAATATTAAAAATTCATGAAAAAAATAAAAAGTATGATAAATATTCAAAGGAGCCTGGTTTTGGTTTCCTTGCCTTAAAGTTATTCTCTCTCTCATATCCTCTCCCCCTTACTCTACAAAGAGTATAACTTCTGCATCTTTCTACATTATGGAAAGTCAATTTGATAAGAATGTTGTGATGTCTGTAACCTGTCAGGGGTAAATTGAGTAGAAAATTATGCAGTACCCTGGTAAAACCAAATGTTAATATGGAAATTCTCATTAAAAGCCTTAAGAAGCTACAGATGTTTGAGTAAATTCTACTGATTGTTTTGACCTGATCTTTTTAAACTGCTCCCTTACCCAGTGTGCTGAAACCCTTCAATTGATCTCACCCCCATATTATCAGTTTCAGACCAGGAGGCTTTTTCAGAATCAATGGCTATGGCATTAACTCATTTTCTCCCCACCTCCGCTGCTCCGTCCCCCACCTGCCAACAACACTTCTCTGTAGGGGCTGTGAGCAGGAAAATGCAGCAAGTTTCTCCTTCAATAAATAGGACATCCCATTCAGGTCACTCATGCAGCTCATTTTAAATAAATTGAATCAACTTATGCCTATTAGCTGTTTGTCCTTGAACTAAGATAACCTGGGATGTCCAGGTATCACTCAAAGAAGGAATCATGAAGGTGACAAAATTTGGTGAGAGCTCCAAGGCCAATTTTTGTGGAACTTTACTTGAATAGGGCTGGGGAAGGGACCTGCTATTGCTCTGAATGAAATAGCATGTTAGCTAATCATAGTATGCTCTGCCCTTGGAGAAAAGCCTCAGAAAATTAGAAAATTTGAGAATGTTTTTCAACCAAGTTTTATTTTTCTGAAATGAATGAGGCACCATGAATGAGGTTAAGAGATGGTGCTCATCCCAGGAGACTGGGAATGCCCAGTCCCTTCCCAGGCAAGCTCTTGTCATAGGAGTTTGTCCTCATCAGCATCAGCAAATCAATGAATTGGCAAGCCTAATTCATATACAGGAGTTACACAAGGAGTAGCATAAAGATTGTTTTTCTAAAGAAGGGCTTAAATTTTATTGAAGTAAATTATCTCTGAACTTCCCTTCTTCGACGATGAATTAGTTCTTATAATTTCCCACACTGTGGCTTTAAATGTGGTCAGAGTCTCCATTTATTTAATTCAGATTTTGCCTTTGTTGTTATTGTGGTTCAGCAATATATTAAGTTCCTCTCCCTGTCTGGGCACATGAGATGATCTCATTTTCTTTTCTTTTCTTTTTTCTTTTTTTTAAGATTTTACTTATTTATTTGACAAAGAGTGAAAGAGCACAAGCAGGGGGAGTGACAGGCAGAGGGAGAGGGAGAGCTGGGAACCCGACACGGGGCTTGATCCCAGGACCCTGGGATCATGACCTGAGCCGAAGACAGACGCTTAACAAACTGAGCACCCAGGCATCCCGAGATGAACTCATTTTCCTGCCCCTTCAAGTGAGGCATGACCATGAGACTTGTTTGGCTAATGAAATGTGAGTGAAATGCTGTGTGTGATTTCTAGGCTGTCAGACCTAATTGTTGATGCTTGATTCTTTTGTTCTTTCTTTCCCCCACACCTGTGATCATGGAGGGAGAGGTTGGCATGGAGGGGCCACAGGATTGATGATACCTTAAAGGACAGTGGTCCTGACTCATGGCCGAGTTAGAATGAGTGGGAAATAACTTTGTATTGGGCTAAGCCAGTAAAAGTTGGGGCTACTTTTACTGCAGCATAATGTAGCCTATCTTTTTGAAACAGGATCCATGTTCAAACTCTCCTGAATGGAGGCCCTTTAGAGCCACTATTCCTTTATTTCTGGGGCATTTGTCTTGATTATTCTTGATGGAAGCTCTTAGCTGTTTTGTGCAATAGACTGCCATTTGGGAAGTTGTGAGCTGGGGGCGGGGGGGGCGGATTGTTGACCAGCAGACAAGTGTATGCTTCATGACATCCTCTAATTAATGGAGAGGAACCTTATGGTATAATAAAAATCAGGCTTAGTAAAAGGCTCTCTTGGGATCTCTGCCTGTGATTATAGAAAGAAAAGAATACCTGGTTTAACTGACATTTATTAATTGCTCTTGACTACTCATATTAACTCACCTCCACACTGATAATGGCTTAAAGAGATAACCTTGATAGGACTAGTTGATTCAAAAAGGCCTGGGTGTGATATCAATTTCAGAAATACAGATCTCCTCTTAGAAATATTGAGGTTCCAAAGGGCAAATGCCAAGTCCAGTTTTCTCTAAGTCCAAATGGACACCATCCACCTGAATGGAGTTACATAACTCACTTCTGTTATGGCTTAGGCTTGATTCTTTTTTTTTTTTTTTTTTTTTAAAGATTTTATTTCTTTATTTGAGAGAGAGAGAATGAGAGAGAGCAAGCACATGAGAGGGGGGAGGGTCAGAGGGAGAAGCAGACTCCCCGTCGAGCAGGGAGCCTGATGCGGGACTCGATCCAGGGACCCCAGGATCATGACCTGAGCCGAAGGCAGTCGCTTAACCAACTGAGCCACCCAGGCGCCCTGCTTAGGCTTGATTCTTAACTAAGTTCACCAAAGAGGAAAATTATTTTCATAATTCCTACACTTTTTTAAAATTTAAATTTTAAATTTAAATTTAAATTCAATTTAATTAACATATAGTGTATTATTAGTTTCAGAGGTAGAATTTAATGATTCATCAGTTGCATATAATATCCAGTGCTCATTCTGTCAAGTGCCCTTTCCATCAAGTGCCCTTCTTAACCACCCAAATACCCCATCCTCCCACCCACCTCCCCTCCAGCAACCCTCAGTTTGTTTCCTATAGTTAGGAGTCTCTTATGGTTTGTCTCCCTGTTTTCATCTTATTTTTCCTTCCCTTCCCCTGTGTTCATCTGTTTTGTCTCTTAAATTCCACATATGAGTGAAATCATATATTTGTCTTTCTCTGACTGATTTATTTTGCTTAGCATAATACCCTCTAGTTTGAATTTCTTGAAAAGTGGCAATACATTGAATAAAGCATCCTTGTTTTAGAAGCTTCAACATTTAATATTTAAAAGGCCATATTTTCAGAAACCCTTTCCAAATTGGCAGGTTTGGGGAGGGAGTTGTGTTTTCTGTGGTGTTTCATAAATTACTTGGTAGAATAAAGAACTTTTAAAATGTAGTTACCGTATTTCATGTGATCCTCCACTATGGAAGATCCATTAATAATAAACATAATACCGAGTTTATGTTTTTCTCTGATAGCAAGGAACTCTTTCATTTCCTTTAAAGTGGGTTCACTCCCCTGAAACATGATGTTTCTGAATTAAGCTGCTATTGGGTTGAGGAGTGGGAAGGAGAACAAAACTGAAATATTTTTCTAATTTATCATGGAGGTTGGGCAAGTGATGAAGCTTCCATCAGCACTCTTTATTGTTGATAAACAGGAAAATGTCTGAGCTGGACAGGGGCTCTAGTCTCACTAATTTTATGAAGTCCTTACAGAGGGAGTGTGCACACTTTCATTCACTCCTTCTTTATTTATCTCCTCCTTCTTGGCTTCAACTCCTTTGGAAAAAATGACAGACTCAAAAAAGGTGCAATCCCCTTAATATGTACCTCATTTAAAACAACTATTTAACTGACTCAGCCTACTCTGTTAGCACTATTTTGTACGTGTTACTTCTAACATGCAGTTCTTTCAAAACTTCTCTTGTTCCTTGTATTCTACGAAAGTATTTTCCTGGAGATCATTTGATTTGTACTTTTCCTAATGAGCATGGGAAACTTTCTTAAGGTTGCTGATCTCTCCTTAACCTATTAAAGCTGCTTACACCCAAAGATTATTAGGTTAAAAAATGGTTGAATATCAAAAATGTCACATGGTTCAAGCTTTATTTGCTGTGGCTAGAGATTGATGAAGAATTTTATTTTATTTTATTTGTAGAAAGCATCTTTGTTTTTTTTCTGTCAAGATTTTATTTAAATTCAAGAGAGTTAACATATAGTGTAGTATTAGTTTCAGGGCTAGAATTTAGTGATTCATCACTTGCGTATAACACCCAGTGCTCATTACAAGTGCCCTCCTTAATGCCCATCACCCATGTAGCTCATCCCCCACGCGCTTCCCCTCCAGCAACCTTCAGTTTGTTCCCCTAGGTAAGAGTCTCCCATGGTTTGCTTCCCTTGCTGTTTTTATCTTATTTTATTTTTCCTTTCCCTCACCTATGTTCATCTGTTTTGTTTCTTAAATTCCACATATGAGTAGAATCATATTGTATTTGTCTTTCTCTGACTATTTCACTTAGCATTATACACTCTAGTTCCACATCATTGCGAATCGCAAGATTTCATTCTTTTTTTTGAAGATTTATTTATTAATTTTAGATAGAGAAAGTTTGAGGTATGAGTGGGGGGGGAGGGCCAGAGGGACAAAATCTTTCAAGCAGACTCCCCACTGAGCGTGGAGCCTAACACAGAGCTCAATCCCATGACCCATGAGATCATGACCTGTGCCAAAACCAGGAGTCAGTTGTTCAACCAATTGAGCCACCCAGGAACCCCAAGATTTAATTCTTTTTGATGGCTAAGTAATATTCCAATACCACATCTTCTTTATACATTCATCAGTCGATAGACATTTGGGTTCTTTTCACATTTTGGTTATGGGGGTAGTGCTGTTATAAATATTGGGGTGCAGTGTGCCTTTTCAAATACCATTTTTGTATCTTTTAGGAAATACTTAGTACTTCAATTGCTGGGTCATAGGGTAGCTCTATTTTTAACTTTTGAGCAACCTTCATACAATTTTCTAGAGTGGCTGCACCAGTTTGCATTCCCACCAACAGCATAAGAGAATTCCCCTTTCTCTGTATTGTCACCAACATCTGTTGTTTCCTAAGTTGTTAATTTTAGCCATTGTGACCAGAGTGAGGTGGTATCTCATTGTGGCTTTGATTTGTATTTCCCTGATGATGAGTGATGTTGAACATTTTTCCACCTGTCTGTTGGCCATTTGTATGTCTTCTTTTGAGAAATGTCTGTTCATGTCTCCTGCCCATTTCTTAAGTGGATTTTTTATTTTTTGGATGTTGAGTTTGATATGTTATTTGTAGATTTTGGTTACAAGCACTTCATCTGATATGTCATTTGCAAATATCTTCTCACATTCCATTGGTTGCCTTTTAGGTTTGTTGACTGTTTCCTTTGCTGTGAAGAAGCTTTTTATCTCCATGAAGTCCCAGTAGTTCATTTTTGCTTTTGTTTCCCTTGCCTCTGGAGATGTGTCTAGTAAGAAGTTGCTGCAGGGTGCTTGAGTGACTCAGTTGGTTGAGCACCGAACTCTTGGTTTTGACTTAGGTTATGATGTCAGGGTTGTGAGTTGGAGCCCTGCATTGGGCTCCATGCTCAGCAGGGAGTCTGCTTGAGATTCTCTCTCTCCTTCTCCTTCTTCCCCTTCCCCTACTCATACACACACACTCTCTCTCTAAAATAAATAAATAAATCTTAAAAAAATAGCAAATAAATAAAAATCAATAAATAAGTTACTGCAGCTGAAGTCAAAGAGGTTGCTACCTGTGTTCTCTAGGATTTTGATGGATTCCTGTCTCACATTTAGGTTTTCTATCCATTTTGAATTTATTTTTGTGTATGGTGTAAGAAAGTGGTTCAGTTTCATTCTTCTGCATGTTCCTGTCTGATTTTCCCTGCACCATTTTTTGAAGAGACTGTCTTTTTTTTTCCATTGGATATTCTTTCCTGCTTTGTTGAAGATTAGTTGACCATATAGTTCTGGGTCTATTTCTGGGTTCTCTATTCTGTTCCATTGATCTATGTGTCTGTTTTTGTGCCAGTACCATACTGTCTTAATGATTACAATTTTGTAAAATAGCTTGAGGTCTGGAGTTGTGATGCCTCCAGCTTTTTTCTTCTTTTTTTCTTTTTCAACATTACTTTGGCTTTTCAGGGTCTTTTCTGGTTCCATACAAATTTTAGAATTGTTTGTTCTAGCTTTGTGAAAAATGCTAGTGTTATATTTGTAGGGATTGCACTTAATGCGTGGATTGCTTTGGGTGGTATGGACATTTTAACAATATTTCTTCTTTCAATCCATGAGCATGGAATGTTTTTCCATTTCTTCATGTCCTCTTCAATTTCTTTCATAAGTTTTTTAGTTTTTAGAGTACAGATCTTTTACTTCATTGGTTAGGTTTATTCCTAGGTATCTTACCATTTTTAGTGCAATTGTAAATGGGATCGATTCCTTCATTTCTCTTTCTGCTGTTTCATTATTGGTGAATAGAAATGCAACAGACTTCTGTGCATTGATTTTATATCCTGTGACTGCTGAATTCCTGTATCAGTCCTGGTAATTTTTTGGTGGAGTCTTTTGGGTCTCCTACATAGAGTATCATGTCATCTGCAAGTAGTGAAAATTTGACTTCTTCTTTGCTGATTTGAATACCTTTTCTTTTTTTGTTGTTGTCTGACTGCTGAGGCTAGGACTTCCCATACTATGTTGAACAACAGTGGTGAGAGAGGACATTCCTGTCATGTTCCTGACCTTAGAGGAAAAGCTCTCAGTTTTTCCCCATTAAAGATAATATTAACTGTGGGTCTTTCGTATATGGCCTTGTGATGTTGAGGTATGTTTCTTCTACCCCTACTTTCTTGAGGGTTTTTATCAAGAAAGGATGCTGTATTTTGTCAAATGCTTTTTCTGTGCCTATTGAGAGGATATATGGTTCTTATCCTTTCTTTTATTAATGTAGTGTATCATGTTGATTGATTTGTAGATATTGAACCATCCCTGCGGCCAAGGAATAAATCCCACTGGGTCATGGTAAATAATCCTTTTGATGTACTTTTGGATTCAATTAGCTAGTATCTTGTTGAGAATTTTTGCATCCCTATTCATCAGGGATATTAGTCTGTAATTCTCCTTTTTAGTTGGGTCTTTGTCTGGTTTTGGAATCAAGGTAACTCACAGAATGAGTTTGAAAGTTTTCCCTCCATTTCTAGTTTTTGGGATAGTTTCAGAAGAATAGGTATTAATTCTTCTTTAAATGTTTGGTAGAATTCCCTTGGGAAGCCATCTGGCCCTGGACACTTGTATGTTGGGAGATTTTTGATTACTGATTCAGTTTCTTATTTTTTAAAAAATTTTATTTATTTATTTGACAGAGAGTGAGAGCACAAGCAAGGGGAGCAGCATGCTGAGGGAGAGGGAGAAGCAGACTCCCAAGATCCTGGGATCATGACCTGAGCCAAAGACAGACACTTAACCGACTGAGATACCCAGGCACCCCTGATTCAATTTCTTTCTTTTTTTTTAAATTAAATTAAATTAAATTTTATTATGTTATATTTGTCACCATACAATACAGCATTAGTTTTTGATGTAGTGATCCATGATTCACTGTTTTCATATATCACTCAGGATTCAATGAAGTATGTGCCCTCCTTAATACTCATCACCAGGCTAACCCATCCCCTCACCCCCCTACCCTCTAAAACCCTCAGTTTGTTTCTCAGAGTCCATAGTCTCTCATGGTTTGTCTCCCCCTCTGGTTTCCCCCTCTTCATGTTTCCCTTCCTTCTCCTAATGTCCTCCATGCTATTCCTTATGTTCCACAGATAAGTGAAACCATATGATAATTGACTTTCTCTGCTTGACTTATTTCACTTAGCATAATCTCCTCCAGTCCCATCCATGTTGATGTAAAAGTTTGGGTATTCATCCTTTCTGATGGCTGAGTAGTATTCCATTGTATATATGGACTACACCTTCTTTATCCATTCATCTGTTGAAGGGCATCTTGGCTCTTTCCAGAGTTTGGCTATTGCGGACATTGCTGCTATGAACACTGGGGTGCATATGGCCCTTCTTTTCACTACATCTGTGTCTATGGAGGTAAATACCCAGTAGTGCAATTGCTGGGTCATAGGGTAGCTCTATTTTAAAATTTTTGAGGAACCTCCACACTGTTTTCCAAAGCGGCTGTATCAACTTACATTCCCACCAACAGTGTAAGAGGGATCCCCTTTCTCCACAACCTCTCCAACATTTGTTGTTCCTTTCCTTGTCAATTTTTGCCGTTCTAACTGGTGTAAGGTGGTATCTCAATGTGGTTTTGATTTGAATTTCCTTGATGGTAATGATGATGAACATTTTTTCATGTGTCTGTTAGCCATTTGTATGTCTTCTTTGGAGAAGTGTCCATTCATGTCTTCTGCCCATTTTTTGACTTGATTATTTGTTTTTTGGGGGTTGATTTTGAGAAGTTCTTTATAGATCTTAGAAATTAGTGCTTTGTCTGTAGTGTCATTTGTAAGTATCTTCTCCTATTCTGTGGGTTGCCTCTTTGTTTTGTGGACTGTTTCCTTTGCTGTGCAGAAGCTTTTTATCTTGATAAAGTCCCAAAAGTTCATTTTCACTCTTGCTTCACTAGCTTTTGGAGACTTATCTTTTTTTTTTTTTTTTTTTTTCCCATTTCAATGCATATATAAATCTTTTAATGCTGCATGGTAATCCATTTTATGTAATACAATTACTTTAACTAATCTGTAATTGATAAACATTTGTGTTATTTCCAGTCTTCTTGTCTTATAGTCAATGGATTGTAATGAATTTTTTTTTGCTTGTACAGATGCATATAGTATTTACTGGTGAGTCAAAAGTTATG
>NC_138378.1:33516553-33533789 GCF_054177405.1 Leptonychotes weddellii
ATTTTTTCTTGTGATTGAGTTCCAGTTTTAAAGCATTATGGTCTGAGAATATGCAAGGAATAATCTCAATCTTTTGGTATCAGTTGAGACCGGATTTGTGACCCAGTATGTGGTCTATTCCAGAGAAAGTTCTATATGCGCTCGAGAAGAATGTGTATTCTGTTGTTTTAGGGTGGAGTATTCTGTATATATCTATGAGGTCCATCTGGTCCAGTGTTTCATTCAAAGCTCTTGTTTCTTTTTTGATTTTCTGCTTAGATGATCTGTCTATTGCTGAGAGTGGAGTATTAAGGTCTTCTACAATGAATGTATTATTATCAATATGACTCTTTATTTTGGTTAGATGGCTGCTCTCATGTTGGGGGTGTAGATATTTACAATTATTAGATCTTCTTGTTGGATAGACCCTTTAAGAATGATATAGTGTCCTTCTTTGTCTCTAACTACAGTCTTTAGCTTAAAATCTAGTTTGTCTGATATAAGAATTGCTACCCCAGCTTTCTTTTGAGTTCCGTTGGTATGGAAGATGGATCTCAATCCCTTCACTTTCAGTCTGGATGTATCTTTAGGTTCAAAATGAGTCTCTCGTAGACAGCATATGGATGGGTCCTGTCTTTTTATCCAATCTGCCACCCTGTGCCGTTTTATGGGAGCATTTAGGCCATTCACGTTGAGAGTGATTATTGAAAGATATGAATTTAGTGTCATCATGTTGCCTGTGAAGTCCTTGTTTCTATAGATTGTCTCTGTAAATTTCTGTTCTATATCACTCTTGGGGTCTTTCTCCTTTTATAGAACCCTCCTTAATATTTCTTGCTGGGCTGGCTTACTGGTCACATATTCTTTCAGTTTCTGCTGGTCTTGGAAGCTCTGCATCTCTCCATCCATTCTAAATGATAGCCTTGCCGGATAAAGTATTCTTGGCTGCATGTTCTTCTCATTTAGTACCCTGAATATGTCTTGCCAGGCCTTTCTGGCTTGCCAGGTCTCTGTGGATAGGTCTGACGTTATTCTGATGTTCTTCCCTCTGTATGTAAGGAATCTCTTCCCCATCTGCCCTTAAGATGGTTTCCTTGTTTCTAAGATTTTTGAGTTTTACTATTACATGCCAGGGCATTGGCCTGTTTTCCTTGATCTTGGGAGGAGTCTCCTCTGCCTCTAAGACACAGATGTTTGTTTCATTCCCCAGATTAGGGAAGTTCTCAGTTACAGTTTGCTCAAATTTATCTTCTAGTCCTCTCTCTCTCTCCACCCCCTCTGGAATTCCAATAATTCTGACACTGGAACGTTTCATGGTGTCACTTATTTCTCTGATTCTGTTTTCATGGATTTTGAGTTGTTTCTCCCTGGCTTCCTTTTATCCTTCTTTTCTATCACTTGGTCTTTTATTTTTTTTTTATTTTTTTATTTTTTTAATTTTTTTTAAAGATTTTATTTATTTACTTGAGAGAGAGAATGAGACAGAGAGAGAGAGCGCGAGATGGGGGAGGGTCAGGGGAGAAGCAGGCTCCCCGCCAAGCAGGGAGCCCCATGTGGGACTCGATCCCGGGACTCCAGGATCATGACCTGAGCCGAAGGCAGTCGCTTAACCAACTGAGCCACCCAGGCGCCCTATCACTTGGTCTTTTAGATCACTAATTCATTCTTCTGCCTTGCTTACCCTAGCTGTTAGATTGTCTAGATTAGATTGGATCTCACTGATAGCATTTTTAATTTCTGCCAGTTCAGCTTTCATTTCTGCCCTTAGAGACTCTATGTTGCCATTAATCTATTTCTCCATTCTAGCTATTTTCTTCACAACTGCTACCCTGAATTCCATTTCCGACATCTTGGTTATATCTGTATCCATTTATAAATCTGTGGCAGAAGTCACAGTTTCTGAGTCTTTCCTATTTCGGGGGTTCCTCTTCCTAGTCATTCTGTTGAGTGGTGGTTGAGTGAATGTACAGAGTCCAAATTATTGACCACAACCCAAGCAAGATGCACCTGTTTCCTAGGGACCTTAGGGTTGTCGGCCTCTTGTTCTCCCAGCCTGTCTTCTAGGGGAGGGGCCTGCTGCATTGTTATGCAGGTAACCCTGTTTGGGCAGAGCTGCCCTGTCCCCTGTGGGGGGGGATGGGCCCAGTGAACACCGTTTTTTGGGGGTTTTTGTTCTCTGGCAGCTATCCCTGGTGGCTTTCCTCGACTCTTCTGGGAGTCAGATCTGAAGAGATCATTTCCAACCCTCTGCGTCAGAACAGAGAGATTGCAGTCTGTTCTTCAGTGAGCTCTCTAGGCCACACTATCTCCGTTTCTGTCTATGCTGCTAAAAACTGCAGCATCCTGGGTTGTGCATTCCTGAGCAGTACTCCCAGTCCTCTCCTCCAGGTCAGGGCACGTCTTTGCCCTTTGTGCTTCTAAAACCACCAGATACCCCGAGTTCACATGGGCAGCCCCGCCACTCCAGGTTTCAGTCTGGGGGGCCTGCCTTAAAGTCTTTTCCCCACTGCTACCAGTCTGCGAGTCTGTGCCCCTTCCCCAGCAAGGGGGGCTATCGCTCACCAGCGGTGCAGGATCCTGAGGGCTCGACTCCCTCCCCCTTCCTTTTATCTTCAGATATGTGCCCCCGGAATCATGGCTCCCCGCTTCATACCTCGAAACCAACTGACTGCAATATTCTGTTTGTAGAGATCCAGATATATCTTCTTACATCTCAGGCTGATTTCATGGGTGTTCAGAGTGGTCTGGTAGATATCCGTCTCAATTCTGGGGACTGGTTGGAATAGGGTCCCCTGCTCCTCTGCCATCTTTTCCTCCCCCGATTCAATTTCTTTACTGGTTATGGGTCTGTTCAGATTTCCTATTTCTTCCTGATTCAGTTTTGGTAGTTTATATGTTGCTAGGAGTATATCCATTTCTTCTAGATTGCCTAATTTGTTGGCATATAACTGCTCATAATAATCTCTTATATTTATTTGTATTTCTGTAGAGTTGGTTGTGCTCTCTCCTCTTTCATTCATGATTTTATTTAGGTCCTTTCTTTTTTTCTTTTTGATAAGTCTGGCTAGGAGTTTATCAATTTTATTTATTCTTTCAAAGAATAAGTTCCTGGTTTTGTTGATCTGTTCTACTGTTTTTTTTTTTATTTCTGTATCATTTATTTCTGCTTTAATCTTTATTATTTCCCTTCTTCTGCTGGCGTTAGGCTTTATTTGCTATTCTTTTTCCAGCTCCTTTAGGTATAAGTTTAGGTTGTTTGTTTGAGACTTTTGCTTCTTGAGGGAGGTCTGTATTATTATATATTTAGACATCCCAAAGGTTTTGGACTGTCATGTTTTCATTTTCATTTGCTTCCACATATTTTTTTAAATTCTTTAATTTACTGGTTTTCCCATTCATTCTTTAGTAGAATGTTCTTTAACCTCCATGTATGTGTGGTCTTTCCATTTTTTATCTTGTGGTTGACTTCAAGTTTCATAGCATTGTGGTCTAAAAATATGCATGATATGATCTCAGTCTTTTTGTAGTGGTGGAGGCCTGATTTGTGACCCAGTACTTGATCTATTCTGGAGAATGTTCCATGTGCACTCGAAAAGAATGTGTATTGTGCTGCTTTAGAATGAAATGCTCTGTATGTATCTCTTAAGCCCATCTGGTCCATTGTGTCATTCAAAACCATTGTTTCCTAGCTGATCTTCTGCTTAGATGATTTGTCCATTGCTGGGAGTGGGGTGTTAAAGTCCCCTACTATTTCTCTACTATTACCAATGAGTTTCTTTAAATTTGTTATTAATTGATTTGTATATTTGGCTTCTCCCAAGTTAGGTGCATAAATATTTACAATTGTTAGATTTTCTTGTTGGCTAGACCCTTTTATTATGATATAGTTCCAGTCTTCATCAGTCTTTGGTTTAAAATCTAGTTTCTCTGATATAAATATGGCTATTCCCACTTTCTTTTGAGGTCTATTAGCGTGGTAGGTAGTTCTTCACTCCCTCACTTTCAATCTGGAGGTGTGTTTGGGTCTAAAATGAGTCTCTTATAAGCAGCATATCAATGGGTCTCATTTTTTTTTTTATCCATTCCATGCCTTTTGATTGGAGCAATGAGTCCATTTATATTCAGAGTAATTATTGATAGATACGAATTTAGTGCCATTGTATTACCTGTAAAGTCACTTTCCTATAGATTGTCTCTATTCCTTTCTATTCTTTGTTGCTTTTGGTCTCTCTTTCCTGCTCAAAGCGTCCTCTTTAATATTTCTTGCAGAGCTGGTTTAGTGTTCACAAGCTCCTTTAGTTTTTGCTTGTCTTGGAAACATTTTATCTCTCCTATTCTGAATGACAGCCTTGCTGAATATAGTATTTTATTCTTGGCTGTGTATTTTTTTCTATTTAGGATGTTGAATATTTCCTGCCACTTGCTTTTGGCCTGCCAAGTTTCAGTGGACAGATCTGCTGCTAACCTTTCATGTTTACCCTTGTAGGTTAAGGACCTTTTGTTCCTAGCTGTTTTCAGAATTCTCTCTTTATTTTTGTGTTTTGCAAGTTTCTCTATGATATGTTGTGGTATTGACCTGTTTTTGTTGATTTTGAGGAGAGTTCTCTATGACTCTTGGACTTGAATGCCTGTTTCCTTCCCCAGATTAAGGAAGTCTTAACTATAATTTGTTCAACTAAACCTTCTGCCCCTATTTTCTGCCCTTCTTCTTCTGGGACTCCTATGATATGGATATTATTTTGCTTTATGGAATTGCTGAGTTCCCTAAGTCTACCTTCATCATCTAATAATTTTGTTTCCCTCTTCTTTTCAGCTTCATTATTTTCCATAATTTTATCTTCTATCTCAATATTCTCTCCTTTGCTTCTGTAATCTTTGTTGTGATTATATCTAGTCAGTTTTGCATCTCAGGTATAGCATTTTTTTTTTTATTGAAACCTGATGAGTTTTTAGGTCTTTTACATCTGTAGCAATGGCTTCTCTGGTGTCTTCTATCTTTTTTTTATGCTGAGGTAGTAGTCTTAAGATTGTTGTTCTAAATTGTTGTTCTGATATATTGCTTATATCTGTTTTGAGCAAGTCCCTGGCTGTGATTTCTTCCTGACCTTTCTTTTGGGGAGAATTCCTCCATCTTGAAATTTTGGTTAGGTTTCTGTCTTTTTGTGTGTGTGTGTTTTGAAATATTGTTATGCTTCCTACATCTGAGAGTAATGCTATATTAAAAAGGGGTCATATACTGTTCAGAGCCTGGTGCTTCAGGAAGTGTTTCTGTTGTATGCTGTATGCACTCTGCTGTTGGGTTTTGGCTGCTCTTTCTCACTGGTCAGTCCTCTGCACAGTTCCTCCTTGCATGCAGTGGGGAGTCTTTGGACCTTTAAATAGGTGTGCTTTGATTTGTTAAAATTTTCTGGAAAAAAAAGAAAAGAGAAAAAAAAGCCTGATCCCAAAAAAGAAAAGGAATGAAAAAAAAAACCAAACAGACAGTCAAAAAACTATAAGCCTGATTCCAAAAAAAAAAGAAAGAAAAAGAGAAGAAAAAAAGAAACTTGATTCCTCCCCCCTCCAAAAAAAAGAGAGAAAAGGAAATGAAAAGACAAACAAAAAATTCTATAAGCCTGATTCCAAAGAAAAGAACAAGAAAAAGAAAAAGAAAATAAGGTAAAGTCTTGTCCTATTTCCACCAGAACTGCAGGTGATGCTTTAAAGCGCTCTATGATTAGTAGACTTCGTGCATGTGGGGTGCTGCCTGTGCTGGTCTTCTGGGGGAGAGGCCCACTGTACCAGTTCAGAGTCAGACCTGCCCCAGTAAATATGCACCTACTAGGTACGGGGTGAGGGGGTGGTTAGTGTAAGTGGCTCCAGCCTCCACGGGGAGCTGCTGTGTTGCTCTCTGAAATCCTACCGTGTTGGTGGAGAGGGGAAAATGGTGCCACTTCACCTTCTCATCCCTCGCATGGGGATCTCATACCCTGCACTGTACAAAAAGCCCTTACAGAATAGGGAGGGCTTCAGTGGGCCTGGCACCACAGCTCTTCTGGGTTTTATCTTTGGTGTGTTGCTGGGATTCAAAATTCCAAATCTTAAAGGACCCTGCCTCATGTGGACCTGCTCCCTTCCTCTGGAGTAGAGCCTCACAGTGCTGTGTCTGGTGTCCTTTGTTCCAGAAAAACAGTCCTTTGCCACACAGTGCACAGAATCTATAGTATGTCACAGCGAAAAGCATGACCAAGATATCCACTCTCTGTACCTGCCTCTGTCCCCATAAAAGGCCACTTGTTGGCACCTGTAGGGTCTTTTGTCCTTAGAGAGGCAATATGCCCTCTTCTAAATGTACTCCAGGAAGGGGAGTGCAACCCAGGTGATCCATATACCACGTGCTCCTGGCCAACGTCCTTCTTCTCCCCAGGAATGCATGCCACAACTCCGCTCCTTTGAAAGTTGTGCACTTCTAAAACCTCAGAGTTTGAGCTCCACACACTGTTTGCACAAAACCTGTGACACTCAGTACCCCTCACTCCCCCAGTCTGTGGTCCAGAGATGTTTTCTTCTTGTGTGAACCCGACACTCACTCTCTTATCCACTCACTCTTTTTCTCCATTTTCTCTCTCTGTGGAAAGGGCTACCTCCCCTCCAAGGCACCACCAGTTTTCTCTCCCCCAATTCACTTCCATGTACCTCGCACCTGCCACACTGTCTCCCTCCAAATCTGGGGATCCTTCTCCCAGTCCTCAGATCGATTTCCTGGGTATTCCAAGTGATCTGACCTCAATACAGCTGTGTTTTAGGGATGAGGAAAGCCCAGGATCCTCCTACTTCTCTGCCATCTTAACTCCTCCCCCACATTCATGAAGAATTTAAAGAGCTACCTAACAGGTGTAAACAATCTATTCTTTGTCATCTTATTTTCTGTTCTCCTACAAAGGAAACAGATGAGAGATAGAAAGAAATATCATCAGAACAGTCTATAGAAGGGGCATGAGGTTTCTGTACATTGTGCATCATTCACCCCACCCTGGTCTTGCTCCAGGCTGAGGGGCAAGAGAATGAAGAACAAAGGAAAAGAAGAGACGCTAGTTTACACTTGATGTCCAGCAGCCTCAGGCATTATCTTTATTCTGGTGGGCCTCTGCCTCCCAATAATGAAATGAGGATAAGTTCTTCCTACTTTAAAGAGTTGTCTTGAAGAAAATAGAATAACATAGAAGTATTTTATACTTTGCACATCAAAGAAGCAGAGCACATCTTAGACATCTGTAAAGACATTTATGAAGTAACTGTAAACTTCCCCCACAACTCTCCCTCCAGAATCTAAATAGAAAATACAAAATACAGGGTTCTCTAGGTCTCCTTTGACCATATATCCACAGAGAAGAGAGAAGAGCATTTAGGAGGGAACAAATCTAGGGGAAGGAGAAGTGAGGATGCCTACCTGTCCTCCTTGCCTACTCTACTGCAAGCACTTTAATTGTGTTAGTTTATTAAATTATCCCACCCCTTGTATCATGTGGATATCATCACCCCATTTTACAGAGAAAGGAGACTAAGGCCAACAGAGGAAATATAGCTTGCCCTAAATGGAAGAACTTGTTAAGTGGCAGAGGAATAATTTTAAAGGCAAGGTGATTGATTCTGAAGTTGTACTCCTTCCAAAATGATACACAGCTGCCCACATGGATCCAGGCAGGCAGTGGATTTTCTGGGAACCAGGAAAGCAAAGGGTTTGGGGGGTTGTGTGGGGCAGGAACTCACCTGTCCACAGCTTCTGTGACAATACATCCTGCTCCTTTCTGTGAGCCTTTCTCTAGCACAGTAGTGAAGCCATCTCCCTGATGTCCTCCAGAAAAGATTGAGTAGCAATGGGAGCATATGAGGTGGGAATATTGTCTGTCCATGCCCTGTCATTATCCTGTCCCATTTGAATAAGCAGGTTCTGGGGGGGAGAGAACCTAAATGGCATATATACCTTTTTGAGAGAAACACCATTTGTAAATGCCCCCAAAATGAAGACACAGAAGAGAGCAAAGCTTGGGGGCGGGGGTGGTCAACTAGCTCTGCCACTTAACATTTGTGAGATATTGGACATCTGAAAATGGGGATGATCATAGGATTTTTCTGAATCAGCAAGTTGTTTGTTTGTTTTTGTCTCATGGCCTCTTTACACTTAAAAATTTGTTGGGAACCCAAAAAAGCTTTTTCTTTGTGATAGATGGGTGCTACCTATTGATATTAATCACACTGGAAATTAAAACCAAAACATCCAAAAATACTTACTAATTTATTTTAAAATTATAATATGCCTGTTCTATATTAACATAAATAACATATATTTCTTAAGAACAATAACTGTAATTACAAAAAAAAACCCGTAGAGGACTAGCATTGTTTTGTAATTTTGTAGGTCTCTTTAATGTCTGGATTAGTATAAAACAACCAGATTCTCTTATCTGTTTTGGCATTCCATCTGCTGTGATACATTGTTTTGGTTGAAATGTTTAAAGAAAACCCAGCCTCGAACAGATTTGTAATTGGAAAAGAGTGGACCTTGTGGATTCCCTGAAAGGTGAACTCCACAGGTTCTGGCACTATGTTTTGAGAAGAACTGCTTTAAAGATTTAAATAGTGAATAAATACAAAGGATTTACTACAGTGCCAGGACACAGAGCAGATAGATACTCACTAAATTGTATGAGAAAATGTTATCCTTGAACTTCAATGTACCTACATATTTATGTCTAAGATAAATGTCCCAAAATAATATGTTTACCACAGTGAATTTCTCCCTATCTATCTAGCTAGCTAGATATAGATATAATGATAGGGAGGGAGGGAGAGAGAGAAAGAGAGATCACAACTAAGCAAGTTGGATAGATGGATGGATGGATGAATAGATAGGTGATAGATAGATAGATAGATGATAGATATATATCACAGCCACACAAGTTGATGGGGGCATGCATACATGACAAAGTACATACACACAAATGAGGCTTGGAATTCTCTTAACCTCCCTTAAATAAAAATATTGACATCATTTTACAAATTATTTTAACAACATTCTTTTCCCTCCTTCACCTCTTACCTTCCACCTTTTTTTTTAATTAGGAAATATGCATTTTATTGGTGTGACCAATGTGGTGCCAGTGATGGGCAATGCCCAGCACTTATCTCTGTGATCAATTCCCTTCCTCTCTTTTCTGGGAGTTCATGACAAGCAGAATTTCAAACATGTTCACCAGGGCCACATAGAAGTTATTACCCTAAGGCCCTTTATCAGGAATGGGGAGTCTACAAGAAGGGCTTCCCCTAGAGAGGGTTTTTAATCTCAACCCCAAAACACAGAATTATTTGAGTGGTAACTTTTTCAATTGCCAAAACATGGTCCATATAAAATACCACTCTAGATTTATAAGAGGGAAGTTAATAGGTATATGCTATACTAACATTAAGCACTAAATCTTAACTCTCTCTCAGAACAATATGGAAAATGGCTGCAGGACCTTTACTGGGCACCTGTGCCATCAACATCTCCCTGGCATTATCCATAAGGTCCTCAGAGTTTGAAGTTTGAAAGTGTGTCCCATGAGATATTTTATAAAAGATGTGATTCCTGATTCACTGTTATTTGATTTTGAGTTCTTTCTTGACTTGGGCATCATTTTTAAGAAATATAACAAATATTTCGTTGAAACTCCTTGTTTCCATTAAAAAAGAAAATCTAGGTACACTTTACATACAGGAAAAGCCACTATTTTCATTGTAGAGTTCTGTGTTTTGTATGACCACTGCCATAATCAAGATACAGAACAGCCCCAACATCCCCCAAAGGTTCCTCATGCTTTTTTTTTTTTTTTTAAGATTTTATTCATTCATTTGACAGAGAGAGACACAGCGAGAGAGGGAACAGAAGCAGGGGGAGTGGGAGAGGGAGAAGCAGGCTTCCCGCCGAGCAGGGAGCCCGATGCGGGGCTCGATCCCAGGACCCCGGGATCATGACCCGAGCTGAAGGCAGACGCTTAACGACTGAGCCACCCAGGCGCCCCTCCTCATGCTTTTTATGGTTAATTCTTACCCTCATCCACAGCCCCTAGAAAACACTGACTTTTTTTTTATCTGTTTCTATAGATTTGTCTTTTTTTTTTTTAATTTTAGCTTTGTCTTTTTTAAGATGTAATGTTCATGGAATTATAGTCTTTTGAGTTGGCTTCCTTCATGTAGCATAACGGACTTTAGATTCATCCTCATTTTGGAGTATATCAGTGGTTGGCTCCTTTTTCTTTTGGGGCATTATGCCACTGAATGGATGTCCACATTGTCTTTAATCATTTCCCAATGCAGGGACATTTCTGGTGGTTTCCAGTTTGGGGCAATTACCAATAAAGGTCCTATAACCATTTGCATACATTTTGTGTGCTTGCATGTAAACTTAGATGTTCATTTCACTTTGATTGCTGGGTCACATGGCAAATGTATATTTAACATTATAAAAAACTGCCAAACTGTTGTCTAAAGTGGGTCTACTATTTTGATTCCAACTATCAACAGATGAAAATTTTAGTTGCTGTAATCCCTCACCAGCACTTTGGCAGCGTTATGCCCAACCAATCTTGATAGGTAAGTGCATACTCATGCATTCACATTTTTGAGGCCTCCATTTCTCCACTTTTAAAAAATGTCACAAAAGAAGGAATATTAAAATAACTTAGATGGACAACTTAGATTGATAGAATAACTGGGCTAATGAAAAAATAGCAAAGACCTAAAACTCTCAATGTGTAAGCATAGGACATTAAATGAAGTGTATATACTTTGAATCTAGGGATAACATTTAGCTAAATATTATCTTTTGAAATCCTCTAATCCTCACAAAAAATTTTTAAATGATCAAAATTGTAGGGTTTGTAACTCAAACGCTAGAGGTCATATTAAAATTAACAAGCAACTATAAAGTTGATCTCCTCTCTAAGTGTCCTTCTGATGCTACATAGACTTCTATTAAGTTACTATTAGTTTTTAAAAAATGTTGAATGACCAGTAATTCAAAACACTGAATTTTTAATAATGACTGTATGTCCTGTAGTTGTTTAATGACATTATCAAGTTTTAAATTGGGATTTCTATTTCCTCTTTTTAAAAACGGCTTTATTGATATATAATTTATATACCATAAAATTCACCTATTTAAAGTGTACAAGTCACTGGTTTTAGTAGAGTTGCAGAATCGTGATTATAACACAATCTAATTTTTCCATTTGCTTTTCAAAACAGCAAAGACTTATTATATTGGTGTGTATGATTCTTGATCTTTATTTTTGAGTATGTGTATCATTACACACATTTTAAGAATGTCTAATGATGAGAAATTCAGAGCAGCAAGGGTTTAATTTTCTCCAGAAGTAAACCTTTCAATGATTAATGCTAAGATTCTTTTGCAGCTATAAATTGATGGATGATATCAAGCTAAATATATTGATAAAATTTTATTTAGGGCTTGAAAGCTATGAAGCTTATTTTTAATAACACAGTAATTGAGTTGAAATTAAGTTAATTAAAAACTCTTCCTTGAAGTAAGCAAATTTAAAAACAATGAGTGGAGAAGCAAAACTTCATTAGGTTTAAGAAAAGCTTCATTTATTTTTCTCCTCACTATTTTTCATCCTGTATGTCATGTTTTTTCAAATAACATCGTTACCTTAAAATTTTTAGGTCACGTTTTCTTTGTTTGTATGTTTGTATCCAGGTCAGTTTCGATCAAGCATACTGACATATGTTTCTGTGTGCAAAGTGGGAGGGGAAGTATTTTAAAATGTTAATTAAATGGATTTAATAAGTAATCTGAAGATCACCTAACATTGGGTACCTAGCGGGTCATATTAATATAAACAGCCACATTTTGTGAGCTGGTGTTTCTCTGCTTAAATTATGGCAGAATGTTATCCCCCTTTCTATAAGTATTGGGTTCATAGAAATGAGCCTTAGCTCCCGATCTTTATATACCTGAGCTGTTCCTCACATTCCGCATTCCCCTTAGTGCTCTGAAATGAAGTGCTGACTTCTGATCAATATCCTCCAATAACATGACTCCACCCCAACCTGCGTATAGCCCCATTTCTTCTGTGAACTGGTTCAGTAAATCATCCTCTCCTCTTGGGTTCAGTTTTCCTCTTTGGGCTTCAATATTTCACAAAGTTTATTATCTATACTTTTATCCCCAGCCTCTTCCTCCCCTGGGTTCTCACACAAACCATGGTCACTCCGTGGGCCCTTCAGTACCTCTGTTGGGTCCAGCTAGCCGCTGTCTCACCATCCTTAGCAAGAGTTCCCTTAGGGCCTTGACAACTCTGTCTTCAAGATTCTGCTGTGCATCTTTCCATTCCTCTACCCGACCTTCCAGACCACTGACCCACCTCAACACAATAGCCCACTGGTCATAGACATTGCTGTAAGTGGCTAAAAGGACAGAGCTTCCCACTTGTCCAGACACTTTGACAGGAGCTAGAAAAGAGTTTGGGTAACAGATACACAAACACCAGCTGGGTGTAACCAAGATTTGGTGGAATGTCAGCTGCAGAGACCGACATCTGTATATCTTTGCCCTGCTCTAACACTTTAATATTGAATGGTATTTGGCATAATCCCTGAGTTGGCAAATGAGTTATCTCCTTGCACTAGGGAGACCTGGCTATGCAGAGGCACTTGGGCTTTTGCCATCCCATTAGATATTTTTGAGATACCTAAAAGTATTTCAATATGGAATGTGTCATAGGATATGGGATCCTGCCAATTTGATAATTGAATGGGGGGAGCTGATGTTTATTTTAACAAAACCAAATCCTTTCTTGACAAGTCTATTTTTTTGCATTATGAGAGAAGAATTGCATTATGAGACACCCTTCAGAAGCAGGCTATCACCCACTCATTTCACAATCATGCCGCCAGCTGGTGTTCCACCCTCTCATACATCCCTGGCACTGTCACTACCTAGTGGGGAAAGATAGAACTGCCACCACAACTTCCCATCTGAGTTCTCTCTGCTGGTTCTTTACAACTGGTAGGTTTGCACAACACTTTTATTATTTGGTATTGGTATTCAAAAGTAGTAGCAACAATAAGAAGAAAGATCCATGGTGAAAGTAGTAGAAGGAAGACATTTTTCTACATCTCTTCCTCTCTTTTATGTAGAGGATATTTGTAGGCTAAGAGAATTCCAAAGAGGATATATATTCAAACTATTTTTTAAAGTAACATTTACAAATTCATTTCAATTTAATTTATTCCTCTTACTTTGGGTTCTAAGCAATGGCATCAGTAGAATATCAGTAGACAGCCTCATAGATTACTGCGCTAGACACTTGGGACCATCATTCACTTATCAAATGCATATTTGAGTGTCAAACTCTGTCCTGGGTGCTGGGAAATTCACTTGTGAACAATACAGGTGAGGTTCCCTCTTCATGTGATCAAACAAATGATAAACGCATAATCTAATAAATCCAACAAAAAAATATCAGATAGGTCCAAATGCTATGAAGAGTCCAGACTTTAAAAGCAACTCCCCAGAGAGTGTCCCAAGTTGAATCCAAGTGTTCAGTGGGCAGTATATGCAGAATATAACTTTATAATCCGTTAGCAAAGGCCTGGAAGAAACATCGGGGGCTATAACACGAGGCATGGTCTGATTCCCTAAGGAAAAGAGTTTCCATCACTTTCTTGGCATCTCATCCTCTCTTTCCATATCTTCCCCCTCACCTGGCAACTGAGCAGATACTACAGGAATGGTACTCAATTGCAGGCAGAGGGGTGGGTGGGGGTAACCATAGAAGCTGAGAGACCAAATACATAAAGGCTCACCACATTTTACAACTATGTTTTAACTAGCTTAAAAATGATTCAAAAAAACTTTCCTTCAGAAAGTGTGAAAATTGTAAGAGGGTTGTCTGTAATCATCAAAGGCTTTCAACTCCAGGGTGAAGAAAAGTCCTTTTTGATGCATTTATAAATGGAATGATCCAATCTTGAAACAGCTACTCTTTTATCTCCCCCCTCTGCTAATATTTCTCTGCTGTAATAGACTCTTCCCCTCCCATGGACAACTGAGGGGAAGTAATTACCTAAGATTTCCCTTACTCTTCTTATTTTATATTTTTCTTGCCTATAAAATGTTCTGCAGGTGTGTCCTCAAGCCAGTTCATCCCTGGACTTAGCACCTTGTGTGTGACCTCCATTATTGAGGGTCATTCCAACTTTGATATGCTCTTCCATTCTCACGCAAAGCAATTAGCAGAAAAGTTGTTAATCAGGGGAACACCTGCAGTCACATTTCACTTGATCTTGTTGGCATTAGTCACTATGTCATTGTGGTGAGCTGAATACTGTCTCCAGAAGACATATCCAGGTCCTAATCCTCAGAACTGTGACTGTGATCTTATCTCTAAAAAAAGTCTTTGCAGAGAAATTAAGCTCAGTATCTCAAGATGTAATCTTGAGCCCTAAACCCAATGAAAAATATCCTTATGAGACATACAGAGAAGAAGAAGAGGCTATAGATGTTATGTGGCAACAGAAGCAGAGGCTGGAGTGATGTGGCCACAAGCGCAGGAATGCCAACAACTTCCAGAAGCTGGAAGAGGCAAGGAATGGAATCTCCCCCAGAGCCTTTGCGGACATCTTGATTTTGAACTTCTCCAGAACTGTGAGAGAATACATTTCTGTTGTTTTAAGCCACCAGGTTTGTGGTAATTTGTTACGGCAGCCCTAGGAAACTAATATAGTCAATCTAGGTTGTAAATTCCATAAAAGCAGAGCCTAAGCGATATCCTGGATTGTGTGCCCATACACAGAGAAGGGCAAATTGATGTGATTTGATCAGGTGAGTTTGAGAATGGGGCTAAATTATAAAAGCGTCTATTGTAAAAATATCCCTATTTCTAGCATTCATGTGGCATCTCAAGCAAAGCAGGGACAACCATATTTCTCTGTTAGAAGAAAAGAACTGAAGTTTTTTGGGGTGCCGTTTAGTTAGATGACAACAATCATACTTGTGAGGGCCTGACAGCAAGCCAAGAAATTAAATAAATTACACCTACATTTTTCCTACAGATGTTCCTTCTCTCATAGAGATGTCCTTATATATACAAAACTCAATTTCTCACCCCAGTGCTTAGTTCACCTCGGACTGTTTAACCAGCACAGGGATGCTGTGTGGATTCGCTATTCCTTGCATGCTGAAAAGAAAGTGACCTTGGAACTTCCTGGCACTTGAGCCACCATAAATTTCTTGCATTGCCAGAGAACAGCACAGGGCAACTGCAGGGAGCGGTTGTTTTATTTCTTCAAATACTGATGAAAGACTGTTGTCTTGTGGTAATTCAGCTTCAGATTTGCCAGAAAAAAAAAGATTCCCTCTCACTTCTCAGTAATAAAACCAGGTGGCTGGGAAAATTCAAAGACACCAAAGGAACATTCATCAAGGTGTAGATGTTATTTCATGAAAACAAAATATGCCAAACCAGTGACACTGAGTCATAAGGAGCTGTTTGATCTTGCTCTCTTGTTTTGAGCACCGTGTCCAGAATGGGCAGTGTTCTTACTGTAAGGCTGCATCCTGCTAACTGCTATAAACAGTCATATGCCATAAAATGAGAGTTTCTACTTCCTCTGTCATTCTCTCAAGAGCACAGTTCAGTCCCACGTCAGGCTCTTACAGAACCCCAAGGCTTCTCTGGTATTTAGAAAGGCAGCACCCATGAGATCAGGCAGATGACATAACTTGAGAATTACCTTTGGAGTCACAGAACCCAACCTTGTCCAGTAAGCCAGCCAGGCTCTAGCTTCCAGGTGGAAGGCAGCTGTAAAGTAGGTTTCAAATAAGCTCCAGGAAAGCCTCCATTAGTATGAGTTATTTCAAATGCTTATTATAATCCATACCCTTAGAATACATTGATGAGGAAAATAGCACAGATGAATAATTCTACCACATTCTGATACTTAGATCTTATTGGAAAGAAATCCTCCTTAAAGCTAGTGGAACTAGACAATAGTCAGCGAATAACTCGGAGATAGTTCAGGATTGAATGCAAATTTTATACTTTCTGAGCAAAACCAGCCATGGAAGTCTAGCAATTTTGGAGAAGAAGTCTCACACTCAATAACATTTTAAAAAATTCATTCATTCTATAACTGAATAGTGCACCCACCATTTGACCAGAAGTACATGTGTGCTATGAAAGATAAAAGTATAATACAAATTTCATCTTCCACACTGTACATCTACTAGAGAATAACAGGTATGCTTTCCTGAAAAGTTAAAAAAAAATATATAAGAGCAATCACAAAGCAGCACCTAGTTAATTGACTAATGAATCAAACATACAATAAGTTATGTGTTTATAGATGAGAAAGATACAACCAGATAATCTGGTAGAGCAGAAAGAACCTGGGTCTTTCTTCAGGCAACCTGGGTTCAAACTCCCTTTTTTTTTTTTTTTTTTCCTCTCCCTAGCTATGGGTTTTGGGCCAGTAAGTTAATACTCAGTGAGCCTCAACTTCATCAGGATGTCTTTGTTGGACTGTTAAGGTGTTTGGAAAATGAGACCTAGTGTATATGCAGCACCTCTCATATAATGGGTGTTCAAATGCATTGTTGCTTCCTTATTACTGCTTCTCTCCTCTAGCCCACACTCTCCTAAGAAGGGATTCTGGATCAGATTTTCATGAAGTGTTTCGCAGTCCCTGGGATAGAATTTGTGATACTATGAGATGTTGTGGGTAGGGGGTGCTGATTAAAAAACAAAAAGTGCTGAACAGAGGGTTCCCATCATCCAGGTGGTCCAAAAAGTTGGTCAAGTTTCTGCCTTATCATAGAGTTAGTGGTATTCATAACCAGACTACAAATTGAGGCCTCAGAAAGGGTCTTATGTGGAAAATTCCCTTCCCTAAATTCAGATCTCATCTCCTTAGTTATGTTAATTATGTTTGAGCATTAGGTTAGCTCTAAACTTCCCAGTCCCCAGGGGAACAATGGAAACAGCAGATTATATAATTTTCATTGACTGATAAAAAAGGACATGTAGTGGGGCACCTGGGTGGCTCAGTCGTTAAGCGTCTGCCTTCGGCTCAGGTCATGATCCCAGCGTCCTGGGATCGAGCCCCGCATCAGGCTCTCTGTTCAAAAGGGAGCCTGCTTCTCCCTCTCCCACTCTGCCAGCTTGTGTTCCCTCTCTCACTGTCTCTCTCTGTCAAATAAATAAATAAAATCTTT
>NC_138378.1:33534289-33572269 GCF_054177405.1 Leptonychotes weddellii
AAAAAAAAAAAAAGGACATGTAGAGTCTTTTTGGAGATTAAATTCTAAGACTTAAAAGTCATAAAAAAAATGAGAAGGCATTTACAAGTTGCATTCAAAAATGTGCTTTATCTCTTTGATTCCCACATGTGGCTTCCAGCACTTCTAGCAATGTTTGGGGGTGAAGTAGAAAAATACACACCTGGTGGATATGACCTTTAGGGTATTATGACTCAGGAGGAAACCTGGTAAGATCCAGATGTGTGTATCTAAGAATGGAAATAAATGTGAACAACATTAGCATTTGTGAGATAAATGGAGAATGGAGTGAAAACAGGGTAAAGCAATCTGTTTAGAGTAGCTTTCATTAAGAGAATCTTCATAAACTCATAAGATATGAGCTGCAGTGGAAATTTAGAGATTGGGATAAAGCCAAAGACATTAACCCAGACCAGATGCCTAAATTTAGGTTGGTTTTTGTGACAGAATAGATTGAGGTGAGCCACTGGTTGAATTCCAGGTGAATGTAAGAAAATTTTGACCCATTATTACAGCCAGCCAATGGTATAGCTGAATTCATCCACAAAGGAATTTTCTTCAATAACCAAAGAAAGTGAGCACAATCATTCTTGTGTTAGATAGGAAATAGAGAGGGTCCAAGAGGGGACTGGCTGATGCTAGAATCACTTTCTATCATATAAATTATTTTGCAGTTTAAGGAGTAGAAGTAGTGTTTTAGAGAAGTCACAAGGTGGTCAGATTTACAAGAAACAAAAATATATGAAAAAGGCCTCAAAGGTAAAATCATTGAGTGATAATGCTTCCTCACTGTTCCATTGAGTAGAAATGATGAAAAATCACAGAGTGTAGAAAAGTGGTAAAGCCTTCCACTCTGGCAGTCTTTTTGGTCAATTTTCCCATGGATACATTCACTGCCAGTTAACTGTGAGGAAAAATAAAACAAAATCAATAAGTTGTCTATTTTTTCTTTGGTTCTGATTTGTGAGAGGCTGAAATATTCAAAATGAGCTGGTCCTCCTTTAAGGCAGTTCTTTACCTTGACTGTCCTTTAGAACCACCTAGACAGCTTTTAAAAATCCACATGCCTGGGTCATTCTCATTCTCTGGTATCAGTGTTTGAAAACCTGCCCAGGTGATTACAGTAGGTAAACAAGGCTGGAAATAGTATGGCTATTCATATTCCATATGACTGGAAATAGTAACATCAGGAATGAAGAATGTGGCTGACTGAAAAATCATGGTCATCTTAAGAAGTGGAGTCTATTTCCCTATTCTTGAATCTGGGCTGCTTCTGTTATTTATTTTAGTCAATAGGATGTTGTAGAAGTGACATGATGTGAGTCTCAGAGCTTCAGTACAGTTTCTTCCTTCATCCTTTTGGAATATTGCCTTGTAAGGAACCTTGAGCTAGACTATTAGATCATGAGTGATTACATAGAGAGATGTCCAATTACTAGGCAAGACCAACCTCCAGGCATGTGAGTGGAGTTATCTTGGCTCATCCAACACTAGTAGCCCATTCCACTGAGCCTGATCAAATTGTTTATCAGCTTTGCCCTCTTGCTCCCTTTTGCATAAGGAAACTAGTTACCATGTCATGAGAATGCTCAAGCAGCCAATGGGAAGTCCTATATGGTAAGAATCTGAGTTATCTTGCCAATAGCCATGTATGTGTGCCACGTTAGGAGCAGATCCTCCAGCTTCATCAAGCTTTCAGATGAATGTAGCCCCTACCAAGATTCTGATGGCAACTTCATGAGAGATCCAAGCAAAAACCACCCAGTTAAGCTGCTCCCAAATTCTCGACCCACAGAAACTATACAATAGTCAGTGGTTTTCATTTTAAGTCATTGTCTTTTTTTTTAATTTTATTTTATTATGTTCTGTTAGTCACCATACAATACATCATTAGTTTTTGATATAGTGATCCATGATTCATTGTTTTCATATAACACCCAGTGCCCCATGCAGATAAAGCCATTTGTTATGCAGCAATAAATAACTAATGCAAGGACTTTTATTTCTGGATGGATTGCACCTGAGAAAATAGGCCTAATGTGTCAAGTTAAAGCACATAAGGGGAAGGGGAATAATTCAGCATCTAGAATTAAAGGTCATGGTCTAAGGTCAATGGCATGGTGGTGAACTAGATTAACAGTGCTTTGTAGCCTGGGGAAATGGAAAATGGTATACCTATTAGGAGTGCCAGGTGGTTATCCTAGCAAATGTTAATCCTGTCTAGGAACAGAATTTAGTCCTGCCAGAGGTGAAAATCTGCCACTAGATAGGGATTTAGGAACTTCAGTTATATAGATCGGAAAACTGCAGGTTGATAGACTGACCATTATACATATCTCCAGGAAACTAAGAAACCACTTAGTTTAAAGGAAATAACATAGAAACTCATGTTAAGAGGTGATAAAAAGAAATATATCATTTTGGGGCCAAATACAAGCTAAGTCCCAAACTAAGAAAAGAAAGAGAGTTGAGAGAATGAGGAGAAAAGCTATGCAACAGACTCAGGATGGAGAAAAAGAAAAAAAAAAAGTCATAAATGAGGAGAACAACATTTGAAAATAACTAGTACATTTTTTAAAGCAAATAAGTTAGGAGGTTTTGTCCTTCTCTCTCTTAATGGCTGTTAACTATAACCAAGCATGTCATAATCTACAATAACACCAGAAAAAAATAGTGCAGGTACAAAGAAAGTGAATAATTTCAAGAAAGGATGCTAATTTTATGTAAATTTTAAACAGAATGTCAAGTTCTCTGAAAACTGTGAGGAGAACCCACATACAAGTTAGAGTGGAAAACTACAAATAGCTCAGCAGCTAAGTAGAGGCAGAAGAACAAAAATTAATAAATATTAAGAAATAGAGGCCTATGGGCTATGGAATTTTATTTTATTTATTTATTTATTTATTTATTTTTTTAGATTTTATTTATTTGAGAGAGACAGAGATAGTGAGATAGAGAGCACAAGTGGGGAAGAGAGGGAGAAGCAGGCTCCCCACAGAGCAGGGAGCCCGATGCGGGACTCGATCCCAGGACCCTGGGATCATGACCTGAGCCGAAGGCAGACGCTTAACCGACTGAGCCACCCAGGCGCCCGGAATTTTATTTTGACATAGGAGTCTTTGTGATTTTTTTAGCCAGAAGGAGTAATTAGTTATTTAATGCTGAGGGACAGCAGAGACAAGGGGAGATTGCTGGATTCTCCACCTCAGGTTCCAGACACTCAAAATTGCATTGGTCAGGGGTACAAAGTTTCGGTTATGTAAGAGAGTAAGCTCTGGAGATCCAATGTACAGCAATGTGACTATAGTTAACAGCACCATATTCTGTACTTGAAATTTACTGAGAGGATAGATTTTGTGTTCTTCCCACCCACACACAAAAGAAAAGGAAAACAAAAGAAGGTGGTATCTATGCAAGGTGATGGTTGTTAATTAGCCTGATGTTGTGATTATTTCACAAAACATATGCATATAAAAACATCAAGTTGTACACCTTACATATGTACAATTTTTATTTGTCAACTCTATCTCAAGAAAGCTGGAAAAAAAATTGTAACCAACGGCATCCCCATGAAGCAGTCTTCAGTAGAAATATTCCAAGAGGGCATCTTTAAATAAATGGAAACACAATTAAAATAAATGAAAAAATAAATTGGAAATGAAGGGAAGAAAAATAAAAACAAAAAGCTGTTACAGGAATATGCATCAAAGGAGGAATTAATCTGGTTAGCAGAAGAATATTTATTTATATTTATACTTTTAAGAAAGCAACAAGATTACTAGTGGAAAAATCAATATGAGACTCCAGGACGTCTGACTTCAAATTCTATGCTTTTAACCATCATGTGATGCTACCAAATAAAACTGAAAAATAAGGAAGAAACAAACACAGAACTTAATGGCTTAAGAAATAAAAATTTTCTGTATTTGCTGTATATGTCTGTCTATTCAAGAATTGTTTCTTTGAATAAATCAGGTAGATATATAAAGCTAACTAACTCACACGTATCAGGGGGAAAAAAGGAAAATGTAAGCATACTGGACATTAGAAGAACAAGGAATTAGCCAAAAATCAGAAGACAATATTAGAAAATCGTAGAGGAAGAGCTTGTTCAACTATACAAATAAATCTGAAAGCCTGGCAGAAATTGAAAATATGAATTATTAGAAACGGACTCAAGGTAGATAAAACAACCTTAAATAAACCAGTGGCCATAGGCTAAAGTGAAACAGTTGTGAAAGCATTGTATAACAGCCCCTGGAAACAAATGCCAGGCCCAGATGGTTTCATGGGCTCAATTCTATGAATATTTCAAAGACTATAAATCCAACCTTATTAAAACTGTTTCATAGAATATAGAAAGAAAAAAAAAAAGCCTTCCAAATATTTTTCCTTTAGTCAGGATAACTTTTATGTCATCCTTTCCCAAAAGGTAAAATAACACATAGAATCAAGAATGACAGAGGAAAATCCAGCCTACTGTCAGTATAAAGCCAAGGAGATCCCTTCAAAATGTAGATGGTTCTTGGGAACTACTATATTTATATATTGAATCTCCTGGATTGATCCTCTAATTTTTTTTTTTTGTCTTTTAAAAAACATTTTTGATCTTTTTCTTTGGGTTCTACTTTCTGGAATTATTCTTGAACGTGCTCCTCTAGCCTTTGAATGAGCTTGTTAATTTCTGCTATTTATTTATTTTTAATTTTCAAGGACTCTATATAACTTTCTGATTTTTCTTTTTTATATAGCATTCTATTCCTATCTCCTGGTTGTCATGTCTACCCTTATCTATGTGAATATATTAAGTGTAGGATTTTTTGAGCTCCCCCCACCCATTTTATAATTATAGAAACAGGAAACTGATAGTGTTGAAATCCTACTGGAAATAAGAGCTAGGGAGAAGAAAGTCTTTAATTTTTTAGTTTATATCCTTTGGTACTATTTGAATCTCTTACAGTATGTATGTATTACTTTTATAATGATAATAATAATACTAATGGGGAGGAAGAGGAGAAGGAGGAAAAGAAGTCATTAGATAAGCATCTTGACCTTTGACCAATACATTGATAATGCTTATGCAACACCAAGAAAAGGAATATCCTTAATACCAGCAGAGGCCTGGACAGAGAATTCAGGTTTCATCAGGCAACTTAATGTCCATCTGCATTCTATAGTAGGTCTTCTATGCATAATTTAGAGTCCTCATAATGAGTTCTACTAACCTTATGTTATCTACTGCAGAGTGGGACTTTGATGAAGGTTTTTAATGTGATCTGGACTTTCATTCATCTGTAATTATGTTTACTTGTGCCTTACATTGCAATCTTGAGTCCTTTTAGCCTCCCAGACATGAATCTAAGGTATAAACTTCCAATTATCCTCATTTGGTAGTTTTCACTTTGACTACTGGGTCTCAGAAATGACCTGTTTCCTTGCATAAAATTAAGAGTTTTCTTGGCAAACACAAGGTGAGAGTCTGAGCCATCACTCCCAAAGGAGTGTATGGCAAAGCAAGGGTACTTGAGCTTATGTATCCAAGTTGGACAGTTTTGGCCAAGCTCACATGTATCATGGTTGAGGCAATTTGGGGCAGACAACTCCTGGTCTTGGCCAATCTTCCATAGGTCAGTTTGCTTAGGCAGATACTATCAAAAGCACAGATCATGTACTGAAGATAGTGGGTAGTCAGGCCCTGAAATTCTGAATCCAGCTGAGAGACCACCAAAGAGGAGGGTCATGGGTGCTGCCAAGATCTCATTTTTTCACCAAGGTTCTGCCAGGAATTTCAGACTCATTACTGTCTATACATCCTTGGCTTCTACCTGCCCTGCCAGTTCCCATAGCCCAGGGCTCTATAGGTCCTGATGCTAATTCTAAAGTGTCCTTCCATCCTGCTCCTTTCTGTTTTGTTCTGTTTTCTGCTGTAAAATCTTTAGGAAGTTTCACCTCCTCATTACTGTAGGGCTTACTTATATTTACCATTGGCAACATTGAGAAGTAGAAAGCAATTTGCTATGGTACCCTTTCCCATCACTACACTCAACCAAAGTTGATGCTAACCTTTGAGATCTTCATCTCTGTTCACTGTTCGTGCATTCAACAAACACTAGTTGTCTAATTACTATACACCAGGTACCCTTCTAAGCACCAGGGATATTATGGTGAACAAAAGAGACAAAATCTCTGCTATCATGGAGGATCTATTTTACTAAATGTGCCCTCAGAATTGAAGCTTTTATTTTTTTTAAAGATTTATTTATTTATTAGAGGGAGAGAGAAGGGGAGCACAAGCAGGAGGGGCAGAGAGAGGGAGAGAGAATCTCAAGCAGACTCCATGTTGAGCCCAGAGCCCGATGTGGGTCTCGATCTCAGGACCCTGAGATCATGAGGTGAGGCAAAACCAAGGGTCAGAAGCTCAACCAATTGTGCCACCCAGGTACTCCCAGAATCAAAGCTTTTAATAGCATATAGTATTTCTTGTTCCCAAAGGAATGACCCCAAAATAGGATCATTTTGATCCCAAAATGATCTTTACACAGGTGATCTTTAAACAGGTGCTCAAAGGGTATCCAAGATCTTAAGGAATTAAGTAAAATGATAACAGATTGGGGCAGCCTAACTATAATCTATTACAGGAAATATGGCAGTGATGGAACATGTCTTTAAAAATAATGTTTCTTGTTAGGCTATTTTATTGTCCTAAAGCAACCTGTTACAGCAAAAAGAGCCCTGGATTTGGCATCTATGGTGTGGTTTGGCAAGTTATTTCACTACTTTCAGCATTGGTTCCCCCTAGCCAACATCCCGTAAGAAGGGAATTCTAATATCCATTGAGGAGAAGTAGTGAGATAATGTATGTTTAGAAGCCTGGGCTGGCCTGGTGCAAAATAAGGGCTCAGTATATGGGTGAACTCTCTGTGGAGAGGGCAAGGGGTGGGCAGAGCCCTTGATTCCAGCAGGGGGGGGCACTGTCATCCAGATCCTGCAGGTCTTGGTGGGCTGTGCCTATGCCTTGTGGGAAGAGCAGCTTGGGGCAGGCAGGGGAGCCCACCCAGATGCATGGCCTCAGGCTGGGGGCTGGCCACTTCACAGCTAGCTCTCCTGATTCATGAAGCCCTTCACTGGAGCCATTTTCTTATGAAGCTGCCTTTATTTGCCCATTGCACTGTGTTTAGAATGCAAGTCTGTGCTAACTTAATGCAGGTCCTTTTAATGACACACTCCACTGTCCTCAGGATAAAGATGGAGAAAAGCCACTTTTCCTCACTTTGGAGGAACAAGAGGAGAGGCTCATGCTGAATGATGCCGAGGTTGACTGAGGACACACACATGCGTTTTATAGCAGCTTAATTTATTTTCCGCTATTGTAAAAGTGAATTATATCCTCTTATTTCTCTGATTCAGTGGAAGAAGTTCTGTTAGACATAAAGCGAAAGGTCCATTAAAATGACTGTGCTGGGGGAAACTCCCTGCAACAGCCCTAATGGAGGCTTATGTGGGATGATGGAAGAAGGAAAAGACCTGAGGCATAAATTTGGAGCCTCCTGAAAGGGACTTGAAACTGGGTTCACAGAGGCCAGGATGAGGTTCAATTCCCACAAGCTTCAGTGGGAAATTCATGCTGGTCAAAAATAATAATAATAATACAAGTTAGTAGATAGCAAAACGTACCTTTCATGAAAAAGAGATGAGTGATCTATGGGACTCAGTATCTCAAGGCAGGGTAACCATATGATTCAGGTTGGTCATTTCTACTCTGTCAGGAAAGAAGGGAAAGAAAGGAAAAAGAGAGCAAAGTTCTAATATGATATTCATTTTGTACTAAGATTTGGGGAAATATATTTAAAGTTATCTATTCATCTCAATGATGGATATATTTTTGTATTTAGACATGTTGACAACAAAAATGTATGTGTATGTTGGAACATCAGGGCTTTGTGATGACACAGTAGGTCTTAAAAACACTAGAAGTTACTTTTTAATTTTATATGTTATCAGAATGATACCTAATTTCTTGAGAGGGAAGAACATATTCCCTGGAAAAAAAAATCTTAATTTTCATATAACATTAGGAAACCTCAACATTTCTTAATAAAAGACAGTAAAATGACTGGGTCCTGTTTGGATTGGCTTATGGAGACCTCAGTGGCTGTTCTTGCTTGAAAGGCATCCTCATAATGGATTTAAGTAGAATTTCTTGGTTGCAGAGTTCACTAGTTAGCTCTTTTCAACTGGGAAAAGACTTTAGATCAAACCATTGGCATTTAGGATAAAGACAAAGAAACAAAGCTTCTCTCTGCTAGACATGATACAAACATGTTTTGAAATATTTGAGTAGTTATGAAAAGCAAATTTGTAGTGTTGCTTGTCTGTAATTTATTAAAGCAATGGTAGCAATTGAAAATTAAGACCTCACTTTGAGGGGCGCCTGGGTGGCTCAGTCGTTAAGCGTCTGCCTTCGGCTCAGGTCATGATCCCAGGGTTCTGGGATCGAGCCCCACATCGGGCTCTCTGCTCTGCGGGAAGCCTGCTTCTCCCTCTCCCACTCCCCCTGCTTCTGTTCCCTCTCTCGCTGTGTCTCTCTCTGTCAAATAAATAAATAAAATCTTTAAAAAAATTAAAAAAAAAAAGACCTCACTTTGATATTTTATGCATATATATGTATATGCATAAAATATGTATAAAATATACATAAATATGTATATTTTATGCATATATATGTATATGCATAAAATGTACATATATTTATATATAGGTATATCATATATATATCCATATCTCCATATGCATCCATATATATATATATATATATATATATATATATATATATACCTCCATATATATATATGTGTGTGGTTCTTTGCTTCTACCCTGTGGTGTGAGGGGGTAGGGGTGTTTAATGATTCCTACTGATGTGAAATTTAATTGCTCTCCTGCTTTCTTCCACTTACTGGGATTTGTGGGAGAAAGGGAGGAAACCTTGAAATCTCCAGTGTTTAGATTCTTCTCAGCTACTAAAGGATAAGTACCTGAGTTGGGTGAATGTTTTCCAGACCAGTACCTAAGTAAGGTTGGGCTGTGTGAGTTGAGGCTTCTTTGATATAGGTTGTCTCAAGGCTTTGGTCATAGGATGCCAGGTGGGACCCAGGGATCTATCATATTGTCAATAGGAAGTTTGGCAAGTTCATAAGAATAAGTAATATGATTATTTGGTTCATACACAGTTCACAAGTTTGAAATGTTAGATTAGTTTAAATTTTCACAGAAATACTTTAGGCACTAAATATTTTTCTCAAAAGTTTTGCATGTGCTTAAAGAATTGGGTTGTTCAGTTCATCTTGACTAATATTATATTCACAGAAGTGATTGGTTTTGGCAATGGTATTTTCAGTAGTCTAACATTAAAATCAGTCGCTTGTGTTTTGTTTCTTGTTAAATTGTCTTTTATTCTTAGTGGTATATACTGTTATATCCCAATTGATGAAAATGGATGAATGACTTAGAAATACATCATTAAAGATAAAATTTCTATTAAAAACATGAGATTATATTCAGATAAAATTATGACATAAATAGTAAACAGGTCTTCAGTATGAATACAGAATGTGAATTTATGTGGACTGGAAATTTCACATGTGTAGCTAAAAATGAACAGTGTAAATGGGGAATACAATTGTTAATATCAAAAATCAAACTTTATTGGACTAGTGAGGTTTCCATCTCCAAAAATGAAACGTTTGAAAATATGTTATGAAGCCATCTATGTTTTCATGTCATTTTAAAATAAAGAAACTTGAACTTATTTTTCAAATCAAATGCAAACTAATGGATCAGGACAAAGTGGAAAATTTTATCCCTTAAGTCAAAGAAGAGCTAAGAATGAGAGATGCATAATTCAGTTTTTCTCTTTATAGCAAAAACTAATATCAATCTTATTATTGCCCAAATCCTTGTAAAACCAGCCATAAAATTAACGATAAGTATAATGCACAGAAAGGAGGCTGCACAAGCCATTACCAAAACAAATCATGACCAAAATTCCTTTATCCATTGATATTGTCGAATATTTCTAACAGTAGTAGGCTGTTATGATTAATGCAATACTAATTTGACTCAAAAGCATCTTGTCAAAGGAGTCCCTTTAGCCCCACCTTCCGGATGATCTGTTTCTCTCCCCTGAATATTTTCAGATACCTGGCATACTTCCATGTGCACATATTGCTTGATGATATACCTCTGAGTATCACAAAATCATCATATTACAGGGACCATTTGGGTATCCTAGGCAAATTTGAATCGGCTCAGTTCTTCCTGAGAGGTAACCATTATGCTAGTTGGTTTTCTTCCAAGTGAGTACAAATCATATTATACCTTTGTGATCAGAACTATGTAAAAAATCACATGCTTCTCTTTTTTTTTTTTGGAGTAAATGCTTTTTTATTTTAAAAGAGGATAGATGGTGTGTCTAGAATTCTTTTTTTAATTTAATTTTATCATGTTATGTTAATCACCATACATTACATCATTAGCTTTTGATGTAGTGTTCCATGATTCATTGTTTGCGTATAACACCCAGGGCTCCATTCAATACGTGCCCTCTTTAATACCCATCACCAGGCTAACCCCTCCCCCACCCCCTCCCCCCTAGAACCCTCAGTTTGTTTCTCACAGTCCATAGTCTCTCATGGTTTGTCTCCCCCTCCGATTTCCCACCCCCCTTGATTTTTCCCTTCATACTATCTTCTTTTTTTAAAACATATAATGTATTATTTGTTTCAGAGGTACAGGTCTGTGAATCAGGTTGATTTTATAGACACCAGTTAGGATTAAGTTGATCTGTGTTTTCCCCGTCCTTGTATATTTGATTCAAGGCAAAAGCCAATTTTCTTCATTTAACTATGTCTATTTATTTTAGGATATTATTTGAACTTGAACATTCTGGTGTATTTTATTGTTCCTTGTGCTCTGCATCACTGTATTTACTAACTATTGTGACTGTGATAGCCAATGACCCAATTTACAATTGGATGAAACCAGAAATGTATAGCACTTTCTACAATACCTGGCTCCTTAATCCCTGCCCTTCTTTCTCCTTACTCCTTTCTCTCCTGTACAGCAGATGGGTTTGGTGTGTTTTCTTTTTTCTACTTGTCCTCAAAGGATCTCATTTGTCCTAAGTTTTGGTGCCAAGGTATTGTCCTATGATCTCTTTTTGCAATCTGTCTTCACCTTGTACCCAACTCACAAGCCCTTGGCACCTCCTCACTTTCTTCAAAAAGGAAAAAAAAAATCCCAGCCATGCCAAATATATTAGAGAGAAACAGAATGTTTCCTGAATCTTCCAAAAAGAAAATGCAGAAGGGTTCGCATTTTCTTCTCCCCACCCACCAGCAATTTGCTCCAGACTTCTGCCCCCCAGGGGATCTTAAGTCCCCTCTGGTATAGCCAACAGCTCTCCTCCCTGTGCCCCCACAGAGTCTACTGCTGGCCTTTATTATGCTCCTTTTTGTGGGGTTTTTGCTAACACTCGAAACACTTATTAAAGTGAGTCTTTCCAACAAATGCAATTCTCTAGTGAGAGGAGGTCTAATTAGGAAAAAAAAAAATGTTATTATAGCAGGAAAGCAGGCAAGTAGATGGTGTATTTAATACAAAACAGCTTACTTGTGCTTAGTAGGAAAAGTATTTCTACCAGTAATATGTGGATCTGGAGCTCTTCTAGCTTTTAGGGTCTAACTAATTGTGTAAATTTCATTTGTTTCATTTGAAACCTGGCTGTCATTTCTTGTCAGGAGAAAAACAAGAGATCCTCTGACTACACATTCATCCCCTGATCACCTGTCAGCCTCACAGGAACAAGCATCTTGCAATTTGTCCCTGCCCAGGCACTTCATCTTCAAACAGAAACTGTATCTTAATTATAGCCTTTAATGGGCTGTTTCACTCCAGGATCAATATGTCTGACAAAAACCAAGCTCTGCTAAAAGCTCATTAATTCACATCTGACTAATTCAGGATTTGTGATGATTTTGGCAGGGACCAACCTAAAGTTTACCTCTTGTACTGCTGCTTGCAAAAGTCTAGCTTGGCCAATGAATTGGGAAGAACAGAGTTGCCAGGGAGGTATTTACAGCATATCTATGTGCATGGAGATAACAGGCTGATTGTAGCTTCTCCACTGCTCAGTTACTACTAGGCAACCCCAGTTAACCACTGTTTTGTATTAGCATCATGGACTTGCAAACTGCAAAGTGCACCGCCTTAAAAAGTGTCTCCAGATCCACTAATTTTATTGCTTTGGGGTTGAGGCCTTTGATATATCGCATCACATCACTCACCCCACCTCTGATTTCAGCCACAACTCCAGTGGACATTTCCACATGAGGTCAAATTCAGCTCTGCAGGCAGTCTGGTCTCCGGCATGGGGTGTGCAGGTCTCCTTGCCATTCTGCTCAGGGCTTCCTCTGAATCTACAGGAAGAACAGGCTAGAAGCGTAGGTGGCTAATGCTTGCAGAGACTAATGCTCCACCAGTGGGAAGTGGTGGATACACTGATGGACACTTTAGGAGGCATTCCATCGGCTTCTCAGAAGTCCTGGCAGAAGTGAGCCCCTGTGGCTCGCAGCTGTGACCTTGATCATGTACACTTGTATTGGCTTTTCCTGCTTTCCTGTCTTACTCTCCCTGCTCTATGGCTCATTTTTCCAGATAAACTACCTGCCCCCCAGTCTGCTTTTGGGGAAACCCAAACTAAGACACCCACTCCTACAAAATTATGTATGAAAGTATGCATGTATTTGAAATGTTTGCTCATTCCTTAATCCACTCATTCCTTGGTAAGTATATTTCTTCCTTGTGCTTCCTGGGTTTGGGATAGTCCTTTGGCAATAACGTTGAGCAGGCAATGAGTATCTTCTTTTTTCTTATTTGCACTTACAAAACTCTTTTTCTTCTCCCTGATGTCCTTTTCTTGGGTTATCATAGTCCCTTCTGCAGCCATCTATCCAGTTCTGATCTATCCCTGGTGCCATTCCTCTGCCTCATCTTTTTCCTCAAAATCAGCGTAACTTATCCCCCTCCTACTTTGTCTTCTGCTCAGTGTTCTGTTTCTTAGTAACATAACCCCTACTAATTAATATGGTAGATAAATCTGGTCAGAAGAGCTCATGTGTTTTTATATTACTCTGAGAAGGTAATAAGTATGTGGTTTACCAGGACCTTCTAAGCAATTGGGGCCTTTCCATTATCACTCAAGCCATGCAGATGTGCCAAATGCTGTTGTCTTCTTGAACTTCAGTTGTTGTCCTCTGAATTCTGTGGATCTTCCTTCTTCATCTTTTTGGTCTTCATCTCTTCTTCTTCCCATTATCTAACTCCTTGTTACTCACTGTGATCCAGTGACCAGTAACATCTGTTATACCTGGAAGTCTTCTATTAATGTAGAATTGCAGCAGCCACACCACATCTACTGAATCACAGAATCTGCATTTTTAAAAGACCCCCCCCCCCAGGGGATTCAGAGGCACATTAAAGTTTGATAAATATGGTGACTGATGGTGGTTCCCTAGGCTTCTAGACCTGTTCTTTTCCTCATCTTCCATACTCTCCCAGGCAATGTCTCTGCCTTCCTGGCACCAATAACAGTCAATAAACTGATAACTACAACAACTGATTTCCAACTCAGATCTCCATTCCAAGCTCCTGCTTGTTTGTGCAACTGTTCAGTTGACCACTGGATGTCTGCATCTGGGTATCTCACAGGGGACCCCATCTCAAGATATGGAAGGGTGGTTGCTCCAGTGAAGCTGCTGTTGATGGGCTAGCCTGGATAGCTATATCAATTGGGACCAATTTAAAATTAGTCCAGGTGGTTAATTGTTGCTGTAGTAAAAGCAAGCAAGCAAGCAAACAAACAAAAAACAAAACAAAACCAATCAGTTTTGTCCTCTCTTGAATTTGTCCTTTGTCCTTTCTTGAAGGAGTCTAGGAACATTTTATTCTCAAAAATTAATGACTTTTCAAACTCTTAGTTCCATCCCCCCCCCACAAAAAAATAAACAGCCTTGTGGGGGATACTGTTGGTACTCCTCCAGATTCGCTCTTCAGAGTCAGTATGGCTGTCCTTCTGCTACTGGAGATATCTGTGGATGTATCCATTCCAGACAATTGTCTTAAGTGGTAGGAAACTCATTTTCTCAAAGGTACACCCTTCTGGGAGGGTGGTCTGTGGCCAATGATGGGTCAGTATAGGGATATGGAGGTCTAGTCCCCTTATCTCAATTTGGAAAAACTCAGAAGGGCTTATTCTAGCTTCAGAGCTCTTGTAGGATCAGTTGAGGCCTCAGCTGTAACCACATCATGGGTTGGACTCTACTTTTACCTAGTACTCCTGTCCTCACTTTCCCACAGGTACCGCTAGAGAGGACTTCCCGATACAGCTTCGGCATGGAATACTCCATCCCAGAGCCTATTTGCAGAGAAAACAACCTAAGATACTACTGCTCCTTCATTATTTCCTATCTTACTCATGCACCAATATTTATCCTGCTGCCTGAACCAGACAATTAGGGATGTTTTCTACTTCTCTCCCACACAAAGAGGTCAATGTTGCATTGATCTCTCCTTTCTATCCTTCTGACCATTGTCCCGGTTGATCTGTCTCTTTCTTGGAAAATTACAACAGCCTCATAACTTGCTTCCTCACAGCAACCATCATAATATTTCTAGAATTAAACAAATAATATCATTTATAATCCTTCCTCTTATATAAAAACCTCTCAGCATAAAATCCAGATTTCTTAAGACACCATATAACACCTATTTGGTTCATTCAGCACCAGGCTTACCTCTCTCAGAGGAGTTATTTCATTGTGTTGCCACAGGTTAGCAGGTTTTCTCCATATGAAAAGTGGCCTCTTTGACGCTGAGAATGTGTTTTTGTATCTCAGCGTTCCTAGAGCCTTGTCCAAAGGGTAGCATCTAGTAGGAATGTGAATGGAAGTTTCCTGCAGACATCTACTCTGTCCCTCTGTGTGGGCTATTCTTCCCATTCAACCCATTCTAAATTCAGGAAATGAAGGGTTTTCACTGTTTGCTTATGTGTTTAACCTGTCATTTACCTTTACTTCTTAAGAACAACCATTTAAACTTGAGGGCATGATGATCCATTAGGAATTTGCTGGGGTGACTGGGCAGCCAGGATTTACAGCACTCTGTCGATGTGATTCTTTTTATGCATCCTGTAAATTTTAGTTATAGCTACACTTGTCTGTGGCCAGTGTGGACAAGGCTGGCTCCTTTTTGTAATTTCATAATCACAATAAGATCATAAATCTCAAGCTGCCTTTTCTGTCTCTCCTTTTTTTTTTTTTTTTTTGGTAGCCTATTGCCTGAAGCAAGACAATGGACTTTCAAAGGAAAATGTCATCATTAACAGATAGCCACTCTCAATGAGTCAGGCAGTGCTGTTTCAAGGATATGTGAAGTTCATCCCCATCTCTTGACTAAAGGCTCAGTATTAAAAACTTGTGAGGATTTTCTCTGTGACCAAGTGATCACATCTTTGCAGAGCTGAAGGACAGGTGTGCAGATATGAGTATCCAGATGTTGGTGTCATCCTTATGCCTCACCCAGATGGTCACTAGTCTTTAGGAGAACAATACAAGTAGTTTGACAATGTGGAAATTTGTTCAGCCTTCCTGGATGTAGTAACTACCTTTTATGTCACTCTTATGTTAAGTCTGTCCAAATGGCTCCGTCTGTGTTGTCCAAAAAAAATTATTCTTGAAGATTGGGATTTTTAAAAGTAAACACAGTATCTTAGAACAGATACGTTTACGAAAAACAGTGGAACAAAAATGCAAAGAGTTTCCATATCTTCTATACTCAGTTTTCCTCATTAACACGTTAGTATGATATATTTGTTACAAATAAATAACCAATATTGATACATAATTACTAACATCCAATAATTTATTTATCTTTTCTTAGTTCTTTTTAACCTAATATCATTTTGTGTTCTAGGATCCCATTTGGGATACCAATTTATATTTGATCGTCATGTCTCCTGAGGCTCCTCTTGGTGGTGACAGTGTCCTAGACTTTCCTTGATTTTGATGACCTGGACAGTTTTGAGGAGTACTGGTAAGTTATTTTGTGGAATTTCCTCATTTGGGATTTGTCTGATGTTTTTCTCATGATGTGACTGGGATTATGGATGTTTGGGAACAAGACCATGCGGGTAAAGTGACATTATCATCACATAATATCAAAAGTATGCATACTTAACATGGTGTCGCTATTGATGTCAACATTGATCACCAGGCCAAGACAGTGTTTATAGGATTTTTTCATAGTAAAGTTATCCTTTTCTCTTTCTTTTCATGCTATACATTTTGGAAGAGAGTCACTATGCACAGTCCACACATAAGGAAAGGAAAATTAATCTCTACCTCCTTGAGGGACAAGTATCTACATAAATTATTTGGAACTCTTCTGCAGAGAGATTTGTCTTTTGTCCTCCATTTATTTATTTAGTCAACCCTTTACTTGTATCAATATGAACTAGTAGATACTATATTTGGGGTTATAATCTAATATTACTTTATTTTGTTGCTTAAATTGTCTCAGACCTGGCCACTGGGAGCTTTTTCAGTTGACTACTTTGTCTCTTTAACATACCCCCACCATTGTGGGGACGTTTTGTTTGTTTGTTGGAGTATTTCCTTACTTGCTGGTCTTCAAGAGATATATGTATATGTGTATATTATATATATATATATAATTACAAGATATATAGAGTATAATATATGTAGTATAATGAAATATATAATAGAATAGAACATATATAATATATTCTTACACATATAATCTTATATATTATATATAAAATATATAATATAGCATGCATATGTGTGTATATATATATATACATATATATATACATAGCATTTAACATGCCTTTTAAGTTTTTGCTGAAAGCATTATACATCGGGTAATGGGAACTGAAGTAAATAGGCCTTTTGTGTAAGGTTTTATGTTAATCTGGCTAGGAATTGTATTATGTTTAATATTTGCTGTAGCTATATCATTTTGATCTCCCCTGTTGACTTTGGGCTTTCATAAGTGCTCCTCCTCAGAGTCCGCATCTTGCAGCTCTTTCTGCTGAAACCCACTGTTACTACACTGGAGTGCTGTTGGCGTTGTGGTAGATGTGGTGGAATGGAAGTGTCCTATAACCTTATGATTAAATCTCAACCTTTCAGTGAATTCAGTCTTCCTGTGTCCCTGGACTATGACCTTCATAATGTTTCTTAGCTTTTCTTTTTCCCTTTAGATGGGACCGGAAGGCTTGTAGGGGCTGGAGTGGGAGGAACATTCCTCGCCTAGCTGGGATGAGGCTCTGGCAGTCTTTTTTTCTGCAGAGGCTGTCTTCTTATGGAGAATGGTCTGGGCATATTTCACAGATTACCCTACTTCCACCTCCTGCACCAGAACCTTGAGGGGATCTTTCTTGAATCTTTACCCTGAGAGCTTTGTGCAGTTCTTGAGGTAAAACACACCAAAGTGTAGGGTCTACCCTAAGATTGCAGCCCTAGAAACTTTTCATTCCCAAATCCAGCACATACTCAGTTTCCAGCAGTTTTTCCAAATGCGCATTTAAGTGTGTCCACCAGTTTAGGGCTCCAGCAACTTCTGCTCCAAGTAAATAGATCTTGGCTGAGGTTCTCTGGATGTGTCCTGTCTCTCCTGATTTTGGTGTGGTAGAGTGCCCTATGAATGACCTGAATTCTCAATGACTCTGAGAAAAGTCTTTGCTTTAGTTTATTCACCTTTTCCTTATAAGGACTGGATTGATGACTTCTAAGCTCTTTACATCAGAGGTGAAACTAGAAGTCAAAATTGGGATTTTAAGCAGAATATAAGGAGAGTCAGCATGACCCTAAACAACATGATGTCACCTCCATGATTCTTAATTATACAGTCAGCCTCATATTAAGCACCTGTGCATTGGCGTTTGCACATCCCCCCCTACACACACACACACACATACAACATCACTCAACTCTATGAAAGACATTTGTTAAGTGAGTACTAGAGACTTTAGAATCTTTCAGTGGGTATATTTTCCTTTATTCATCTTGGACACAAATTTACTCTTGGTTATTTTTTAACGGTTAAACAGATGTAAAATGTGCTTTCAAAATGTGTTTATTAAATGAACAAAAGTTCTTTAGTAATTACATAATGATAAAATGAAATACAATGTGAGGGAAAAAACTTTGATTTTATATATAAATTGTAACCAATAGGGGATTTTGAAAGTCAAAATTAAGATTGATCATTATTACCACTTCCCTGAAAATGTTGCCATACCAAAGAAAAATACAGAATTGCAGGGTTGGAAATAACTGAAATCACCATAATTTCCTGTCTCTGTGTTAAACAATATTGAGACTGGGATATTTTTCTCTCTATATATTAAATAGTACTGAAAACAAGCAAAAAAGCTTAGCTACTTGCTCCAGAAAAATACTTCTTCCAGGAGAATAAGACTGTAAGCAACCAAAGTTACCTAAATGTCATGACTAATAGCATGCTTATCAACTCTCTCAAGACCCTCACAGGCTTTGCTCAGGAATTCACAGCTATGCCATAAATTCTGCCCAGTCTCAATCATCCCCCTACCTTCCAAAAATCACCTTAAAATTGACCCACCCAGCCTAGAATCTTATACGTATCTTTCCTTTATTTCTCCCTACTTAGATGGTATTAAGACCTGTGAGGGTACGTGTTCTACTTTCCTCAAATAAGTCTAGTAATCTTACCTTTGCTCTATCAACAGGTTTTTCTAATCATCTTTTAGGGAACTAATAGGTGATAAAAGGAGCTGGAAAGGATAATTGAATGCACTACTTTGGGAAGCCTTTAATATGGTTTACATTGTAGAGTCTAATATAGCTCTTGCATTTCAAAAAATTATGCCTACACCCTCTCCAGTAATGAGAAACTTATTAAAATTATTTTTCTTTATTTTTTCCTTAGATCTATCAGAAAGTTCCCCCTTATTTTGGTGAAATTCCATCTCCTTTTTACATTAACTACTGGAAAGCTCATGACAGGCTTGTGAATGCACTGTGATTTGTGACTTTTGTATGCACCTTCCAGAAACACAAATGCAATAACTCTTCACTTGAGAAACTTAAAGAGGAAGGGAACTTAATGACTGTTGTAATATATTTTTAAATAGATTATAGCTCCTTAAAGACCTCAATTTGACAACAAAATTCTTTTAACAAAATCTAAGGAAATACTTAAAGATCTAAATTCTAGTGACAGCCATTCTAAAAAATCATTTGAGGTCATTGTAAATTAAATAAGCAAACCATAGTCGAGGACTGGTAAAAGCTGCCCCAATTCTCCACTTACTTTTTCCTCTGTCACTTATTCCCAAATACACATGATACAGAGAGCTTGGGAAATGATTTTCATGTCAGTGAATAATTGTATAGTCTTATGGGATGGTGAATAAATCATTTTCTTAAGCTGGCTAAATTGTGCTATGCCATTGATCAATAGTGTCTGCATGTCTTCTTCCTTCCTTCCTTCCTTCCTTTCTCTTTCTTTCTTTCTTTCTTTCTTTCTTTCTTTCTTTCTTTCTTTCTTTCTTTCTTTCTTTCTTTCTCTTTCTTCTTTCTTCTTTCTTTCTTATTGCATTACTGCAGGGGAGCAAAACTTGCCACCTTAAAATGTGTCTCTTTGGCATGTGGATTACTTAAGGCTGATTCTGTTAAGAAACAGAAGGCTCAGGAAGAGCTTCTGACCTCCCTAACTACCTTACAGAATTTAGATGAAGGACCTGCTCCAGGAAGGGAGCTCTCACCATAGATATCTATAGCATAATATGAACATCATATGAGTAGACAGGGAGAAACTTACCAAAGACTGTTTGTTTAAATTCCCCTCTATGTCCCATTGCTTCTGTATGGCCCAGCAAACATTACCAGATATTTACTCCTTTTCATCTTCTTATGAATTGTCTTTCTTCTCTTTTGAGTCCAGGACACCCACCCCCTTCTCCTTAGCTCTGATGGTTTATAAGCCTTAATTGCCTGCCTGCCTGTGGGCCTCATATTCTTATGGATTCCGTGTACATACATAATTAAAATTGATTTTCTCCTGTTTATCTGTCTTATATCAATTTAATTCTTAAGAGCAGCCAAAAGAATTTTAAGGGGTAGAGGAAAAATTCCCCCCAACAATAAAATATACATAGTTTTGTGTATGCATTTCTAAATTTTTAAAAAGGGCTTATTAGTTCAAGATATTTTGAGGTATTCTGGACTTGGCCAATATCTAGCTGCTTGGGTCATTGTCAAGTAGCTGGCCAAAGTGAGCCTGATCAGAGGAAATTCTGGGAAGAATCGCTGTTTACTTCTCCACACACACCAGGTAGTGTACCAGTTTGCATGGTGTGCCCACCTCCTTAATGTGCATTGCCCCATCTGCCATAGTCAAAATCTCATGGTATTTCTACTTACAGGCTTGTGGGGTAGGGCAACATTCATTCCAGAGGAATGAGAGAAGTACTGATCAAACTGTGCCCTGGGCTTTCAGTGAAGAAAGAACTGGGCTTTCAAGAGCAGACCAGGAGTGGGAACCTCAGAGACCATGACACTTCCTTCAGCCAAAGAAATTCAGCACTTTTTATTTTATTTATTTATTTATTTATTTATTTATTTAAATATAATAACAGTTATGTAGAAAATTTCATTTGAAAAAAAGGAGGGCACCTGGGTGGCTCAGTTGGTTAAGCGACTGCATTCGGCTCAGGTCATGATCCTGGAGTCCCTGGATGAGTCCCGCATTGGGCTCCCTGCTCAGCAGGGAGTCTGCTTCTCCCTCTGACCCTCCCCCCTCTCATGTGCTCTCTCTCTCTCATTCTCTCTGTCTCAAATAAATAAATAAATAAATAAATAAATGAAAAAAAGGAAAAATGCTTCTGAAGAAATGTTTAGAAACTACTGGTCTATTTCCATACTATAGTAAATTATATCCAATTCACTTTAAGTCTTTCCCCATCCAAATTCATGGAACCCCTGGGATCTACCTGCAGGCTCAGGTGCTGCACAGATCCCAGGCTGAGTACCTTGTCTTAGGACCACAGCTTCTTCTCTTATCTTCCAAGAATTTTCCTCAATACACATTACTTGCCTCTATCTCCGTATGTTGCCATGTTGCATGCTTTTGGGCTCCTGCTGGGCTTCATCTACCTGTTGAGTCACTCTCACAGCCTGGCTCCCATAGTCCTCTCTTTGCTTCTCTACCGCTTTATTTGTCTTTGCAACTGCATAGAATTATCTAAAATGTATGTTAAATAATGCATTTGTTTGTTGAAGCTCCCTTGCACAGAATATAAACTCCATGAATACAAGGAATTTACCTGTTTAGGTTTCTGCAGTATCACCAGTGCCAAGGAACTCTATTAGTTGTATATAAAAAGACCTGTGATTCTACTCTATAACTTCCTAGGTACCTATGCATTTCTTCTCTCATTAGTTGCAGTTAGAGCTGTTCAGATTCCATGTTATGCCAGATTCTTCTTGTATAGGTCTTACTACAAAGCAATAGGAAGATCAGCCACCTTCTCTCTGAGAAATGATATTCTGACTTATACTCCTGCCTTGTTTTTTGTCCATGGATGGCAGAACTTTGTCAAATAAGTAGACTCCCATTCATCTTATGCACATGGAGTGATAGGAATTATAGCACATACAATTACAATGTTTTTTTAAAAAAAAAACAACCCAGCTTTATTGAGATAGTGTTCACATAACACACAATTCACTCGTTTAGATTGTACAATTCAATGGTTTTTTGATATTATTAAGTTTTAAAATTCTGGTAAAATATATATAACATAAAATTTGCCATTTTAACCATTTTAACTGTATAATTCAGTAGAATTAATTGCATTTACAATGTTGTACCACCATTACCACTATTTATTTTTAAAACTTTTTCATTATGCCAAACATAAAGTCTGTACTCATTAAGAAATAACTCCCCATTCTCCTTCTCCCCAGGCTCTAGTAACCTATAATCTACTTTCTGTCTCTCTGAACTTGCCTATTCTAAGTACTTCATTTAAGTGGATTCATACAATATTAGCTCTTCTGCATCTAATTTATTTCATTTAGCATAGTGCTTTCAAGGTTCATCCATGTTGTAGCATGTGTCAGAACTTCATTCCTCACTTTTCTCTCAATTTTTAAAAAATATTTTATTTATTTATTTGAGAGAGAGCATGAGCATGAGCAGGGGGAGGGGTAGAGGGAGAGGGAGAAACAGACTCCCCGCTGAGCAGGGAGCCAGACAGGGCTCCATCCCAGGACCCTGGGATCTTGACCTGAGCCTAAGGCAGATGCTTAACCAAATGAGCTACCCAGGAACCCTCCTCACTTCTCTTTTAATCACTACAATTACATTGTTTAAAGAATGTCTGGTTCTGCCCACAGCCTCAGCACCCTATAACTAACTACCCATTAAGGAAAAAAAGCTCGCGGGCGCCTGGGTGGCTCAGTTGGTTAAGCGACTGCCTTCGGCTCAGGTCATGATCCTGGAGTCCCGGGATCGAGTCTCACATCGGGCTTCCTGCTCAGCGAGGAGTCTGCCTCTCCCTCTGACCCTCCTCTCTCTCATGCTCTCTGTCTCTCATTCTCTCTCTCTCAAATAAATAAAATCTTTAAAAAATAAAAATAAAAAAAATTTAAAAAAAAAAAAAAAGGAAAAAAAGCTCGCATAAAACCCTAATAAATCTTGGGACTCTACATGCCTCAAAGTACTCAAATTACCAGAAGTAATTTAAAAATATTTCTATTCCTCACTCAGGTGTCAAGTGAAAAGTTACATCTTTAAGCCCTTATTTAAAAAAGAAAAAAATTCCTGCCTATTTTTCCTAGTTCTCAAATATTATATTGCTGTACCATATAGCTCTAATCTCTTCACCCACAAATCTATCACAAAACTGCCATAGATACTCATGCTACATAGACCTTCTCTTTTTTCCATTCCCTGTATCATACTGTCTCACCTCCCCAAAAGAAGTCCCCACTTGACTTATACTTTGTATCAGTTTATCTATCTATCTATCTATCTATCTATCTATCATCTATCTATATCTATCTATCATCATCATCTATCTTAATTATTTATGTATCTATGTATCATCTATCTATTTCTATATCCATCTGTTTGTCTGTTACAAACCACTCCAGGACTTAGTAGCTTAAAATGATTATTTTTATATTCTAAAATATCTCTCCCAAGATATTTATTAACTATAAAGTTAAATAGTAACTCTAAAATGGAAAATTAGAAAGAAACCACCTTAACCTACTGATCAAGGTGAACAGCACTAAAAGCCAACTTAACGTCATATACTCCCTGATAGGATGGACTGAGATGGACGTCACTTCATTCCTAAGATGCAAAATCTCAACCAAACCCAAACTGAGGAATATTTTGCAAAATAACTGACCAGTACTCTTCAAAAGTGTCAAAGTCATGAAAGATGAGGAAGATGTTATAGATAAGAGGAGACTAACAAGACAAAAACTAAATGAAATGTGGAATCCTGGACTAGATCCTGGAACAGAGAAAAAAGCATTAGTGGCAAAAAATGGTGGAATTTGGGTAAGACCCCTACTTACTAGTGTTAATTTCCTGGTTCTGATCATTGGATTGTATGGGGTAATAATATTAAGGGAAGTTCAGTAAGAGGTATGGAAACTTTCTATACTATTTTAGCAACTTTTGGATAAGTCTACAATTGGTTCAGATTAAAAGTTAAAGAGAGATACACAATGATATATTGCTTCATACATTTCTGTGGGTTCCCAAGTGATTCTTCTGTCTTACCTGGGCTCACACATGCAGTGGCATTTATTGGGTGAGATGGCTAGGTGCTGGCTTATCCAGGACATGGAGCAATTGGGCATCTCTTTTCATGTGATCTTTCATCGTGGGCTTCTTCTCACCATGGTGGTCTCAGAGTGGTTTCAAGAGGGTGAAACATAAGCCATAAGCCATAAGCTTCCAAATGCCTGCCCTTGGCAATCGTGCATCACTTCTGCTTCATTCTGTTGGTCCCTGGGTAGCTCAGTCAGTTAAGTGTCTGCCTTCAGCTCAGGTCATGATCTCAGGGTCCTGGGATCGAGCCGAGTCCCACATCGGGCTCCTTGCTCAGCGGGAGCTCTGCTCTCCCTCTCTCTCTTTCAGATAAATAAATAAACAAAAAACAAATAATAACAACAACAAAAAAAACAAGTCCTGAGGCCAGGCCAGATTCAAGACTTTGTGTTGAGAGGAGCAGTGACAGAGTCACATTCCAAAGGGTTGTGGACATGGGAAGGCATAATTCATTGAAGACATTATTATAAAAATCTACCATGAGCCACATTGGGCAGTGCCAGAATACCACAAGGGACTGATGACCACAGGCTGGACACCTCCATCCCCACTGCAGTCACATCTGTCCTGCTGCAATCCCTGGGGAGTGTGGGCCCTCTCTCACCCTGAGTCATTTTTTTCTCATGCAAAAATTTTCATGGAATAAAAAACAATCCCACTTTTATACATCTCTCTGGAGAATATATTGCATATGTGTGTGTATGCAAGTCTGTGTGGAGGTTGCTTTGTAAATTTAGGTTTGTTTTATTTTATAGCAGCAACCTTGATTTTCTCATCATTTGTTAAATTCTATTTCCCAGACCTAAATTCTGTAATGATTGCAATGCAGATGGTTTCTGTATGTGTGTAACAAAAAGGGCTGGGCATCAGGGAGCAGCAAGGGAGATGTTCACCATTTCTTTATAGTATTCACTATAGATAATTCAAAGAGGGGCTCACTGAGTTTTCACCAAAACATTTATAAATTTAAGTGGCCCTGATTCTCTTTTTTTCTCCAGGATTTTGCTGTGTTCCAATCAGAAAAAGTTTCACTTTAAGTCAAATCAAATGAGAGATAAAATCAACTAGTAACTGAACAATAAAACAGAAATCAATAGTTTCCTATAGAGCAAGGAAGAAATCAGTAAAAATTGGAAGGAGAACTCATTATCTATGTTCAGGGTAATCAGAGTTGAGAAAAATTCTGCCATTGGTTAATGGACAGGGGCAAATAATATGTCTCACAGATAGGATTGTTATTTGTGATTTGATACCTAAAATGGTATTACATTCAGAGCTTCCAATTATAGGACCAGATAGAAAGTGGCATCAATACACACTTCATTTTAATTGAATTTGGTGTTCAAATAGAAAATAAAAGTGAATTCTATCAAAAGACCTGAATTCTTGTTCTATTTGAGCCCAAGAATGAGGCTACTGCATTTTCTCTATTTACCATATGTGTTGATGTTACTTAAAAACAAGCTGTATTTGTTCTTACTTCCATGTAAACAGAACAGCGGTTTCTACTTTGGTCTGTCTCCCCAAAAGTTAATCTATCAGGAATTTCATATGCCTGTGCCCTGCCTCATCCATCTTTTAGACAGTGATAAAAAGTAGAGTCACGGACAGCCAGTGGAGCCCCAAGCAGGCTTGTGCTCTTAATTACTTTTGAAACTTTGAAATCAAGATACCCTTTCCAAGAAGGATCTCTCATTTTAAATGAAGTGAATATTTTTCCTAGATACTACACTTCATTTATGTTCTTAGACTAAAAAAAACTGGAACTCTTTGGTACAGAAAATGAAAAAAGGCTTTTGCTTTCATTCTGGGAGTTGGAGGATGGGGATAGTGTCATTTCTGCTAATCTAATGCAGTGAAAGGTTACAATGTAAGCCATTTTGATTAAAATAGAACTCTGGACACCTAGGTGTATAGATTCCCATATTACATTAGAATATATATGTTATATAAATATTAAATAATAATTATATATAATATTAAATATATTAAATAATCATAATTATATATGGTATTAAATATATATTTATTTTTAAAATTTTTTAAGATGTCATTTATTTATTTTTTTTTATTGTGTTTTGTTAGTCACCACACAGTACATCATTAGTTTTTGATGTAGTGTTCCATGATTCATTGGTGGTCAGTAAAAGTTTTAATTGGCTTGAATAAATAAAAGTGTCATTGCACATTTCTATCCTACAGAGATATTTGGGTTTAAATATGCTTTTACATGATTTTATCTATTGTATACAATTATGCATTTATTTTCCACAAGATGGCTTTACTAAACATAGATTTTGAAATTTTGACTCTTTTCTGTAAATTTAAACTTTTAAGACTTGCAATATCCTCTTCTATAGGTCATTACCTGAAATGAGACTTTTTGGGCCAAGACTTCATGGAACATCTTTTCCCTTGTGTTGAAATAAGGTTGCATACAGTCAATCTGTGGATAGTAGTTATTCTAGGTGCAGGATAATGACCTGATTCCTGGAGAGAGAGTCAAAATAGAATACAGGATTCCTGATCTCCAAAATGTTACATGTTAAAGGGAACAGCCAGTACTAACAACATAGAGGAAAAAAAAATTGCACAAATCAAATATTAACAAGTGCATATAATAAAACTGTGGGAAATCAAAACATATAAATTCTGAATTGAAATGCAGGCATACACACACATATACACATTAAGGGAAGCTAACTGCTATAAAAGAAACAGGAAGGAAGGAAGGAAGGGAGGGAGGGAGGGAGGGAGGGAGGAAGGGGAAATGAAGGAAAGAATTTCAGTGGTGTTACATACTGATGGTTCCTTTCTCCCTTATGTCATAGAGGGTTTGCTCTGTGTGGTCAGTCATGGATGTAGGCTCTTAATGATCTTTTGGTTCCATTTCCCTCTGAATCCTAAAAGACATCACTATTCACCTGGATAATTAGGAAATAGACATGGAGGATGTGGAGGGTGTTTTCCACATGCTGACTTGGGAATAGCATACATTATTTCCACACATATTCTGTTGGCCAGAACTCAGTCACAGTGCCAAGATAGCCTCCAGTGATCCTTGCCCCCTGGTAGTCACACCTTGTGAAGTCCCCTCGCACATTGCTATAGCAGAAATGATGGTATGAGTTCCAAAATTATATTGTAAAGGATTTCTGCTTCCATCTTGAGCTTGCTCTCTCTTGGATCACTGATTTTGTGGAAAGCAAATTGCCATGTTATGAGCAGACTAATGGGGAGACCTCCATGTTGGGAAACTTCTAGCTAACACCCAATAAGAAAACAACAACCACCATGTGAGTGAGCTTGGAAGTAGATGGTCTAAAGCCAGTTGAGCCTTGAGATAATTGCAGACCCAGCTGACAGCTTGACTATAACCTCTTGAGAGAGGCTGAGCAAGAACCACCCAGCTAAGCTTGGATTCCTGACCCTCAGAAACTGTGTAGGATAACAACTATATGATGATTTTAGCTGCTAACATTTTGGAGTAATTTGTTACATAGCAATAGATACTTATGTGCATGATCTCACCTACCTGGGAAATGATCTCTAGCTATGTGATAAGGAAAGGATACGGCATTAGTGTATATACATGGCTGTCTCTACCATACTCAGTATCCACCCTGTGCAGGAATCAAGATCAATGAGACATATACCTTCTCCTGAGGAACTCTAAGAACAAAAAACCACAGAAACATTGCCCCAAATTCTCCACGGGCTCCTCACTTTTTCTCTGCAGACCATGAAAATGGCCTTCACAGAGAATGCCAGAAGAGATGGTGCCTTGAGATCTGGGCTACTCCCAGATTTCAGTCTTTCTTCTGCATGGGCCAAGAGAGGAGACTCTGATCTTTTCCAAGGTATTCTAGGAGGCCCAGACACCAGACTGGGAAAAACAAAAAAACAAAAAAAACCCCAAAAAACCAGACCCTTGTACTGAAGTACTTAACTCTTGTACTGAAAGGCTTCCAACAGGTCCTTCCAAGCCAATGATAATTCAAAAGTAAGTCTAGGGACCCAGAACACATTATCATCAGGCCTGAAATTCCCCTAGTGGATTACTCAAAGGAAGAATGGATTACATTGCCCACAAGCTTTCCACTGGATATTGCATAGCTGTCTAATAAAATATATTCAGATGGGCAAACTCTGGTGTGAATACTTTTAAGTTACTTATTTCCAAGCATGCTGTCTATCTATAGTCCTCCCTGTAGCTTAAAACATGCTATAGGGGGCGCCTGGATGGCACAGTCAGTTAATTGTCTGACTCTTGATTTCGGCTCAGGTTATGATCTCAGGGTCTTAAGATCAAGCACTGTGTCAGGTTCCACATTCAGTGGGGAGTCTGCTTGTCCCTCTCTTTCTCCCTCTGCCACCTTCCCCCACTGCTCATGCATACATGCTCTCTCTCTCTCTCAAATAAATAAATAAAATCTTTAAAAATATATTATTGAAAAGAAAAGCTGAGAAAAATAGAGAAAAAGGCTTTTCTGGCCTCTGGAAATCATAAAAAAAAAAAAAAACAGATTCCTACTGTGTCTAACCATTAAATAGGCTCTGAATATTAAGGTAATTGTCATCATTTGCCCATAAGAAAAATCAGCAAAACACAAAATTGTTACCAACAAACACTATGGGTGTCCCTTTCCAATGGCGGGACCAGTCCTTGACTGAATAGAAATAAGATGATTGTCAAGTGTAAATAACAGGGAATTTAAAGTAAGAAGTACTATGCCCACCACTCTGTTTGTATGACCTGGGGACTTTTACCTCATTGAACCTGTTTCCATTTCTTTTTTTTTTTTTTAAAGATTTTATTTATTCATTTATTTGAGAGAGTGAGAGAGAGAGAGAGAGCACACGAGAGGGGGGAGGGTCAGAGGGAGAAGCAGACTCCCCGCCGAGCAGGGAGCCCGATGCGGGACTCGATCCCGGGACTCTAGGATCATGACCTGAGCCGAAGGCAGTCGCTTAACCAACTGAGCCACCCAGGCGCCCCTTTCCATTTCTATAAAAATGGGGATAAAGATGCTGTTACCTATATTTTACTAGTGAGGCAAAAAATATATATAGGTGAGTTGTCACATGTCTATTTCTATTTTTACACCAAAAGTTGAATAATAATAATAGCCTTTGCCTTTTGCCATTAGGGACTTTTAATTTTCCTGGTGGCATTTCTAGAGCTTCACATTTTATTCATTTTGTTGTGGAGGTTTCCTTCAGTGTGAGGAATTAAAACTGTCTTGAATTACAGGAAAGGTTTTATTGACAAAGCATGACTAAAATTTAAAGTGACTTAAAAAAATTATACCAGAAAAAAAATTATACCAGAACTTTACCATACAAATGAATATTTCTCTCTTGGAAAACTATACACATATTTTAGTGAGCTGCCAACCTTTAGTATCTTTGAAAATTTCAACTTTCAGAACAGAATTTTCAGCCATGGCCTGGTCTTTCAACAAACATTTATTAAGGCCCTATTATGTGCCTGGAGCTGTACTAGGAGCGAGGCACAAAATAAAACATCAAATATCTTTATTTTTTTTATGAATGCTCATTCATTGGAGTGAATTTGATCTTTTTGTGAAATCAAACAGTCGCCAGAGAACCAAGCCTCACCAGAGAATCTTCAATCAAGTTGAAGAAGGTTGGAACTAGATGGGTGTAATTATACTTTGTATCAAAAATAAGTGTGAGGGCGCCTGGGTGGCTCAGTCGTTAAGCGTCTGCCTTCGGCTCAGGTCATGATCCCAGGGTCCTGGGATCGAGTCCCACATGGGGCTCCTTGCTCGGCGGGAAGCCTGCTTCTCCCTCTCCCACTCCCCCTGCTTGTGTTCCTGCTCTCGCTATCTCTCTCTCTGTCAAATAAATAAATAAAAATCTTAAAAAAAAAATAAGTGTGATTGGAATACAATGAAACTGATTTTTTCAATGGGGCTGGTAAATTTAATCCAAAATCAATTCTAGACTAAGGAAAAACTAACATTTATTGAATACCTAGTATGCTCTAATCATAATACTTCCAAACATCATTCTGGGAAATTCTTTCAAAGGTCCATTATCTATACTTAGCCATGAAACTCAATGATTTTGCAAGACCATATTGCTAGGATGTGGCAGAAACAAATCCAGTCTCAAATCCCTCTGACATCAAAGTCAAAGACCATGTCCTTCCAGTTATAACAATTGCATATCCTTACAAGTTTCAAATAGTTTATAGACAATGGCAATGAAATAGAGTATTTACATGACTTCCCAAGGGAACCACTTAGAAATAAGAAAGCATATGGGACCAGTAAGTTCAGAATTATTTTCCAAAGATTATTAATCTTCTTGATAATTGTGTCTTGTGTGTCCATGCAGTAAGACCAATTTCCATTCCAACAAAAGGATAAAGAGATGAGATTCACAATGGATTACCCTGTGAAAATCATTAACCAGTACCTCCATGGCTATGGGATCACAAACCCTAAAGTGCTGCAAATTTATGATTGTTTTCCCCTTTAGTGATTTGACTTTTAGTAATTGACAGTTGCCAAAGCCCTACCCCAAAGTGACACTCTCCTATAAATCTTCTTTGTTAAAATTCAGAATTTTCTAGCAAAAGCACAAAAATCTCCAAGCAGGCAATGTGTTCCTTTGCTCTTTCAAAGCATTGTCATCCCTAAAATCCAGTCAGCCTGCACCTGTCCCATGGCTTCTCTTACTATAATATTTAGGCTCAGGAATCATGCTGTGTGGGTTGATAGGTCACACTGCTGGAGAAATATGCAGATGACTTGGCTGAAACACCTTTAATTGACAGAACCTTTACAGACACAAAGAATTCAGTCAGCTAAATAATATTAGGATTAGGCTTTGCCTTTCATTGAAGCATCTTCCTATAGAAAATGAGTTTCATCCATCATTTTTGTCAAAGTCAGGGACAGCCATTTTGTCAACCAGACATGTTTATTTAATAAGCAGCATGGCGTTGCTTTATAATCCCAGGAACACATATAAGCACTGTCTCTAAGCCCCCTCTCCCACTGCCCTAACCTCTGTATTGTTATATTATACTTGTAGTCAACTCTCTGAGTTAGGGGGCGCTTAGGACAGGATTGGTGTACATCTTGGCATTGGGCCCAGAGCAATCAATCAGCAAACATCCATTGAGTGGATTCTATAAGCAAACACTTCCTCAGCTCTGAGGGGGATATGAAAAAGAATGCCATATGTCTACACAGACAAGGATTTTAGAATCTAACTGGAGAGGAAATAGCAATAGCCACTATTTATTATGAGTTCACTACTGGGATTCTTACATTTAATCCTCCCAATAAAGCTGTGGAGCTGTATGACTCTGTACCTTTTAGATAGGAGGTTTACAGAAGGTAAGGAATTTGCACACATCATCCAGTTCATAAGCAAATGAACTCTGCTTTGCCACAAACCTTAATTTTAAAATCTTAATAGCCATTATACTATAACTTTACTGTCAATGCAAAAAAATTTTTAAAAAATGTAAATGTAGAAAAAGAAATCACATCAGTAAAGGCAATAAATATCAATATAGCACTACAGCAGAAAAAATGGACTTGACCGGTGCTGAATATGTGGGACAGGGAAAATGTGGGAGCTTGGGAAAATATCTGAGCTCATGTTGGAGGAGGTCATGGAGTGGACGTGACTGCTGGTTGATCCCCAACCTGGACGTGGGCAATTGGAGACTCCTTGCTCCCTCCCCGTCCTTGGAATGTACAGTCTGTCCACAGTGGGAGCTGTTTTCAAGGACACAACCTTGAGAGAACAATGCATTGTTGAGGCTATCTGGACAGTATACGTGACCGACCTCAGTTAAAGCCTCTATGTAAGATTCTCTTTAGTTTCATTTTAATCTCAGTTCTTTATTTGATAAAGGGATGGCTTAGAAAATGGAACTCCCAACTCTAAAAGGCTTAGCTGCCACTTATTCAGCTCTCCTGGGTGCCAAGCATTGTGCCAAATCCCCCGCAGACACCATCCTAGTGCATTCTGTCGGTAGCCTATTATCTTTATTTTCCAAATAAGGAATGTAAAGAATGGAACACCTAGTTAGCCTTCAGAAGGTAAAGAAAGAGGTTTGCTTCCAGAGTTTCCTTCCCTGATATATCATGAACCTTGTCTCAGAAATGAGCTGGAAATACCTTGTGCATAGTGCCAGAGACAGAGAACACGCTCACTTCTCAGATTCATCTAGGAGGGAGTTCTCATCTTGCTCCACACACTTCATTTTCTATAGAAAGACTTGGTCATACTCTTCTCCCAGTTAAATAGTGGCCAGCCACATGTTGGTTTGGAGAAACAGAGCAATGAGATATCTTGCTATATTTTGTTTCTCTCCAGTTCCAATTCCCCTTGTGCTATTATGGTTCTAGTTGACAAAATTTACTGCTCTTATGCTTTCATGAGCTCCTGTAGAGCCTCCCAACACCCATGAGTTTCTTGGGGTCAGAGACTATGTCTTATTAAACTATATTCCCCCTATCTTCTAGTTTTATATATGGTACATTGTATGCCATAGATACCTGGTAAAGTGAGCTTGATTCTATAAAGCTTCCCCTACCTGATTTGAGTGCTTAAAATGACTTAACATGGGACATGGATTTTCATTTTATGGTAAAAGATAAAGCTTTGAAGAAGTGGTTTATCATAAAAGTCAAGGTATTTTTTACCTTCAAGGGGAGGGAGCGAGCTCCCACTGGCAGGGGGCACACAGGAGGCTTTTGAGGTGCCAGTCACATTTTATTTCTTGATTTGTGTAGTAGGTACATAAATGTTCAATTGCTAACTATTCCTGAAATTTTTGCAAACATTTTCTGTATGCTTTATAGACTTTATGATATATAATACATATGTATAAAAGTGCATGCAACAAACAGAAAAGCACTTGTGCAATTTAAGGTCAAATATACTAAACACTTGTGTAACCACCAAACCATTTGTGTTTTACCAAGCTAAAAAAAAAAAAAAAAAGACTTAAAATGCCCCCAGGTGAATTAATAATCTGACTTGAATTTCCATGTCAATGCACATGATGCTTTCTTGTGAGTGCAAGGAAGAGAGGAACACTGCAGAGATGGAGAAAGCATCCATGGTGAGATAGAAGGATGAGACAAAGCAGTTCTTGGTAGGTTAAGTTTGGGGAGCAGATATTCTGTTCATATGAGACACAGAGAGACATGTTCCCCTCTCAGAAGGACAGCTGCAGTATTGTCACAGTAGAAAAAAGAGAAATGGAAGTCAAATTTGGGGGAAAGAGGAGATGATGTTGGGTGAGAGTATTGTTGGTAGGCCTGATTATAGCGCAAACTCATAGATTTCCTGGGTTAAGATTGTGATCCTGGAATAAGGCTCTAGTACTACTTAAATAAAGGAAGAGACAGGACGCTAAATCTTGGCAAGTGTCCCACAAGAATCATGGATATACTGATCATCTTGAAAGGTTACTCCATTTATAAATCAAACATGGTATGTCACCATGGATTGGAGGACTGTTGATTGGTATTATGCAATGACATCGATTAACTATGGTAACTTGACATTTGTCTCTTTGTTCTTCTTATGAATTATTTTATATAACAGGCTATGATTGTGAAGGTCTGAGCTTTAGAGTGAACCAAGGTAACTACTGTTCTGCAGTCCAGTCCCATTTGCCCAGTGAATCTTTCCTAGGAGGTGACGCACCTAAATAGAATGGCACTCCATTTGGAAAGCTAATAGTTAAGCACTTTTCCCCCAGTGGATCAAGACCCATGATTGGGGATATTATTATCCCCTCTATAGAATTTGCTCCATGTTCCCATGTTTAAATTCGGAAGACCAATGGGATGGAAACATAGAATTAACCTGATTGCAGCAGAAAACATTCCTGAGTGAAAACCTCTCATTCTCTTGGTCTGTCTTAATAGGGAATCAAATGTGATTTGTGTGTGTGGAGATGATTAGTGATGGGTAATTATTCTAAAATATCTCTTTTCAAATCCTTTGCATGGCAATCAAGGAAGAATGTGAGAGGTTAGACATTACATTACCAGAGTTATCAGCAGCATATAATTTCTTAATTATGCATAAAAACGAATAGCAAATACCTGCTGAAGGAGTTCCTGAATTTTCTTTGTGAAATGAAGTCTGGAGTACACATGGGCCTGTGAGCCTTAGTAGAGGCTGTGGTTTAAAAGACATGAGCAAAGATTCTTCCATCTAATAGCTGTGTGACGAACCTCAGTCTTGTTATCTCTATAGTGGGAATATTGGGAATAATAAATAAGAAACCAGTTCTTCTCTGGGTTGAAGTGTGAGTTACATTAAGTAGTATCACAAAATGCTTATGGTGATGTCTGGCACATAATACAAGACACTCAACAAATGACACCTTTATATTATGACTGTTATTTTTTACTATCAGGATTAATATTACTACAATTCCTTATACTACTAGCTTTGATAAAAGCCATACCTGATTCAGGCAGAAATAAATTTAAATGAGATGAATGTCACTTGGATATTTCCTTTTGGAATTAAATTATGTACAGTAGGGTGAAAATTAACCTGGGTCATTAAGATAGGCCTTTTGAAGATTGCTGTAGGAGAGAAGGGTCTGTCACAACATTTTCCTAAGAGGGCCTCTTATTTGGCTTGGGCTAAATTGTTTCTTGGGTTTTCCTTAGGGTGGCAAGTGCTATTTGAAGGTGCCAGCCACCTTAAAGTCAATTAACATATTTACTTACACTTCCATCCTCTAATTTTGGGGGAAAATATGTACATTTTTGATCTATTATGAAGGCTTGTCAAGAACAGATGAAGTGTGAATTGTTACTATTTGTGTTCATTTCTTGTCAAAGTAAAATGAGTACTTTACCACTCAGCATCCTTCCTTAATTGTTCCCACAGAACCAGGCAGTTTTTGGAGACCTATGCTCTCAGTGGTATGGATCTTTAGCTTTTTGGAGTCACATTTATGATCAGTGATTAGACAGAGCAATTTATCTACATGGTCTTATTGCTGTGTTTGATTGGTGGGGGGGAATCTAATAATAAAAAAAAAGACATGTACAATGACACAGGCTAGAACACATTTTTAGCTAGTAATAGAATCTCTACTCACTTCTACCACAGAAAGCTGCGTGGAAACTACTGGGGACAAATTAGCACCTATCAGCCTTTCCTGCCTTGAAGGTATAAGGGTCTACAGTCTCCCATAGCAAACACCCAGTGTTTGATGGCTACCAAGTCGTTGTAAAAGTGCCACCATTTATGATTTGCAAAAGCAGCCACACCGTCTCTCCTCCACTGAGGTAATACCTTCATATCTTCCGAGTGGCTTGTCATGAACTATGGCTATAAGAAAGAACAAAGGGAACAAACCTGAGAATGGGATGAGAGAGTTGTCAACTGTTAAACTGGTGATTAATTAATGATTTCTTATGGAAAAATAGTTGAGCCCTGAAGGATTATCTGCATCATGATTCTTGACAACCAGAAAGTCATTCTTCGTAAGTAACATATTTGCAGATTGTATGATTCTGAAAACATATTAACAATTAATTAATTTAATTAATGTTAGAAAAAAGAATTGAGCATTTAGCAACATATAAGAGAAAACCATGCTTAGAAAATTGGATGTCAACCAGTTCAATTAAATGCATTATGGGATAGATGTGTTATATAAATATAAATAAACAGGAGTATTGTTTAGAAACATTCCACTCCAATACCAATTATCAGGAAAATTAACGTGTGAGAGATGACAACTTATTGGTACATTTATGCCTTCAGGGGGAAGAGAGAATTTACATTTTACCTTGTACTCTATCTGTACATTGCAATTATGACTTGCATCAGAAAGTGGTGCTTTGGTGATTTCAAACATACATATACTGGATGAAAAAGACTTTCGGAAACAAACGACTGCTGTACATTTATTGCATCCTAAATTTCTGCAGTCCTCCTATGCCTGGAAGGAACAAGTGGGTTTGGATTTAGATGCCAAATACAACTTCAACTCAAAAAGGAAGTTCAAATCCTTTGAGAAAATTTGATAACATTTTTAGTAGTGTTGGGAAAGCCATCTGTTTTTTAGTCCAGATGTAGGAATCTGAGTCATTTTTTTCTCTCAATTTTCTCCTGTTTCAACATCATCTTGTGTAGGTCAAGGTCAAAGTAAAGGGCAAAGTAATCCTCTGGTCTATTGCAACTCTGCAAATCGAAGGTACTTGGAAATGTTTTTGAATGTTACAAAAGAACTGCATCATGGACACCCATTTTTGTATCCACTGAGAAAGAAAGTTGAATATGTGAGTCTTTGGTTCAAAATGAGTGGGCACAATAACCCCAGTTCCCCTAGTTTAATGTCTCTCTTTCATATCTATGTCAAATCAAACAGGATTGCAAAAGTTCATTATTTCAACTTTCTGCAAGGTCCCTGGGGCTGTGAGTAGTCAGCAAGTACCAGCCACTTTTGGAGATGTCTTGTTAAGTTGGCTTTGTCCAATAGATTTTGTCAGGAACAGTTTCTTTCTTTGTGAGACATTCATGACATTCATAATACAATCATTCAACAAAGATTGATTCACAATATTAAGTGCAGGTTGCTGTTCCACTTAAAACAGCTCTCATGCATGGCCATGATTCCTCAAAACTCTTAGAAGAGTATTCGTGGCTTTGAGTGTGATTTTGCAGTAGGGCACATGTGTGATGAATGATACTTTATGTTTCCCTTCATTTAGCAAAGAGTTTATGCTCTTGCCTTTACAGCAGTGATGTGATTATATTTTCCTGTTCTCTGACATGTACAATGCATACAGATTGGCCTAGGTGAATGTCCATAGAAACTTCATTTCCCACTTGCAGTCTACCACTTGTGTCCTCCATGACCTAACCCCCTTTCCTTTTGCTCTTTCTCTTTCTCTTCAGCTACAACGGATCCACTTTCCATCTTTCCACAACTCCTAAACTTGATTTGAGTTCTTGTTTCTCAAGTAGCCCCATTAATAATCTAGGGTGGCAGTTCTGATGAGGGCAGCCAAGGAGAGGAGGGGGAGAAGAATTTCTGGGGAAAAGCACGCAGCCCTTGGCACACACAGACGTGGGTCAGGTTGTAACTCTAGTGCTTATGACTTGCACAACTTGGACAGCTGGATGGATTGACAGATGTCTCCATTGCCTTCTACTGCCCTCAGTATTAGGAGGATAATAATTCCTCATGGTACACTCCAAAGATAAGAACTATGAAGACTCAAAGCGGTCAGTGTTTGACTTAGTGCACTTCATTTCCACTGTGTTCCATTTTCTTCTTTACCCTGCCATGGTGTCACCCTGTTGGCAGCCTCAGGATTGGGTCCAAGAAACAACACCACATTTCCTGCTCTGCTCAGAAAATGGTTCACCCTTTCATTAGTTTAAGCATAACCCTTTACACCCCTCTGATGATCAGTTTTCTCTGTGGACTTTAGGGGTGAAGCAAGAGAAAAGTAGTTGGGAAATGGGGGGGGGGGGACTCATGGCTCCTGGTTTATTTTTCCAATGTGAAAAGCTAATGGTTGACACATTAGAAATTGCCATTTGTTTCAGTTACCACCCAAATAATAATACCTTTAACAACATTGTTATAATTGCCTACATCAAGTGCCACTACTCTTTTTAGAATTTTTTTGTAGTTTTTAATTTTATTATGTTATGTTAGTCACCATACAATACATCATTAGTTTTTGATGTAGTGATCCACGATCTATTGTTTTCGTATAACACCCAGTGCTCCATGCAGTACGTGCCCTCCTTAATACCCAACACCGGGCTAACCAATCCCCCCTCCCCCCTCCCCTCTAAAACCCTGTTTGTTTCTCAGGTCCATAGTCTCTCATGGTTCATCTCTCCCTCCAATTCCCCCCGCCCATTTTTCCCTTCCTTCTCCTAATGTCCTCCATGTTATTCCTTATGTTCCACAAATAAGTGAAACCATATGATAAT
>NC_138378.1:33572769-33605323 GCF_054177405.1 Leptonychotes weddellii
ACATCTTGGTTATATCTGCATCCATTTGTAAATCTGCAGCATAAGTCATAATCTCTGAGTCTTTTCTCTTTTGGGGCTCCTCCTCCTAGTCATTCTGTTGATGGGTGTTTGAGGGAATGTATAGAGTCAAAATTATTGACCAGAACCCAAGCAAGATGCACCTGTTTTCTTGGGATCTTAGGGTTGCTGGCCTCTTGTTTTCCCAGCCTGTCTTCTGCGGGAGGGGCCTGCCGCGCTGTTACTCAGGCAACCCTATTTGGGCGGAGTTGCCCTGCCCCCCTGTGGCGGGGGATGGGCTCAGTGGGAATCAGTCTTTGGGGCTTTTGTTCTCTGGCGCCTTTCCCTGGCGGCTTTCCGCATCTCTTCCGCGAGTCAGAGCAGAAGAGACCTTTTCCAACCCTCTGCCTCAGAGCAGAGAGATTGCAGTCTGTTCTTCAGTGAGCCCTCCAGGCCACACCATCTCCGTTTCTGTCCGCGCTGCTATAAACTGCAGCATCCTGGGTTGTGCGTCCCCCCGCAGCGCTCCCAGTCCTGCCTCCAGGTCGGGGCACGTCTCTGCCCTTTGTGCTTCTAAAACCGCCAGCTGCTCCCAATTCGCGTACGCACGACTCCGCTGCTTGGGGTTTCCACCCCCGGGGGTTGCAATTCACCAGCGCGATCTTGGAGCACGAGGTTTCTGTCTCGGAAGCTGCAGTTCATGTGCGCGCTACCATCACTCCGGTTTCTGTCCAGGGGGGCTGTGGTTCACGTGCACACGACCCCGCTGGTCTGGTTTTCCACCCCAGGGGCTGCCCTAAAGTTCTTTCCCGACGCTACCGGTCTGTGAGTTTGTGCCCGTCAGCAGTGTGCGAGGCTGTCACTCACCGGCGGTGTAGGATCCCCACGTCCAGGCACCCTCCCGCCACCGTTTATCCTCCGATATCTGCCCTCGGAATCACGGCTCCCCACTTTGTACCTCAAAACCAACCACCTGCGATATTCTGTTTGTAGAGATCCAGATCTTCTTACATCTCAGGCTGGTTTCGTGGGTGCTCAGAGTGGTCTGGTAGATATCCAGCTCAATTCCGGGGACCAGTTGAAATAGGGTCCCCTACTCCTCTGCCATCTTTCCCCCCTCCCCCGAATTTTTTTTTATTTTTAAAATTTTGTGAGCAATTATCATGTTCCAGACACTCTACCCAGCACTTCAGAGAGAAATAAAGCTGAATCGTGGGTCCAACTCTCCCTGTGAGAGAGTATGCTAAAAGCCTTCCTCTCTGGTGGGTCTTGTTTCTCCTTCACCATTATCCCCTCCACTGTTGATGTGTGAAAATTGAAGCTGAGGTCAGGAAGAGAGGAATCTGGAGGAAAGCCGGTAACGTTTTAATGCTCCACAAGGAAGCATAACCCTGGTCAGAGCCATATGTGTTGACCCTGATGGGGAAGTAGGTGAGCTGTGGTCCTCAGAAGGAAAGAGCCAGCTCTAGGAGCCAATCAGCCAGAACAGAGTCCCAGACACTGCTCCCAGCCTGAGGTTCCCACTCACTCACAGGTACCCCTTCTGTGATCTTCTAAGCCAGGGTCACCATCAGTGGCCTGGAACATGCAGCATCCTTGGGTCTGGCAATGTGGCTGAGGACAATGTGAAGCTAGAACCCTAGATAATTCTATCCCAAAGGTCCGGGATGGGTAATGAGTAGTGCAGTTCACTGATGTGGTTGGTACCCTGGGGGTACTAGAACTCTGGGGTCTAGTGAATATTGTCTATGAAAAAAAAAGTATAGATTTGCAAACAGGAAACTTTCAAAGCCTTTTGAAAATCCTTTCTAGATGTTTATTTTGGAAAGTACAAAATCTGTTATTTTTACTTGTGTAATTTGATGCTGTAAAAGGAGAAACGGACATTGAAATCTCTAATTTTTCTGTGAGTCTGGAGGCCCTGTAGGAGCAGGTATTATGTTTTTTCAGTATCAAGGGTAGAAACTAGGGTTACACTTTCATTGGTTGTTACTTTAGAGCAGGATTTTCAAACTTTAGTGTGGATTAGAATCTCCTAGGGGACTTGTTGAAACAGATTCCTGGGTTTTGCTCCTAGAGAAGATGATATGTGGGTCTAGGCTGAAATCTACGATTCTCCATTTTTAACAACCCACAGGTGACACTGATGTTGCTGGTCTTTGGACTACACTCTCAAGTAACATGGTCATAAAGTGCTACTGCAGCCTTCAGTTCTCATTTTCACTTTGTTCTGGGAGATTCTAGTCTCAGTTACACCATATTGTCTGGGCAGAGAGACCCACAAGGTTGTACTTTGTACCCACCACCCAAACCCTCCAGAACTCAGTCATACTTTCTGGCAGTTCTTAGATATATGTTATTCTTAGAGCCCTAAGCCATTATGACCTGAGATGCAGGTGCCCTGGGGACCTCTGAACAGACTCACTCTACAACATAGAGAGTAAGAGAGAAAGGAGGTATGTCTGGAATACCAAATCACGAAAGTGGTTAGGTGTGTGGGGGCACAAAGGTATCAAATTATAGGCCTACTTGGTCTCACCCAACATAATTTCTTTCTGGTTTATATGGTTCGTCATGCATGCTCTTGGAAGGGAGATAAGACATGATTAAATTAAAACAGTGTATGATGTGGAAATCTTTCAGATCAGGCTTGAAATTCAGTCATATCCTGATTCACAACCCCGTTCTGGGCCTGGCTCTGGCAGATTGCTAAACCTATTGAAGCATTTGTGGAAAAAGGGTGGGGAAAGGTAAAGGAGGATGGGTATGGAGGTCAGATGAGCTTTGAGAGAATACTTTAGGTTCTCTGAACCTCTGTTCTCATCTAAAAAATAGCATGTCAATGATATTTACCTAACAGAGTTTTTGTAAGGATTACATGTAAGCATATATAAAAGCTGTCAGCATGAAATCTAGAACACAGTAATACTCATTAATATTAGTGTTCTTTTCTTTTTTCTTCTTAGTGTCTCCTGCCCATTAATCAGGAGAACATGAAGGCTGAAGAAAGAAAAGAAATATTAGGTTCTCAGAAATTGCAAATATTTGGTCTCCTGGCATTTTACTGAATTAGATTTCTTCTTCTTTTTTTTTTTTTAAGTTTAGTGGAACTCCAAGGACTGGCCTAGAGACCTAACAACCATTGGTGACAAAAAAAATCTATAAAATGGCATCATGTTTTAAAAGTAGAAGACACATCTTGGGTATTAAAGATAGCAGGTGGAACATGGATGGTAAATATTCATATAAAGCCTTGACTGTTTGACAATGGACCATAGTAGTTCCTAAAGCTTCATATTAAGGTGCAAATTATATATAAGTGAATGATAAGGGCTATGACATAATGCAGGATATGGAAAGAAAATGGAACAGGGACTGGGTTTTAATTCCATCTCTGCCCCAACCAGCTTTGTGACCTCACAAAAAACACTAAACCTCCTGGTAACATGCACATGTATGTTATACTTACTCTGCACAACACCTTCTCCAAAACCAGCTGGAGTGCCTTTTAACTCATAAATATGCTTTGTTTAACATCATCAAGGCAATACTTTGGATGCTAAATATTCTCATGCAGAGAAGCATTTCGAAGACAAAAATCTGGGAGAACTAAATCTGGGGTGCTGATCTTTATGACTATGGGCAGCAATTCTGAAGACAGAATTTTCCCCCAAATCTCCACTTCTTGCCTGATTCCTAGGGTGCCCGGCTCACAGCAGGACATGAGGAGGAGGGTGGGCCTCTAGATTCTCCCTGAAGGTAGACCCCCAACATATATCAGTGCCATGAGACTGGGGCTATATCTGTCTGGTCACTGTCTTGTTTCAACTGTTGGCACAGTGCCTGCCATGTAGTAAGAATTCAATCAATATTTGTAGACTGTATAAGAAAATGGATGAATAGCAAATCAGATGATCCAGTCTCAAGAGCCTATACAAATCAAACTGTGAAATTTTCTACTCTTCCTGATTCTGTATAGACACAGCCCCAATTTCTGCCAGTGCCTGAAGAATAATTACAATAATAATTCATGTCTCCATGTGGAAATAAGGTATAACATTCATACTTTCCCAAGTTGCATTATCACTCATACTTCATTTTGGAAAGATTGATATGGAAAATTAGCAGCTCTACTACAAGGCTAATGAGAAAAATAGGCAAAGCATCTGAAGCAATGGAAAATACGAGTTTTTTCATCATGATCAGTTAAAGGTATATAGTAGAAGGCTCTGTGTGGAGCCACACTCCGCATCAAGCAGCACCTATCACCACACTTTATTCAAAATGTTTTTTCTCCTTTATTAATTAAATTACTTTGCCTTTAAAAAATAGAATTTGAGTCCAAATCATGTGCGTGATATTATGATAAATGATATAGTGATCGGTAATTTATAAGGCATTTTCTACCTGCAATAACTGCAGTGTGAGTTGAGGACATAGACATGTGCATACAAAGTTATACATGGAGGGTCTGCTGGTGCCCATTCTAAGTATAGGAAGACGGCTAATAACTAAGATGTCTGAAATGTACAAGTAAAGAGCAAAATGCTAGGATGGTGGGTAATGGAAGACTGGGGAGGTGGAAAAGCCTACTGTAACGAAGAGATCAAAGCTGAGGTAGGACATATATAGATATTGTAGGGTCAAGTCAGTCCAAGAATCATGATGTGGGGAGGATCGCAAATCATCTGCAGAGATGTGACATTCACAGTGAATGACAGAAATTGTAGCTGTTAGGTACAATAAATGCATTAGTTTTGGAGTCTAAAGATATACATTGGAAATCCAGCTCTGCCATTTACTAGACAAGTAACCTTGAGCCAAATCTGTGGGCCTCAGTTTTCCAATCTATAAAAATAGGCTTCCAGGTATCTATGTCAGATCTTCAGAGGAACCAACGTGGTAACATACAAAGCAAGAAGCACTTTGTCAGCACACAGGGTATAGAGCAAAACTTATCTTGCCAATGCATGATTGAAGCTTACAAATGGGAAAGCTAAAATGAAGGGAGCAATGGGAAGTCTGCAGGTTTGGCTGAGGTGTTTGGTTGAATCAATTTTGACAGTGTTGCATCGATAAGGTTACCCATATCCCAGGCTTCTATAAGATAATCAAGAAGCCAAATTACCCTAACATCCATTCTTGCCCTGTTTCAATGCATGCATTTAGCTTCCATTTGAATAGTTAACCTGCTCAGTGCAGAGAACTGAATCAGATAATGCAGCCAGTGTTATTTTTATGTTTGGACCGAGTCATTTTGCCTGGCAATACTGAGGAAAATAAGCAAATAACTGCCAAATTTCCACTTAGCTTGGTGGAAACAAGTGAATGAGGGTAAATCTTGTGATTACCCTCAAGTGAATGAGGGTAAATCTTGGAAGAGGGATATTGTTAAAGGATGAGAAAATCTCTAGGAGAAGAGGCAGGGGGTCTCTTGAGTTGTCCTATTCTTGGAGAATTTCCACCACACACAATTGGAAAAATGTGTATATCTGTTTATGCTTCCTATTGAAGTCACTATACTATTATCTGCAGTCTCCCTGGATTCAGTCCCCCTTTGGCCTTCTAAATGACTTTTGCACCTGGCTCATACTTTTTTTTACCAGCGAATAATAATGGTAACAACATCTACTGACCAAGGCATTGTAATTTATAGTTTATAAAGTATTTACTTTATTCATTTGAGTTCCCTAAGAACCATGAAAAAGGTTGGCATTGTTGTTTTCACTTTATAAGTGGGAAAAGAGATTTAGTAGGGAAGGGGGGGAATGGGGGAAGGAAAAGAACATAAATCAAGGCTGGAGAGAGGAGGGCAGACTCTTGGAAATGAAGGAGACCGTGGCAAGTCAGATAGTCTAATACAGGGCTGTCTCAGTGACCGTGAACTAACTGTGTGGTAGGTTCTGAGCTTGGAGTTTGCTCCTTCTATCTTGACAGCCACACTCAAAGCCAGAAAGTTCATACAGGTTTCTCTTGGCTGGAAAATGGCTGAGTCTTGTGTCCTACAACATGTCATCTCCCTGTCCCACTATGCCAGAACCTTACCCTGCTAGTCTAGGCCAGACCTGTCTTCTCCAAAATATGCTCTTGGGTGTAAGAGAAATTCAGAGAAAATCTTGATTATAGAAACACATCTACACAAAGAAGAACAACAACAGCAAGGAGAGGTGAGGGGAGGGGAAAAAAAAAAAAAAGCCAGGTACTGTTCAGATGATAATCCATTTGCTGCTCAAATGCACATCCTAAAACAAATGTGTTGTGACATATACTCTAGTCCTTAACAACTCTCTGTCCATCCACATGGACTCATTTCTTTCTTTTAATATCTTCAAAATGTTTAGAAACTAATTATCCTTCTATAAACACCAAGGACAGATGGATTCCAGGAAAGTGCTGACTGAGCATCATATAAAGCATGTCAATAGTAAGCAAATGCTACCACTCTTTCATTATTTGTAGTAATCTTCACAGCATATATTTATCTTTAAGCTCATGTTTCTTGGTCAGTATTTTTAATGACAATGAGCATCTTGTCCCTCTGAATCCTCACTTCACTTCCATCCTCTTTTGTCCTCTCGTTTATAAGATAAAACTTTGGACAAATAGGAGAACCAGCCTGTAGATCTTTATGGCATAACTAGTTTAGGTATTCACATCTGTCTTTGTCTCTTCAGGCTGCCATAACAAAATACCAGAGACTGAGTGGCTTTGGCTTAAATAACAGAAACTTATTTTCTTACAGTTCTAGAGGCTCAGGGTCTAAGATCAAGGAGCCAGCAGGGCTGGTTTCTGGTGAGACTTCTCTTCCTAGCTTGCTGAGGACCTCCTGCTGTGTCCTCTCATGGCCTTTCCTCTGAGGAGAGAGAGCTCTCTGGTGTCTTTTCCTCTTCCTATAAGGACACCTGTTCTATAGTATTAGGGCCCCACACTTATACCTCATTTAACCTTAATTGCCTCCTGAAAGACCCTATCTCCACATAGTCACATTGAGGGCTAGGGCTTCAACATGTGAATTGGGGGGAGGGGCACAATTCAGTCTATAACAATATTGGAAGACAAAAACATGACCCACGGGCAATCTTTCTTGAATATTCCATCTCAAAGCATCCCGACACAGGTGGCCCTTTACCTTTCTCCCATCCCGCCATCCTTCCCTTTTCATTCTCAGCTTTTCACTGAATTCCATTTCCTCCTCTGAGGTCTCTACCATGCTTTTTATTTATTTATTTATTTATTTTTAAAATTTTATTATGTTATGTTAATCACCATACATTACATCATTAGTTTTTGATGTAGTATTCCATGATTCATTGTTTGCGTATAACACCCAGTGCTCCATTCAGTACATTCCCTCTTTAATTAAAGAGGGCATCTACCATGCTTTTTAAATCTGAAATAGCCCAGAGGTGGTTTTTACCCAGTGGTGACCTAAGAAGCCATCTTAGAGTGAAGGGAGGAAGACTTGGTCACATGAGAAGAAAACATAAGCGCCTCAGAGCTCTCTGGGTTGGGAGCCTTGATATTTATCTTCCTCCTTATCTATTATGAAAAAAATGAGAGAGGCAAGATGAGGTTGTTGGGTATTTAGTGAGATTTGGTAGGAAATGGAAGGAAAGGTTGGATGGTAATAGGGTTATGTGAGGGTGTGAGGAGGGCTTTGTTTTAGCCTGTGGTCCAGAGGCGAGAATCTAGCTGGGCATCAGATTGGACAATAGCACTCTTCCACCAAAAGGGTAGAGAGCGAGATGAGGAGAAACAGCTTCTCTGGGGAAGAGAGGAGGGAAGTCAGAGTGCTGAGTGTAACTAGCAGCTCAGCCAAGAGCAGCAGTGTCCCAATAAATAATGGCAAATATTGGCTGCTGCTGCACTTTGCTTTTATTAACCCTTGTACCATCCCAAGTCCACACTTGATCTTTGAGGACTCACACAGCTTTGGATGTGTGACTCTGGTTTCTAGCTCACACTACCATTCGACAAAGAATATTAGAGAAATTACATGACAGAACATTTTATGTCTCTCTACGGTGAAATGGATTACTGACCCCCAGGTCTTCCTTTTTTCATTTAACTTTGGAGTGATAAACAAAAATGTTGACTTTAAAAAATGAATGAAGAAAATTGGGAGATCAGAAGTCCAGAAAGATCTAATCTTCATTCATGCCTGTGTTCCTGTCCCAATTCTACCACATTACAGTCTTTAGGATGCTTTGGAACCCTTCTTAAAATGTCAACATTTATTATGTAATGCCTTTTCTAAAATGCATGACTCTATTTTAGGCAATAATGAAATCTCTGATCATTTATGTACATAGAGGCCCAGAATCAATCCTTCTGAATGTCCATTCTTGTATAATACTGTGACAATGAATAGAAGAAATGAAGGATTTAGGTTGCAAGCACATGCTCAGTCAGCACAGAAATCTGTTACGTTTTGTTTTTCTACAGAATCCTTTATGTAGCTTTATTCTGTTACTCATTTAAGAGTTTTCTTAAAATGGAGGACAATAAATTTTGGTGAAGAGTCCTGGATTTTCACCTAAGGAAGTGTTGATCACAACTTGTCACTCTAGCAACACTTTTCCATCAACTTCTGGTTATCACTTATGGATACCACTCTTGGTTAGGTCTCCTCCTACCCCTCTGGATGCTTCTTGTCAGTCTTCTTCACTCTATTGCCTCATCGTCCTGACCTGTAAATGCAGCAGTCTCTCCAGCTTCACACCTAGGGCAGCTTTGCTGTTAATACTCCTTATTTGAACTCATCCAGTCCCCTGCTCTTTGATGGTTTCCCAAATGACATCCCCAGTCCCAACATCCCCCACCCCCAACTTAGGCTCATTTCTAACTGCCTGTTCAGTGTCTCTGCTTTGATAGCTAAAAAGGCATCTCAAACCAATCATAGCCAAAGTTAAATATTGGTTTCCGTTCCCGGCAAATCTGTTTCTCCTGAAGTCTTTTTGACATCTGTAAATGGAGGTCCGTTCTTACAGTGGCATAGATCACACTCTCAACTTAGCCTTGACTTTCTCTGACTCCTCACATTTAATCCATCAGAAAGACATGTTGCAGGGCACCCAGGTGGCTCAGTCACTAAGCGTCTGCCTTCGGCTCAGGTCATGATCCCACATGGGGCTCCCTGCCCAGTGGGAAGCCTGCTTCTCCCTCTTCCACCCCTCCTGCTTGTGTTCCCTCTCTCAGTGTCTCTCTCTCTCTGTGTCAAATAAATAAATAAAATATTAAAAAAAAAAAGAAAGACATGTTGCCTTAGCTGCAGGACTTATCTAGGCTCCCAACACTCCTGCCCTTCCCTGCTGTGTCAAGTTTGTACCATCAATAGCAATGGGTCTTCACTCTGCCTCCTTTGCTCAGCTCTATCCCCTTATAGTCTATACACAAAAGCAAGAGTGGTTCTTTTAAGATGTAAGTCATATCATGTCTTACACTGACTCAAACCCTCCACTGACTTCTCAAAACACTTGAAATAAAATCTTATAGACAAAGGGAATTAAGACCACACTTAGCATTATGAACACTCAATAATATATAGAATTATTGAATCATTGTATTGTACACCTGAAACTAATATAAAACTCTTATTATACTTCAACAAAAAAATTAAAAAAAAATCTTATTGTCCTGCAAATTCAGCCACTTGTTTCCTTTCTGAGTTCAACCCTTACCACTTTCTTCAACACCTACTCTAGTCCAGCCTAGCTGTTCCTTTAACATGTTCTTGCCTCAGGACCTTTACACACACTGTTTGCACTCCCTGAAATTTCTTCCTTGAAGAACATGCCTTTTTCCTTTAGGTCACTTAAGCCTCTGCTCAAATATCACCTTATCAGAGACACCTTCCCTGACCAATCTCTCTAAAGTGGAACTTCTGCCCCTTCCCTCTCTATTTCTTCCCTTCTTATTTTACCATATAAGCCTTATTTCCATTGATAGGTGCTTCCTACATACCTGTTTACTGTCTACCTCCCTCATGAGAGTGTCTAGTCCCTGAGAACAGGCACTGTGAGTGTTTATTCACTGATTGGTCTGCAGGGCCTACAGCATTGCTGGTTCATAGTGGTTAATCAATCAATCAATTGCCCCATATTACTTTTTATATGTATCAGCACAGGATTCTCACTTGAAAATAAAGAAAGGTCAATGGGAAAGAGAACCAGAGGGAAATCAGAAACCCAGCCTTGGAAAAAGAGATTTTTTTTTTTTTTTAAGCTTTGCTTCTCAAATGTGGCATTACCTGGGAGATTAGCTTATTAGAAATGTAGATTTGGGGGCTCATCTCAAACCTAAAGAATAGACTCTTTAGTTAAATGAGTTAATTTGAAGCAGAAGTTGATTTTAATTTTTCCAGACCTCACTGGTCTTATTTGATCCATTTCTGTGGGCATCTGGATGGCTGAGCTGTAACCGTGTGGACCTCCTTAGCACCCTGGACCTGGTGTGTACTTCAATGTTGGGTGGGGCCCAGAAATCTGAATTCTAACAAGGTTCCCGAGTAATTTGTATGAGAATGGAATGAGAAGCTTTGCCCTAGAGTCCTGCAAATGCACCTCTATCTTTCCTCAATGAGACACCCTGTCCTATCTGAACAAGAATTGCAGCTTGCCTTATATCTGACACTGAGTGTCCTTCTGTATTGTCTGCTTTCCAGACCTTGTGATTTATAAATGGTTGATAAATGAGAAAAGTGACTTGCATCGGGGAAACTAATAAGACCAGGCACCCTGCTGCCATTCAGTTTTTGACATGGGAATGACCCTGCCCAAGAGAGTCTGCGGAGGCAGAATTGTCACTCACAACATCAGTCCACTGTCAAGAAGCAGGCTGCCAATTTGAGCCAAAACAAGAGTCCATTGAGAATCACCACAGGCAAAACCTTCCCACTGGGTGATCTGAGAAGACAGGTACTTTGTGAAACGAGCTTAATATTCAGGTCGGCAGAAGGGAGGCAGTATAGCAGCATTCATGTTGTACCTTGTTGCTCTCTTGGGTTGTCTTACAAAGAGCACCTCCTCTCCTGGTAGCTGCTGTAATTTGTATATTTTTCTCTTTCATTGTTCAAATTTGGTTTGCCAAATCATTCTGAGCTTCCCTGACAGGCTGGTGGTGCAAGGTCAGAAAATAACATTTCACACTTATCTGAGATGAGGATTTGAGTGCACGTGATTAATTGAGTAAGGGGAGTAAGAAAAGTAGGATGGGATAGGGGAAGAAGCCATGCATAGATGTGGGTTCAGCTCAAGTTTTGACCTAATCCTAATCCCACAGGGAGCTCTGGAGCATGCAAGGCACCAGATGACTACATCCCACCTTGAGTCAAAGAGGTTGGTCATTTGTACCCTCTTGTGAGTCAGCTGCAAGCTGTCTCCAGAAATTGTGTGATAAACTCCCAGAAATTTCCCCATGAGGCAACTCTCCTAGGCCAGGGGCAAGTCTCAGAATAAGGAGGGTAGTAGTGAGCTGTAAGCAACCAATATTCACAGCAGCTGGGGGATGTGTCCACGATAGATATTAACAGCTATCCATCCATACACCCTGTATGAGGAGTAGTTCCTTCATCTAGATTGCAAATCTGCCTAGTGATTCCATGCAAAGAAAAACATTCTTCCAATTTTAGATATTAACATCTTTAATTTGATTACCATTTGCTGTTTTGAATGCAGTGTTAATTATTAACTCATTTAATCCTAATAACAACTGAGTCATGTAAATGCTATTGCTATTCTTCTTCACTGATGAAAAATTGTTGCACTAAAAGCTTGAGAAGTTTGCCCCAAGTACACAACAGAGATTCACTAAAGTTAGGCAGTCTAGCTCCAGACTCCTTATCAGTAGCCACTAGACTGTGAGACACCAGGTGGATGACAACTGCTTTGAGAGGAGGCATGGCACCATAAAGCCTCACTTAGTGCTAACACAATGTAGGTGCCCATTTTATGTTGGCTAAATGAACCAAAATGAACCAAATGAACCAAAAGAAACAATATTGGATAAAAATATGGATCCCTTTGATCTTGTATACATTAGCTTTTGCTGCCCACAAAAGATCCCCAAATTTAATGGCTTAAACCAGGAAACATTAATTTAGCTCTTAGTTCTGTGGGTGAGCAATTTGGGCTGGGAACAGCCTTGCAGTTCTGTTCTTGATGGGCATTCTGTGGTCAACTGCCAGTGATCTAGCAGTTCCATCTCTTGGACTGGTTGTCTAAAACCTGGAGTGATGGGCACAAGTGAACCATGTGTCTCTCAGCATCTAACTGGCTACCTGGGCTTGCTTACCTAGCATCTTGGGAGTGTTTCAACAAGGAGAATAAAAATAAAAGGTAAGGCATCTTGAAGCCTGAGCTAACAATTGGCACACTATCACTTCTTGGGCATTCTTTTGGCCAAAACAAGTCACAAGGCCACCTCAGATTCAAAGGTTGAAATTGACTTCATATTTTGATCAGAGAAGCTTCAGCGTCACATTGCAAAGGGGCAAGGAGATCGAGAAAGGAATTATTTGTAACCCTTTTTGCTTTTACCAGAAATCTCACTGTGTACCTGTTGTTTGTATGTGAATATGCAATAGAAACCCTTCCATCACATCTAGGGCTTTTTTAAAAATAAAGGTGTTGATAATATTAGCTTAGGAAACTTAGAAACCAAATCACTACTGTTAATCAGTTAATAAAAATCAGTTAATAAAAATCAATGTACACATCTGAAACAAGAAGTCTGCCCCTTGATGCTATTTTTTTCTTTTTCTTCTGAAAATATTAGAAAAATATCTCATCAGTGGCTCTATAGTCCTAAAATAAATCTTTATTTTAAGCAAGGTTAAAGTAGATTTAAATGTTATACAAGGAAATTTGAGTCTCCCATCCACTCCATTCTACTACCTCGTCTTACTCCGAAGAGTGACCAATATCAAAAGACATTTGTGTATCCAGACATTACCTCCCTGAATGGGAGTATACTATACATACCGTCCTCCACTTTGCTTTTTCACTTAGCACTGTGTCTTGAAGACATTTCTCTATAGCACAAATAGTTTTAACTCATTTTTAAAAAATAGTATAGTAGTCCCTCTGAAGTCCAGGAATATGCCATAGATAAATTACTTATTCCCTTGTAGATAGTTTTTTTTCCTACTTCCAGATTTTCTGGTCTTACAATGATGGGGAGTGAATTCTTTTGCATATTCCTTTGGATTCATTTATGAGATAATATTTAGGAAAAATTCAAGAAGTGGAATTTATAGGTTAAACATGGTCTTTTAAAATTCAAAAGATATTGACTAAATTAACTACAGTGAGGGTATGCCAAGTTTACCAATTTTAGACACCTATAAAATAGTGCACGCATGTAGGGTTTTTTTTTTTACATGCTCATAGACCATACGGACAGTCCCTAACTTACAATATTTCAATTTATGATTTTTCAACTTTACAATGGTGCAAAAGCAGTATGTGTTCAGTAGTAACTGTACTTCTAATTTTAAATTTTGATCTTTTCCTGGGCTAGTGATATGTGGTAAGATACACTCTTGTAATGCTGGACAGCAACAGCCTCAGCTCGCAGTCAGCCACGTGATCATGAGGGTAAACAACTGATACACTTACAACCATTCTGTTTTTGACTTTCAGTACAACAGTCAATAACTCACATGAGATACTCAACACGTCATTTTTTTTTTTTTTTGAGTTAGAGAGAGTGTGTGCAAGTGGTGGGGGAGGGACAGAGGGAAAGGGAAAGAGAATCTTAAGCAGGCTTCCCACCCAGTATGGAGCCAATGTGGGGTTCGATTTCACCACCCTGAGATCAAGACCTGAGCTGAAATCTAGAGTCAGATGCTTAATCGACTGAGCCACCCAGGCGCCTCTCAACACTTTATTGTTAAATAGGCTTTGTCTTAGATGACTTTGCCCAACTGTAGGCTAATGTAAGTGTTCTGAGCACATTTAAGGTAGGCTAGGTTAAGCTATGATGTTTGATAGGTTAGGTGTATTAAATGCATTTTCCACTTAAGATACTTTCACCTTATGATGGATTTATCTGGATATAATCCCATCATAAGTTGAAGAAAATCTGTATATATTAGCAAATATTAACATTTTTGTCACTGTTCAACTATTCTAATTTTAGAGGTCTGGTCACATGATTGCTTAATTTGCATTTCTTTAAAAATAAGTGAGGTTGTGTATCTTTCCAGAATTTATAGACAGTTTATATTTAATTTTGTGAACTGCTTGTTCATATTCTTAACTCATTTTATTTATTTTTTAAAGATTTTATTTATTTATTTGACAGAGAGACACAGTGAGAGAGGGAACACAAGCAGGGGGAGTGGGAGAGGGAGAAGCAGGCTTCCTGTGGAGCAGGGAGCCCAATGTGGGGCTCGTGGGATCATGACCTGAGCCAAAGGCAGACGCTTAACGACTGAGCCACCCAGGCGCCCCTCTTAAATCATTTTAATATTATGTTATTGATCTTTCAAGAAAAAGCTTGTATAAAACTTTTTAAATTTTTTATTTTGGTAAGAGCACTTAATATAAGATCTACCCTTTTAACAAAGTTTTAAGTGTACATTATTGTTGACTATAGGTGCAATGTTATATAGCAGGTCTCCAGGGTTTATTCATGTTGCTTAACTGAAATTCATATCCATTTATTAGTAACTCTCTTTTTCCCCTTCCCCTTGGTCCCTGGATTCTATGAATCCCCTCTGATTCTGTAAATTTGACTGTGTTAGAGACAGTAAGTAGAATTTGAACATTTGTCTTTCTGTGACTGGCTTATTTCCCTTAGCATAGTGTCCTCAAGGTTCATCAGATTGTCACATATTGCAGAACTTCCTTCTTTTTAAAGGCTAAATAGTATTTTATATATATATGTAAATTAGGCCATATTTATATAGCCTATATATAAGTATATATGCCACATTTTCTTTATCTGTTAATGAACATTCAGTTTGTTTCCACATCTCAGCTATTGTGAATAGTGCTGCAATGAACATAAGAATGCTAATATCTCCTCAAGATCCTGATTTTAATTCTTTTGATAAATACCCAGAAGTGGGATTTCTGGATCATATGGTAGTTCTCCTTTTAATTTTTTTGTGGAACCACCATACTGTTTTCCATCGCAGCTGTGCCATTGTACATTCTCACCAACAGTGTCCAAGAGCAACAATTTCTCCACATCCTTGACAACACTTGTCTTCTATTTTTTTATTTTATTTTATTTTATTTTATTATTTTTTTTTAAAGATTTTATTTATTTGAGACAGAGAGAATGAGAGAGAGAGAGCACATGAGAGGGGGGAGGGTCAGAGGCAGAAGCAGGCTCCCTGCCGAGCAGGGAGCCCGATGCGGGACTCGATCCAGAGACTCCAGGATCATGACCCGAGCTGAAGGCAGTCGCTTAACCAACTGAACCACCCAGGCGCCCCTATTTTTTTTATTTTAAATAACCATCGTGGCAGGTATGAGGCCAAAAACACAACATATAAAACTTTTTATCATAAATAAAATGAACCTTTTTGTCTATGACAAATATTACTACTGTTTTTAAAAATGCACTTCATTGAGAGGTATGACATACATGGAAAATGAACTGATCTTAAGTATACAATTCAATCAATTTTGAACAAATACATGCACCTATGAGACCATCAAACAAATCAAGATATATAATATTTCTAGCAGTTCAGAAATTCCTTTATGCTGCTTTCTAGTCAGTCGTCTTACACTTCCACAGAGGCAACCATTAATCTGACTTCTAAGAAGATAAATTAGTTTTTCCTCTTCTTGAATGATATACAATATACACTCTTTTCTATGTGGCTTCTCTGCTTAACGTGTTTTTCTTTTTTTTTAACAATGACATTTCATTTATCAGTAGTTTGTTGCTTCTTATCTTGGAGTAGTATTTCATTGTATTTTCCTACTGAAATTTGTTTATCTGTTCACCTGTTGATGGACACATGGGATATTTTGAATTTTGTTCTATTGTGAGGTAGGCTGCTATGAACATTCTTGTACAAGTCATTTTTGTGCACGCTTTTATTTATCCTTGATATCTACTTAAGAGTAGAATATCTAAGTCATAGGGTAAATATATTTTTAACTTTATTAAGAAATACTAATTTCCAAAGTGATTGTGCCATTTCCTATTTCCATTAGCAATGCATGAGATTTCCAGATGCCCCACATGTCAACACTTAATATTTTCAAACTTTATAGCTTTAGATATTTTTACATGTGTGTAAGTAATGTATCTCCTTGTGACTTTGTTTTGTATTTAGTTGACAGTTAATGAAGGTGATCATTTTTTTTTCATGTGTTTGTTGGTCTATCATTTATCTTTTGTGAAATGTTTTGTGAAACTCATTGTCTATTTTAAAGGGAGTCACTTTATTTTAGTATTGATTTGTAGAAATTATTTATTCAGGATATGAAATTTCTGTTATATATGTGTTGCACATATTTTCTCCCAGTCTATGGCTTATCTTTTTATTTTCATAATGATGTTGTTTTTGATTAGCAGAAGATTTTAGTTTTTATAATATCTTACTTGTGAATTTGTTTCTCTTGTGGTTAGTATTTTTATGTCCTTTCTAAAAAATCTGTTTCCTCTTCTTCTATGATTTATTTCAAGTTAATTTTTGAGTATGGTGTGGGTCACAGATACTTTTTTCTATATAGACATTCAGTTCCAGCACCATTTGTTGAAAGGCTTTCCCATTAAGTTGACTAGCTTTCCATTTTATTCCATATTATACTGGTTTATCCTTACAAAAAAGTCACACTGCATAAATTACTGTCACCTCTTAGTAAATCTTGAAATCATGTAGTTTAATTCCTTTTTAAAAAAATTTATTTGAGAGGGGCGCCTGGGTGGCTCAGTCGTTAAGTGTCTGCCTTCGGCTCAGGTCATGATCCCAGGGTCCTGAGATCGAGACCCGCATTGGTCTCCCTCCTCTGCCAGAAACCTGCTTCTCCCTCTCCAACTCCCCCTGCTTGTGTTCCCTCTCTCACTGTGTCTCTCTGTCAAATAAATAAATAAAATCTTTAAAACAAAATTTATTTGAGAGAGAGAGTGCATTGGGGGAGAAGGAGGGGGAGGGGCAGAGAGAATCTCAAGCAGACTCCTTGCTGAGCATAGAGCCCTATTTGGGGCTCTATCTCAGGATCCTGAGATCGTGACCTGAGCTGCAATCAAGAGTCAGACACTTAACCGACTGGGCCACCCAGGCACCCCTAATTCCTTTGATTTTATCCTTCTTCCAAATTGTTTTGCTATTCTAGATATTTTACAGCTTATCAATTTCTACATGAACAATTTCTAAAATTTTAATTGTGATTGCATTGAATCTATAAGTCAATTTGGGGAGAATGGATAGCTCAAAAATTTTGAATCTTTTTTTAAATTTTATTTTATTATGTTATGTTAATCACCATATAATACATCATTAGTTTTTAATTTTGAGTCTTTTAAGCCATGAACATAGTATTTCTCTCCACTATTTAGGTCTTTAATTTCTCACAGCCATATTTTGGTGACGTTTTACATGTCATTAACTTAAATTTATTCCTAGAATTTGATTTTTGATGCTACATAAGTGGAATTGTTTTAGATTATATTATCAGTTGAAGAAGTTCTATTCCTAATTTGCTAAGAGATTTAATTATACATGGGTGTCAAATTTTATCAAATGATGTTCTTTATATCTTTAGATGGTCATATTTTTATTAAATTAATATAGTCCATTATATTCATTACTTTTCAAATTCTAATTCAACTTTGTCTTCCTTAGATAATCTCCACTTGGTCACAGTTTATATATTTTGAAATCAATTTACTAAACTTTGTAAAGAATATTTTTGTTTGGGTTGGGCACCTGGGTGGCTCAGTTGGTTAAGCGGCTGCCTTCAGCTCAGGTCGTGATCCCAGGGTCCTGGGATTGAGCCCCACATCAGGCTCCTTGCTCAGCGGAGAGCCTGCTTCTCTCTCTCCCTCTGCCCACCACTCTGCCTACTTGTGCTCTCTATCTCTCTGTCAAATAAATAAACAAAGTCTTTAAAAAAAAAAAGAATATTTTGTTTTGGTTAATGATGGATATTAGTTGTAATTTTTTTCATGTTTTCATATCAAGGTTATGCTGGCTTCATAAAATTAGAATATTACCAATTATATATATAATTAATTAATTATATAATATTAATATTATATGTATATATCAATTACATGTTGTATATCAATTACATATAATATACATAACACATAATATAGTCACACAGCATATAATAGTAATATATAACATTATTAATATATGATATATTAATTATATATATATATTTGAAAAGACAAATTGGAACAGGAAAAATTTAATCCTGTAAGATTACATGTAAGATGGTATTGACTATAAATTAATACTTTAACTACTTCACTACCCTTTGTCTATGTTAGTATTTATGTTTACATTTAAACATATAGTAAGTTAATATATAAGGCATAAAGTTTTACATAATGGTTAAACAATTTTATATTTGCAATTTGAATTCCCCCACAGAAAAGTATAAATTAGACATGGTAAAACAGTTATTTATTATCACCTCTTAACATTATTACAGTTGAATGCCTTTAAATATTATGAAGCAAACTTTCTTAGTACTGCAACGTCTTGAGCAAGATGGGAGGCAATCATAAATGCTCCCTGGCAGTTGCCATCATAGTGTTCTCTGGAGCCAAATACAGAAGTCCTGCATTCTAGGCATCATCTGTCTAAAAGGCTTGTCCAAATATCCATTGGCTATTGTGATGTGATTCAGGACCACAGAGAGTTCAAAAAAGAGACAAAGAATCTCCTTTGGAGTTGAAGTTCAAACACAGATTTTAAGGGTAGATAAGGAAATCACATGAGCACAGAAGGCAATTGAAGACTAGCCTCAGATTCTTCCCATCACAGCATTCAGTATTGAAATACAGGGAACAAAGTTCTAAGGGATAACAATACAGCCTCAAGAATTTGTACCCAGCTGTATTTTTCTCAACTATAATGGCAATACAGACACGTTTGAGCATGCAATATTGGAGATCAGAATAATAAGCCCAGCTTATGAAAAAATATCAGGTCTATCTAGAATAAATCCAAGTTTAAAATCAGGAATGAGGAGAGAAAAAAAAGAAATCATGGTAAAAGGAAGAGGGATAAGCATTGAATCCCCTAAGCTTTAAAATTAAGATCAAATAATAACCATTATATTGGTCATAAAACTTTTGACAAAGTAAACATATAAATGCTAAATATATATTTATAATATGTAAATACCAAAGATTAGGAGGGTAGTATGAAGAGGGTATACTAGTTTCCTTATTTTTCAGAACAGGAAGTCAATAGAGCTTGTCTAAGTTTGAAACATAAGGTTAAAAAAATACTCTAACATCATAAAGTATCTCTAATCTAATATATTGATTTCAGATTGTTCTTTTGGCAATTAAAGTCAGGTGGTGAAGCAACATTTATCTGAAGCTCAATATTCCTTAATTTCAATGCAGGTTTTGCCACCTATCTTTGGTTAAATGTAATTAAATTTTAATTAAAAGTCTAAATAAGTGTAGCATTGTAGTGTGATATCCATCTTTCTAAAATAATTTACATTTATTTGTTTATCATTTATTATTTAGATGGATGTATTTATATAGACATCCCTAAAATATTAGTCCTTAAGTGTTGACAATGATTATTTTTGAGTGGTAAGATATGGAGTAATCTTGAAAATATTTTCTTGTATATTTTTGAATTGTCTGATTTTTTTTATATATTTGCATTACTTATATATAAAATCATCCTTCTAAAAATTAATTATGAAAATTAAAGTAAATGATATTTAACTTAAAAATACAAACTGGAACCACAATGGTCAAAGACTTTAAAAATATATATATGTACAAAATAATACTCATAGAAAAAGGACAAAGAACAGCAACAAAAGGTGAAATGTCGTTGACCAATACATGAAGAATAAATAGTGCAGATTCTCTAGTAACCAAAGAAATTCAAATTCAAATCAACTTTTTTTTCTCTTTTTAATCTGCTTCTAAAGGAGTGTTGAGCTGGTCTTCTCACAATCTGGTGTTAGAAGTATAAATTGATATAACTTATCTAAAATGCAATTTGGCAACATTTGTCTGAGTTTTAAAAATACTCATAATCTTCCACAACTTCAGGAACTTCAGCCTGTAAAAATACTCAAAATGTAAACAAGCACTTATGAAAATAGATGATAGATATGTATTTCACTGTTATTGCTAGAAAAGAAAAAAATAATCTAAAAGTTCAACAATAGAAGAAATATTAGAGTTTATGAGAAATAATAGTTTCCATTTATTGAGCTTTCATAACATGCCCAATTTTGTCAAGGGCTTTCCATATGTGATCTCATTTTATCTTTATAATGACACAGGGAATAAGGGCTATTGACATTTTGCACTTGAGAAATTGCCCATCTGAGAGATTAGGAAACATAGTGGAGATTATCAAAATCATACGTGGTAAGGTTTGGATGCAGTGTCTAAAAATGAATGTTCTTCAATTTTATGTACTTACTTCCTTTATATTAATATTGTGCATCCATTTTAAATGAGGGTTTCATTTTGTTGAGTCATCATTGAATTGACCTATCAACAATGCTGGTCAAGTGTAAATGTCATTTTACTAACGTTAGGTTATAGAGATTTAAAGACTTGAAAAAATAAATGCCAAATTTTGGTTCTCAGTTCCTCATGTTGGGAGCTTGGAAGTTGCCACTCTATCCTAAGAGTGAGTAAAAAGTTGAACAGACTGAGTAATCAACAACTCTTCTTGGATCCATAAGAGGATCTAAGAGGGGAGGACACAGGGCAAACTGCCCCCCGAAGATTAGAGAGACAGACAGGTTGCTACAAGGAGTCACAATTTATCAGAGTGAAGACTCAAGAGTAGGAACCTCCATGGGAACCAGTGCCTGGGTAAGAAAACCTGAACAGTAATTGAGTAATTGCTGGAGGCTCAGTGTAGACAACTCTGAGAGTTAAACATTCCAGAGAGACCCAGTCTTGGTGTGGGGGAACCACCACAGTTCTGTGAGATTTACCTCTGGGAGATTGATCAGGTTCTTAAAATAAATATTGGAGAAAAATGTCCTCATACTTTTGGCAGAGGGAGAGGAAAAGGAGTCATTGTATAACTAGAACACTCTGAAATTCTTAACAAGGCCTGCTCTCCTGAGAAACTAATTAAACACAGCCTAATCAGCTGGGATTTTATCAGAGCCTAACTGAATGGGGGGCAAGGAAATAATCCAACTCCAGTCCACTTGAGCCATCCTGTCCCACCTAAGGGAGGGGGGGAGAAAAATATCTGAGAAACACTTGCAATGTTCACAGTCCAGGGGCACAGTCTTACTAAAAGACTGAGACTTAGTCACAGGACTGCAGAATGGTTCACCTCCCCGCACAGCTCACCACCACATCACTAAAGGCCTGTTTACAGCAGTTTCCTTTACCAGGTACAACATGTCCAGCTGTCAGGAAAAAGTTATAAAACATTCCAAAAAGCAAAAGCAGAAAAACAATTTGAAGAGACTGAGCAAGCATGAAAACCAGACATGGCAGGGATATTGTAATGATCACATCAGGAATTAAAAACAACTATGATTAATATGCTAAAGACTCTCATGTATAAAGTAGACAGCACACAAGAACAGATGGGCAGTGTAAGCAGAGAGATGAAAATCCTAAAAAAAGAACCAAAAACACTATAACAAAAATGAAGAATGTCTTTGATGGGCTCATTAGTAGACTGGACATGGCTGAGGAGAGAACCTCTGAGCTTGAGGATATCTCAATAGAATCCTTTAAAACTGAAAAGCAGGGAACAGAGACTGAGAAATATAGAACAGAATATGTAAGGACTGTAGGACAGTTATAAAAGGTGTAACATCTGCATAATGGGAACACCAGAAGCAGAAGAGAGAAAGGAGCAGAAGAAATATTTGAAACAATAATGACTGAAATTTGGGCGCCTGGGTGGCTCAGTTGGTTGGGCGACTGCCTTCGGCTCGGGTCATGATCCTGGGGTCCCGGGATCGAGTCCCACATCGGGCTCCCTGCTCGGCAGGGAGTCTGTTTCTCCTTCTGACCCTCCTCCCTCTCATGCTCTCTGTCTCTCATTCTCTCTTGCAAATAAATAAAATCTTAAAAAAAAAAAATAATAATGACTGAAATTTTCCCCAAATTAAAAATTTAGGTGTGTAGATGTTTCTCACAATGTTATTTGTTTTTTCAAAAATATTATTTTTTATTATTAGGACTTTTTATTTATTTATTTTTAAAGATTTTATTTATTTATTTGACAGAGAGAGACACAGCGAGAGAGGGAATACAAGCAGTGGGAGTGGGAGAGGGAGAAGCAGGCTTCCCGCCAAGCAGGGAGCCTGATGTGGGACTCGATCCCAGGACCTGGAATCATGATCTGAGCCGAAGGCAGACGCTTAATGACTGAGCCACCCAGGCGCCCCATATTATTAGGATTTTTTAAAAGATTTATTTATTTATTTTAGAGAGAGAGGAGAGAGTGTGTGAGCCAGGGGAGGGGCAGAGGGAGAGGGAGAGAAGCAGACTTCCTGTTGAGCATGGAGCCCAAAGTGGGCTCGATCTCATGACCCTGAGATCATGACCTGAGCTGAAATCAAGAGTCGGATGATTAACCCATTGAGTCACCCAGGCACCCCTTATTACTAAGTTTTTAATTTTAATTCCAGTACAGTTAACATACAGTGTTTTATTAGTTTCAGGTGTACAATATAGTGATTCAACAATTCTATATATTACTTCAGTGCTCATCATAATTGTACTCTTAATTCCCTTCACCTTTTTCACCCATCCCCTACCGACCTCCCCTCTAGTGACCATCAGATTATTTTCTATAATTAAGATATAATTTGTTCCTTGGTTTGTCTCTTTCTCTTTTTTTTCTTTGCTTGTTTGTTTCTTAAATTCCACATATGAATGAATCATATAGTATTTGTCTTTCTCTGATTTATTTTGCTTAGCATTATACTCTCTAGCTTCAACCATGTTGTTGCAAATGGCAAAATGTCATTCTTTTTTATAGCTGAGTAATATTCCATTACGTATATATTCCACATTTTCTTTATCCATTCATCTATTGATGGGTATTTTGGCTGCTTCCAAAATTTGGCTGTTGTAAGTAATGCTGCAGTAAACATAGGGGCGCAGGTATCACTTTGAACTAGTGTTTTTGCATTTTGGGGGTAAATACCTAGTCATGCAATTACTGAATCATAGGGTAGTTCTATTTTTAGCTTTTTGAGGAAACTCCATACTGTTTTCCAGAGTGCCTGCACCAATTTGCCTTCCCACCAACAGTGCATGAGGGTTCCTTTTTCTCCACATCCTCACCTACCCTGTTGTTTCTTGTGTTTTTGATTTTAGCCATTCTGACAAGTGTGAGGTAATCCCTCATTGTAGTTTTGATTTGTATTTCCCTGATGATGAATGATGTTGAACATCTTTTCATGTGTCTGTTGGCCACCTGTATGTCTTCTTTGGAGAAATATCTGTTCATGTCTTCTGCCCATTTTTAAATTGGATTATTTCTTTTTTGGGTGTTGAGTTGTATCAGTTCTTTATATATTTTGGATACTAACCCTTTATCAGAATTGTCATTTGCAAATATCTTTTCCCATTCAGTTGGTTGCCTTTTAGTTTTGTTCATTGTTTTCTTTGCTGTGCAGAAGGCTTTTATTCTGATGCAGTCCCAATAGTTTATTTTTGCTTTTATTCCCCTTGTCAGGGGAGACATATAGAAAAATGTTGCTAGGTCCAATGTCAGAGAAGTTACTGCCTGTGTTCTCGTCAAGGATTTTTATGGTTTCAGGTCTCACATTTAGATCTCTAACCCATTTCAAGTTTATCTTTGTGTATGATGTAAGAAAGTGGTCCAGTTTCATTCCTTTGCATGTAGCTGTCCAGTTTTCCCAACACCATCTGCTTAGGAGACTGTCCTTTTTCCATTGCATATTCTTTCCTCCTTTGTTGAAGATTAATTGACCATATAATTGTGGGTTTATTTCTGGAATTTCTATTCTGTTCCACTGATCTATGTGTCTGTTCTTGTGCCAGTATCATACTGTTTTGATTACTACAGCTTTGTAATATAACTTGAAGTCTGGAATTGTGAGTCCTCCAGTTTTGTTTTTCTTTTTCAAGATAGCTTTAGCTATCCAGGGTCTTTTGTGGTTCATACAAATTTTAGGATTGTTTGTTCTAGTTCTGTGAAAAATACAGTTAGTATTTTGATAGGAATTGAATTAAATCTGTAGATTGCTTTGGGTAGTATAGACATTTTAACAATATTTGTTCTTTCAATCCATGAGCATGGAATGTCTTTCCATCTTTGTGTCCTCTTCATTTCTTTCATTAATGTTTTATAGTTTTCAGAGTACAGGTCTTTCACCTCTTTGGTTAAGTTTATTCCTAGGTATTTAAAAAACATTATTCTAGATTTTCATAATAAGAAAATAGATTAGCATATATTTTTATATGAAGCTACACTCATTAAGAGTTTTCAAAGAATATATAATGATTTAGGAAAACACATAAAATATTAAATTAAGTGGGAAAAGAACATAAAACATTTTATGTTACATCTCAGTTCTATCTATCAATACAGGGAAATATCAGATAAAAGGCAGAAATAAATAAAACATCTTAATATGATTTCTGATTTCTATATAATTTTACTTTTCTTCATATCTCCCTTTTTAAAATTTTGTAATACATACACACGCTATTTTCTTCATTGAAAAAATAAGACACTTTTTAAAAAGAGTATATTGTGTGGGGCTCCTGGGTGGCTCAGTTGTTAAGCGTCTGCCTTCGGCTTAGGTCATGATCCAGGTGTCCTGGGATCGAGCCCTGCATCCGGCTCCCTGCTTGGCGGGAAGCCCGCTTCTCCTTCTCCCACTCCCCCTTCTTGTGTTCCCTCTCTCGCTATGTCTCTCTCTGTCAAATAAATAAATAAAATCTTTTAAAAAAAATAAAAAGAGTATATTGTGTGAGAGTATTTTGAAACAGATGCACAAGAGCCAAAAACTATCATCTTTCAATAAATGTGCCTTTGCAGTGAGGTAGGAAAATGGCTATCTGTTCTATAGTGGTTCTGTGTCTATTCATAATCCATATGAAAAACAATTAGTGTGATTCTTAACTCACTCCGTATACACACACACACACACACACAAAATCAATTCTAGGTGAGACAGGTAAAAAGTAAAATAAAAAACAATTTTGCCCAATAGAAATATAAAGGACGCCAATTTTTACTGAGGTGTAATCCATATACCATACAATCTACTACTTAAATTACATTATTCAGTGCTTTTTAATTTTATTCACACAGTTGTCCAACAGTCACCACAATTAACCATTTTGGAAAATTAATTGGCAGTATCAATTAACATTAAACATTTGTTTTTCTCTGTACCACTCCTAAGTATATACCTAATAGAAATAAGTACATATGTCCACCAAGATATATGTAAAAGAATGCTCATTTCAATATAATTTATTGTTGCCAACAATTAAAAAGAACCTAATACTCATCAATACCATGGATAAATCTTATATAATGATATATTCACCAATGGAATATTAAATAGCAATGGAAAAGAACAGACAGCACATCTAGGCAGAAGTATGTATTGCACTCACAGACATAACATTCAGGAAAATAAGCCATCTGTGGAAGTGTATCGATGGTATTAGCCCATTTATATGAATCAGGAAGGGAAGCAAATGAATCTGTGGTAATAGCTGCCAGACCAATGGGTATTTTGTGGAGGGTATTGAGTGGGAGAGGACAAGAGAGAGCATTTCAGGCTGCTGAGAATTTTCTATGTCTTTAACTGTGTGATGATTGCCCAAGAGTAGGCATATGGAACATTTCATCAGGTGGTGCACCTAAGGTTTGTGCATTTTACTGCATGCACGTTACACCTCAATACCATTTTTAAAAATTTAAAAAGTGTAATATGAGGCAATGAAAGATTCCCCTAGGTCAAACAACCCAGGAGTGATGGGAATAAAAATTTAATGATGTAGAAGATCAGTCTTTTCAAGGAAATAAAGAATGCTAGGACTAGAGCATGATATAAACTTTTCTAAGCAGTTTTATCCATCATTTTTTAGTTGATTTGGTTTGGATTTAAATTATTTTTATATTATGGCAGTTTTGATAGCTAAATTGCTTTCATGATTTGAAATCTCCAGATATATTTAAGGGCAGGAAGAAAATAATCGCTGTAATGAGTAAAAAAGAACTCTTTCTGCCTCAAGCTTACAAAGATAAGAGGACATTTAATGGAGCTTTTCATTTAACTTTAAAAGCACTCTGCATGGGGGAACCCTCTTTCCATGTAATTTAATGATCCAGGAAGAATTTTCATGAATGGCAAACTAGTATGCTGAAGGAAGGGTAGAAAGGAAGCAGAAGGAGTAAGTGAGTTGGCTTACACCATAAAAGAGGCAGTAGTGTTTATCCTATCAGAACTGGGCTAGAAAAAGACAAAAGGTAAGGAAAGGAAGGTAAGGAAATACACATTAGGTATGACACAAAAAGATTAGCTAGTACTGCATTGTGGACAGTAGCTCTTTGAAGGATCCACTGGCTCTTATACATGACCAGACAGGGAAAGAATAAAAATGAAGTAAGTCAGATTATTTACAAAACCCCAGGAAGATATCTGGCCAGTTTCCTCTGTTCCATGAAGCCAGTCCCATTCACATCATTTTGGTATATATATGACATATATATCATTATTATCAAATCACCTGATCAGTATTTTTCTTTACATTAACTATTTTTTAATTTTTAAAAAATTTTATTTATTATTTTGACAGAGAGAGACAGTGAGAGAGGGAACACAAGCAGCAGGCAGAGGGAGAGAGAGAAGCAGGCTCCCCACTGAGCAGGGAGCCCGATGTGGGGCTCGATCCCAGAGTCCTGGGATCATGCCCTGAGCTGAAGGCAGACGCTTAATGACTGAGCCACCTGGATGCCCCACATTAATTATTTTTTATAAATCAATTATACTTTTATTAAGCAATACTGTATGAAACTATATTTTGGGGTTGCTACATTCTTAATACCTAGTCAAATACATATATAATTATTAATATTTAAAAACAATATATAGGTATAATCTGAAATCCTCTCTCATGTCACCAGTGGTATAAGTACCATCATTTGAGGAACATTGGCTTAAGGGACGCCAAATGGCACACTTAATCTCAAAGTGTGACCTTTATTATAGGAAACCTATTATGGTATCTGAAGTTACCATTAAGAAAGCAAAATCTTTGCATTAAGACAGTACCTTTTAAAGGTCCTAGATTGGAAAATATGTGTCAACAGAGAGGGAAAAGTCATTATCAGACATAATTACAGTTAATCTTACCCCTCGTATAAATGGACTACTAGAAACTCACATTTTGATATTTGAGGCAGGGAGATCATAGACCCTGGTATAAGGTTGGACAGAGTTAGAGAAGATAGTGAAAATATCAGGAGATATATATATATATATATATATATATATAGCCAAGGAGAAGCAATCATGATGTCAAGGGAAGTTTCAAAATCCAGCCTGGCTATATTCCAAACATCAGTGAATAAGACACATTGGTATTAGTGAAAATGTGGAATGGAATGGAACAGAATATAAATCACATCTATATGGTCAATTGATTTATGACAAAATAACCAACACAATTAAATGGGCAAAGGAAAGTCATTTCAACAAATGATGCTGAATTAACTAGATATTCGTAGGAAAAAATGAAACTTGGCCATTGTTGATGCTATATACAAAAAGTAACTCAAAATAGATCATTGTCATAGGGTAAACTTAAATTATAAAACTTTGAGAATAAAACAGGAAATGATCTTTGTGATTTTTGGCTGAGCAAAGATTGCTTACAACATAAGAAGCATGAACCATTAGAGAAAAACTGGATAAATTGGACTGCATCATTTTTTTTTTCTAAAAAGCTCTTTAAAAGGTGTTTAAGAAAAACTAGGCAAGCCACAGAGTGAAGAAATACTTCCAACACATATTATCAGACAAAGGACTTGTATCCGGAATACATAAAAACCCCTTGCAACTCAATAAGAAGACGCACAACCTAATAAAATATGGGCAAAAATTTAAATAGAGATTTCACTAAAGAAGATATGCAAATGACCAACAAGCACATGAAAAGATACTCAATATCATTAGTCATTAGGGAAATGCAAACTAAAACCACAAAGAGATACCAGTACATACTGCTGGGCAAGGGGGAACCAGAGTGTCCTGATTTAACTTTTGGAGGGTTTCTTCTTGTATTTTAACAGCAAGTCTTTTCAATTTTCAAGGGCAAATGTCAGCAGGAATCATTAAGAAGCCAACCCAAAGTGGGGAGAGGATACATGATTTCATAAGGCCATTTAAAAAAAATGATAATTCTAAAGATGCTGTTTTTCATCTTTTCAATAATGAACTTGGGAGGCATGGGATGCTCAGTTTTGTGTGCCATTTCAGGCTGGGATAATGGGCTCCCCAGGGTCCTACCTCAGTGATGCTGCCTTGCTCTGTCAGGCAGGGAAACAAAGACACCAACTCACATCCCTGGCTTTGTCATATCCATGCCTGAAGATGATTTTATGTATGTGGTTCTGGAAATATAGGGATTTAAGTTCCACTACTCCAATAATTGTCTCAGAGAATTGGGATTTTGTGAGGTTGAGAGGAGAGAGAAGATGAAGGCTATTACTGAATAAATGTCCTGCTTCTACTGTTAGGATAGATACATCATTGTCCCAGCTGTCACCAGTCACCACTAAATGAGCATGCATTTGTCACGCTTCATTTAGCAGGCTTTTGGGACTGGCTGAGCTTGAGCCTGGCCAAGATTATAGACTATTTAAAGTCTCTAAACCAGAGTTCATAATAAATCCCCCCACAAAGCCAGAGCCAGTGATGAAGGGAGCCAGGTTATTGCAAGGCTTTGTGAAAAGGATAAAGGTAGGATCGATACTGCAGAAAAGGACTAGAGAAAGGAAAGAAGTAAGGCAGACCTCTTGGAGGTCTTTAATCTGCATGGATTTTTCTATGCCCCACTAGCTACAGGCAAATCATTATCATCAATTCCATAATCATCATAAACAACAACCAATAAAGTTAATGGAAACTGTAAGTCTCCAAAGAACTGGGAGGTGTTTTTGCAAGGGGAGCTGGGGCAGGAAGCAAAAAAGTCACTGTTCAGCCTTGGCATTGTTACAACTCCACTGGTATATAAGCATATGTATGCAGTTGATGGAAAGAAGCTGTGGCATGGGAAAGGTTTGGTCCTTTCCTTGCAATCACTTAGAATGTGTAGGGACCTATTGTAAAAGCTAGGAAAATATGTGAACCAAGCAGCTGATCTCATCCTGAATGGCCTTCTTAGCAGTGTGAGTTAGGAGAAACACTCATCTCAAACCTGTTCTCTCTCATCTGCCCTGTGATGTGGATGTCAACACCAAAAAAGATATAGAGAATCCAAAAGCAGAAGGAAATCCTAGAGTGCCTGCTAGAGAATGTGGGTGGATACCAGATTCTCTCTGTGAAGCAGGAGCGAAGGCAGGTAAAAATTATATGTCAGGAACTGGGACTGTTCGGGGACTGTTCAAACCAAGTCAGTAGGGAGGATGAGCCAGAGTAGAGAAAGGGATGTGTGAGGAAAGGATGAGGCATAACATGCCAGGAGAAGAGAATGTGAGGTGTGGCTGGGGAAGTCAGATGATGAAAGAGCTTCAAATCCGTCCTATGGAATTTCAACTTTATGCTGAAGATAATGGAGAGACATGGGAGAGTCTTAAGATACTGGAGGATCGTAAGAGTGTTGTAAGGAGGTCATTGTAATTACAGTATGGAAAATGGGTTGAAAGGGAGTAAAACTAAAGGCAGAGAGGTTGGTGGAGATGGCTATACTGGTCCAGATCAATTATAATGAACTGACCTCCTGAAGAAACAGAGGTGGAGAAATGGGGAAAAATGTGGATGAATTCCTCGAGTCAGTGTTGGCATGGATTTGTGATTAGTTTACTGGTTACTGTGTTTCCTTGCTTTGCTGCTTGAAGTATGACTCACAGTGCAATATCTCAGCCCCAACTCACTCTCATTCATGGAAAGTCTAACACTTGTTGCTAAGGTCTCCCTTCATTGATATGTCCAAGAATCTTTAGGGAGCATCCTCATGCTTGAATTTGAATTTGAATTTGAAAGATTATGGTACCATTACGAGAAGTTGGATCATCTGGTTTAGGAGGATCTGTGATGCCACTGGTGTTATCTTCAGTACCAGAGGCCTTGCAGATGAAACCTAGTCAAGAAAGATTATCCTGCCTCTGTGGTGCAGCTACTATCACATTTGTGTGATCCCCTGTTGTGTCCAAAGCAATGTGAGTACTTGCTCTATCACAACATCAGTGCAAACCCCTGCTGAAGCTACAATGATTTCTTTTCTTAGTCTCACAAACCCCAGTGGTAATTTGCTCAGCAAAGAACATACCCAACAGAATTGTCATGAACTTCCAACATTAAATTTATGTAGATCCCATCACATTGTTTCTTCCTTAGGGTGTCAGAATGCCTGCGTAAAGTAGTATGGAAGAGTCTCTATTCTCTGCCATCTTAGGAGGCCAGAGTTACCATTTTTGTACAACACCAAAATCCTAGGTCAAGTTCCCAGAAGCTGACCCTGAGTTGATGATTCCTGGAAAAATGATTTATTTAAAAATTGCATTTAGGGGAAAAGTGTAAGGGAGAAGAGCAGGGAAGAAGGAAGAAGCCAAGCAAGGGTGCAGCTTCAGGCAAAGCCTCAGTTTTAGCCTAATCCTACAGGGACTATGGTGTTTAAGTTATATCCCAGAATTTTCCTTGACTCAAGGCAAAGGGAGTTGGGCTTTCCTACTTGTTGGCCAAGGTCCATTCCAGGTGATGTAAACTACCAGGCACTTCCTGATCTCTGCTGGTGATGTGGGCAAAGAAGCTTCAGTAGCCAAAGGACAGTCCTGCAGGCATCTGCAGGTGTGAGCCTTAGGCAACAGCCCATAGAGCTGAGGGATGGGAACACAGAGAGGGTGAGAGGCACCTGAGGGGAACTGGGATGAACACCAGCTGTCCTCAAACTACACCTGGTTTTGTAATCTCCTGATGCTTTTATCATGGGTGAGTCATTGCATTCATTGAATCTCGGTTTTTTGTCATGCCCGTTTTTTTTCTATCCAATCACATTCTAAAGGTTTTGAACTTAAAGGAAGAGGGTGAGGGACTCTTGATTCCTCCCCTTCCAGAAAGCCCTTAATTCTTTATGCAAATTTCCTTATCACCTTCAATCTCTACATTTCAATGTTGTCTATCTCCTATAAGTCCAACATTTATGTTTCCACCTCATCAGAGATTCTGTTATTAAATCTGGGAATGAGGAAAGATCCAGAATGACATCCAGGATTTTTACTTTATCTACTGGGTTTCAGAGTACAGACTTCTCTGGGCATGAGTCTGAGCTCCTTGTGGCACTTTCTCTGGTTCATGAAACTTTCAGGGCAAAGGATTGACATTTGGGAAATACTGTTGGGTTTCCTGAAGAGCATGAAAAAGCTGTAAGTGAACTTCAGAGAGGACCTTCAGCCCAGATTCTTTTCTGAAACTAAAGATATAAAAGAAACTCAGGTGTATTTATTGTTCTAAGGGACACAGTTCCTGCAATCATAGAGTGATAGAGCTCTATCAGAACTATGGGATAGTTTAGTTATCCCCTTTATGGTACAAAGCAAGAAACTAAAGCCCAGGGGCTGAGTGACCCATGCACTGGTCACTCAGTTAATTGGTTGCAAGACCAATGCTGGAGAAATAGAAACCAAAAGAACAGTAGAACAAATCAATGAAACTAGGAGCTGGTTCTTTGAAAGAATTAACAAGATTGATAAACCCCTGGCCAGACTTATCAAAGAGAAAAGAGAAATGACCCAAATAAATAAAATCATGAATGAAAGAGGAGAGATCACAACCAACACCAAAGAAATACAAACAATTATAAGAACATATTATGAGCAACTATATGCCAGCAAATTAGATAATCTGGAAGAAATGGATGCATTCTTAGACACGTATCAACTACCAAAACTGAACCAGGAAGAAATAGAAAACATAAACAGAACTATAACCACTAAGGAAATTGAAGCAGTCATCAAAAATCTCCCAACAAACAAAAGCCCAGGGCCAGATGGCTTCCCAGGGGAATTCTACCAAACATTTCAAGAAGAATTAATACCTATGCTTCTGAAAGTGTTCCAAAAAATAGAAATGGAAGGAAAACTTCCAAACTCGTTTTATGAGGCCACCATTACTTTGATCCCAAAACCAGACAAAGACCCCCAAAAAAGAATTACAGACCAATATCCTTGATGAAC